>NC_134139.1:80747500-81372500 GCF_033958435.1 Carettochelys insculpta | reverse complement strand
CTGTTAGACAATACTGACCTCCCACGGTCCAGCAAATTCTCTTGTTTGGCACCAGTCAGGTCCCAAGGGGGCTGGACTAAAGAGATTTGACCTGTATATTAAAGTCATTGCAATCACCTACCAGCTGTTTTTACTAATGTCCCAGTTTAAAGATATTATGTCTCTGTAGCTTTCTGGATAAAACTGTCTGAAATCTTATTTACATTGGTGTTCCCTGGTATTATCTGGATGCACATTAAGAACAGCTAGGGTGTGTCTACAAGGGCACAAACCTTCAAAATGGCCATGCTAATAGCCATTTTGAAGATTACTAATGAGGCTCTGAATTGAATATTCAGCACCTCATTAGCATTAGGATGCTTCTGGCCGCACCACTTTTGAATGCACGCGGCTTGGCTCGGCTACATGGAAGTCCTTTTCAAACGGACCCCGTGCCTTCCGAAATCCCCTGATTCCGCTCAGCTGAACAGAATAAGGGGATTTTGAAAGGGGATTTTGTAGCTGTACCAAGCTGTGCGTGTTCGAGAACGTCACTTTTGAAGCGCTGTGGCCGGAAGCATCTTAATGCTAATTAGGATGAAGATTTGTGCCCTGTTATTTTGATTTCATGCATCACCACTAGGCATGTGACACTGAAGCCCAGAAGATGGATCCTGACTGGGTTGATCTCCCGGTAACTGTAGATGTACCCTTACGTTTATTTTTAACTGCCTGCGTTTGAAAACAAATTTCAGTTACAAATATGAAGCTGCTTCCAGCATAGGTAAGGAATGGACAGAAAGTCTCATTTCAATTTACACTAAGCCCCAAGCACCTCATCCCTCACCTCATAAAGGAACCTTCCAGTGTGGTTATATTACACCAAAACCCATGTTGAATCCCTTTTATACTAACAGAGTGGTATAACAGGATCCCAGTGTAAATGAAAACCGGGTCCCAAACCTCTCAATGAACTCCACAATATTACAACACTATTTCAATATTATGTGCCAATATTAAAATGAAGTATCTGCAAAGCAGGTTGCAATTTTGTGAAATCTGGGGCTTAATACTGCTCACTTTGCTGTCATGAGTAAGGGCCTTTAGTGAGATAAAATAATTTAACTTTATAGATGATATTTGCTATAACTGAAACAGTTCACTTGAATCCAAGGTATACCCAATTCCTGTAAGCAGATTCACACAAAAATGCTTGCCCCCATTCAAAATCCCATTGACTTCGGCCCTTTAATTCAGACTGCCAATGGAGGGAAGGTGCAAAGGTGGGGGCAGTTGCCCCAGGGCCTGGTGTGGTCCCAGCGCCTCTGAGGGTTGGCTGGGGGAGGCTAGCTCCCAGCCCCACCTCTTCTGCCCAAGGCCTCCTCCTTCTGAGAGGGCCCAGAACTAAGCCCTCCTCACCTTGAACAGTGGTCCCAGCAAGTGTGTCACCAGCCCTGACTTCAACAGAACGGGGCGTGAAAGTAGGAGTCTGCCTTTATAGATCAAATAGCAGGGTCCTTAGCCTTGGCTAGTATTTAATCCTATTTAGCAGAGATTTCCCTTGACTGTGGCCGCTACCATGATGGTAGAATCACCTTCTGTGCTTATGTTTTGTTACTTATGATGCTGGAAAAAATATAATACCAGGGATTTCTCACAACATCTACAAATAGCAGTGTTTTCAATATGAACAGTTTAAACTGTAGCTTTTGAGAACCTTAGGCCATTTTGCTACTCAGCCATTTATTTTCTGTTTTGGAGGCTTTCATATCTGCAGGCCAGATTGATGATGTCAGATATTTTTTCTCTGGCAAACTTTCCTGTCTAAATTTCATGTTGAAATGGCCATCAGTTCAGTGTGGTAAACAAAACTTTTGATGCATTGAGTCACTTATTCAACTCCTAATGTTCGATCAACAAAAGCGTTCTGTAAGTTTGTTTAATCTAATTTTAATTCTCAGTGAATTTAGCACTTCCAAGGGGAACTGAGTTTAGACAACAAGCTCAGTTCATAGGCTGCTGAACAGTTGTCTGCTGGTAATGGTTCTTCATTACTACCAGACTGAGTAACAAGATTTGAACTGATGAGAAATAATAGCCTTTATATTTCTTTGACAAAATAGATCGAGAGGTGACTTTTTGATACTTACAACAGGATTTACGCAGGTCTACAATTAATTCCTTAGAGGACAGAGTCTTCCTAGGGCCTCCTTCTGCTTCTGTTAATGTCAGTGTTTATTGATGACAGCAGACTAACCAAAAGGCAGGACTAACGCTAACTTTGAGTTGTTTCATTAATTAATTGCAGTTGAATTGAGGTGACAATACCTGATCACATCCAGTCATAGGGATACCCCCTCCCTAGCAGTCGTCATTATCTGATATTTCAGAGAACTCTGGAACTACACTCCTAACGTGACTGTGGCCATCCATAAAAGCTTGTACACGTGTATGTGAAAATTTTTTCCTGAGCCCTGTGAGTTCCCTGGGTGTGAGCTTTATCTTTATTTTAGCTTACATAACAACAGATGCTAGTGTTGGTTATAAAATTTCACAGCCACAAAAACTAATTATATTTTCTTTTACTTATAATGAAGGTTATGCTATAATTAGTTTAGCTTTCTCTGAGTGCATTGTTTGCAATATTACATGAAAATAGGTTAAGATTATTTAGCTTATTATTAAGGTGCAAAATCAAGCACTCGGAAATTAGAAAATGGTAGAGTTAAGGTTGCCTGAGCAACCTTAATTTTGCTCCCTGGTGTAAGCATGTGTTAACAGTCTGTAATTACATGATGATATATCATTTTCCACCAGTACTTGTGCCTTATTCGGCTAGCAATGATATTTAGTTACTATCATCCTGGGAAAGATTTCAGCCATTATTTTAGGGGTGAAGAACTGATAGATTTACAAACGTATAGAGTTTTAAGGCCAGAAATAATTATCTGTGATCATTCACAGCTTCCGTATCTCATTAGAAACTAGTTCTCCAAGCTATTCAATGCCCCATTTCTTCCTAACACTAAACTACATCATTTGAAGACACAATTTAAGTGCATTTGTATTTGAAAGTTTAGCAGTAAAGCTGTCTTGTGTGATTTCTGAACATTAAACATGAACAAATCAGACTAAATACCCCAACAAAAAAGTTGTACAAATATTTTGTAAATATTACTGTATTTACTTTTTCATTTTGTTTCCTCCTTTATATACCTTAAATGAGAATTATCTGAAGTATAAAACCATTGTCAATATTAGGTCCTGGATTCACCAGTCCATCAAATTCATTTTGTATGCTGCCTATGTGGTACTTAAAGCCGCCGAATATTTGCCCAGAGAGCTCTTCCTGCATAGGCAAACCGATATAAAGCTACTGGAGATAGCTGTGTTGAGGAGAGATATGCTGGGGTCCTAGTGGAAAGATGACAGAGGTGAAGAGAGGTGGCATGGAGAAGCAGTGCTCTGCTATGCCCATTTCCACAGCAGCAAAAAGTCCTCAGACTAGGGGCTTACATATAAATTAAAGCTGTCCTCTGCTACTTAAATGAATGACAGAACTAGATGGATGAGATCACAGGGCCTTCACTGTCTCTTATAAGTCTCCCCTCTTTGCTGTGCCCAGGCAGATCTCAGTCACCACAGACAACAAACTGCTTTGCAAATGGAGCCCTTCTGGGGGACTCCGATACCCAGGCAGAGCCCTGTGGAAGTCGAGAAAGATGTGCATAGGTGTGAAAGTCAGCAGCATGGATACGACTACAGGATATGGGCCAATGAGTGTGCTGTGCTTGAGCAAGTTTTCTTGCAAGTGTATTCCTCTACCGTACATTTGTTCTCCCTTGCTTACGTGCAATGGTCACCAAAAATGAGCACCTCACCCCGAGCTGGTGATACGCAAATGTCCGTATGGGGCTAAGTCAAAAGTTATGGGCTTACAAAGGAAGATGTGTCAAGTATTCATGGCTGATGCAAACAGAAAGAGAAAGGAACCATTTAGACTAACATATGTCCCTAAGAAGGCAAGTTAATACTGATACTTTTTTCTCTCCTATCCTTTTTTAACATTTCCAGGTTCAGTAACTGAGAAGTTGCCACAACGAGAAGCTACAGGAAATACAGGTAAATATCTCAGGATGTTGTGAGGGTTTTTTTAAATAACGAAAACAGTAAACTTGCAGGCTTTGGAACCTCAATCTTTCACAAGTTTGAAATGTAAGAGCTTTTATTTTTTGTGGGTTTTTTTGTTTGGTTGGTTTATTTTACTTGTCCTACCTCATCCTTAGAGCTGTTGTTGCACTGGGCTCACTGGAAAATAAATTCCCTTCCAAGCCCATTACCACCTTCCCAATAAAGTGTAGTTAAATTTTTATTGCCACTAATAGTCTCCTGCCCTGAATGGAAGCCTGTTCTGTGTCCTTGGTGGAGCCAGCACTGTTGAGCTCCAAAATCCAGAGAACTGGTGCCATTATTTCATCTCCATAGCAACCTGGACTTGACTCATCTCAGGCCTGGCACTTTGCTCTCTAGAGTGATGAATTCAGCTGATGTCTTACATTTATAGCCAAAGGATTGCTGCTATTAGAGATACATCCTCATGTATCTAAGTTGTAATAATTCATGTTCCTGGGGCAAATTCATATTTGATGTGAAACTTATACCCCACATGAAGCTGGGCCCTTGATTTTATTTAACAGCAAAAGAAAAAATGCAAAAAATAGTCATTCTAAAGGCAAATGAAAATGCATTCTCTATAATACCGATATAAATGGGCATTTTGCTAGTATAACTTCAAAGGAGTAACTTCAGATTTACGCTGGAATAAATAAAAAGACTATCTGGCCCAATATAGATTTAGTTGATTTGAGATTTTGCGGGAATTTTAGCAGTGTAACATCATACTCTGAATTTAGTTTCACCAAAATAAGTAATTCTAATATGTTGAGAAAGTCAGTAGCTGTTTAAAAGTTAGTTCTTAAAAGATACGTTACTCAGCAGAGCAAAATCTCTCCTTCATGTGTTTATCTGACAGACCCTGGGCTCCACTGACCTCCAGTTACCCACAGACTGCCGGGAAGCTTTCTGTGGGTCATGATTACCATTCTTGGCTATGAACTGCATTTATTGCACCATGTAAAAAATCTTGCCTGACTCTTGGAGACCTTGGTTTTTGTCTGTGAGCTTTTCTTCAGAGAACTGAGCACTGGTGAAGATTAAATAAATGAGCCCTGCTGTCTGCAGTCAACTCTAACTGATGTAGATGGGCCGAAACCAGGCATGAAGGGAAATGTAGAACACTGAAGCATTCAGCTGTGTTATTCACTCTTGAGACCAACCAGCTGCCCGTACTTGTGTGGCTAAAGATGACTGACTCTATTTTAGTTTTCATACCTTATTATAGACATAACTTGGGGTCCTATTTCTGAGTCATGCCCAGAGTGTTCTTAATCAGTGTTTTCCATATTTTAAGATTTTCTTCAAGTCAGCCTTGAAGAGTAATGGTAATTTATAGCCAAGAAACCCAGCAACATCCTCTCAGCATGAGAGTGAAATTAACTTATTTATTTGGCTCTGGTAGGAGAGGGAAGATGAAAACTGTGTCTTCAGTTGAGGTTGGTTGTAGTCTGCTGTTACATAAAATAAAAGGTGGATCAGCAGATCAAAACCCACCGTTACATCTTCTGTTAAAAAACGAAGGCACTCATGGGTAATATCACCTGGGAGATATCCTGTTGTAAGATGGTGACAGTCAGACTTTAAATTCCATGAAGCCAATGCTGCAGAGTGCCAGAAGCTTAATAATTATCGGTAAGGATGTGTGTGAGAGCTAAGTTGCTTGCAGAACCTAACATGAACCTCAGCTATATAAATCAGAGGCCACAGAGGAACAGAGAGCATGTGTTAGGTTGTCTTCTTCAAGAGCATTTGCTTTTAACATTCCACAGTCATGGCAGACTCATGCCTTGTTTGTAGTCACAAACATAACTTCAGCACAAAATCCTATTTCCTGGGAGTTTCCTGATTCTTCCTTTACAGTATCTGAATTCCCCCCGTCCCTTCTTTCAAGATGCCAATTCCCTGCATTTTGCATTAAATAGCATTGTTGAAACAGAACAGACCTAGAGGGCATACATAATATACAACCAGATGAGATTTCAGGTTACAGGAGTTTCAGATTCATCTTTGGTTTTACAGTTCATACAGTAGCAATATTGTCCATTTGACCAGGAATCCCTTGTACAGTAGAGTAGAGTAGAATAGAATAGAATAGTTGGCAGGCCATGCAAGATGGCCAGCAAGATTCCTGTGTTAATTCTAAGCCCCACATGAATGAAGTGCCTCTTCTGCCTTGGCTGTTCTAAGTGTAAAGCATTGAAGGAGCAAATCGTCAGGCCTTTTAACAATTAGGATCTCTACTGGACTGAGGCCAGTGCTCTTAAAATGTGGCAGCGGGGGAAACTTCAGGGACATATTGTAATCTGCTTTCCTAATAGCACCAAAATCCATAGATTTAATTTCTTTCATACTCAGGGCTAAAAAACCATCTAGCTTAGCTGAAAAACACTGTTTTCTGAATCAAGGCCATATCTCTTTTCTCTGATTTTAGCAGGGGGCGTGGCAACTTTTTGAATAAGTGAGATTTGAGTACTAGAGCTGGGTTTAAACATACATATTCACCACAATCCAAATGACATGAATTTAGGAAACCTGTTAAATTAGATCTGCTCTGAATTTATCCAGTAGTGATGCCATATATGTTCTTATTCTAAAGAATTGATTACTATGTGTCTCATTCCATATTCTAAATATTTTTGCAAGAATGGGTGTACGTGAAAGAGCAATACAGGATATTACTAGTGTTTCAGTTAGACTGTTCCTTTTTAAGTGAGGTATACCTATGCCTAATATCAGAAGGGTAGCCGTGTGAGTCTGTATCCCCCAAAACAACAACAAGTACTGTGGCACCTTACAGACTAACAGATTTTGCGGAGCACAAGCTTTTGTGGGCAAAGATCTGCTTCTCTCACTTCTGAGAGGAACTAATTATTTTCAGGTTATACAGATAGCCTCACACCAAAGATTGGACTCCTTAAACACCAGCAATAAGTGTCTCTCTCTTTCCAACCCATTGCCAATTTTTGGATAAGGCCTTTTTTTTTAAACCATCTTAGCTCCTTTAAACATGTTTTCATGGACTAGCATCTTAAATGCCATTTGAACAAAAGTATTCATTAATGGAACAATGTTGCCATTAGAATAGTTTTCACCAGGCTGCTTGTCTGTAAGGTTTCCAATATTATAGCTGAATTTAGGCCACTGTCAGATACAAGAACAAAAGCCCTATCTAACAAAAGCGTAGGGTGGAATCCAATTCAAAAAAATATAAACAAATTAATTTATTTGTGTTATTTATTATTTACTTCCTCCTCTTCTAAAATCTGGAGATTTTTTATTCAGACAGTGGTTGACAGTCTGATGGTAAATTTTGAATTCATCCATAATTACATGTGCTTGGTGCCCTCTCTGAAATTAGCTGATGGCTTCAGTTCCCTTACCACAGAATATTACAAAAACACTGGTAAAACTGACATTAATGTACACTCTTGTCCATCTCAACATAGTGGTCAAATATTGAGCGGACGTGAAGAATGAATGACTTGCTCATCTAAAAAGGGAGTCCTCCACAAATTTAGGATGAAGCATTTTGGTTGGGAAGCTTCCTTCCCTTGCTGCTTTGCTTTACCTGTTCTGCAGAGAGAGTACTTTAGGATAGCATGGCTGTCAATCTAGTTTTTATCAGCAGTACTATGTTCCTGAGGAGTAAATTGCAGCCTCATATTGGGAAGGGACAAACTATTTCCCATTCCATTCCATAATCTACATAAAGGCAAGAGAGCTGCAGCCTGTGTAGGGGGGACAAGAACCATGATGAGGTAGCTACTGGGCTGCTGTGGCAAGGAGGTGGATGGTATAGTTTGTTTCACTGTTACCTGAAATCATCTTAGTAAAAATAGGTACATGCTGTTATATTCTGTTATTGCTTCTATGCAAAATATTGGGAAAACAATCTGGATATGTAACTGGGATCCTAAAGTGATGACTTCAAGGAAATCTATCCAAAAGCCTGAACCAAGGTTATTGTTTTTGCTGGGGCACCATGATGTTGGAGACATATGTGCTATACAAGCAATGCCAGCAAGTGGCCAGTGTGTACTAATAAGTTATATTGCGTACCATGGCTCATTCAGGGTATTAAAACATAGAAAAAGCCCACTCCTTCAAATAACTAAAAAATTGTCTCTGGACTGAACACATGTACCACCATTTCACCAAGCTTGCTCATCTGAACAATTTTTTTACAGTGAGATTTTCTAGCTTGTGTTTCTCGCAATGCTCTTGAATAAACTGAAGATTTATCCTTACTCCCACTGTATTCTTCCCAGTACATTTTACTCCCTCTTCTCTTGCAGTGTTAGTTGGTTGTAGAGGATGTGGATGGCTGACTGAAGGATGATAGCAATGCTAATGTTTATCTGGTTCCTAAAAATCTTGTTTGTGAGGACAGCTGGTGTACCAAACGAAGTTTGCTGTGGCAAAAGAAAGCCTGATTTTGTTTTAGGCTGTCAGAAGGATTACATCCACTCACTTGCCCAGCTTGCCTTTGCTTTCACAGAGTTTACCTTTTCTACGCCTCTATCAATTTCTTGTTTTCAAAATATTTGTTTAGTTATGTTATATAGGAATCAATGCAAAGCAGTTTTTGTTCCTAGCAGTGAGCAACTTACTGCTGGATATCTCAAAGATCTTGCATTCACATTATTCATGTACATAAAAAATAATCTTAAATGCCATGGATTTAGAACCTGTAGTTTATGTGTATGCTATATACAATACTTATGAAAACAAAAAAGCAGTCAAGTAGTACTTTAAAGACTACAGTGCTAAAGTGCTACTTGACTGCTTTTTTGTTTTGATAGTATATAGACTAGCTCAGCTCCCTCTCTGTTACTATTCACAATACTTATGCTGTTTGTTAACCGGCCGGGGCTATGTGCAAATTGTTCATATCAACCATGTATGTACACTTATTTAGTTTACTCTCATAATTGTAGTCTCCTTGCAAATCTTTTCCATTCTGAATTCAGATGATGCCTCAGCTCCCGCGCTGGAGACCCAGCCTCAAGGTGATGAGGAAGGTGAGCGTGTTTATGAATGGAACAGAGTGATGCCAAAATGACATATTATATATTGTATACTGTAGCATAACTGTTACCTTAGAGCAGGGGTGAGCAAACCTTTTACACTGGGCCCCACTTTTATCCCTGCAATTAGCAGGCATTCCCCTCCCTCCTGCCAGATGGCCCTGGAAGCGAGCAGGGGTCTCTTTGAAGTGACACACTGCTCTTAACTTGGTGGAAGAGGCTGCAAGGGATGCGGGGAGCCAGCTGAGGCCGTGGGGAGGTGGGGGCAAATGGATAAGATTAGGGGAACATTGGTCTGGGTGAGATTTTAAAAGTCTTTGTGAAACACACAAACCCAGTGCTGGAGAGCCAGGTTTAAGGGGCTTCTTCCCTCCCCGCTGTGCATGCAGCCCCTCCCTTCCAGTTCAGTGCTACACCAGGGAGCTACCTGCAGTAGCAGCAGCTGTATGGGCAGGACAGGAGCAGTTCCACTGGTGCACCACCGGTTACCCGAGTGTGGCCAGCAGTGGGGGGCGGGAGGAAGGGGTGGAGGAGACAGCTCCATTGGACAGCAAATGGCAGTGCAAAGGCAGCTGTAGGACTTGCACAGGTGGGCTGTGCTGTGGGCTTCGTCCATGCATGGAGCTGGAGCGGGGTTGGGTGGTGGGCTGGGAGGGGGCCGTGGTGGTGCATGTGCTCCCCTGGCATGCAGGGCGAGTGGCCCATTGCAAGTGAGAATGACTGAGGCATGTGCCTCACCTGCACTCCCTCTCACAGAGCTGGCTTTGTCACCTAGTAATGGCAGTGCGGCTGCAGAGAGTGGGACTTTGCTGTGCCCTCATAAGAAATTTCACGTCCCCCACTTTGTGCAGCCCTGCCTCAGAATAAGGATTTAGCACACCATTGGTGATTTGACAAAAGGCTGAAAGCTGCTGCACCTGTTTTCAAATGGGGCAGCAAGTCTCGCTCTACATGGGGCCGTAAGCTTGAAATAAGCTGCACGATTTGCTCTGTGCGAATTACATAGCTTATTTTGAGTAGATTTCAAAATAGGCTGTTTCATCATATGGCACTGTCTAAATGGTGCCGCATGCCAAAATAAAGTGCTCTTTCAAGGCATCTCTGTTATTCCTCATGCAATGAGGTATACAGGGATGCTGGAATAGTGCACCTGTTATCTTGAAAACTGTTTTGAGAGAATGGGTGCATTGCATAGACGCGGACAGCTATTTCACAATACTGCAGTAACTGGAAATAGCTCCCGCCATGGGGACATAGCCCTAGAATACAGCAATCTTACTTGCAAAATGAGCAAAGTTCATATAGAAGCCAGAGAGAGACAATAACTAGGGAACCCCCAATGCAGTTTTCACAGTAATTTTTCAGAGTGGAGATGCACTTCAGACTTGAGCTTCTGTTCATTTGCCCTAATTATGCCCATACATCCACTCTGATGACAGAGTAAGGTTCATATTCCGACACATTTCCTCACATTGGGTGATACTCAGTTCTGTGCAGAACGGCAGAATCTGATCTGAAGATACTAAACAAAAAGGCCGTTTCTACACATGCCACTTTTCCGAAAGTGGCATGCTAATAAATGTCCCAAAATGCTAATGAGGTGCAGATGTAAATTTCTGGTGCCTCATTAGCATACAACCACATGATTTGAAGTCTGGAAGAACCTCCTCCTGACTCCAAAACAGCATGTAGAGGTACAGCCCCTGGGGGATCTCCTGGAAGGAAATCCTCCTTCTGGAAGCCCATTCTTCGTCTTGTTCATTGATCACTTAATGTTTGTTTGCTATACATTGTTTTAAGTTTTAAAATTTTAACAACATATGTATTGTCATGTTTGATTTTTCTAGATATAGCTTCTCGTTACCCTACATTATGGACTGAACAAGTAAAAAGTAGGCAAAACAAAACCAATAAAAATTCAGGTAAGAAATGTGGTCTCCTTGTTTTTGTAAGTTGCTTGGAAGCAATTCATTAAGTGATATTCAAATTGCAGTTGTCTAAGTAAAAACTATTTTAATAGAGCAGAGCTTATACTTCCATCTTCCCACAACTGGGACCTAAAGATTTGTGATGTAAAGTAGAGATTATGACACGATTATTATAATTTTTTTATGTTAACCATTTTTGGCCAGATCTCCAGCTGGTGTGAATCAGCACTGAAGTCAATGAAGGGAGAGCTGACAATTTGAACAGCTACAGATATTGTACATTTTTCCCCCATGCACATTAAGACTTTGCTTTTTTGTTTAGAATACATATTTTTAATTGGTTTGGTAAAATGCAGTATGTACGCTGAAAAACATGTTGTAGGGCTTATGTGTGAGGGGAAATCTGGAAGAGACAGGTCTGAATGGGACAAATATACCATTAGAAATTGCTTGTCTGCTGAGAGGAAGCTGGAAGGACAGATTTCTCAGATTTCCTTTCTTGTTCGATAAAAGTATCATCTTCTAAATTATGATCATTTGTGCACTGTCAGGGGCCAATTTAATATGGGTTAGAGGACATTGATTCCTATGTATGTTTGAAGTTTTGACCTTGTTCTTTTAATCATCGAAAGTGAGCTTTCAGACCGGTGGAGCTGGGCTTCTGTGCACACGCCTAAGCCTCACAGTGCAATCTCTCCAGAGCTGAGAAAGCTGCAGCTCTAGAGGGCCACAAATCCTACCTCCATAACCAGATGATCTGTGGAAAGACTCCCCAGATAGAACCTCATTGAGTTGCCTGTCTCTCGTATGTTATTTCCCTGCTTTAGCCACTAACTGGACTCCTGTATCAGATAATACCCTGTGCATGAATAAGAGATAACACCAAGGGATATTCAATTGGATCAAAATATTTATACAAAATTAAGATACTGTTAATACTTTCCGTGATTCAGCCAAACACTTAAGCACATGTTTAAGTCCCAATGATAATTAAGCATGTACTTACAATTAAGCAAGTAATGTGTTTTGGTGAATCAGGGCAAAAATGGGTATAAGATGATGAGCAATGCTCAAAAGAAACATTCATATATTATTGTAGGGCCTCACAAATCTCCATATGATCACTGTATGGTTTATTTATAGCACCAAAACAATATTTTCCAATACTTACCGTCACCCTCCAAGAGAGTATCATAGAGGCTTAGAAAAGAATAGTCCTAAAGGGAGCCCTAAGGGGTGTTCCAAGCCAGAGATGTGCAAAGAGGTGGGGGGGTGGAATGCCTTTTCAGCAGATAGCAGAGGTTCTCCTGCAGGGCGGGTGGGGAGTGCGTGTGTGAAGAAACTCCAGCCTTTAGACTTGAAAAAACAAAACACACCAACAAATGCTCACGCTGGGTTATTGTCAACACTTTGGTAGGTTTCACAATTGTAGTAGGCCCATGACACCTTTAAAATGAATTTTGATTGTCATTAATTAAAAAAAACATTGAATGACTAGTAACTGATACCAAAAACAGAAACTGGCAACATATGTAATAATAGTACAGAATCCAGGCCCTCTCAAGTGAGTCAGAGGCACTAACAATAAACCAAAAGAATGAATAACCTGATCTCTGCTTCCCCTCCACCTTCCAGTGTGACCTTCAAGTCTGGTGCATGCACAGTCTTATCAGCGATGCACAGACTATAGAACATATCAGACAAAGCCTTTAGGACAGCCAGTATCAAGTGCACTGTTTATATGTATGTTAGCAGTTTGTAATGATTTATGTTTACTGCTTCTTAATAACTTTTACCTACTCCTAGGTAAAGACTTGATACCTTCCACTCTGTGGCACTGAATGGACTGTCGCCCACCCACTATTCATCCAGGCCCACCCACGACTGGGGAGTGGAGCCAGGGTGCCAGGACTGACCCCGCTCTGCCCAGCGCTCCAGCAAGGAAGTGGGATTGGGGCACTGGGACGACATCTACACAGCCCTGGTCTTCAGCCCTGCTGCCAGCAGAGCTACGCTAATCAGGTTTCTGGAAATTGCTAATGACTTCCCACTTGCACAGCTGCATGAGATCTCCTTGTTGGCAGAGGGTGGTGCTGGCTATACAGAGGCCATGTGGATGTGCCTCTGCTGGCTAACCCTCCTCTGTCACCAGTCCCTTATCCCCAGTTTTTTTCAGGGATAAGGGACTGGTGATGGGGGTGGGGCAGGAGGAGGAGAAGGGAGGTTAGCCAGCAGAGGCACATCTACACAGCATGTTTACTGCTGGCACCACCCTCTGTCAACAGTGAAATCTCATTCGGCTATGCTAATTAGCTGTGTGAGTATGCAAATAGGAAGCCACTTGCCATTTCCAGAAACCTTACCAGAATAGCTCTGCCAGCAGTGGGGCTGAAGACCAGGGCCGTGTAGATGTGGCCTAGGGCTTAACCTCCATGCACACCCCTTATAGCCCACCCACTGGAAGTTGGGGTGCACCCAAGTGGGCGCCTCTAGCTACAGTACTACTTCCACCAACTTTCAAAAAACAAACCAGTTTAAGATTACAAGTAAAGGAGGGAGGATGGGACGAATTGTGGGGTGGTGGTGGGGAAACAAATGAGTAGAAAAGTTTGCATGCCACTATTCTAAGCTAATGCTTCACATGCCAGAGATTTATTTTGTTGTTTTTCTATCTAACGTCAACCAGACAAAGCAAAATTCTTCTGAAAGTGTAAAGCAAAACAAAAATGGTTTCTAGAAATTTTTCATCTTTATAGGTATTGATTTCATTTTATGGTTTTGGAGACTGGTTAGGTACAAATCAAAAGATTTACTGAGTTTGAAACAAATTTTAGTGATTCAGAGGTCAAATGTAAAGAAGTTTGGGAACTGACAAAAGAAAAAGCTGTTGACTGTTACTGAATGTAACACACATTCACAACATGTGAGAGGCTGTTATGAAGACCAGGACTTTAACAGTGTTCAGAAAGAACTAGATAAATTCATGGAGGATGGGCCCATTCGTACTTATTAACCAGGATGGGTAGGAATGGTGTCCTTACCCCTGTTTGTCAGAGGCTGGAAATGGGTGGCAGGGGAGGGATCACTTTGTTGATTACCTTTCTGTTCACTCCTTCTGGGGCACCTGGCATTGGCCACTCACTGTTGGAAGACCCCGTGAGTGGGGTCATACTGCGGTAGATGGACCTTTGATCTGACCCAGTATCGATATTCTTATGTTCTTAATGATGATGAGAGTCCTTTGTGAGCATTGAGAGCCAATACATCTAAATTAGAAGGAAATATATCTTTGTTGTTGCTTCTATTACCTGTACAGTATGATCCTACTGCTGGGGAAGCTTCAGACTGCTTAAAATAAGAATACTTGTTAGCTGTGCTAAGTTCTGTCATTGTTCAAGCCTCCACTTCTAAATAGCATAGCATAGCTTTGGACTTTACTGAAGAATTAGTCTGGGCTATAAATTGTGTTGCCCCTCCACACAAAATATCCTATAACCTGCTGTTAAGGGTGCACTAAGACCAAGCAAATAGACAAGGCTGTAGTTATAGGATGAATGCCGTTTTCACTTCGGGCTACCTACTTGTTGTGCTGTTGGTCCTCCAGTCATATCCCACAGTTGCACCTGGACTTTATTTCATCTCTTCTTCTAACTTGTGCTTTAGCCCCAAGTCTGGCCAATCCATTTCTTCTGTAATCCCACAGCATTTGAACAAATGTCCTCTAAGAAATCCCTTTCCTATACTGCCAGCTGGCGAGAAGCTGATGCTAGGCTTCTGGTAAACCTGCAGTGTACTGACAGCAGCATTTCCTCCCAGATGTCCTGCAAGGATAGACACATTCTTCCACAATACACTGCAAATGAATTCAGTGAGTGGGCCCAATTGAATGCCTAAGAATCATGAGATAACCTGTTAGAAATCCAGCCCAGTGCATGAGCTAGTGTAGCAGGACGGTGAGTTCAACCATAAAGGTCTGACCAAGCTAGGGCTTTGCAGTGATGGGGCTCCATCTAGACTAGGCTATTCTAGGATAACTCAGCAGTCAAAACATACTGAGATATTTCGGCTGCCTTCTCTTGGAGGCTGAGCCTACACTAAACTCCAGTAGTGAGTTTTTTTCTCAGATGCCTATAAGTGTAGATTAATTCCCCATCTTCTCTCTGCAAATCAATCATACTAACTCCTTGACTTGTTTCAAACCATTCAGGTACATCCAGGTGAAATTTGCCTCTGCATTACTAAACGTACTGGGTATGGCCACAGGATTGATCCCAATGAGATATAAATGAGAAACATCGGCAGCATAAGATTAAATATTGGTCAATTTGCTGAACAATCCCTTTGAGTCCAAATCTGTTTGCCCTGCTATATAAGGTATCCTGTTGAAATCCAGCTGAAACCTACTAGTTTGAATAAACTGGGTAGGATTTGGACACCTGCATGTGCATGTGCACACACACACACTCCTGCACACACACACACACTTTACCTACAAAATGACATGAAACCTATTTTATCAATAATGGGCCAAAATATCCCATGTTGTACCAGTGTATCCTCTGTGGCTGCAATAAAATTGCTCCTTCTGGCATAAACGACAGAATGCTCAAGCCTCCTGTGTAAAAGTTCAGCAAAGCTGTAATCTACGTGGAATACAAATAATAATACCTGGTAAAATCCAAGTTTCTACTTACAGCCTATATGGAACAGTATTTTGTGATGTTTTTTACCCTTTATATTCTGTATTTACATATGTGTCTTTATTGTGTCATGGTGGAAGACACGTGGCATTAAGTAAACTTGCCTTCACAAGAGAAATACTCACATTTTGGTACTGTAACGTAAGAATGTGTGATTTTAAAATTATGTGCAAGAAAGTACCAACGCTTTTGATGTGTTAAGGATTACAAATGAATATGTTGTATTTATTACTACTTACCCATAACTGGCTTGTAAAATATTTGCTGTTCTGTAAGTGACCTGCCACTTATAATTAACCAATAAAACCAGTGTTGGCTTTTAGTAACTGGGGAACTTAAATAATGGCTCAGGAAATTCCATTTTACACTAGCTACCCAATAATTTGATTTTTAAAAGCTTAAATGAATTTAACACAAAGAACTCCAAGATTTACACATGCAGAGCATGAAATTACAGGATTACATTTCAGTATAATATAACAGTTTTTGGTGCACCTTTCGTCTGTTTGTTTGGGGAAATAGATTTTAGCTGGCTGAAAAAGGTGTTTGGGATGTAGTGTTCATTAACTTTTCTTAACAAAATGTTACTCCTGGCAGCAAACCTATACCTGTGTTATGACGACAGCGATTAGAATGATTTCTGTGGTTAGAAACATCTGAATATTTCCATTTCAGCTGTGCTTTTATTTTGCAAATGATTTTCCAGAATGATTTTCTTCATAATTTTCCTGCCGGATGACATTTATTTATGTGCAGAGGTTATAAGCTTTTAAAATTTCCTTCGATGGCCTTATATTAAGGCTAAGGAAAGGTCTTTTTCTGCATTTATTAAAATACATGTTTTTTTCCTTTATTACTTTTCTTCCTCTGCTATTGCAAACCAGGGCATCTCCATTGAAAACAATTTATAACAGTAAAGAACCTTGTCAACATATTCTGTAATATCAAGAAGTCCTGCAGTACCTTATAGATTAACAGATATTTTGGAGAATAAGCTTTCATGGGCAAAGACCCACTTCATCAGATGCATGTGGGGCGGTGTGTGTTCCAGGGAAGGGTTTAAAGAGGTAGCCTCAGTCAAGGGGAGAGCCGGAGTTGACAAGGTCTGTTCAGTCATGGAGAATGTGGCCCATTATCAACAGTTAATGTGCAGTTGTGAATATCCAGAGAGGAGAAATCAGGTCAATTCAGTCAGGGAGGATTCAGTAGCCAATGTGGAGGTGTGAACATCAAGAGCAGAGAAACTGATGTTCACACCTCTGCATTAGCTACTGATAATGGGCCACATCCACTCATGCATCTGATGAAGTGGGTCTTTGCCCATGAAAGCTTATGTTCCAAAATATCTGTTTGTGCATGAGGTGCCACAGGATTCTCATTGTTTTTGAAGATACAGACTAACTTGCCTACCCTGCTGATATATATATTCTGTAATGTATAGCTGCCAAACAGCATATTCGAGGACATTTTGGTCAGCTCCCCAGTTGGTGCAAATCAGAGTAGCTGTACTGAATTTTATGGAGCTATGTCAAGTTACATCACTGGATGAGCACACCCTTATTGTGAACTAAACAAAAAAATCACACTCCTCATGTGGAGTTCTGTGTATAAAAATACAGGAGAAGTAAGGGGACAGAATGTGAGTGAACAGTGAAGTTCAGCATATACCTGGTTAGATTAATGATTGTTGCTTAAATTTCTTTTAGTGGGGAAAGATTTTCCATAGTCTGCTTTGGGAGCACTTCTCTGAGAAGAAGGCTAAGGATCCTACTAATGCCTAGAAGAAAATCCACAAATTATGAAGCAATTTAGTAGTGCTGTACTATACACACGCAAAAATAAAAATAACTTACACCAAATGCATGAAATTCCACAGACCCCAATTCAAAAAAAAACCCACTCAAGAATGCACTTAAGTTCATGGTTATATTTCTTCCAGAATACAAACTATCAGGAGTCACGTACTGCAAGGCTATGTCTACACTACAAGATAAATTTGAATTTTTTTTAATTCAAATTTGACTATCCTCATCTCCCCACAAATTCCCCACAAACTCAACTTATTGCTGCTACACCCAATCATCAAACCTTGACTGTTGCAGCAGTGCATTGTGGGAACATATCCCTCAGTTCCCTCAGCCCTGTAGCATTCTGAGTATTTTTGCTAGTTCAGTGTGGGGAAAAAAATGCGCTGCAAGTGGTTGTGGGTATGTGATGTCATCTTCACACATTGCATTGCCCTCATTACCCTCCCGTGGAAAGCAAAGGAGGAAAGGTAGGGAATCACATGGGTATGTGCTCTGGGAACATCCAGATGACTATGCCATGTCAACTGGTCCCTCAGCTACTTCTTCCACCTTGAAACCACAGTATGGTATGACCTGTCTTAAGGAAGCCATTTGATAAGCAATTTGCCAAAAGAAATGAAGATCCCTGAATTAACTGAAATCTCTTGCTTTTATAACTGAATTAACAAAGATTTTACAAAAAGCAGCACATGGCCATTTTTCAGAGTGAAAGAAGTAAAAGTAGGGAATCACAGGTGAAGGCAAATCAAACAGGCTGGCTTCAGAAGGTGTAGTGAGCCAGCCAGGAGGTCTGTCATACTGCCCTGGGATCACCCAGGAGTCTGTGTCATCTCAGCTGGCCCCCTTGAATCCAGAAACAACATCTCTGAAAACATTACAGGAACAACGTAAAGCTTGAAGAAAGAGAAGGATAGTAAGGGTTAGGAAAAAGACATTTTGTGATACAGGATTTTTGGCTTCCCACTTCATTGCACAGATAAGTCCAACATGGGGGATGGAGCTTGCCAAATTTACACATGCGTGAATGACTCTTTGCCCTGGGATCACCCAGGTGTCTGTGTCTTCTCAATGGGCCCTCCAGCCACTGACCTTAATGCTCCTGACATTGAATGCAGAAATATCATCCCTGAAAATAAACAATGCAAAGCTTGAAGAAAGAGAAGGAAAGTAAGGGTTAGAAAACCAAGACATTTGGTGATTCAGGACTTTTGGCTTCCCACTACACTACACAAATGTGTCCAACACAGGGGACGGAGCTTGTCAAATTTCGACATGCATGGGTTGATGTGTGGAGTGGGGTTGTTGGTTGAAGGGCCAGTTGAAATGGTCCCTTCAGTGTTGCCCAGGCAGGGGGCCAAGCCCCTGAAATCTTTGGTGCAGTGGGAAACTTACCCTCAGTGGCGGCAAGCCCCCCAAAATCCTTCCCGCCTTTGGAGCCCTCACTGCACACAAGCCAGGACATGTTGCTGCCTGGCGGCATGGTCCTCACTGAACAGCAGACAAGTCCTTTTATTGGGTTGGGGCTAGCCACCTGCTGTAGAAAAGACCCTGACTGTATGGCACCTGTGGGGGATGGAGAAGCTGCCCCTGTACAAATGTAAACCACAGAATAGAAGATTCTCTGCTTCTCATACAAGTTGACCCCCACAGCCAAGCTGCTACATGGTGTGGTGGGACAGAGGCTGGTGCCAGCATTAAAAGAAAATTCAAGTGCTCAGCCTACAGAGGGAGAGACAGAACCATAAACTCTGGGTTGGGGCTATTTTTAATGGGTAGAAGCACTCACCGCACAGATAGCAAAAAAAGAAAGAAGCTTCTCAGCATGATCCCACAGGCTAGTCACCATGGGCTTCCTGGTGCCTAATTCAACTTTGCGGGCTTCCTGTTACCTAATTCCTGTGCACCTGGAGAGCACTGAAGATGGAAGTGGCCAGAGTAGACAACTGTGGGGCATTGTGGGACACATACAGGACACCTCTGGAGGCTAGCAAAATCTATTAAAACACACGGGCTGTGTCTACAGTAGCCCATAACATCAAAATGGCCATTTCGAAGTTTACTAATGAAGCACTGAAATACATATTCAGCCCTTCATTAGAATGCTGGCAGCCGCGGCACTTCAAAATTGACATGGTGAGCCGCCGCGCGGCTCGTCCAGATGGGGCTTCATTTCAAAAGGACCCCGGCAACTTCAAAATCCCCTTATTCCTAGCTGCTTTTGAAAAGAAGCCCCATCTGGATGAGCCGCACAGCGGCTCGCCATGTCAATTTCGAAGTGCCGTGGCTGCCGACATTCTAATGAGGCACTGAATATGTATTTCAGCGCTTCATTAGTAAACTTCGAAATGGCCATTTGCATGGCCATTTCGCAGTTTTGGGCTAGGTTAGACACAGCCATGGTGTTTCCACACTAGCCTGAATTCAAACTTTTAAATTCGAACTTGACGCTACATTGAGTCAGCTCTTACAGTGTTATAATATCAACCTTAGCGCTCCCTAAAATTGACTTAATGGTATTTGTAGTGAAAACAGTGACACTGTAAAATCAAGGTACCTGCCTTAAATTTGACTTTATCATGTAGTGTATGCATAGCCCAAGTCAGAAGAATCAAGCCCAAACAATGTTACCAGAGTTGCTAGATACAAAACCACAACCTGTACAGGTTTAATTTTATTTGTGTATTAATACTAATAAATTTGCATTAAATTTTTATTAAGAAATAAATGGTCTATTGTTAGTATTTGCATTTCAGATGTACCTTAGTCAATGACATAATCTAGAGTTTTTAAGAGTGATTTTAACTTTTATGGTTGATAGTACTTAGCTATCAACAAAAAAAAGTTGCCTGAAAGAAATTTTAACATTTCTTCAATCCTTAATGATCCTTACATTTATTTATATGCCTAACTTTGAGCAATGTGAATAGCTTCATTGGAGGTAATGACTGAAAAATCTTGGCACCATTGAAATCAAAGGCAAAACTCTAATTGAATTCATTGGACCTAGTATTTCAGCCAATTAGCTTAACTTGGGGCCATTATTATTTGTTGTACACGCACAGGGAGGAAAAGCCCATGTTTGACATTTTATATCATTTCATAAAATAGGACACTGTTATCTGATCAATACAGCTTAATATCAAATTGTCAAATTCAAAACTATAGAAATCTGATATTAATACGGCAATATCAATCATTCATTGAGGGCTCAATCTTATAGAAGCTTCATTCACAAATGAAATGCAGGTTTAGCTTATATTTGATATAAAAGTACAGAGTGTAATTAAATACAATATATGGAACATAGAAGATTTCTATTGTAAATGAGGATTTTACATGTAGAAAAATAATAAGGTATGTTTAACATAAATTGGTGCTATTAAATATACAGGTAAAACCTCTCTAATCTGGAACTCTCTCATGTGGCAACATCCATAATCCTGCAAGATTTTAATCGGATGACCACTTATCATAGGTGTGACCAAGTTTCCCAGAGTCCTATAAAGTTTGTCTACTACCACCAGTTGTGGCTCTTGGTGTTCTGTGCTGCTATTTAGCTGTAATTTACCCATACGTCTTCTAAGAGCCCAGTAGGCAGTGGATGTTTTGGTAATGCTGTTGGACAACATTGACTTCCCATGGTCTGGCAAATTCTCTAGTTTGGCACCAGTCAGGTTCCAAGTGTGCCAGCCTGGAGAGGTTCAGCCTATATATAACATTTAATTAGACAGGCAGGTAAGACAAGCAATTTTCTCTCTTGCAGATAATTGCTTTTCTTATATACCTGCCCAATTAAATACTGTGTATATCTAATGCATTAATTTGTTAACACTTTCTTATGTTTCTACATGTAAAATCCTCTTTTACAATAGAAATGGCAGCATGCTTTTTTGTCTGTCTATTATAGGATAATTATCTTAAACTGGACAGCTAGGTAAGACAAGCAATTATCTTACTAACAAATATGAGTTGAGTGAAATACAGAGGAACTGACTACTTTGCATGCATATTTTTGGCACTTGTTTTTCTTTCTTACAAGATGTATCATGATGTGCTTTTTTAACAGCACAACTATGATCAAGATTGAAATTATTTTAAATATTTATAGGTTAAGATAATTGCTTGTCTAAGCTGCCTGTCCAGTTTGAGTCTATCACCGGAGGCTGTCAATCAGTGTAATTAATATGCCAGATGGCTTTTATAGAGTTGGTACAAAGATTTCCTTAACTGGTCCTTTATCCAGGGTTAAGTAAAACTTATGCAACTAGTTGCCAATGAATTTTTTAGTGGTGATTATTATTAAAGAAAAGACCAAAGGACCTGATCCCAGAGGTGAAATTCACTCCAGCACAGATGGCCCTGCAAAACACATGCTAATTTTAAGTACTTATACTGGGCCCTTCTCAATAAGGCTAAAACTTTCAAAAAGAATTTTGCAGATGTGAGGACTTTAGGATAAGACCTAAGATAATATTGTCTTTCCTTTGAAATTAATAGCTTGCTCCTGTGTCCCATCTAATCACTTGTCCTAGCCATCCCTATAGAATCATCAAGAAAATAACTAGCTAATAGACAGGAAAATGAAAAATAGTTCTGTGCCTTTTTACATATTGTTTCATTTCCCAGATGTTGCTGTTAATATTAATTCATGAGTACTTTTGTGCAACTAAAGATGTGTGACTTAGAAAAGGAAACTAAGATAAAGATAGTTGAGTACTTGCAGTTATCAGTGTCTTAAGAATTCATTGTGAGAACTCTTCATCCATTTGGAATCTAATATATTTAGCATCATTTTATACTGTGGAAAATTTAGATGTGTAACTCTTTTTCATATTAGCAGGTACATCCTCATGAACTGATATTAAACACACATAGGAATGGTGAAATGGAATGTTTTCAAATCAATTACTTTAACTTAAATTTAAAATTACTTTAAATTACTTTAAATATGTTTTTGAGTTTCCAGATGATTACCTGACTGTAGAAATCGAACCCACCTGCAAAGTTTGAGTCCACCTTCTACCTTCCCTCAATTTACTTGTATTCATTTTGGTGATATTAGTTTAAGTCTATGAGAATACACATGTAGACTTAAAGGGCTAGATTCACCACTGTATTTGGGAACCTTTGTGAGGCTCCATTGAAGCAAAGCTGCCATAAATCTCGTTTAAATGGTCAGGGTTAAAGTGATTCTTATAGCTCCTTTATATCATTGGAGCCGTGCAAAGCAGCCAGAGTTGTCCCTGTGAATCTGGACAATTAATTGAAAAATAATTCATTCTAAATGTAAATAAATAGATTTATTTTCTTTGCCAATATCTGGAGTTAGGACATTAGTTTTTTTCATTTCCTTACAACAGCTGAAGGCATCACTGACATCCAAAGCAGGCAGTTGCATTCCCTAAGCTGCGTTACAAGTTAGTGATGCCATCAACTGTCAGAGAAATTTATGAGCTTGAGGGCCTGAACACAGGTCTTGGCAGGTAAGTAGAGAAAGAAGATACTTAAACAATGTACTTTTAAAACATATTTAACTGTTCACTTTTTGTGCATGTCATGGCTGAAATATAAACATCTTGTGACTGTCACAAACTTGGTTTTAGTGACTGGTGAGCCTCATAGCTGTTCTAAGGCCACTGATCCATGGAATACATTGCTTGGGCAGCTGTTGTCTGTGCAGGCTAATAGCAGAGGGAAAAGAAAGTGATTTTGAGGAAGAAGGATTGAGATGAGAACAGACTCAGGTCTTCCAAGAACAACTGCACTGAAGCCTCTCCAAATTCCTTACCTGGTCCTGACTGGTAACTGACAGCACAGTTAGCCTGATATAAGTGAACTACTTGGAGTATATTACAGACTGCACTTCCCTGGTCTGGCACCCTTGGGACCTGACTAGTCCCAAACCAGGGACTTTGCTGGCTCAGGGGATGTCAGTGTTGCCTTTCTGCAACAACTGGCTTCTGAGCTCCACTCTGGCAGCAGTAGAGGTCTGGCTTTGAGTACTAGAGAGGGGCGCTCAGGAGAAGAGGCAGGGTGGCTGTGGAGCCCTGCAGCTGGGAGCCAGGAGCACAACCCTGCAAGAGTGCATCAAGCCTGTGGCCACCAGGTTGCATTCTCAGCCCTCACTGCCCGCTGCGGGGCCACATTCCTGGCCCATGGACACCTGGTTCCATAGCCACCTGGCCTCTTCCCTGAGCACCCTGCCAGTCCATGTTTCTCCCCTCACTCCCTGAGCTTGAATGCCACAAATGAGCTATTTGTGGTGCTCTGGAAGCTCCGGAAAGGCAGAGAAGGGCTTGCTGAGCACTAGGCCTCAACTGGCACACCCACAGGTGTGCCAGATGAGAGGAGTCTGGATTATAGAGGTCCAACTTGTATAATTTATTACTTTTTTACTTTAAATCTAACCTTGGTAAGAAACGGGGGTGGCGCGTGGAAGCCATCCTCATATTTTTGTGTGTCAGAACATCTCACACATGGTGAATTATTTTGAAATTTTTGGGGTAATTTTAGATTTCAGTCAAGAATCAAAAAGTCAAGTTCCAAGTCACATCCTGTCAAGAGAAAGGCCAACCACTTGCTAAGGAGTTGGTAATGCCAAAACAGAAACTTCCAACCTAATGTACCTTTTGGGCAAAGCAGAAAATTAGTTGTCAACATCAGTCCTAAGTGGTACACCATTATCCCAGCTTCACTGGCAATGTTTAATGCCACCCTCATTTTCATTTTATTATTACACAAGTAGGACATACTGTTCTCCAGCTTCCTAAGCAGTGAAGACAATTACTTATTGTCCTTTCTTGTTTGTTTGTTTTAAAAGTCCTAAATTGGTAAAGGAAAGTCAGTGTGCTCTTTCTTCTCTCTCAGCCTCTTCCAAGAAGATAAACCTTTCCAGACCTCCCCAGAGAGCTTGCTTATTATGACGCATTCTTAAATTACAGTCCACTGGATTATATTCATTGTGGTATTACCCTATTTTTAATAATCCTTCTTTTATAAGCATTTTCATTTATCTTCATTTTAATTTTACATATTAGCTCAAGACACTTACACACCCAAAGTTCTGGCATCTCCAGCTTCTTCCTCCCACCATGGAGAAAGATCCTCCCATCCTAAACCATTAAAAAGAAGACAAGTTCTGTTTTACATCCAGCTGATATCCTTTATGTTCAGGATGTTCCACACTTTTATTGGCACCCCAGAGTGTGGGGGGGAAAAGGTCTGCTTTATGCAAGTTTGATAATTTCTGTTTTACTACATATGTTAAAATTTGGTGCCAACAGATACTAATCTTCATGGAACTATTTTTAATTATGTCATATTGCTTTCCGCAGCACCTAATGACAGAACAGTCATGCCTTAGTTCTTTTATTTTTCAGAGGAGTGTCCATTCCACCCCCACCCCAGCCCTGGCACAGCTAACCAGATATCAGACTGAATAATCATAAAAGCCTTGTTAGGAGACATAAATCCAAGCTGCTTGTTAGTCTAACTCTTTCTGTTTTAACAGAGAGATATAAAAAAGGCATGTTAATACAGAGATATGTATTTATTCATGGGCTATATTGTGCCCAAATAGGTTAATTTATCTCACTGAAAGATAGTTTGGAGCTACAGGACAGAGGATTTGGTTATGTCCCCGGCTTGGCTAACAATTTGCTCTGTGTTCTTGGGCAAAAGACTTAGGCCAAAACTTTCAAACAGTTGGATACAGCACCATGTCAAAGTGTTCTAGGGGAACCCACTGGTGTCTGCACTGACCAATTAGTGGGCAACACACAGGGGTGGATAAAAACAGGTGGGGCCCTCGGACAACAGAGTCACAAGGGGCCTCCCCAATATACTAATTTATTAATGTAGCATCATTATTTATGCTTTGGAATCTATTCATGCATATTATAACTCAGGATGCATAATAAAGTTACACTTAATCTTAAAATAAGAATGACATGGCACATTTCTTTTGTTCCATTAAAGCGCATTGTTTAAACAAAATGAAGTTATGGAGCACTGGGGCCCCTTGCACATGGGGGCCCTGGGGCAGCTGCCCCTTTGTGTTAATCCACCACTGGCAACATGTTAGAGTGTCTTAGGAATCATATTTCCACAGTGCATTTCTGTAGTGTGTAGACAAGCCTGAAATTTCATCTAACTCTTCAGCTGAAAGATACTATATAAGTGCTAAATATATTATATTATTACTGGCTGCCTTTCTCCTCCAATGAACTCTCTCCATCTACCCCTCTTCCTTAAGCTGTGTTCTATATAAATGTTAGACTCTGAGCTGCCCCTGAATTCTACAGTACCTGAAAAAAATTTTAGCTGCCACTGTCAGGTTGCACGAGATTTTTGTTCCTGGAGAAAAAGTAGTAACTGAAGAGGAAAGCTTGTGTTTTTCATTAAAGGGAAATCCAAATTTTGACATTCAACCACAAATAGGTACACTTAAGTAAGAATTGTAATTAAATTTCTGGCCTTAAATTTTGCTGTGCAAAACGTTAAGGCTGCCACTTCACTACATTCCCCTTTTGGAAGCGGAATGCAAATGCAGCCAATCGGAAATGCAAATGAGGTGCTGAATTACATATCGTGCACTTCATTTGCTTAGTGACAGCAATTTGCGGTTCTGGAAGTGCTGGTTTTGGGAAAAAAGAACAAACATTGTAGATGGAGTTCCTTAGAAAACAAACCTCATTCTCAAAAGACCCCTTCTTCCTGAAAAATTTGAGGAAGAAGGGTGCTTTTGAAAGCAGGATTTGTTTTTGAATAAACCCCTTCTACCCTGCTTGTTTTTTTCCCCCCAAAAAAGCAGTTCTGGAACACTGAATAGCTGCCATTATGCAAATGAGGTATGCAATATATAAATCAGTGCCTCATTTGCATTTCTGATTGGCTACATTTGCATTCCACTTCTGAAAGGGGAAGGAAGTCAAAAACCAGTATCTAGAGTTGATCATACGTTTTCTGTGACTTTTTGGCAAAAATTATAATACATTTTTAGCTGAAAAATCTAAATGTTTTATTATTTACTTTTCAATGAATTTCTTTTTTTGGGGGGGTTGGCCATGGGAGGAGCATCTGAGAATTTAATATTTAATTTTACTTAAATTTGCTAGTAATTTTTCACTTCCATTGCCTTTTGTTAAAAACATCCTTCTTGGGGTTTGAAGGATACTAAATGTAGCCAAAGATGGATTGAGATGAGATACAAGTTCACAAAGCTGTAACATCTTACACCATTAACACAACAGATTTGGAAATGGCACCAGAGTTTATTTTATTTTAAAGGAGAAGCAAAAGGTTTTAGCTATCTGCTAATGAAGCTTTTGCATATTTTGGATGAACTGATGATGTCATGCTAGCAACTAAAGCAGCAGCAAGAGCTGCTTTCCTTACACTACTTCCAGTGTTTGCGCCATGTACCAATTCTTTCAAAAGAGAAAGAGAGCCCTAAAACTCCCCTGCACTGAGGTTGCTTTGTGCCACTACAGCAGACATAAAGTTGCCATATGGGGATCCTCCAGTGCTGTAGAACTGGCATTGTGACCCTTACAGTAGTTTCATTCCATGTGGTTAGCAGAGAGGACATTCCTGTGCCCCAGTGATCTCTGTCAGCCTTTTTTTGCCTCCCTCAGACCTTTGCCAGCCAGTCCAATTTAGAAATTCTGCTGAGGGACCAGCCAGGATCAGCAGCGTGACTTGGTTGGCTAAAGCCTATTCTAAGCTGCACTGAGCACTTCTCAGCCACAGCTGAGGACATGAGCTAGCAAAACCAGAACCTCAGCCCTGGCAGGAATATATAGGAGCAAATGATTCATGACTCAGTCCTTCAGGCCTTACTCAGAGCCTCATCCTGAGAAGCACCGAGAGCCTGCAACTCCAAATGGCGTTAACGGCCAGATTCAGACCACGGATAGAAGTAGGGGCAGTGAGTAGCTGTGCAGAGACAGGAGAAGCACTGGGGAGGGAGCACCGAGTACTTCCCTGATGTCCCCTTTGTCTCTGGACAATTAAAGCGATGACTTCCTGGCACAGCTCACAGTAGTACCGTACAGCAGAGCCTCAATAGACATGCTGCGGTCAGCTACGCTGTGTAGCAGCTCTTTATCATTGGGGGAGAGCTATCTCGCTGAAAAAAATACAACAAGCCTGAAGGAGAGGCAAGTAGCTTGGTTGGTGAGTGTTATGTATCGTGTGGTCATAGTGACAGAGCTGATCATTGTCACAATAATTGAGGGTATATCTGCACTGCAAAATTGTTTCTAAATAACAGCCCTTATTTCAAAATAACTTTCCAAGCATCTACGCAATGCAACCACTATTTTGAAATAATTTCAAAATAGCTGTTGCCTTATTTCGAAACAGGTAAACCCCCTTCCATGAGGAAGAGTGCCTAGTTCGAAATAAGCCATAATGCATCCAATGGCTCCGAAATAGGCTTTATTTTGAAATTGCTAAGTGGTATTTCAAAACGCATTTTGGCCGTGTCTCCACGGGCACAAATCTTCAAAATAGCCATGCTAATGGCCAATTCAAAGATTACTAATGAGGCGCTGAACTGAATATTCAGTGCCTCATTAGCATGAGCATGCTTCTGGTCTCAGCGCTTCAAAAGCATGCTTCGAAGCATCGTGGCCGGAAGCAGGCTAATGCTAATGAGGTGCCGAATATGCAATTCCGTGCCTCATTAGTAATCTTCAAAATGGCCATTAGCATGGCTATTTCAAAGATTTGTGCCAGTGTAGACACGGCCTTTGTGTGTAGAAGCACTATTTCAAAATAAGCTATTCCAGAATACCTTATTTTGGAATAATGCTTCCGTGTAGACATAGCCTGAGTTAGATCATTAGGAGGTTAGTGCAGCCAGTTTTGGGTTCTAGCTTTGTAGCATGAGATAGAATAAATGGGAAAGCAGATCCCTGTGTTCAAGCAATTTCTTCCTAAACTTGGTGATGCCAAACAATCTAACAAGTGCCTCCTGCACTGTCTACGCCTGCACTTTTCACCAACAAAACTTGTGTTGCTCAGGGATGTGTTTTTTCTCCACCCCTGAGTTAAACACAGTGACAAAAACACAGTGTTCTCTGTGACAAAAACAGTGTTGACATAGCCTGACGGCTACTTCATCTCACTTCAGGATGCAGCTCACTTCCCTGAGGGCAAATCTGTACTAGACCTGAAAGTCGATCCTAGAAACACAATTCCAGCTATGACAATTGTGTAGCTAGAATCAACTTGTCTAGGATTGACTTCGCTGTCTGTCCTTACTAAGGGAAGTTGATGAGCGAAACTCTCCCACTGACTTCCCTTATTCTTCACAGTAATGAGTACAGGGGTCAGCTGTCAAGCCCCGGATAGTTTGATTTTGTTCATCCCCACTAGATGCACAAAAGCAAACCCCAGAAGATCGATCCTGACTGGGTCAA
Source organism: Carettochelys insculpta (assembly GCF_033958435.1). Taxonomy (NCBI): domain Eukaryota; kingdom Metazoa; phylum Chordata; order Testudines; family Carettochelyidae; genus Carettochelys; species Carettochelys insculpta. The sequence goes on along the minus strand of NC_134139.1, from coordinate 81,343,456 downwards.
TCTCCCAGTATGCGTAGCTGTACCTTTAGATTCCTGTCCAGCTATACGCAGCTTTGGCTTTGATTGTGGAGCCAATGTGACTGACACTCTGCACTCCAGGCTGACCCTTCCCCTCCCAGTCATGCACATGGGGTGATCACAAAGCACACAACTTCTGATCTCACATCCCCTCAAACTGGAGTGCAAGTAGCAATTACTGGGATGAACTAGGGAATAAGTAGAAGTCTTTCTCCCCACTGCTCTGTGTGGATGCCGTAGTAAAAGAGCACAGCAGATGATACAAATAGGAATATCAACTGTTTGAAGAGTTTCGTCTTCCCTACCACCGTGACACCAGAATGATGGAGCAGTACCATTCAAATAATCACATGTCCCTTAGTTTATGCTTCTAATATAAACAGTTGGATCTAATAAAGCAAATGAATATTGGAGGGGACTGCTTAGTTTCAATAGGCTACATTCTCTTCTCAGTTACACCAGGGTAAATCAGGAGTAACTCCATGGAACTCAGCAAAGTCATTCCACTGTAAAATTGATGAAATGAGATGTAACCAGGCCTAAGCTTTAGCAATTTCAGCCTGGTTTTCATTTTAATAAGGGTAGTCAAAATATTAGGTATTAAAATGCTCACTCAGCTTACTAACACGTACTACCAAAAAGCATATTGGCTAACTTACTGATTAATTCGTAGTCTGAGAATGTTTGTTGCCCAGATACATTTAATAACATATTAAATATGTTTATGAATCTGCAGATTCCTTGAGCTGCAAGTTTTGCATTGTCTGCTAAAAAATGGTATGTATCACCACTGCTAGGAAGAGACAAATGCAGACCTGCTAGGAGTAAAAAAGTAAGCTTTTTAATCATGTTGTGACTTTTCATCCTTCAAGCAGAGTCAACGCAATTTCCCTAAATCAGACAACTAATATGTGGTATATTACTCTTCTGCATCAGCAAAGGGGTATATGCATAGCCAAGTCCTGAAGCTACTGTGCGGATGAAATTCCTTTTGACTTTACTGGGAGTATTGCCTACACTCAGGTTGACATTTAGTTGGAATCTTCACAAGAGAGAACAAAGCTTGAGAGTTTCTTCTTTATTGCATTCCTGAACAGCTGTATCCTCTTAGGTATAATACTGTGAAAGCAATTTTTAAATATGTTTAAATACTTTTGCCTCAGCTCTGTGATTTTTTAATTTTTTTTTCTACATGTAATATTTTTGGGTGCTGGCGGTTCTTGGTCAGTGTGAGTAGAAATATCAAAAACTGATGTAATTTTTTCAGTCAAATATTGCTGGTTTGGGGGACAATTTTGCAGAAATGAATCATCTTAAAGAAAAACTTTTTTGTGCGTGTGGGGCAGGTGGGAAGGAAGAGGGCAGAATTAGGGCAGAACTCCCACCACAGTCCCAGTTGCAGAACTGCCTTACTTTCTAGGAGTGTCACATGCTGCATGTCTTTAATTTTCTGTTATTTTCAAGCAGTCAAGAGCTCTTTAATCTTCTCCAGTAGCAAGAGCATACTCACTTGGAAAATGAGAAGTCCCAGGCCAATTTTCTACCTCATTTGAATCAGTATCTTCCAATGGTAATTTCTTAGGGGCAGCAACTCTTTCTATTTATTCCTGTAAAGTTCTCTGGAAACTTTTTATGCTTTCATACAAATATGAAAGAATAATAAAAGTATTTGAAATGCCCATCACTATCAGAACTTTAACACATATCCTGTACCAATTTTTCTTCTTCAGGAAGTCTGATGAGAAATTTTAAGTGGCTTGCAAAGCATGGTATGGGAAAGCATCTGACATTAACTACTGTAAAGAAGCAGTGTGGTCTAATGGCTTAAGATCACAGCGTGTAGCCAGCCACTCCTGAGAGCTAATCCTGGCTCTACTTCTGGGAGCGCAGCTGGAGGTTAGACAGATTGATGAAAGCCTGAGTAAAAGTTTCAGCAGAGGAGGGATTGAGATAATAATCTGGTCCAGGAGATGCATCATGTGGAACAGGAAGCAGATTTACAAGCCTGCATAATATTGGAAGCACAAGACAGTTGGAAACCGAGTGAAATGTCTAGGTTTCTAGCTGTGGAGAAGAAACTGAGAAATGACCTGAAAGGAAGTAATTGTGTTTTGGTTGTGGATGGTCTTGGGCTTTCTAATTGACATGGGAAGGGAAGAGAATATATCTGGTTTTCCCTCTTTGTGTCTCTCAAGTCTCAACATCTCTCATCTGCACGCATCTCAGCCTCTTTGTCCTGCTTCTGTGGTTACATTGCAAATTATGACACCATGTTCAGCCTTTTCCCTTGCAAAGGACTGGGTGCTTGAAAGAGCCCCTCTCCAGAAAGCTTCACTGAACATAGCATAGCAGTAATAGGTACTTATGGCCAGAAACTAACCAAACAGAGGACTTGGCTGCGAAAGATCCCCTTTACAACGGTTCCTTTCTGTGCCTCCTTTCCATTCCCTTTCCGGGTAAGATCAGAGGAGTGGTTGCAGGTAAAACTGTGCCATGGTTACCCACAATTGGGACCAAAGACATGCAGGTCAGCAAATACATCCCACTTTGGGCTGATGGAAACCATCCCACTGCTAAAGGTCTCTGCTAGCCTCATTAATTCTGTCACTGGCTGATCAATCTGGCACATGCTCCTTTAAAACAATATGCAGATTTAATTTGCAACAGGCTCTGGCTTCAGAACTGCCCAACCTCCTCAGAGCATCATGTGCTGCACATGCTTTGGTTTTATTCCTCTTATTTTCATAATGTCATGCAATCATTAATCTTCCCAAATGAAACAGGAGAAAAGAAGCAGACAAAAGAGCAATAGATAGAAAGAACAACAGCACTGTCTTCACATAAACTGTAATGCAAATGTTGCCTTATTAGGTGACTGAATGCCAGCATCACTGCTTCCTGTGATGCTGGTTATCTGGAAAAGGTAAATATTTAGAATCTGTTTAATTTGAAGAGTTCTGCCAAAACCAGCCCTTTGGATTTTCTCTCCTTGTCACAAAGGATTTCAAACTAAACACATGACTCTGAGTTCTGGGGTAAGTAGTGGTGGGGTGGAGGGGCGGGATGTGTGTGTGGGGAAGATGAAAACATTTTTGGGAAATGTGCTCAGCAAACATATACAGAAACAGCACTTTCTGAAATATGCGCCCTACCCTCATACACCATGGATTATTAAGAAGTATTTATTTATGTAGGGCTTTTTCCATTGATATAAGTTATTTCCAGGGCTGGTTAAACACTTAAAAGTAATTATTCTCTGAGTGGTTAGTGTAATCATATGAAACACTGGGCTGTAAAGCATTAAGGATAGTAGTTATATGCCCTTGAAAGCTATGATTTAACTGATTCAGGAAGCTTTTAACCCAGCTGCTGTGTCTGATCCCAGACTCCTTTGAGAAATAGTTCAGTTCATGCCAGGGACCAATTTTTCTGCTGATGTAAGTCGGCACAGCTCTTTTGTAGTCAATGGTGTCACACCAATTTACACTCACCAAGCGTGGCCCAAGAATTTCAGTAGCTTACTGACCAACATCCTCCAAAAGGATGTGGGAATTTCATTGATGAATAAACTTTGCTGGTCCACATGGATATGTACCCTACTGATGCGTCTGTAAAACATCCATCTCCTTTCAAATGCTGTCATGTCACTGAGCTATTGGAAAAACTTGGACCACATTATCTGGTGTAAATTGGTGCGACTTCATCAACTGCCATGGAACGTTTCTTTTTTCCTTTGGTTAAAAATGAAGGTGGGGTAGATTTTATTTTTTTAAGTTCACGCTGCCCTTGTTTTACTCACAAAGTTTTAAGGTAGAGCCAAGCCAAAGGTCTGGCTTTGTTCAAGAGCCAAAGCATTAGAATAGCCATTTGAGCAGACTATAAACATGAAACATGGACTGTGAAAAACTATATTAAAAAGTCGCTGGACCTGAAAAGAAGTAATTTTTGAATATTTATGCTGGCTTTGCTCTATTGTGGCTCATCCTTGTTCTGGATACAGTACTTTGCCAAAATCAGTCACCCATCTTAATCTGGTTCCAGTTTGTGTTGATTTTCCTGCCTCTACAATTAAGTTCACTAACCTCCTATGGTCTAGACAGCGCACTTTAGGTGAAATTCATCCCCGTGCAGAGGGCCAGCACAAGTCCTCTGCATGACTTAATCTCACATAAGCCTTCACAGTGAGCTGTAAATGAAGCATAAGCATTGTTCTGGCCACCAGCTTCCTGAAGGGGGGGCTCTAAAGAGGATGGAGAGAAATTGTTCTCAGTGGTGACGGATGGCAGAACAAGGAACAATGGTCTGAAATTACAGAATGAGAGGAGTAGGTTGGATATTAGCAAAACCTGCTTCACAAGGAGGGTGGTGAAGCACTGGAATGTGTTGTCTGGAGAGGTGGTAGATTCTCCATCCTTAGAGGTTTTTAAGTTCCAGCTGGACAAGGTCCTGGATGGGACGACTTAGTTGAGGTTGATCCTGTTTGAAGCAGGGGCTGGACTAGATGACCTCCTGAGGTCCCTTCCAGCCCTATGATTCTATGATCTGCACAGGACAGGGGTGAAAGTAAATTAAAATCTCTTACAAGTACTGTCTATTGCAAGCCAGATCCCTGCCAGCTCTCTATGTAGCTCTCTGCTGGCTTTTGCTGGAGTTGCATACCAGAGCTCACCTGCTTACTTTCACCTCTAGCACAAAATTCACCCTATATACAAAATCTCACCTTGTGGTGGTGCAATGCTTTATAGGGAATGCTGAGAAGCATTGTGTTGCAAAGGGAGACAGTGTCTCCCAGAGCTTCCTGGTTGTACTGTGGAGGGAAGAAATAAAGGGGAATACCTGGCTTTGCATGTGAGTAATCAGCATGCCATTTCCCTACCAATCTAAAATCCTCACAACCCCCGAGAGCAGTTATGAGGCAAAGCACTCACAATTTCCACAGCACCAGGGCCTGTAGGAGGCCAGAATAGCCCCCAACAGGTGCAACTTTGAGCAGAAAGAGTGTACAGGCAAAATGTCCATGTTGTGTACTGAACCAGTGCATTACTTAGGCCAGGTTTACACTAGATTGAAAAATCAATCTAAAATGCAATTCCAACTACGAGAAACTCTCCCGTCAACCTCTGTTACGCCTTGTGAGAATAAGGAGTACAGGACCAACTGTAGAGCCCTGAGGGTTCAATTTAGTGCATTCTAGGCACACTAAATCGAACCTCAGAAGATTGACCCTGAAGGAGTCAATCTTCTGGTAAGTGTAGACGTATCCCTAGTCCCCAGCAGTGGTAGAACTCCATCCACAAGTTGGTGCTGCCCTGCCTGCCACTTAGTCAACCATGGCAAAGGATAGAAATGAAAACACTGCCTGTCCTCCCCCAGGGCTCACTTTGGTGCTCATTTTTCTCTCTTGTGCCAGTGCAGTGAGTGGAGACTGTAGCTTCTAGATTGTCCAGGTTGACAATATTTCATAAGCACCAAAGTGTGGTGAAAGAAATACATGTAAATATCTAGAAGAGCTGTCAGGAGTTTACTAAGAAAGCAGGTGTTGGTTAGAAAAATCAAATGAAGATGGAATATTACCACCTTGGACTAGAACTAAGAAGTCTGGAAAATATTGGATGACGCCAGCATTGTAGACGGAGGGTAGGAATGTGCTTCTAAGCACCTTTGAAATTAAAATGAGGTATGTGCCTCAAGTTAAGACCCAGCTCCATACTCAGGAACTTAAGTGGCTTGCTTTCTATTGATGCTGAGTGCTAACAACTCCTTTTGGGTGGAATGGAAGCTTTGCTAGCTCAGCACCGCTGTAAATTGGATTGCTCATGTGAGTGCCTAAATATGGATTGTATTTTTTAGTAGAGCTGCTCAAATAAATCCTCATTCCCAGTTTACCTGGCAAAGGATTCCACTTTCACAGGTTGGTGGAAAAAGTGAAACTGTATTTTCACCCCTGAAATGTCCTGAAAATGAATTTTCCACTGGCAGATAGCTTGCTGGTCAATAGGCTTGCAAAGTAAACATGGCAGCCTTGCACAACTCTGGCAAATGAAGGAGCCTTTAGACTGTTATGGGCAGCTAGTGGGCCAGCTTGCTCTTGTGTCTGGAAAAAGCCAATCATTTGCATTTGCTGTTGTTGTCCCAACTGGAAAGCTATAGGGTGGCTCAATTTGGGAAAAGCTGCACAGCCACGTCAAGCAACAGATAGAAGCCATCACAACCTCCATTGTTATTTGTTCGGCGAGGAAACTGGGAGTCACAAAAATAAGGGACATTTTGCTCTCACCTGTGCCTGTACAAGTCAGTGGAGTGGGCAGAATTTGGCAGACTACATCCAGGGGAGAGGGATGGGGCTGTGGACTTCCTTATATATAAGTACATATGGGGACTATAATTCTCTCCTTGCTTGAGTCTGATCCCACTAAGGAGAATGAAGATCCTCATCTCTTCACCAGAGAGACTCCATCTGGGTAGATAACTTTTTCACCTACCAGTTAATGAAGCAGATTAAGCTGGATGTATCTCAGTCATAGCATGTGATGTAGAAGTTTGAATATCTAAGATGAGGAAATTGCCTTTGCAATGTGTTAGCCAGTTAAGATTTTTATTCAAGCCTAAGTTAATGGTGTTAACTTTATGAATTCCAGTTCACGTCACCCTCTGTAATCTGGCAGTAAAATTCTTTTATAGAAGAATGGCTACTTTTAAATCCATTATTGAATGCCACAGGACTGCTTGTAGACTTTCAAAAGGAAGTGAAGATCATTAAAATTAACAATTTAAGTTATTTATAGTTGGTGATAGACAAATATGAAATGTAATATTTTATCCTAATATATTTCATCTAGAAAAAGCTGAAAATGTCTCTGCAACAGGATTTTGCATTAAATTTATAGTGTTTTTAGTATGTCCATTTTGGAAATACTACAATAATAGCTTTTCTCCTAGGATTTCTGGCTGAAATTTTGAATTGCAGTTATGTGCAAAAAAAATCACAATAGGCTAGATGAACCCATTTTTAAATCCCAACAGAAACGTGGGCTTGGATTATGAGCTAAGAACACATTGGCTCATTCTCATTTAAGAATTCTGTCTTAGGGAACCCAAAAGCTTTGACCCTGGGGTAGTACCAGAATTTATATGACAATTTTATTTGATGTGATGAGAGACATACAAAGTTATGCTGGAGACAAACATAGTTTTAGATAGGAAGGCAGCCTTTGGGGGTGATTATGTGATGTCAACAAGATTTTAATGTGGGTTATACGTATCCTACATTTGGCACTTTCTATAGGATCACTGAATTTCCAGATATCAGCTTTTATGTACTGCAATATGTGAAACCTCATAGATAAATGACAGCTGTATGTGATTTAGCAACCTCCCCCTTCCGTCAATGGAGTGAAGTAGTACATAAATTTGCCTCCAGGGCTGTTTTGAAGCCATAGGCCACAAGCATACAACTAAGTTCCAAAAGTGCAAAATAGTGACTGACTGTACACAGGGAATACCCTGCTGGCACAAACAATGAGGCCTGGAACTTTTGTTTCCCATGTGCTTTTACAAGCAAGAATGAGCAAGGGCAGGAAAGTATCCAGCCCCCTACAAGACTAGACAGATACACATTTGTGTTGAGCTTTACTGTTGATGTCTCTTTGAATATTCCTGTAAATCAAAACGTGGTGCCCTAGGAGTATTAACACTGTCATTCAGTCTTAGATACCAGAACAGCTTAATTGTTTAATCTATTTGTCCATTATTTCATTTTAAAGAATAAATATCCTTCACACTCAACCCTTGATGGAGGTACAGTTATAGGGCCTGATCCCGGAAATAAGTATGCATGTAGCTTTACTCACTTTAGGTCTGTTGTAATGTCCACTGAAGTTAATCACATCATCATAAAACACTAGAACTGGAAGGGACCTCAAGAGGTCATTGAGTCATTCCCCTGCACTCATGGCAGGACCAAGCACCATCTAGGCCTTCCCTGATAGGTATCTATCTAACCTGCTCTGAAATATCTTCAGTGATGGAAGAACAAGAAGTCCAGTGGCACCTTACAGACTAACAGATTTATTGGAACATGAGACTTTGTGGGCCAAGGCCCACACAGCTACTATACTTGTCCAACGAGGGAGATTCCACAACCTTCCTAGGCAATTTATTCCAGCGTTTAACCACCCTGACAGTTAGGAAGTTTTTCCTAAGGTCCAGCCTAAGCCTCCTTTGCTGCAGTTTAAGCCCATTTTCCTTGTCCTATCCTCCGAGGCCAAAGAGAACAATTTTTCTCCCTCCTCCTTGTAACCCTCTTTTAGGTACTTGAAAACCACAATCATGTCCCCTTTCAGTCTTCTCTTTTCTAAGCCAAACAAGCCCAGTTCTTTCAGTCTTCCTTGTTCTTTGCATCTTCAATCATTCTTGTTGCTCTTCTCTGGACCTTCTCCAACTTCTCCACATCTTTCTTTAAATATGGTGTCCAGAACAGGACATAATACTCCAACTGAGGCCCAATCAGTGCAGAGTAGAGTGGAAGAATGACCTTTTGTGTTTTGCTCACAATACTTCTGTTAATGCAGGAGCTTTTCCTCTGACTTCAGTGTAGAATTGTCTGTGGCCGTGAGCAGTTCCTATTCAGTTGTAAGGTTTCAAAGTAGCTTCTATAGGGATTGGTCATAAGAAAAACTGTTCATCCATTTATTGGCCACACTGAGTTGCGCTAAGTTTGATGTTAGGCAACTTTATTTTCAAATCATCGTAAGTATCAATGTAAGCAAGTGCCTGCAAAGTCCAAGCCACAGTTGTTAGGAAAGGGGGCAGTGAAAAATGTCCATATGCTGGCCAAAGGTAGATGGCATTTAATTTTCCCTGTATAAAGGCACTTTCCACAGGCATGAGGCTGGCAGAAGCATGATAACTATCTGTTACAGCAGATGCCCCCTCCCTCCTCTGTCAAAGGAGGCATATCAGGAGAGAAAAAGAACATGCTGCGGGTTGAGGTAAGTTCTGGGGAATGGAGGTACACCTATCCTTCACCAGTGTAAAATCATTTAGGGGCTGTATGCTCTTACCATAATTTAGGGCAACTCTTCCCTATCTCAGGGCCACTGTTTTTGGGATGTGCAGCTGTCTGGGTTGCAGGGGAGAATACACACCTCTACCCTGAGGAGACGTTTTCTGGAGTTAGAAATAACAGTTGAGAAAATTATCTGGAGTAAGATCCTCTTCCTCTCTAGGTCAGCAACCCAGTCAACATAGATTCACCTTTAGGAGCACTATCACTTGTGCATTGAATCCACTTGGCCTGCTGAAGTGAACATTTGAATCAGAGATAGAAATGAGATTTGAAAGATTCAGATGTGAAACAGAAATTGAAGTGAGTTCAATGAAGCAGGAATAATGTGTTAAAAATCAAAAATAGAATACCCTTTAATCAGCTTCCTCAGTACATGTTAGCTGCATCAATTGAGCAAAGTTAATTATCCCTTAAAAGCTGACTTCAACAGAGGCTGCACTGTTGTAAACGAGATTACTTGACCCATCATATACAGGATTTTAGAAATACACTAGCATCAAATCAAATGTAAATAGATAAAGTGTAATAAAATGTTTAAACTAAAATGAAGTAGGACATTATTATTTTGATAGTATTCTGACCAGCAGAATTTAGCTTTTATGCAATTTGATTAGTCTGTGTACTGAAAATTGCCTGTGACTCCTGTATATCCTGCATACAACTCCTGTATATCCATGGGGAAACACCAGAGAACTGCAGAACGCATTTTCTTGAATGCTAGATTTACTAATACTGAATTACTCAAGAGTAATTGACGTGTATCACTTTCCTTTTTCTTCATCGGTTTCTTGTTACTGGCTGTATGTGAAGTGCATTGAACTTCAAGGCCCAATAAAAGATCCCTTTGCTCTGGAAGCCAGCCCTGTCTAATTGTCCTTTCATGGCCCATTACAGTAATGAGAAAAAGAGGGAGGCCATATCAACTGAAAACGGAATTTCTTGATGTGGATTTCATTTGACATGTATATGTTGTTTGGATCAAGGAAATTGAGAGGAAGTGTTTATACAGCAGCAGGAAATGTAAAAGTAGCACACAGGTGCTTTTGTAATTTTCTGCAGATTTGACATCTTATTTCTGCAGAACACACTACAATTGAGCATAGGTGCTCAGAGCACTTCACATTCAAGCCGAAGTAAACGATGTGTGTTTGCGACTGGGAGAGTCCCCATATGCTCAGAGAAAATGCTGGTGGGGTATGGTTCACTGCCAGTGAAAATTTAGGAAGTGAAAGATTGAAACATCCAGTGTCACAAAGCTAAGATTTTGTGTTATGTAAACATCTAACTATTACCATGATAGGTGCTTCGGAGGCAATAAATACTAAAGGACAGACAAGCCTTTCTCCTGGATTGGGCCTTAGAAATGAAGCTGATCCTGCCAACATTTACTCATATGAGTAACCCTTGCTTACGTGAAATATCCTCATTGACTTCAAAGTGATTAACTCACTTGACTAAATAACAAAAAGGCCTGAAGCATCTTAAAGACTAACAAATTTATATATGAGGTAAAGAGCTTTCGAGGCTTTCCAGGCTCAGGGTATGGAGATGTTTCCATGTGTAGGCTGACTGCATTAATTTGACTGCATCCTCCTTTTAGGTGTTTAAGAGTAATAATTGGAAACAAGAACTGACCAATTTTGACATTGGCTGATTTATTTCCTTCCCCCCTCCCTGGTTTTCCTTTCGAAATAAAATTCTGGAAAAATTCGTCTGATTTGGGCAAAGCATTCCATCTCAGCAAAACTACATCAAGTGCTACAATGAAGTACAGTTCTGTTGAAGCACCTTTGAGTAGCTCCTGCAATGATTCGAGTATTTAGATTACTTTTACTGCGCTACAGAGTTTTTTTGTGATGTGCCTTTTATGATTTTCTGGCATCCATCTGTTGCAGTCCCTAATCCCAGTAGCTGTCAGACTGTTTGGACAAACTGTCAGGAGCTTTGTAAACTACTGACATTAATCACTGACCTTGGTAGCAAACTAAACTCTTGCTAACCATATTCCTCTGATAATGTGGCAAGAATTATCTGAAACAATGCTAATTATATGAAAGAAGCCCTTATCCATGATGAGACTGGAATGGAGTCCTTCAAGAACTCCTTTTCTAATGGAGACAGTAACTGAAAAATAAGTTTGGATGGGAAATGAACAGTTGCTTCAAAAAGGAAATTAAGCTGAGTAAACCTGTGGGTTGGGTGGGTGGGGGGGCATGGAAGGATAATGGATAAAAACTTGGACTCTTGGGGCTTTTTCTGAGTGTAGTTACTTTTCTAGTCTCTGGCACTGCTTCTCACATCCACTTGTGAGGCATTGAAGGTGACCAGCTGATGTCCAGAGCCCCTCACCAGACTGCAGTGTCTCTCTGCCCTGAACAGGGTTTGAATGGAGAGGAAAAGCTAGTTGCTGCCTTGAGCAGGCCTCTCTAGCAGCCTTTTATCTTGGGCAGACTCTCCAGCTCCACTTCCCCACCCTCCACGGTGGCCAGGATTGCCATTTCAAATTCCTCTTGTTTAAGTGGAGCATGATTTTCAGTGGGCTTAATTGGCACTGTCTGAGTGCAGGGATGCTGCTTAAGTGTGCTGTCAATGGGTTGTGGGGCTCGTCCCATCATTGGAAGGTCAGCTCCTGTATCAGTTGAGATACTGATATTATTTCTAGGACATTTGGGAAAGAAAACTGAACTTGATGCAGGAGATATGAAATAAGGTTTAGCTATTTGAGAAAAACAGAACCGACATCGGCAAAAGCCTCTTCCCACAAAACAATATAATAATTACAAATTGTCCAACACTTAAGAGCACTGATTGACAGAGATAGGAGACAAAGGGTAGGAATAAAACATTCGGATTTCACTAGTTTCAATCGTGGAGAGCGATAACTAGTGGGATCCTCCACGCATCTCTACTAGGATCTTTGCTTTTTAACATATTTATGAATGCTCCAGAAAAATGGATGAAAAATGATGTGGGAAAGTTTGCAGATGTTTCAAAATAATTCAAGATTATTCAATCCAAAGCAGACTGGAAGGAGTTACCCAGGGATCTCTGAAACTGGGTGACTAGACAACAAAATGGCAGATGAAATTCAATGCTACGTGCAAAGTAATGCATACCACGAAAAATACCAGTTATACTCGGACAATGATGGATTCTAAATTAACCATTATCACTAAAGGAAGAGAACTTTGAGTCACTTTGGATAGGTCTAGGAAAACTTCCAGTCAGTGTGCAGCAGTGTTCAAAAGAACAAACAAACAAAAAAACCAAAACAAAAAAATCTCTAGCAGTGTTTTGGGAACTAATAGGGAAGGGGACAAAATAAAACAGAAAACATCTAAATGCCACTATATACGTATATAGCCACACCTTGAATATTTGTGTCGCATTCTGGTTGCCCCACCTAAAAACAGGTATAGCAGAATTGGAAAAGGTGATCAGTGTCAGCAAGGTGCCCACCATTGCCTGTTTGGTTCTCTCTACTTTATAATAGGAAGAGTTTTCAAAATGTAGAAAGAAAATGAAGTGAACATGAGGCTAAGTGATGTGTTTTTCAGGGTTGCACCATGTTTTAATGCAATAAGCATCATGATCAAGATTCTCTGAGGAAGAGTGTTTCAGTTTCAAGACTTGCTAAAAACTTTTTACTATCATGTTAGGTTAATACTTAGACCTAGCAAAGGATGAGCACTGAGAGCCTCCTGCTGTCCCATTCACTTGCCACACACAGTGGCCGTGTCTACACTTAGAGAAATCTTCAAAATAGCCATGCTAATTGCCATTTCAAAGAATACTAATGAAATACATATTCAGTGCCTCATTAGCATGCCACTGGCAGTGGCACTTTGCAATTGCCGCTTTTCGCTACCATGCGGCTTATCCAGAGGGGGGTCCTTCTTGAAAGGACCCCGCCAACTTCGACATCCCCTTATTCCTATTAACAGAGCAAAAACTGGCAATTTTGAAGTGCTGTGGCTGTTGGAATGCTAATGAGGTGCTGAATATACATTTCAGTGCCTCGTTAGTATTCGTCAAAATGGCCATTAGCTCGGCTATTTCAAAGATTTATCTGAGTGTAGACGTAGCCACTGTAGCAGATCACAGACTGCAGCTGACAAGTGCCTGATGGAGGGTGAACATTTTGGGTGCTGGATGAACTCGTTTTTGTTCCCCTCATAAATTCCCAGAGGGTGCAGTCCTGCAGGCTGGATAGGCAGCCGGGGCTCGTCAGAAGCCAGCCAGCAACAGGATGCAATCAAGCACCTGCAACCAGTTAAGGCCTCCAGTCTCCCTATAAAAGGCTGTTCCCATATAGCAGGAGTGGGAAGTGATGTCTGGAGGGAAGGAGGCCGGAGGTTTGTGAGAAAAGCAGAACAGGACTGAACAGAGTGGAACCAAGTGACATCAGCAACAAGGTATGGGGGGAAGATACCAGGGGAAAGTAGTAGTTGAAGAGGGCCAGGAAAATGTTGCAGCCATGGGGCAGGGGTGAAAGCCCTACCAGCTCCCTGCTTCCCTAGGGTCCCTGGGCTGGAGTCCAGTGTGGAGGGAAGGACAGAACTCCCCTGACCCGTTTCCCTAGAGGGCTGCCCAACTGGGGCAAAACCAGAGCCACTTGAGGCTGGTGGAGAGGTGCTACTCCACCTCCAATTAGGACTGGCCTGTGATGAAAATGGCTCAGTAAAGGGAGACCCCTGTCTTCGGGAAGACCCAGGGCAACAAAGGGGCCTCTGTGAGTCTCTGAGGCCCATAAGGAGTTCCTTGGAAGCACAGGACCCCTAAGGAACTGATGATGAGGGATCTGTCACGACACCTTGAAGGGACCTTGACCACTGAACTGAAATCAACAACAAGGCCATGCAAGCCAGCAGCTTTAGGTTTTCACCGTGTTTTAACTAGCTTGCCTGCTAGTTATGGTATCGAGGTGAGAAAAGAACAGAACTTGCTGGCTGCTTTTTCACCATGCAAAACTATACCTAGATGGTGGCTCTGAGTAGCAGGAGGGCAGTGATGGAGTGAGACGAACAGCCTTTTGAGCCTAGGTGCCAACTTTCTCTAGAGTTGTGCCTTTCTGTCTGATGAAGCATTTCATTCACAAAATGGATGACGCTAGATGAGATTAGTTTGAAGCCATAACCCACTGGCAATGGCTCAAAAATCCAGTCAAAGATTTAAGTACAGTTGTCCTGGGTTAAATTAAGTGTGCTGTAGATTCAGAAAAGAGGTGTTTGTCTTAAAACAGTAAGGCAAAAAATTTACTACTAGAGACTGGCTACAGCTCCACTAGCAAGCAGAAGTTAGGCTGGAAGAAAGTTCTAGACAGAAGCCTGTTGTAGTATGCATCCAAAGTATATTGACAGGTGTGTTGTGAACAAGACACAAGAAGTCATTCTTCCACTCTGCGCTGGTTAGGCCTCATTTGGAGTATTGTGTCCAGTTCTGGGCACCACATTTCAACAAAGATGTGGAGAAATTGGAACGGGTCCAGAAACGAGCAACAAGAATGATCAAAGGTCTAGAAAACATGACCTATGAAGAAAGGCTGAAAGAAATGGACTTGTTTAGTTTGGAAAAAAGAAGATTGAGGGAGGACATGATAGTGGTTTTCAGGTATCTAAAAGGGTGTCATAAGGAGGAGGGAGAAAACTTGTTCTTCTTTGCATCTGGGGATAGAGCAAGAAGTAATGGGATTAAACTGCAGCAAGGGAAGTTTAGGTTGGACATTAAGAAAAAGTTCCTAACTGGCAGGGTGGTCAAACACTGGAATAAGTTGGCTAGGGAGGTTGTGGAATCTCCATCTCTGGAGATATTTAAGAATAGGTTAGATAAATGTCTATCAGGGATGGTCTAGACAGTACTTGGTCCTGCCATGAAGGCAGGGGGCTGGACTCGATGGCCTCTCAAGGTCCCTTCCAGTCCAAGCATTCTATGGTTCTATATGGGCCAGGCCCTGCGCTGGCAAAGGGAGGAACCCCATTGCGGGGGCTAGGCCCGGCCATGCTGGCTGAGGGAGGGGCTGGGGCTGGCAGGGTGTGGAAAGGTGCTCCATTGATGGGACTGGACCCTGTGCTGCCTGGGGAATGAGCTGGGGCTGGTACAGGGATGGGGATGATGGGGTGGGCGCTTTGTTGCATGGCAGGGCCAGGCCCCACACTGGTTGGGGGAGGGGCTGGCATGGTGCAGGGGGTGCTCCATCCGGGGGCCGGGGTAGGCCCCATACTGGCCAGGAGAGGGGCTGAGGTTGGCATGGTGCAGGGGTGGGAGGGTGGGAACATGGCAGAGCCTTGCCTGGACAGACAGATGGATGGACACAGCAAAAATAATATATATGATGTATTAGAGTTCAGTGGCCACCTAGAATAGTGGAGAGTTTACTGCATATAATTATTTTTGGGAATTTTAAAGCTCCTGTAGGACTGTTATTGACAATGAGATGTTTTGATTTCTCAAGTCTGAATCTAGTCCAGTTTAATAGCAGTAAAAATTGTTATTGCTTAATGGCTCTGTAATGGAAATTATGAAATAAACAGGTGATGCCAGTTCATTTCCTAGTGGGCAGCCTGTCCACAAGCCAGACCCATCACTGGCCCCCTCGTTTACAGTTCCAACAGAAAGGCCAATGACTGAAAGGACACAAAGACCAAACTACTGTCATATTCCTACAGACCATGATTCCTCCCAAGAACTATTGTTGGTACAGTGTGGGTGGCTTGTACTGTCTCTACTTCTTATGTGGATAAACAGAGGTATTTAGACTCCAGCACTCTCATTAAATCAGTTTTCACCAACAAGAAAGAAAGGAGGAAAAAAAGGATGTGCAACGTATTTTAAGTGTCACTTTTTTGTTCCTTAACTGAAAGCAAAAAGCAGAACATAAAAGAGCAGGAGGAGAACTGAATTCATTTCCATGGAATTTTAAATCGAATCAGATACCTTTCCCATTGATCTCCAGAAAGCAAGTTTTACTCACTTTCACCCTTCCCCTCCCCTGGAAAAAAATGCTAAAAGGTGTCAAAGAAAGCTGCAGGAATTGGGTATCAAGGAGTTGCCCCCAGCAAAGGGAAATCCTAGGGTAGTGTGGAGCTGTCACAGGTGTGATGAAGGGGTGGTGCATGCCAAAGGGGCAAGGCAGAGTGCATAATGTACCCGAAATTTGAGTGCAGTAAATGGAAAGTATTATTGCAAGAAAACTTATCAAACCAAGTCCTTAGAGGTGATAGTATGAAACTAGGGATTTATCCCTCGCTCCATTAATCCAGAGGGCACTTTCCGTACCCTCATAAACACATCTTCTCTGTCTTTCCAATAGCTTCATCATGTGACCAAGAACTTCAGTCAGCATTGGAGGAGGCCAAACAACCCCAAAAAGACAACGTGTTCATTCCCGAGTGCGCACAGGGTGGCCTTTACAAGCCTGTGCAGTGTCATCCTTCCACAGGCTACTGCTGGTGTGTTCTTGTTGACACAGGACGTCCCATCCCTGGTACATCAACTAGGTAAGGCATTCGGCATTGTGGTGATTTTATCTATGCCTGGTTATGGGGCAGAAGCTCTGAGGGCAATGGAAATAAACTGGTATAAATCAGCCAAGGAGCTGGCAGTGTGGATTACAACCTGTTGAAGCATTAGACTAGGTGTCCAGCTGCTGAGTCTGACTGCAGTGTCCTGTGCATCTCCACTCGTCCCTTCCTGTATGTTCTTCTGAATTTATGCTGAGAAACTAGAGGTGAGAGCTGGAAAAGAGCTGACACACAGAAAGCCCCAATTTCCTGCACTATGATGATGGAAGAAGCAGTTGACACTGTCCACAAAAGAAACAAAAACCAACACCAGAAATGTTTCTCCTGCAGTCCCCACAGCCATTTTCATTAGACAAGCTTCAATGGAACAATTGCCTTGAAACCACTAGAGAGATGAAATATCATTTTATGAATAGCTGCTTGGAATTCACTCCTGTGCATTAAGCCGAATACATGGTAAAGCATTTGGAGACACATTGAGCAGATGCATGCAGGGTGAATATCAGATTCCAAAGGAAGTTATTTAGACCGCTTACTGAGGTTTGGCTCCTGTAAGAACACTATAGAAACTCATTTAAAACCAGGGCAATGCAGCCTGATGCAAGCATTGACCTTTTCATGGCTTGGCCAAAACATAACTTTTGACTTACATAACATTTGTGGAGAATAAACTTTAAGCACCCTAAGAGTCCAATGCAGTGCAATCTTCTGTGTTCTTGGAGCACTGATTTATTGACAGAGTATTGAGTTGTTTTGATGTCTGTTTATACTGTAGACTGGACCACGCCTGCACAGTGCAGACTCTGCTTACGTAGGAGGAACCTATGGTCACTGGCAGTCTCCTGTTTCTCATCCCTTGCATGCTACAACACTTAAACTGTCAAACTGAATTACCAAGACTGGCCCTGAAACTAAGATCAGCACTTCTGATGTTCCCACAGAACCTGTAAACATATAGTCTGCTCAGAAACAGCCCTGCTCTTTTCATCTCTTTGTTTAAAAATCATTTGCCTTAATTCACTTGCTGGTGATATTTGGGTTTTATTTACCTTTAGAACCAGGGTAGCTTCCTTTGCCTCAACTCACTCAATCCATTTCAGAGGGCCTTCTTTATTGCTTCCTGGATCTTTCTTCTAATGCTTCATAGGGCAGCACGTATGTTTTATTCCTACTGCTTCCTTTCATGCTGCATTTTTCCTGTGGTCAAACATTTCATACAAATCTCTCCTCTCCCAATCCCTGGCACCTCCTCCAGGGCTCATAGTTCTGGTACAAAAGGGGCTTTTCATATCATTTGAGGCTAGTTCTATTGGCTCTCTGGAAGAAAGGGGAAAAGTGTTTGGAGAACTGACAGTTTGAGAGATGGGGATCCTTTTCCTCCCTGGGACTGTGGGGAGCCATTGATGACACGAGCACTGTGCATGGTGAATAAGAGCTGAACCGGAGACAGCTTTTTTTATTCCAGGATTTTCTTTCTGCATATAGGTAGGGAGAAAAATGAAGATTCTTTCAACCCAGGAGTGCTTTCCTGGGGCGCACAACTAGATGGATAGTAAGGTCTTGTGAAAGATGGTCCATCTGATCTTCCCATCAAACCTTTCCATTCCAAATGGAAACCAGAGGAATGATTATAAGAAGGAAAATAGAAAATCAAGAGGAAGGACTCATACCAAGGACAGCAGGCATGAAAGAAAACTCTTTGAAAATCTGCAGAGTTATGAGTAGAGGATAACAGAGAATACAGAGGAGCTGCAGTTGTTGGCAAAGCAACTTGGTGCTGTTTTCATTTGGGATATGAATACAAGAGTGTGTGAGTGAATACTTAAATGTGTCCCCTCTAAACCACCTAGGCCGTGTGAAGTAACAGACTTCGAAGTTGAGCATCTGCACACACCCTACTTCGAAGTTTAACTTCAAAGTATGGCACTACTCTGTTCCTAGGAATGGAGTAAGGACTTCAAAGTTGGGCTCCTTTACTTCAAAGTTAACTTTGGAGTAAGGTGTGTAGACTCTGTGCTGGTGACTTCAAAGCAGCACCTGACTTCGAAGTTAACTTCAAAGTTAGTTCCTAGTGTCAATACACCCCACTGTACTTTGGAGCCACAATAAATAATAGTCCCTTTAAATCGATCGGTCAACTTGCAAGGATGGAGTAGCCGCACTTTATCGCTCCAACTCCCACTGGTCATTTTGAAGCTAAGGGATGATCATTTGTCAATAAAAGTGTTCCAGAGAAGCAGCAGCATTGTAGAAATAAAACAAAGGTGGTAGAATCAGTGGTTAAAAAGAACATGTAACAGAGTAGTACTTTTTAATGTATAACTTTCAACCTCACAGCATTCAATATAAACCTGTCATGCCATCGTGATGTCACCCAGTTGTCCCCAGCTGTTGTATTTAATATCTGCTTTTGTTGGGTCTCAGTGCAGCTACTTGTATGCATGCTCATCTCAGACATTTGGTGAGATAGTCATAATCTTCTTTTGTCAGTTTTATGCCTTTCAGGATGAAAATCAGACCTTTCATGCTACAATACTTTAACACTGCTTTATAGATTTATGTTATACACCTTGTACTCCATTTGTATTTACCATAAATGTAAGTCAACAGGGCAAAAGTGCAGATAGGAGAGGAGAAAGGGTAGGCATAGAGCACTAATAACTGGCAGAGAGGGAAGCAATGCAGAAGGGGGGTATCAGATTAATGAGGGATCAGGCTGGTTGCCAGATACTACATTAGCATGCACCACTCAAAGATTTTTCTTTCACTCTTTCCCTGGCTGATTGACGAGGTCATCCATCAGATAGCTGAATTCTACCTTTGCCATCAATGCAGCTTCTATTCCTCTTTCAAAAATGTGCCTTTTTTACTCACAGGAGACAAACTCACGTGGGCATGAAATTGCATTGCACCTTCCCAGAGCAAACGGTTTATCTGATGGGCCACTGGACAATTCAATAAACTTTCATCAGAGACTGTGACGATAAATTAAGCACTGAAGGAAAAAAGTGTCTCGGTGTTTCATCCTGTCCTATAATGAAGAGTCAGAATGGTTGAGTGTTGTTTTTGTAGCTAGCAGAGCGGCAGGATGTTGCAAAATGAAATGAATTGTTCATTGATGAAAATCAGATAAATGCATTTTATTTAGGCATTTGAAGAAATGACTGGATATATATGGGCATTGGGAGCATGTGTAGCAACCATATATAATAAAAAAATTTAGAGAGGCAGAGTGAGTATGTACAAGTACTGGCAGGGGAAGTAAAAGAGTTTTTTCAGTCTGATATGAAAAGGCACATTTGTTCATTGTTAAGAATTTAGGCTTTCCCCTGAAGTGTTCAAAGTTCAGAGCCTGCAACTTGGAACTAATGCATGAGAACCTGAAAACATAGTTCCATCTAGTTTCTCTGAGCTGAGAGAAATGTAAACGTTACAAAAAGTGCACAGTAAGAAATGAAAAGCACACTAGATTTTAAAAATTCTTGTGTATGTAGACATACTATTTCAGAATAAGGTTTTTTTTATTCCAGGGTTTTCCTGTAGTATAGATGCATTATTCTGGAATGACTTATTTTGGAAAAACAACTCTGGAATAAGATATTCCAGAATAACTTGGCTGAGCAGACATACCCTGTCCAACTATTAATATGTATAAGTTTTTGCAAGACTGAAGCCTATAAATGTTGAGAGCTTCTAACACGATGAAAGGATTTTAGTAATTCTAGGCAATTTTTAAACCACTAGACTGTAGTCCCATAAATTTAAAAAAGGGTTGTTGGGTTCAATTCAGCAAAACATCACCAGGTTCTTTGACCACAAAATGGCACTGAAAAAAATCTGCTGAGAACATGATAGAAATAAGAATTTTTTGCAGTGTTTCAGCACAGAAGAAACCATTAAAATGTCCACATGTGCTAAATATCACACAAATACTAAAAGGTGCCTCCATGTGACCATGGGGAACAAATGACGTAATCTTGAACACATTCAACTACTACAGTTTTGACTTTTTAAAAGAATGAGGACCTCTGTACTTCCTCCTCCATACCCCAGCTGAAACCAAAAGGTGGAGAGAAACACAGAAATGAAAAGAAACACTGAAGAAAAAGACCTACAGAATACAGGGATGAAACCGAAGGGATGCTGTAGAAATGTAAAGAGGTTCTACAGAAATTAATTCTTGAGCCTGGACTATATTGACGGAACACATACATGTCGAATGGGGGAAGGCTGGGGTGGAGGATTTTATACCAAAAAATTGCCATACAATGCTCAAAAGTTGCTTTAAAGGAGTTAGTTTCTTAGATGTCTTTTATTTTACAAAGAACCAAAAATAGGAGAAAATCATCTGGATGAACAACTAATTTCCTTCTGGCAGGAGGACAGTTAGCAACCCCATAAGTATAAACATTAAAAATTAAGTGCAACCCCCAAACAAACCAATATAACAACCAAAAGAAGGATGGTTAGTGAACACAAATAGAGAAGACAATATTGTTCTGTCCTTCCTTAAGGCTTTAAAAACATTTTTATGAAAAAGAAATTCCAAACAAATTAGGTATGGAAAATATTTTTAAATTTTGTGTTGTTATAAATTTGTTACTTTACAGGAAACTCCTGGAAAATAAAAATAAGTAACATCTGACCTTTCCTTTTCCAATGGGAAGAATGTTGTTTGCATCTTTTGATAACAAATCCTCTTAATACTAGGAACAATGCTGGAGATCTGGATCCTCATATCACGTGCAGCATCACATGAATTCTCTGACTGCAACTCGTGACAAAACAGTCCAAATCTATTCCAATTGTTTCAGCATGAATCACATAACAACTCTACTATTATATGTGATAAGTATTAATATACATACAATCTAAATGCTAGTTAAACACCTTAGTATTTTTGATACACACATAATTTCATATTTAACATTTTAGAAGAAAAACCATGGCTAGCATCACATTTTTTTCACACAACACCTTTTCACATTGCATGGAACACAATTTGAGAAGCCCCATGCTAGAAGTTTTGTGAACTATCCTAGAGAATTGTATATCTGTACATTTTGGCCATCTTTGCAAACTGATACAGATAGTACCCATAACAGCTGTTACTGTACCCCCAGGCAGGTGGTAATAGTTTCCTATGTGCAATGTAATACCATGCATAGCTGGAATATCCTGTCTCATGTACTGTATGTTTGTGAGAAACTTGCTTTTTAAATTGTGGGAGCAGCTTTGGTCCCAGTGGAGCTCACATTGTGACTGTTTGCCGGGTGTCATTTCCCCAGCTTAATCAGTCAATGGTAAAAGCAACCGTTTTTCTTGTCACAGCTCACATTTCTTGGAATGTCATTTGTGAAAGGGGACTAAATCTCACAGTGACTGCTAGCGAATCAGGTCTGACACTGATACATAATCCACAGCCTGCAGCATGATCAAAGCCCTATTTTCTTACATTGTCTGTGAGCTTTCATTTGTTAGAAATCCAATGGCACTTCAGGAGTTAAAGACTGGTAAAAAGGGAAGCAGAAAGACGTCCTGTTTTAGACAGAACTTAGACAAGATTCTTATCAGTATTTGATGCTTAATGAAAGGACAATGGCTTGATGAAGTCACATGATCAAAGCCAAAAAGCAGAAGACCTGGTTCTTCTCTGCTTTGTACACTGGGCAAAGTGGGTGTAAAATTCAACTTTTCTGTTCTAGAAGTGCTTTACACACTAGTTCCATGAGTATAACTGACTACACAAGGTGTGATGCAATGGAAAAATCAGGTTCAGTTTCTTTGAGAGCGAGTGAGAGAGAGAAAAACAGGAAATTATCACCCCAAACCTGTAGAATGCTCAGCAGGCATCTTCTGCCCTGAGGCAACAAACATACTAGTTTTGTTGCAAACTCCATAGTGCAACCAGTCTCTCTTTTAGTTTTAAAAAATACAGCAACAGTGCTAGCTTTCCATATTCAGGTCTTGCGGCAATACCAATAGTACTGCAAGGCCCAAATGTGTGATTATAGAGCCCCAGTATAGGGATTTGCTGTTGAGTGGGGTGGAAATTCTTTTCCAGTCTAATATTTCATCAGTTGGTTGTACCCTGGTTTAGTAGGAGCTTTGTAAAGCGAGGGGCTGAAACTGCGTAGGGAGACTCATAAAATAGACTGTTTTTCACACTACATTGTATGACGATTGTTGCAAGCGCTCATTGAACTGGCCACATTGCGAAACATGGGGTGGATTTGTTAGCGAGATTGCTTACTTGCCATGTTGGTATATGATGCTAACAACTCAGAGAAAGAGCAAAAAGTCCAAAGCAGGAGTGAATCTTTGGTTATTCCAGAGTTTTGGTTTCAGACCCATGAGAAACTGCCCCAGCATGGGATTATGATTTTCGAAAGGATGTGAGCAGGGTGAGAGTGAGGGCTGATAAAATTGGGTGGGCTCAGGATGGGGGATTGGACAATGGTTCCATGCCACTGCTGCATTTCTGATCCCCTGACACTGGGCTGGGCAGGGTCTGAGCTACAGAACTGCTGTAAGCTATATCACCTGCAAGTAGAGGCTGTGGTGACCAAGGATCTGGGCATGTGCTTTGCCCGGAAGCCTCCTGTTGTTAGCATACCCTCCAAGCTGGTGGCTGCAGAGCACAGATCCAGCTATAAATAGTTAAGTACAATGGAGCCATCACATTCATAACTCAAATATCGTTGACATTTGAAATATCAACATAGAATCCTAGGACTGGATGGGACCTTAAGAGATCTTCTAGTCCAGTCCGCTACACTCATAACAGGACCGAGACTGTCTAGACCATCCCTAACAGATGTCCGTCCAACCTGCTCTTAAATCTTCACAGTCTCCCTAGGCAAGTTATTCCAGTGTTAATCACCCTAACAGCTATGAATTTTTTTTCTTAATGTCTAAACCTAAAACACCTTGGCTGCCGTTTAAGTGCGCTGCTTTTTGTCCTACCCTCAGAGATGAAGGACAAATTGTCTCCCTCTTCTTTTAACAATCTTATAGATACTCAAAAACTTATGTCCCTTCTCAGTCATCTTCTTTCCAGACTAAACAAACCCACATTTTTCAATTTTCCCTCATAGGTCATGCTTTGTAGACCTTTAATCACTTTTGTTGCACTTCTGTGGAGTTTCCCAATTTGTCCACATCTTTCCTGAAATATGTCACCCAGAACTGGAGGCAGTATTCCAGTTGAAGCCTAATCAATGCTGAGTAAAGCAGAAGAATTATGTTATGTGCCTTCCTTACAACACTCCTGCCTATATGTACTCTCACAGTGCAGGCAGCGTCTGCTGTAACTGTGCTAAGAGATGGGCAGTAGCAGCAAAGGAGCATCAAAACTCATAACGTTTTGCACCTGAAGGTGGGAATGGAGTTGTAAAATGCAGAATAGATATGCTTAATTATGGAGCATCTTTTACGAGACCACGAGGAAGCAGCACAGTCAGTGGCATTTGATAAAGCTTCTTGCTGAGGCGACTCAGGTAGCACAGGGTTTCTTGCTACTATCTGTGACTGTAAGAGTTGCCATAATTAAATGTCTAAGAAAGAGACAAATATATCAAATGTATCAAGATACACCATGTATCAATCACAGTAAGAGAAGATCAGCTGAGCCCACTCCACTCTCCAGTTCAAATCATCCCAACACATCTCCTCCTCTTCCAGACTTTCCTGTAACTGCTAGTTATTATGGTCAGCCTTTCGCACACAAGCTAATGCTTAGTAACAGAGAGGAAGCCGTGCTAGTCTATACACTATCAAAACAAAAAAGCAGTCAAGTAGCACTTTAAAGACTAACAAAATAATTTATTAGGTGAGCTTTTGTGGGACTGACCCACTTAAATAGGCCTTAAATACTGAGTCTGTTCTGGTCTGGCTATGGTCTGAAGAAGTGGGTCTGTCCCACGAAAGCTCACCTAATAAACCATTTTGCTAGTCTTTAAAGTGCTACTTGACTGCTTTTTTGTTTTGATAAGCTAATGCTTGTTCCAGTCACAACATAGTGATACACAATTTTAGTATTGTTAAGTTTACCCAGCACAGTACCAGGTACAGGGTGGTGCTAAAATTGTTTTTGTGGAACATCACAACCTGAATGGCGTTCCAGCTGCCAAACTTGTTATATAGTTTAGAGCATCCTACAACAGTGTTCTGGCAGATGGGAGGAAAGTGGTTTCCTTTTTTGTATTTAGGTTTCCTAAGGTTTCTTCGCTGTCTACTTCCTCAGTTTCCCTATTTGAATAATGGGCTCACAAATATTTTCCTGGTGTTGTGAAGGTAAATTAATTATATTTGCAAAGAGACACTATACATCATTTCATTTCTGTCTATATCTTTGTATCACTGTAATGAACAAAAATCACACACTTTCTGTTCTGAGAGAATGAGGCATAATTTCAGTGTAACCACAGTGCGTGAAAGACAAATACATCTAAATTAAATGAGGTTCAGCCTGTTTTTCTTCTCTTTGCTTTTCCTGTAGGTATGAACAACCTAAGTGTGATAACAGTGCCAGAGCTCATCCAACTAAAACAAAGGATTTGTACAAGGGACGCCAGCTTCAAGGTCAGTGTTACAGATTAATTTTTCAGCATGTTTCATTGCCATTTAACTGTTGTAATAAGTAGGAGGAGTTCCTTACCCTTGGCCTAAATAAGTAGGTAATTTTAGCGCGTTGCCACATTGGTCTATCATTGAAACTAAAGAGTGAAGTTTGAACATAGATAGTGGTTGATAAGGGTACAGCCATATTGTAATATGCAATAGATTTGCTTTGCCAGGCCCTGATTTTGCTGACAGTAACTTCAATAAAATTTTCCCCACCTATTCAGGACGAGGCCTTTATTAAAGTGGTGTAATGATAGATCTGGAAAATGGGGTTTGTGATATCAGCTGATGTAAAAGGAAATTGTGGGCCACTGAAATATAGAAGAATAGAAACAAGCAAGTAATTTGGGATTTATTTTTGTGTGTGTGCGCGCTTTGGGAAACTTGTCTGTTCTCCACCAGAGAAATGTCTAATAATTACACTGACCTAAGAATGCCATTCAGCACTGAAGTACAATTTCACTGAAGTATGCACGAAAACTGTCTGTTCAGGAAACAAATTTAAATACAAAGAATAATTAAAAAAGAAATACAAGCAACAAATGAAACCTCTATGTGGTTAAGCTATATATGTACAGGTTGGAACTCTCTAATCCAGAAGTCTCTGATCTGGCAACATCCGTGGTCTGGCAAGACCTTGGATGTTGCTGGACCAGAGACACCCAGCAGCATGGGGTGGGGGGAGGGGTTCATTCAGGATTCTGGTAACAGGAGGGCTGACGGCTGGGACTCCAGCAAGGAGACAGGAGGGGAGTTGGGCTGGCAGTTGGGAACCTGGTGGCAGGGAGCCTGGCCTAGTGACTGGGAGGGGAAACTGGCAAAGGACTGGTGGGGGAAACTGGCAAAGGAAGTTGGCTGGCAAGATGGGAGCCTGGCATCCAGGTGGCCCTCCCGGGAGAGCCCAGAGGCCACCAGCAGAGGGACCAGCATTGATCTCCACTGGTCTGGCAAACTTCCCAGTTCAAATCCAGTCAGGACCCGAGGATATTGGACCAGGGAGGTCCAACCTGCAAGTGCATGTTTTTGTTTTTTGGAAGAAAGCATAACGTGAGCTCATTTAAAACATGGATGGCATCACTCTCTGGTACAAAGCCATGGTGATGGAATGAAATTTGAGCCTGAAGTATGAATTTCATGACTCCTTACAAAACATCCCTATAGTCATTCATTATGCAAATGGGATTGTAGTGTTCAGGAGTTAAGATGGGAGCATCTAAGTGCCATATAGACTAAGCGCTGAAATTCAGCACAAGGTCCTCAAATAGAGCTTAAATGGGTCTCACCTGGTGAAGAAGCCTTGGTCTGACCTGCTTCACAGTGGTGAATTTCACCTATAGCATTAAATTTATCCTGGGTGTAATTCCAGTGAAATTCAATAGTTACACCTGGACTTATTTTGACCTATAATTCACTATCCTGCCCCTTGAAGCCTATAAGAGACAGGCCATTGACTTCAGTGGTGATTTGATCCTAATTAGTCCAGTGTTTTCATGACTCTTGCCCTTCTCTAGTTGTAGCTATAAAACTTGAATAGTTAGTTCATCTTTGCATACTGTGTCTGTGTACAGAGTGTATTTCTGGATAGCTAAGCTAAAGATACGGATTTTATATTTAGGTCTGAGTATGGTGGCCCTTAGTCATTCTGATCTCTATCAAAAATCTTTGAAGAAACTTTTGCAGGGGTGGGAGAAGAATAAAACCAGCTTTCACGCTTCTCTTCTTCACCCAAACCAGCAGTGTTTTTATGCAGTACAAAATGAAGATTTGGCTAAAGACAGGACCTTCCTGCAGTGAGAGCATTTAAGAGAGCTTCCCATTCTGCAAGGTCCTACTTGGAGCTCCTCCTATTTTATTTTGGTTTTGTAGGCATTGGGCTTTTAATTCTTTCCTTCCACCCTCCGGTACTTTGCATTCTATCAGCTTTAACTCCAGAAACCACTGCTACAATGTGACCTCATAACTGCTATGAATTCAACATAACACAGATTCAGCTGCCTAATTTATCCTTAAATAACTTTTGACTTCCAAGAGAAGACTTTTAATCTAAGACAAGTAGTGCTGGTGAAGTCAGTACAACCACTCACGCTGTAGAGCTAGCAAGATTTTTAACAGCTGCACTGCTGTCTATTATCTCTCTACTTCTCCTAGGAACAGTTGGCTGTATCACCAGAGGGAATAAATCATGATAGTTCCATTGATGCTCGTGGAGCTATGCTGATTCATGACAGCTGAGGATCTGGGTCTATATATTTTGTCAAATATGTCTAGCAATAATTCAAAAGAAGTTGGTCCCTTGCAAATATTAATCACTCTTCACAGGATTATTAGAGTGTGGTAAAATTTCAAGGAGAAGGCGTGGAATCTCAATCTAACTGAACTTAGCAGCAAAACTCCCACTGACTTCAACTGGACGAAGATATTACTCAACACCGTAATTGTTGTGTTAGAAAAGCCCACACTTCTAGATGCTTGTGCAACACTTATTTGAATGACTGAAACATCCTGTCTCTAGACAATTGGTCTGGAAATGAGATGAGACTATTTCCTCTCACTAGAGTTCTGGAACTTGTTTTATTTCCAGACTATTTTTCTTATGAGATTTCTGTTTTGAATGCCCTAATTTTGGCCAGGATCAGAAAGATGCATGAAATGAACCCCAAATACATCATTCTAATTTGCAGGGACTTCTCACTGAGAAGCATTAAAACATACTATGTAGCCGGCTCTCCTGGGCCGTGTCTACACGTGCCCCAAACTACTTCGAAATGGCCATGCAAATGGCCATTTCGAAGTTTACTAATGAAGCGCTGAAATGCATATTCAGCGCTTCATTAGCATGCGGGCGGCAGCCGTGCTTTGAAATTGATGCTCCTTGCTGCCGCGTGGCGCGTCCAGACGGGGCTCCTTTTCAAAAGGACGCCGCCTACTTCAAAGTCCCCTTATTCCCATGAGCTCATGGGAATATGCATTTCAGCGCTTCATTAGTAAACTTCGAAACGGCCATTTGCATGGCCATTTCGAAGTTTGGGGCACGTGTAGACGTAGCCCTGCTGTCCTTTGTTTGCCTTCCCCTCAAACTCTTATAGTTTTCTGGATTGCCGACCCTTTTATATTCACTTTGTTCTGTGTAGCACAGGACAGCACCCAGGTCAGTATTTTACTTTCCCTGAGGAATGTGTTTGTTCTTTTTGGAAGACCCTTAAGTGCTGAATATATTTAGTCTACTTTAAGGACTCAGTGTTTCAAACACAGATCATTCAGCGCTCCAAGTAAATGCATTGAGAGCTGTTAAATGGGTACAAAATGAAGCTGAGCCAAGGCCATACGGTATTGAGATGGAAGGAGCAGAAGCACCTTTGATAATCTATTACAACATAAGAGGCACTGTTTTGTCCAGTACCTCTGTGAAAGTCTGACTCTTTGAGGGCAATACAGCAAAGTTAGACAAACTGTGGAAATGTTAAACAATCTGTTTTTGTCATTGTACCACTTGTGGATTGTAAATACAGAGAATTTCAAGATTTTATCCAAACTTATGCATAGGTTGATAAACACTCAGAAGGAAACACTTGTAATATGTTTTGTTTTTTCATATCAGTAGAGCACAGAATTAGTGGATTTTTTTAAACTAACCATTCCATTCAAATCAGAAGTTTTGTGATGTCCAGTTGTTTGCTGACTTCCCAGCAGATGCACTGCTCCAAAACAGGGATTGTCTCAGACTGACTAGGCATGCAACAGAATCAGGCCAATGGTATTTGGAACCAGGGTTTAAGTGCAAACTTTCCTAAAACTCATCTTTACAACACATTGAGCTAGTGCCAGATCACTGCAAGTAGCTGGCTGTTAAGTGCCTAATTCTCTTATTCTTTCACTTGCTGAGAAGTTACACAATTTACACGCTTCCGCTGAACACAATGAAATAATTCTTAGAAGCGGTACTCATTGAGAGTAGTGACAGTAGAACATGGTGGCTCTTTGTGAATAGTAGAGAAACTCTGTAACCCTATGTACAATTTTATAAGATGTTTACTCCAGGAATGTTCTGCCTCTCCGTAACTTGTACTGATAGCATAGGACTGTATGGCTCACTGAGTCCAGTCCCCTGCTATCACAGGCAACTCCACTGTAAATTCCCATTCATAAACTTATCAAACTGTTTTTGAACTAAACAGGCTGTTTGCCTGCCCCTGTTCCTGATGAAAGTCTCTTTCAGAATTTCACTCCTTTGATAAGCAGAAACCTTCTTCTGATCTCCTGCCTAAATACACTCATGGTCATTTTATGTCTATTTGTTCTTGTGACAACATTGTCCTTTAGGTCAGCAAGCATTTCTCTCTCCATGATGTTTGCCATCACTTACCCAAAGCCTCTAGGTACCTATGCTCTGCAACATGTTAACATTTCAGAGTCTAGAAATGAAAGAAAAGAGCAAATATGATAACCTATATAGATGTGTTAATTTGCTAACTCGTTCAGGATGTTTTCTCTGGGCGATCGTATGAAAGAGTGCATGGAAGACCCATTTCTAGAATGTTTGTCACAATAAACAATAAAAACAGAGAGAAAATAAAAAAGCAGTCCAGTAGTACCTTAAAGACTAACAAAATAATTTATTAGGTGATGAGCATTCGTGGGACAGGCCCACTTCTTCAGATGGTAGCCATACCAGAACAGACTGAATATTTAAGGCAGAGAATCAAAAATAGTAATCGAGGTTGACAAATCAGAAAAACTGTTATCAAGGTAAGCAAATCAGAGAGCAGAGGGGCAGCCTATACCACAGGAATACCAATCCTGGAACTTTTCTGTGCAACAAGGCCCGTTGCCAACTTTGTCCAGAGATTCATTCTGGAGATACCATCACTGGACCTAACCAGGTTATTCACAGAATCACAGGCACATTCTCATGTTCCTCAACTAACATCTATATGCTGTCATGGGCCAACAATGCTCACATGCACTGTATATTGGAAAGACTTCAAAGTCTCTCAGACAAAGAATTAATGGGCATAAAACAGACATAAAAACACTCCTGATTCACAAACATGTCAGCCAGCACTTTAATGGAGTGGGCCATTCTGTTAATGACCTGAAAGTCTGTATTTTACTGAAAAGGAATTTTCACAGCCGTTTGGAAAGAGGCTGCTGAACTCTCTTTTATATTCAAATTCGACACATTACCACATGTTTTGAACCAGGATGACAATTTTCTCATTCATTATAGGGGCTCTTTTACATACTTTCTTTATCTAATCCTTGACTCCCTCCACTCTTCCTGCCCCTCTGCTCTTTGATTTGCTCACCTTGTTAATACTTTTTCTGATTTGTCAACCTTGATTACTATTTTTGGTTCTCTGTGCCTTAAATATTGAGTCTGTTCTGGTGTAGCTATGATCTGAAGAAGTGGGCCTGTCCCATGAAAGCTCATCACCTAATAAATTATTTTGTTAGTCTTTAAAGTGCTACTGGACTGCTTTTTTGTTTTCATAATAAACAATAACGTTTATAAAGGCATTTCAGGGATACCATGTTTATCCTTTATTGGAACTGGGGGCATGATTTGAGCAGTAATGCAAAGATACCCAAAGAAATTTAGTGGTGGACTCCACTGTCAAATATTCTGGGCTTTCAAACTTAGCAGATATGTGCCATTACAGCTGAGTGTTGTTTTGGGACAGGAGATTTCGATGTGCTCATTGCCAAAAAGTAAGTGGAAGGACCCTTTTGATTTTTATTAACTTTGCACAGAACTCGGACTATAGTTTTACCTATCTACCAGTCTCAACATGAAGTCAAGTTTTGTCTCACATGTATATACACACACTCTCGGTGTCTTCATATGAACTTACATAGAATATAAGAGCTGCGTCTACACGTGCACGCTACTTCGAAGTAGCGGCACTAACTTCAAAATAGCGCCCGTCGCGGCTACACGCGTCGGGCGCTATTTCGAAGTTAACTTCGACGTTAGGCGGCGAGACGTCGAAGTCGCTAACCCCATGAGGGGATAGGAATAGCGCCCTACTTCGACGTTCAACGTCGAAGTAGGGACCGTGTAGACGATCCGCGTCCTGCAATGTCAAAATTGTGGGGTCCTCCATGGCAGCCATCAGCTGGGGGGTTGAGAGACGTTGTCTCTCCAGCCCGTGCGGGGCTCTATGGTCACCGTGTGCAGCAGCCCTTAGCCCAGTGCTTCTGGCTGCTGCTGCTGCAGCGGGGTATTCATGCTGCATGCACAGGGTCTGCAACTCGTTGTCGGCTCTGTGTATCTTGTGCTGTTTAGTGCAAGTGTGTCTGGGAGGGGCCCTTTAAGGGAGCGGCTGGCTGTTGAGTCCGCCCTGTGACCCTGTCTGCAGCTGTGCCTGGCACCCTTATTTCGATGTGTGCTATAGTGGCGTGTAGACGTTCCCTCGCTGCGCCTATTTCGATGTGGTGCTGCGCAACGTCGATGTTGAACATCGACGTTGCCAGCCCTGGAGGACGTGTAGACGTTATTCATCGAAATAGCCTATTTCGATGTCGCCACATCGAAATAGGCGACTTCGATGTAGGCTTCACGTGTAGACGTAGCCAAGATGTGCACAATCCTTGTATTGGTTCCCTGTATACAACTTCATGTCATCCTACGTGAACACATGCTGACTTGAAATACAATAAACAATGGCGTGGAAGAGGCATTGGAGCATAGCTATCTGGAAAATTTCCATCAACACTTTCTTTTGCCACAAAATTGGGTCTGACTTTTTTTTTCTCTTCAGAAAAAGCCTCATGGGTGCTGGTGAGAGGGAGAGCAGGATTACATTTGTAGCTGAATTTATCTTGTGAAGGAAAAATGGTGGAGCACATGAACTAAAAAATATAATTAGCCTGGATATTCACTTAACTCTCGTTGTCTATGGTTTTGTGTCTTAAAATAATTCCGCTACAGGTTGAAGCTCTGTAATCCAGAACTCTCTCATCTGGCAAACAATGTAATCTGGCAAGATTTTAGTTACCTAGATGACTGCTTATCATGGGTGTGGCAAAGTTTGCTGTGGTCCCATGAAGTTTGTTTCCAGCCACCAGCCCTGGTTCTCAGTATTCTGTGCTGTTATTTAGCTGTAATTTACCCCTAAATGTCCTCTAAGAGTCCAGTAAGCAGTGGAAGTGTTGGTAACGTGCTAAAAAATATTGATCTTCCATTGTCCAGAAAATTCTCTCATCCAGCACTGGTCACGCCGCAAAGGTGTCCGATGAGAGAGGTTCAACTGGTAGAGGTTCAACCTGTAGCGTTGTTTGCCTTTAACTTTGGTTTGTTCCATTTTCCATTTTCTTTAGTACTGTTTTTAAAGTTCCTATAGTCAGACTTCCTCTCATAGTAGGGGCTAATATTGGGGGAAATTTAGTTTGAAAATCACCCTAAGAGTAATACAATCTACTGGCTTGAGTTCATGTGCAGATGCAGTAAATCCATGTGCTAAAAATTATCCCGAAGGCGCCTTTCTGGTTTGTGCTTTAGCATTTTAATCTAATTCTTCATTTCCAAATATTTCCTTAGGCCCAGATGATGATCTAAGTTACAGCTGCAGAAATGAAGAGTGGCTCACCAATTTCATTTAAATTATTCTGAATTATTGGTTTAAATCAAATCAAATCAGCATTTCACATGTAATAGTTTTACTTTTCCTGGCTATACCGTGGATCTCCCAAAATACCAGCTCCAGCTTCCTGCTAAATTGTTAGCTTCTAATTAGATATCAGGTTAGTTTGAAGAAAGGATCCTATGAGACACCTCAGAAAAGATCAACATTTGTCGATTGGTAAAATTAGATTAACTGCACCTGAAAGATTTAGTGCTTAATATGAGGAGTTTTTGAAAAGTCACAGCAGAAGCACAATCTGAGCTAGTAAAATGTCTTGGATTTCCAAAAGTTCTCTATTAAACTGAATTCTGAATTCACAGTTTGAAAGTGAAATATGGTCAAGAGAACAGTATGTTCTGATGAGGGCGATATTTAATTAAACATACAACTCTTGGCACATCATTTTTCATTGGCTTTACTGTAGTAATGTGGTGCTTCAAGTCCTGGCCCTGAACAGCATGTATCATGCTGAACAAAACTCATGATTTGAGTTTTGTAGGAATGCTGTACAGGATAACTTTTTTGGTTTTTGGCAATTCATTTTCATGCCATATTTTCACAGGGATAAGTTAGTTTTGACTTCCTCTCCCTGTAGAATGGTGCCAGCACTGAATGTCAGTAAGTCTTCAGACACATTCTTAAGTGTTTTCATCCCTAATACTTTGCTAATTTTTAAAGGAATTAATTAATTGTGTGAACATCTCTGAACATAAGAATATACACCCATGAGCCTCTGATTGTCAAAGCAATTGTTCAATTGGTACATTTCTTTTGCCACTGAATTGTAAATTTTAAAGGATTACACATTATATTTTTATGCCATTACTAACTTTTTACTAGTTGAGCTAACAGCTAAAATATCCTTTATTACTAAGCCTTGAGCTCTGAGAGGCCCAATCTAGGTGGTCTCTGGCAAAACAGCCAGTGAAATTTATGAGCATTTTGCCTGAGATCTATGCTGATCTTTTTAGCAAGAAAAGAGCTGAAAACTTGCATAATTGGTAAATGCTGTTTGAAGCCAGTCTATTTATTTAAAAATTGAATCCTTAGCTACAGAATGTTTTGGTACAAAGTGACTGCTCTATCATTCACACACATTAAAAATGGGTACAAATCCCACAAACGACAAGCTTGGAATAGAACACTGAAGACAACAGAGACAAGATGTGTATGAAATATAGGGTTTGGTTGCACAAGCAAACAGCGGTTGGGGAAATTCTAAATGCAGCAGAATTATTGTTCCATTGCAATGGACGAGGAGGACACAGAGTCTGCACAAAGCATCCACATTTCTGGAGGAGTGCTCTGAGCATTGCTCAGCAAGACTCAGTACACCCTAATATAAATGGTTATTTAGGGAGGGGAAGTAGTAGGCCTGAGGCTGGTAGATTGGCTGGCCACATCTCCCTACAGAAGGGGAGTGCAGCTACCATAACTCCTGCATTCTGAGTCTGCAATAATAGCTCCAGAGCAGCTGAAGCTGGGCAAAGGATTCTGTCCTCATCAGCCTGTCATCGTTCATCTTGGCATTGTGGTGGGAAGAAGGGGTGGCTGTAATCTAATTAGCTAATTATTATGTTCTTGATCATCCTGTGGACCACTCAAGGAGGAGTATATGAAGGAGAACAGCAAATAACCAAACAAGCTAAAACAAATCATTACTCTTAAAAAAATCTAATACCTGTATTGCAGGGTTTTTTCTGTTGGAACACAGCAGAACTGAGTTCTGGCACCTTTTTTCCCCCAGCTGGGGTTCCTACAGTTGGCGCTGTCAGCCAGGGCTCCACGCCTCAGCCAGCTCCCAGCTGTGAGGCTGCGGGTTTGCTCCCCACCCTCCAGCCAGGGATCCCATGGCTGAGGCTGCTGGCCAGGGCTCTGTGCCCCAGTACCCTACCCAGCCATCAGGGATCCTGGAGCAGAAGCTTCTGGCAGCACTTGAATTTTGCCACTTTTTCCTTTTTCTCGGGAAAAAAAAAAACACTGCTGTATTGTAAGAGCAATACAGCACAATAAGGTTTAAGATGTGCACGAAGCCAACGCCCGCAGTTATTTTTCAAGAATCTGTAATTCTCATTCAGTACTTTTGCTTCCTGAATGTCCCGTCCTGTCCTGATTCTCTTAGCCAACTCTGGCCTGTCCAGATCACTAGTGATTTATCTCAGCCACAACGAACATTCATTTCTTATTTCAGCAAAAGAATCACCAAAACCCTGATTCCAGACAAGTTTCATGCTTCCAGTTCAGTGACAGTTTGCTGAATAATCCAAAATGAAATTTACAGGAAAAGCAATTCAGTGAGCAGTAAAGCCACATTGGGAGGCACAGCAGTGCCAACGCTAGCAAAAGAGAAAAAGTGCCTAATTAAAATGTGATATTACTGGTATGGCCACAGCACTTCCTGCACTGCTAAATTCATAACTTTTTAAAATGTTATGTATATTTTAAAGGGGTAAATTGGGAGCAATAAATTCTGACTGCATTGGCTTTTCAGCAGATTTTTAAAAACATTATTCATATGGAGTGAGGCAGAAGTTTATAAACTCTGTCCTCATACCATCCCTTAAGAGCTGGACATACTGCTGAATACTGCAGTCTTCCCAAGCATGTGCTGTTCTATCCCATAGTTCATATGTCTCAGGTCTGGAATACAACAAATGTAGTTGCAGGAAAGCGACCTCACAAACAGCTGAGTGCTAAAACAGGAAACCTTCAATCATCTATTTGTCCTTAGAATGGGAGAGTCTCTCTCTGAAGTTTGGTACACAGCAAATCTGCAGCAGTGTTCCTTCTCCTTTGATGAAATCAGTTTCTGGTTGTTTTTTTTTAGCACAATAGCCAAATTATAGTTAACAGAGTGAGCATTATTGCTGGAAAATAAAGGGCCAAACGGACATCAGTGAAGCTCCACTTAAGTAAATGAAACTATGCTGATTTATAGGTGTCAAAGATGTGGCCCTAGGGAGCAATCCTGGCTCCGCTGAAGTCAATTGGAATTTTGCTGTTGAGTTAAATGAGGTCAGGATTTTACCCCTAATATTTTTTGACTAGGGAGAGGAGTTAATAGCTCTGGACTTCCGTGCTAAAGGTCTTGCAATTAACTCATATATCACAATGCTTTTTTTCCCCTTGGTGAGAAGCACAAGCTAAATCAAATGCAGCTTCTTTTGCAATAAAATCAAAGTATAACTGCTAAAACAAACAAACACAGTCCACCACACACCTTTCAAAACAAAAGAACAAAGATATATTTGGGTGGATGTAATTAATTAAAGCCAGAAACTATGCAACAATGCAGATTTCTTGTTATTAACCTGTACACTTCTAAAATTCTGTCCTGCTGGAAAGGAGGAGGAGGATTGTCCATGTTTAGAGCTGATGAAAAATGTGTCCAATATTTTGTGAGTTTTTGGGAGGAGGAGCGTAGTTGAAATGTTGAAACATCACATGCACCTCTGCTAATTTGTGATTCACATTCTGCAGCTGCCTACTTGAATGCAATATTATAAGCTTGGGTAATCTGATTTAATGGCTGCATCTGAATGAGCTCTACCAACAACAGCCATAAAACCAGTAATTTTTCCAAATATAGGCAATGTATAGATAAGCATTATAATGGCATGCCATGACAGTCAACAATGGGCTGTAAACAGCCATCCCCGCAAGCTGGACCACATTTTACACCACCAGCACTCAAAAGGGCCTGAATTTGCCCATCAAACAGATTAAAAAAAAAGACATTCAAGAAAAAGAGAAGGAAAGAAAGACCCATGCCCCCGGAAAAAGGTGCAAAAGAAGCTTTCTGCCTGTGCAGCTGAATGATCGTTAGAGGCAGAGATCATCATAACCAATTTCACTCTACTCCACAAGAAATGAGAGAGAGCGCCTAATGGTGCTCTTGCAAGTGGTATCAGCCAACCATGGTGGAAGGTGGATTGAAGCCAATGCTTCTCTTCTTGCAGAAGCCCGCTGATGAAAAGTGAACAGCTAATTCTCCAAAGGTTTTGATTTTTTTTTAAGTAGAGAAATAGTTCCAGTAAGCCTAAAGAGGACATTAATGTTTACTGGAAAATAGACTAATATAATTATGCCTCCTTGATTTTTTAACTACAACAAAAATGCCTATGTGTGGATGCGGGCGGGGGGCAGTATAAAAGGGAATAATGGCCCCAAATACCACTGAGTTTAAGGAAACCTTAGATTTCACTCACCCCAAACCAGCATTTCTTGGAACCCACTTGGCACTGTTTATTAATGACAAATACTGAGCCTGTAGAAGTACTGTGGACTTTTTTAAAGATTCCCATTGGCCAGCATTCTGCAGCCTAAAAACATGTAGCACTTACCCCTCTCTGGAGACAAAGCAGCTTCAGAATCTAGGACACTGACCCTTTTACTTGTAGAGTACATTAGTCATCATTTGCTTACAGTACAGGGAGAAAAAAGAAATGAAATCATACCCCTCTTTCTACAGGGAATCTAACAAATAAGGAATCTAAGGGAGAGAGTAAAGAGAGGTGTGTGAAAAAAAAAAAAAAACATGGCTGAGCAGAGAACACCTGCAATTTTGGGAAGAATCAGCCTGTCTCTTTTCTGTCTGTGATTAGCCAACAGCAGTGTGACTTTCGTGTTGTTTGAGTGTCTCATGCACAGTTGCTAGTTAGTAAGGCAATTTTAAATAAGCTTTTGGCAAAGATTCAAATGAAAATCAAATATCAATTAATCAAATTCAGCTATAGAATTGTACAAAATATGGAGTAAATTCTGCTACTATTTACATTGCCCTGAATTGAGAATAATTTCATTTTAGTCAGCAGAGTTGCTCAGAATTTACTCTGGTGTAAATGAAAACACAAGTTGGCCCAGTACATCCAGCAGTGGAGAACCCTTATAGTCGCGACATCTGTATCAGTTAGCCATGAAATACTCACAGAAGGCCAGGAATAAGTGGGATGCTTTTATCCCCCTCTAACAGCACATTTTGTGCAGAATCTGAAGTGTACAAAACAAACAATGCCTCAGAAAAAGGCTGGGTTTTTTTGGTGTTGCAGTGGTGGAGTTTGGAATATTAACACTGAATTTTCCCAGATTTAAATATAGTGGGCCAGATTCTTTCTGCGAGTTCTGCCAGCTTGCTATAGCAGAAATCAGCTTACTGGCACCTAAGAGGGAGACAGTCTACCTGCAGTAAGATTATAGTGATACAAGCCATCCACAACTCCTGCTCCAGTGGGGGGCTTACAGCCAGCCAGCACTTGCTCAAAATATGGCTGAGGCCAGCCTGGGGAATAAGCAAGGCTAGTCTGGCCGAGATACTCATTGATTTATTTACATCTTCATGGGATCCTCAAGCGAAAAGGCTCCTGTGGAGCTTCAGGTGGGAATTTAAGATGTTTCCCCACCAACGAAAGTGCAGGAATATCATCTGTAGGGCCAGCTTTCCTGTAGCTTCCACTGGGTATACACTGGAGATAGTGTTTATCCTCCATAAAGTATACCTTGTTTGGTAGAGACTGATCAATAAATGCACACACGCAGCCTTTTTTTTTTTCTGGTGGAACACCACGGAACGGTGTCCTGCCACCTTTTTTGCTGGTGCCGCCATTTTAAAAACATGGCAGGTGCCACAGCTCAGGGGATGCAGTTCAGACACTGGCGGTGCCATTTTAAAAAGCAGGCTGGATGGTACTGTCTGAACTGCCTATGGCTCTTTAAGAGCCATCTGTGGCTCATTACGCTGCCACCTCTGGCTTATTCCCCCTGCGCTCCCTTCCTGCCTTCCCGCAGTGATGGAACTCAATGTAAATGATTGAACCAGTTACACTGAGTTCCATTATTAGTGCAGCAAGCCAGGGAGAGACTGTCCATGCTACACATGGGAGTAGGGAGAGCCACACGGAGGAGGCAGCAGCAGCAACGAATGCATCACTCGGTTCAGCTGCTCTTGTGAGGTAGGCTGGGGAGTCAGGGGGAGGGAGTGGGATTTAAGCCAGGGGTAGGGGGGAAGTGGGGATTAAGATGGGGGTGGCGGAGCAGTTTAAGCTGGGTGGGGGTGGCGGAGTGGTTTAAACCAGGGGGCCGGGGGGAGTGAGTGGGGTTTAAGCTGGAAGCCTGGGGGCGACAGCGTGGTTCAAGCTGGGGGATGCAGGGAGTGAGTGCGTTTTAAGCCGGTGGGGTAGCAGAACCTGTTGTGTGGGGGAGGTTTGTTGGAGCCTGGGTTTGGCAAACTTCATGGCAGTACTGTGCTTTTGAGTCTGCCTTTGAAACACGGAATCAGTTTCTTTGTTTTTTTTTTTATTAAGTAGAGACTTCTGTTATTCTGTTTATTTTCTGTAATTTTTCTGTAGAATGCCCATGTGCCTTTGTACATCCAAAATAAATTTCTAAATAGAGTGGTTACATCAAATTGAAGTTGATTTTGTCAAACTCATAAGTGGTTTCCAAAGTAAGACCATATTTGAATGAGGGTAGAAAAAATATATTTAGACCTTGTGGACAGAATGTGAAGTAATACACCAAATAATAGGTTTAACTGTTACTGTAGACTTCTTGTAGGTAGTATGTAAACAAGTTGATGATGGAGATGGGCAGAATTCCAGTCAGTGAACCTATCTCCTTTTGGAAGATCTTGCATTATGTAAAATTGTTGCTGTGGGCTTCCATTCCACTGTTTTAATCTGTCAACATGGTGTAAAACTTCCTCCATTTAAAAGTCACAAAGGGAAATTGGGTATCAACTCCCATTTACTTTCAGTGGAATAGGGTCCTTAGCTCCCAGTTGTCCCTTTGCCATTATCTCATTTTGTTCTGACATTTGGCATATCCAGAATGATATTGGTTTGGTACCATCTGTATAAAACATAGCCCCTGTGCTCCATTTACTATACAACACAAAATTAAAAGCTCATTAAGTTAAAAGAAAATAATGAAGATTTCAAAGTCAAGTATTCTCCAATTAGGTAATGCCAGATGTAAAGTTGCCTGTGCTCCCTTAATTCAGCCCCTTGTGGGTATGCCCTATGGTTCAGTCTTTAATTACATGACCACATATTTTTCCACTGATGATACTGTTTTGAGAAAAATACGTTAAAATCCAAGCAATATAGAGCACACATGAACTAGAATTTTAAATGGGAAGACAACTCAACTGAGCACCTCAGGGAGGAGGGGCCATGCACCACTGAAGACTGGTCATTTCTTTTTGGAACTTTGTAAGTCAATGAACCAGACCCCAGGCAAGGCTGTGATTGAAACAGAGAAATGGAGTGGAGTTTAAAGAGTCCTGAAGAAAGGGAAAACAGAACATGACACTGCAGAGGCACCCCAGGCCAGCAGTGGTTGTTTGGGTGGTGGCCAGTATGGTATGGGAAAAGGCAGTCTTATTTCCATCTAGCGATCAATTTGCATGGGGATATATATACTTATTATCAAATTTTATACTCTAAGGACAGTGCTTATTACAGAAAGTGAATGCTACTTTCCAGCAGGGGTGCCGGAAAAACATGTGCAGTTGGCGTGCCGAGGGCCATTGAATCAATGTATCTATTATCGACTTATCTGGCTGCCCTCACTGAGAGACGTCAACAGGAGAAACTCTCCCGTTGACCTCCCTTGCCCCTGTCAAACTGAGAAGTACTGGGGTTGACTGTCGACCGCTGATCGTTTGATTCTGCACATCCCCATTTGGGTGCACAAAATCAAACTCGAAAAGCCTCTCCCCCATCCCCTTCTGGTCTAACAGCAGCGTAAGCCAGGGGGTGGTGGGGAGGAAGCGGTTTGGCTGGGGCTGAGTGTTTGGGGTTTAAGCTAGAGGGCTGGGAGGAGGTGGGGTTGGGGCTTGAATTCTGGCACCTTTTTTCTAGGAAAAAAAGCACTGTGCACACATATTTAAATGTGAAGGTGAATGTAACTTTCTAGCCATCACTGGGGCTTTTCAACCTTTTCTTTGTTCAGAAGCCAGGGACCACTCCTCCTAACAGTGAGTGGATGCTTCCCATAATTCCTTCTGAAGGAAGAATGTGTGTGTACATTAGGCCTATTAAACTTTTGAAAGTCAGCTAATTAGGAACTTATTAGGAATTTACCATAACTATAACCATTCTTCTTTAATTATTTAATGGGATCAAAGTTGTCAAAATGGCTTGTACAACACATGTCAGCATAATTAGAGAGCTAACTGGAATTCTAGAGACTCAGATTATCTGAGCTATATAAATAGCACATAAGGAGAGTTCATGAACTAGATGGCATTGACACTGTCCTATCGATTTTAACCAGAGTCATAGATAAAAATAATTAGCATTAAATATACAACCCGGATGTCAAATTCAAATTTAGCTTTCCTGCCAAAAACAGTTTTTGTTCCCCTAATTATTCTTCTCTCTTCCTAGTTATTTTCAGGAAAAGAGAAACATGTTTTCTTACTCTAAGGGATTGACCTTCTGCATATTTTTATGAAGACAATAAAGTGTGGTGACAATTGCTGGAATCCAGTAATCCTCCACTTTCTTTGACACCTCCTTTGTCATTCTTTGTCCCTCGACTTTTTTCTCCTCACTTTGTTCTTGCTCTTTTTTTTTAAAAATATGGGGCAAACAGAGCCTTCACATTCACATATTGCTTCTTTATATGGCCAGTTCATTTCCTTCTCGCATGCTACGTGTCTAATTTATCTGAATGCTTTAGAAAGCATCTATAAATGTTTGATAGGCCAGTGTTGTGCAGATTTAGCACACTGGATATGGAAATTTTTGTTCAGTAAATATGTTGTCCCTGGGAAATGTTTAACCCAATAGATATTACACAAATTATGTGTTTGACATTCCCTTAAGAAGCTCTATAAATATACATTTTGACTCCTATATTAAAATTTGGCACCATTCTCTGGTGGAATGAAACTTGCTGGATAAAATTCTGGGTTATGCAGATACAGAGCTAACTTGATGGTTGAATCTACAAAGAGATTAATGGACAATAGAGTGGCATTGAATATAAGGCCTAGAAACCATGTGTTCACATCCAGCTCATGTTATGGCTTGTTTAAGAAAAAAGTAACTGCAGCAGTGCTGCCATTTCCAACAGTTACTAAAAAAGGGCTTGCTGTTCATCTCAAGTTGTATTTACTTTTGAAGTTCATTAATTTCCCTGACAGAGGCAGGTGGACTGGTGAAACCAGGGTCATTTGGGAAGTGTGAGTGTTCTGGGAGAATGCAAACTGGCTGCTTACTCTACAGTGAAATCTTGTTTAGTCAAATTCCTCAGCTGCTTTTGCTTTGAGCTTAGAGACCTCACTAAGCATCTGGGTGAATGCTTTATTGTTCCTCGCTATCATTCATCTCTAGTTGTGGGTGTCAGGCAGGCAGACTTCACTTAATAGTCATTTCATGTGGAAGTTTGGAGGGGGAAGAGGCAATGTAGACAGATACACAGTGCTCTGATTCTCTGAAGTCAGCCCGTGCAAAATCACCCCTGGAAAGCTGAGAATAAACCCACAGCATGCTGGAGAAAAGAAGCATGTATTTCTTATCGTAATATCGTTGTCTAATGGGTCTATTAAATCTGCACTCTCAATTCCAAATAAAAGCTTTTCAAATCAGGACTGAACTTCATGAAAAATGTGTGACTTGAAACCTGACTCTAAAAAGTTTTAGAAATTCCTTAACACAAAAGGATGGTTTGAATACATACAAAGCTAGCTCACTGTACATTACATAAGGTACAGTAAGTGCCTTCTCCCAAATGAACATATCTGAATACAGACACGAAGCCACACACACATAGTGGGGACTTGTAATAAGAATTGTGGCAGCGTGGAGGGGAAATTAAGAAAGCACAAATGCGAAAAGGCATGCTCCTCCAGTAGCTGTGCCAATGACTATATCTATTTTTTTTAAAACATTTACATGTAAATACCTTTTTGATTTAAAAGAAGGAATAAGAGCACTGGCTTGTGCCCTGCTTGGTATAGGCCGGCATGAGACAAATTTTCCCTCACAGTTCCTGTTTCTCACACATCACCTTCTTATATAGCTGTTTGACCTT
This sequence comes from Carettochelys insculpta, assembly GCF_033958435.1. Classification (NCBI taxonomy): domain Eukaryota; kingdom Metazoa; phylum Chordata; order Testudines; family Carettochelyidae; genus Carettochelys; species Carettochelys insculpta. The sequence goes on along the minus strand of NC_134139.1, from coordinate 81,300,563 downwards.
TTCTTGAGCAGAGGCCAATGACACCATATTTTTGTGTGCGTCTGGAAGACACTGACAGATGGAAATTAAGATAACTCAGCTGTTTGTGATCAAACCAGAATTTGAACTTAGCCATCCATAATCTCTTTATGTTTTTTATAGGCCTCTTGACAAAGCCCTGGCTGGGATGATTTAGTTGGAATTGGTCTTGCTTTGGGCAGGGGGGTTCGACTTGATGACCTCCTGAGGTCTCTTCCACTCCTATGTCTCTATGGCCGTATCTACACATGCTTTCTTCAAAAGTGGCATGCTAAAAAATGGCCCAAAATATGCTAATTAGGCATGGATGCAAATGCCCCGTGCCTCATTAGCATAAGGTCATGTGATTTGGAGTCTGGAAGACATTCTTCTTCCAGAGGCCTCTTCTTCCCAAAACTTTTCAGGTAGAAACAGCCTATGATTCTTTTATCTCTATTTATATATAAGGCAGGCCACTTTAATATAGACAATAGAACAGAGTCCCTTTTTATACCACAATTACTACAACAGGAGCTTTCTCCTTTGATAATGGATCAGTACCATTATTAAGATACTGTTTGTTCCTAATATACTTTAAAACTTCCCTTTTATTAACTTTAACTCTATTTGCTATAGATTACGTCTTCTGTTCCTTTTTCATTCCTTATCAATTTTCCACAGTTCCTAGTTTTTGATAGGATGAACATATATCCACCTTCTCCCTTCTTGCATTTGTTATTATTATTTATTCATTATAGCTGCCTTTACTTCCTCTCTAAACCAGATGATGACTTAGGTTTTTCAAGGGGACTTTAAGCAAAAGGGCTTCCTGGGGATGTAGTAAAGTCTTAGATAATTCCCAATTATCATTTGCATTTTTCTGATTAAATGCTTCCTTCCAGCTGTTTGATAACATATTAATCCCTTTAACTCAATGTCTGCACTGACAAGGGTGCCTATATTAAAGGACAGAACATCTGTCTGCTGAAGTTCACATTGAGGTCTCACTGCTTCTCTACTACTTTTACTCCTTCCTCTTGCTTTTCCTATGTCTCTCCCTTTTCTTTTGTTTCTTTTCGTCCTTCTCTTTACTCTCCATTGTGCTCTCTTTCACCCTCAGTTACTATACATCATTCTTTCTCTTCTCCCCTTAAATGTTTAAGCTTCTCTAAACACAAGCAAAGGCCATATTTTCCCTGCAGGTTCCCAAGGAGTAGTCTGCTTAATCTAATTATTTCTCATGGAAAACAAACCAACTAAGCATTTCCTTACTCTTCCATTTTCCTACGGAATTGTGCACCTTGCTAGTCATGTCATTTCCAGAAAAAACAACATACTATTTTCTTTTTCTTAACGGACACTTACATTTTTGTAATTTAATATGGTTATTTTGTACTCATCTCCTGAAGGAAAAGAAGATGAAGAAACTACTGAAGCAACTTGAAAGCACTAAAAAATTACATTTCAATTAAAACAACTTATTGTAACATCCAAAATAAAAATTGACATCCATATCAATTGACATCCTAAGTAACAACATAGAATGGAATTGCTTAAACTTTTTGAGAACGCAGAACACCAAACAATAGTATTTTTATGTGGAACAACTCTGAACATTTTATTAAAGAAATTGTCAGACAAAAACAAAGAAACAAACAGCAACATATACAGCAAAATCAAAATTAAGTAATTTAATCAGGTACCATAGTAATGAAGAAGTAACATTGAATATGGTTTTAATAACAGAAAATATATACCATCAGTGTATGATATCAAAAAAGAGTCAGATGCTCCCAGAACACCTGTGAGTTGTTCACATAACAGCAATATTCCATGAAACATAGTTTAAGAAACACTAACATAGAGGATCAGATGGCTGTGGTTGCTGTTATTAAATTGAATTTAACAAACTATTTAAGAAAGTGTGGTTATGATAAAAAATGACACATATACTTCAGTGACAGGAGATTTTGAAATACAGAACATGTGTCAAATGTAATGCTGCAAAAAAAAGGTCATAGCTTTTTTCTTTTCCGAGCCTTATGATTCTTCTGTATCTTTGTTTACTGATCTACCGACCAGTCATTCAATTGGATTCATGTGGATAGACTGCATTTTTTTATTCCTTTTAATACTGGATTAACCTCAAAAGGTTAAGAGTTTGGATTCCTTTTGGCTAAACATATGCAATCAGCATTTTTAATGCTTCATCAAACTATCCAAGCCACTTAGCACTGCAAAACTGGATATTATATAAGAAAAGACGATCTCAAATAATTTCCAAAACACTTTGTTTCCAGTCAGGCAGAGAGTAAGTATTTCCTCTGAGTAGGACAGTCATTTTGCTTCCATTCCTCACTAGAACCAAGACAGACGTGCACAAAAACACACAAAGTCAGCCAAACTTTTTCAAGATTTGCTTTGAATTTCACATGATGGGGAGAAACGTCTTATATCTCAGCCACATCCACCTATGCCCTGTCCTCAAAACTACATGCCTGAAAACTCACAGTGGCATCACTAACCTTTAACACCATAAAAGGCAAGAAAACAATTTTTCAGTCTCTTTATTTAGGTTGTATTTTAATGATTCTTCTTTTACTGCCTACCCAGAATAATAATAGTGCTGAAATATACTCTCAGCGAACTACTGTTGCCATTATCAAAAATGTCCTTGTCCAACTTCATCTGCAAAACTAATTTATTGGCTTATGTTCTTCTGCTATGCACATAATATACCATATTATACTATGCTATAATATAATATAAATTTAGTAACCTGAAAGGTAAAAGGTGATGCTTTTACTACCTCTCCTTTACTTTGGTCTGATTTTTTAAAATTAAAACCAAAGATAATTCAAACAAACTACACAGGCTTAATGGAAAGTTGATGTGCACATCTCAGTCCAGGGTCAGAAATAGCAGCCCAGCCTATCTTTGCCACACGCAAAGGGTACTGGAGCTACTGGATTTAGGGCAGAGTGGATTTATAACCCTCCTCTGGCATCCTTATGCATTGGACCATGTGGAGCTGGGTCAGAGACACATTCAACAGTCCAGCCCACCTCTACTGTGTTCCCTCTGCAAAGCTTAAGTGCTGAGTATGACCTTGTCCTGGCCCTCTGCCCTACAGGTAAATGCCATCAAGAGGGAAGAAAGATGGTTTGTGGTCCAGGCGTTGGTCCAGGACACAGAAAATTAGGAGGGGCTCCAATACCCCAGGATACAGGTCATACAAAGTTCCTAGCCAAACAGGAATTTTCCATACCTTACCTGAACAAAAGCAAACCGCCAATCTTTTCATATAAAACTACAGCACTAACAAACACACACTGACTACAGGGAGTTGCATGAGTGTAACTGAGAGTAGTTTATCAAAGGGTTACGCACGTACAACTGACAAGAGAACATTGGCCCATTGTTTAAGTCTTGTCACATGGAAAAGCATCTATAATCTCCAAAGGGATTTCAATAAATTCTGGGTACTGGTTTCTGGGAACAATATTTAGCCCTATGTCAATATCAACAAACAAAGGGAAGTAAAAATCCACCTGCTCAAGTTAAATTCTATCAGACTAAAATAACTCAAGACAGAATGTCCTGGGTTGCCGATTCAGAGGGAGGGTTGGTAGGAATACATTACACGACTTCTCTCTCTAATTATCTTTTCTCTTTTTAAAGATTTTTAACAGCAGCGGACAAACACAATTTTCTCCTCATTCCTGAAACTTTGCTGCAAAAGATTTTCTTTTGAAATTGGTAATGCTCTACTTTAGCTTCCTAAGGCTGGTGCTTCACAGACTTAATTCTCAAGGAAGATAAATTTATATAGAGGCATATGTATGTGCATGCGTAAATGTAAAATGAATTTAGCTTGTTTGCTTTTACATTGTTATATTTCTAGCTAAGTGAGGTGTTTGTGTGCTCCTGTCATGTGTGGTATGTATTTGATGGTTTAAGGTTTCTAAGGCCTATTCTATATTTGAGTGGTGATCATAATTGTGGGTAAAACTATCCCTAAAGTATACAATTAATTCTGTGTTACAGCTCTGAACCTAAAGTGTAACTCTGCGTGGTTTCAAATTCAGCCCTTTAAAAACAAATTATTTATGTAAGCCGTCAAAGCCACACAATATAGGCAGCAGTACAAAAAACAAATTGAAGCAAGTATACCATAGTAAAACCATGAGACCTTCATAAACAACCAGCCTTCCCCTTTCCACATGCAGTCCACTCAGAGTGAATAATTCATTATAATCCAATGAAAACTCTCACTAGCTCTGCTGTTTTAGCCACAAGCTTCTGGAAAATTAAAGCACAGCATGAGGCCCCAGAGAATTAGTCTGACTTGATAACACCTGCAGAGAACAGAGGTTTCACTATGTTGTAATTAATGTGTAACTGCCCTCATGTCAGCAAAAGTTATAATTGGGAGAAACTGAATATTTGGTCTGTGCCTCAGTGGTGAGGATTCTGTGTGGTTTCAATTCATGTTAAGTGGCAGAGTTATAACGAAGAATGTTTCACAGCAACAGGTTGTTTGTTTTAACAGCAAGGTTTTTTCTTTCCAAAGATTTCTAACACTGTCCAACTGCTCTCGCAAGTTTATGAAACACACTTTTAGGAACCCCTGTTAATATTAAGCAAGGCCTGTAACAATGCGAGAGTTATTTTCTGTAATATTTTGTGAATTAAGACACTGATTTATTTGCTTGTCTGATTTTAGCTCTTAATTGCTGATGTTTGATTTTTGAATTTTGTGTGCGCGTTGTGCATGTCTGACAGCTGGAGGGACTGACCTTGGAAAACATTCCTAACCATAACCTTTGTTTCTTCCAGATGCCTCCAAGTTGCTATTAAGTGACATGACAAACTGAAGTGTAGGTTCTAAATTAACCAATGTGGACAGTAAAAATAAGCCACAGAGAAAGAGAGAGATAGAGAGGTCAAGTTCTCTCAGGCTACAGTTTACCCCACTTATTTTACTTCCTCAGGCATTTTATTTTCCACGAGTTCTGCCACAGTTCTCAGACTGTATTCAGTGGAATGTTCAGTGAAATTCAGGGGGTTCAACAGGCCTTCAAAACCACTCTCCCCGCCAATACACATCACCTTTATATCAGAAAAAAATAGGCAGTCCCAAACTTTGGCTATACATCAGAACTGTGTTCTGGATCAGGTATTGGATCCCAGGTTTTCTGAGCTTTGGGGCAGTTAGAGTCTGTGGCGAGGGGCTGATTTAGAGATGGCCCTTCAGAATGGGTGGTGCCTCAGGCAGATGGGGTGGAGCAAGGAGCATCCAGCCCTCAGTGCCATCCAGATTGCACTGCATGCCCCCCGGCCAGCCCTTGTGCTACCCAGGGCTCAGGCAGCAATTTAAATGTCCCAGAGCCCTGGCCCTTTTAAATAGCTGGGCCCTGAGGCAATTGCCCACTTTGCATCCTAACCTCTCCCACCTCCTCCCCTTCTACCCCGGTTAGGGCTTGTCTACGCTGGGAAGTTAATTGAATCAAGGTAAGTGCACATCTAAAGTGGCACCTCCTTTACCTGGCCAGGTGCAATAGTTCCCTCTCTGGCAGCAGGGGTCTGAGTAAATCAGTCCCATTTTGGAAGGCTTTTATTCCTCCCTCAGTTGTTGATTGTTCATATTTACAAGGTTGCCCTCAGGATAGGCCCAAGGATACTTTTCAAGCAAACAAAGAGAGGAACAAGGTCATAACATGGAAAGGGGAATTCCTTTCTCTGCTCTCTCTTGGAGGTGCTGGCGGCCTGTCCACCCCTAAACAGTTCATTAGCTACAGGAAGGGGAGCAGCTGTCTATGAAGGACTGGGCTAAGGCAGTGTTTCTTAAACTACGTTCCATGGAACACTGGTGTTCTGTGACCAACTCGCAGGTGTGCCGTGGCCATGTAGCAACTAGTAACGATGTGCAGCACATACATATGTTTTCTGTTATTAAAACCAGATACAAATGTTACTTTTTCATTGCCATGATACCTGATTAAATTAGTTCATTCTGGTTTTGCTGCATTTGTTGCTGTTTGTTTTTTGGCATTTTTGTCCGATAGTTTTTCTGAAGAAAATTTTCATAGGTGTTCTGCATAAAATGTATTGTTTGGTGTTCCACGGTCTAAGAAAGGTTAAGGAATGTCTAAGGTGTGTGGGTCTGAAATGCCAGCCTCTGAGAACTAGAGAATACCAGCACTGTTAAGTCTCTAGTGAACACTGTCATGAAAAGCATGTCATGAAAGCCACTGATAATATGTCCACCCCCCCAACACACACCTTTTCAATAACTACAGTACTAATCTAGCTGCCTTTATGCTTTGGACATTAGATTATAGTCATGTTTGTTTCCAGTTTTACTCCAAGGAAAGTAGAGAATGACTAAAGCAAAGAGGAACTCTCCTAAGACAGTCATATTTGGCTTCAGATACATGCCTTTAGTATTGGAGAACTTGTCAGTGAATTTCTGTTATGCACACTTTACATGAATAAAATAGCCCCAGTGCCAAGAGAAAATATATAAGACAGGGAATTTGTAACTACATAAATATATTCAACATAATAATGTCCAGTGGCTTCTGCTGCCGCATGCAACAGCCACACAGTTTGACCTGTTCTGACTGTGCCATTGCTCAGGGCTAACCTAACAGCAGCTCATTTCCTTGTATCAATAAGGGATGTATTGAAGAACTTGCCAGGCAAGGTTGGGCTTTCCAGTGTCACATAATTCCACGTCCTTCTCAAGGACTATGGTGAAGTGTAGTGAAGTAATGAATCCCTACGGATGCACTAATCTTCCTTCCCAAGAGCATTTCCCTCGTCTGCTGTGGGGAGGAACACTAGAGGAATGGGCTTCCAGTAAACCATTTACCTTTAAAATACTATAGGCTTGAGTGACAAAATATGAACTTCAGTCAATGTCCACTTTGCACAGTGTGTAGGTATTTGGCTCATGGTGGAGTTTAGTTCAGCCCTTTCCAGAGAAAGGAAAAAGCATGATGTTTGGATCAGGATTCTGGGAGGTGGGGAGTCTAGGGGATTAAAAAGGTGGATGACGTAAGTGAAAAATCAACCTTTTCAGCATCTGTCAGATTATCAGATGAACCCCTATGCTCCAGACACACTGCTACGAGATTGGATTTTCCAGGATATGTTTATCTGGTGAACTATGCATCTGAAGTTCTGAACTGTGCTGTCAATCAATTTTAGAGTATTAGCTCCCTGTGGCAGTGAGATTATTACTATTAAGTAGTATCACAGTAGCACCTAGAGGTCCCAACCAAGGTCCCAACCCCCATCATGGTAGCTGCTGCCCAGCAGAGAGTCCCTGTCGCTGAAGAATGTACAATCTAAATAGATGAAACAGGCCAAGGGTGGGAGAAAAGTAGTAATATCCCTATTTCACAAATGGGAAAATGAAGCACAGAAAGATTAACTGCAGACCACAGAGAGGATGAGGAACACATTTAAGAGTAGCAAAAGAGGAGACTAACTAACTAAGGTCATGCTACTTGGCTTGTACACTGCACTGTCAGACTGTCGGATGGACAAACTTCAAATGGCTGTGTTTGTTTAATCCACCACCACAACAAATAACTTATACTGCAAAACAGAAGAAAATCTTAAAATGAAAGGAGATGCATTCAAACCATGGCTGCTAGATCTGAATCCAGACTTTCCTGACTTTGAAGGTCATTGGATCTGTTTTCTGGTTCTGATCTGTTATACAGAAGTGGGCCTGAGTCTAGAAATTTGGTTCTGGACGAGGATCTGAACTTTCCTGTGGTCTGTGGAGTGTTTCAATGTAGTATTCTGGTTCAGGTCCATCTCTAACAAAGGCATAGAGAAATTATTCTGTGGAAAACAAAACAAAACACAAGAAAAAGGAAACTGTGTTGCTTTCTTAGGTTGCCCAGGGTCCAAGAAGAATGAGTTCCTGACCAGTGTTCTGGATGCACTCTCCACTGACATGGTCCATGCAGTCTCTGATCCATCATTGTCTTCCAGCAGGTGGGTTTTACCCAGATGATGGGAAATGGACATGTAGTGTGTGCTTTTAAAAAGAGTTGTGACTCCATTTGGAAATTAAAAACAAACAAAAAAACCTCTTTCCAGTGGCAATTCTGTTTCTACCTCCATGAAGTACAAACAGATTACATTAGAACAGTTAGAGAATATCTCTTGAAAAAATATCATTGGTTGTATCCACAAGGCAGAAACTTAAAGTTTGTTGTATTAGTGCAATAATTCTCACCAGCAGTACAGCTTCATCCTAATTTTTATTTTCTTACTGAACTACACTTAAAGAAAGTGGACTATTTTCTTGGTTTTAATTTTTCTTGGATTTTATTTTTACTAAAAATAAGTATCTGCGGCAACTGTAGCTAGATTTAAAATGCCTACATACTATCAATCTTTGTGCTTTTGGGTACAAGCTGCTTACCGAACTGGAGTCAGGAAGGAATTTATAGTACTGTCCTATTCGAATACATTATGGGGATTTTAAGTGTTCTTCAGAAATACCCATCAAGGGTCACAGCAGGGGTCAAGATATTGGACTACACTGGCTTTCTAACCCAGGAAGTTATTGTTTTGATGTTCTTCTTCTTTCCATGGTAATATCTTCACCCCTTTATTTCTATCTTTAGCTTGTTCTTTCCCTGCTTTAGACTACATTAATGAATTAGAACCATATTTTGCTCATCAGAGGCTCTTAAGCAAAATTATGAGAAAAAAGGGAAGGTCTGATCATGGATCAGTATCTGCTGAAAAGGTAGAAAACAAAGGGTAGAAACAAATAGGAAATGGTAAATGATCTGGAAATGAGAATTACCTGTAAAGTGGCAAAACAACAAGAAGTCCTGTGGCACCTTACAGATTAACAGATATCTCAGTTAGAGGGAGGGAGAGGGATGCTGCCTCCAAGGGCAACCTGCAGGGGGAATCTAATGTCACTGCTTGCCGGATGGACGGACCTACTGGACTTCTCTGAGCCTGGCCGTTGAGCTGGAGGTGAAGCACAAGGGCCAGCCCCTGTTTTTAGCTGGAGACGGGCGCTCCCACAGTGCTACTGTTGCAGCAAGGCCAAGAGGCAGGGCCCACATCACCCTTCTAACAGGGCTTGGTGCCTTCCTGCCCTTAGCATCCTAGAGGGCCCAACACAACACAGCTGTAACAGTGGCCATTCAGGTCCGCCAACATCAGCCCCAAACTTGTTTTGCTATCTGTAGTTTTTGAAATAGTAAACGCCTCTGCTGGCAGGTGGAGGCTTCTGGCCTGTAGCTATGCAATCACCTCAGATGCAGTGCTTTCCTCTACTTTTTTTTGCTAGCCAGATCCAGAATCCTATTTACATCCATAACAGAACACTTTAACTTTTTAACCATGCATGTTGATGTATGTTTATTACTCTTGTCACCGATCCAACTCCCAGCAGAGGCCAAGGCTCACAGGCACTTTATTCAGAGCTACGTTGTGCAGACAGTAGCCTACAGGGGACCGATCCTACTTCCACTAAGTCATGAAACGTAAGGACCAGTGCGCAGGAGTGCAGCAGCTGGGAGGACTCAGCTCCCCTGTCTGTCATGGCAGACCTGTGCTAAGAGCTGGTTAGTATTTGAGGTTGTAGCTAACTCTCCTTTCCAATCCATGGCCTGCCTGAGTTGTCTTTGGTGTGTTCCAGCGAACACACAGCTGGAGTGAAATGAGTCTTTGGTTGCGACAATTTAAAAGAACTTTTGAGCATCTGCCTCTCAGATATCTGTTAATCTATAAGGTGCCACAGGACTTCTTGTTGTTTTGGAGATACAGACTAACAAGGATGTACCCGACAAAGTGGCAAAATTTGTATGCAATACTAATTTACTCAAGACAGTTAAATTCAAAGATGATTCTAAAGAATAACAAAGGCATCTCATAAAACTAGGTGCCTGGACAACAGAATGGCAGATGAAATTCATAAGTGCAAGGTAATCTATGTCGGAAAAAAAAATCTCCACTACAAATAAAAAAGTTATGCAGTCTAAATAAGCTGTTTCCACTCAAGGAACAACTTGGAGTTCTTGTGGAGAGCTCTCAGGAAACAAAATACAGTATCAGTCAAAAAAGCTAACAAAAAGCTAGGATCTCTTAGGAAGGGGATATGTAATGAAACTGAAAATATCTACTGTATAATGCCATGGTACATGCACAGCTTGAATGATGTGTACAGTTTTAGCTCTCCCACCTCATGGAAATATAATAGAATTGGAAGAGAAACACAGAAGGGCAACAGTTAGGGTTTTGGAACAGCTTCCATAGGTGGAGTGAGATTGAAAAGACTAGGACCGTTCAGTTTAGAAGAGTGATAACAAAGGATGGATAATGATAGTGGTCTATAAAATCATGAATTGAATGGAGTAAATGAATCGCAAAGAGTTATGTGTCTTCTTCATGTAACTCAAAAACCAGGGGTTAGACAGTATAATTAGTAGGCTGAAGGTCTGAAACAAACACAAGGAAAAATATCAGAGGGGTAGCCAAGTTAGTCTGTATCTTCAAAAACAACAAGCAGTCCTGTGACACCTCATAGGCGAACAGATATTTTGGAGCATAAGCTTTCGTGGGCAATGACCTGCTTCATCAGACTGAAGTCCCTGGGGGTACACAGAGTCTAACCAAGAACATAACAGCAGCCATGCTGGATCAGACCAATGTCCATCGAGCCCAGTATTATATTTCTCCATTGATGGACTATCCTCCATGAACTTATCTGTCTTTTTTTAACCTAGCTATAGTTTTGACCTTCACAACATCCCATGGCAACAAGTTTCATAGGTTGACTCTGCATTCTTTGAAGATACACTTCGTTATGTTTAAAAACAAGAAGAAGCCCTGTCAGATGAAGTGGGTCTTTGCCCACGAAAGCTTATGCTCCAAAATATCTGATAGTCTACAAGGTGCCACAGGACTTCTTGTTGTCAAAATTATGGCTAGGTGGAAAAAAGATAAATTCACGGAGAATAGTCCGTCAATGGAGAAATAAAATACTGGGCTAGATGGACATTGGTCTGATCCAGCATGGCTGTTCTTATGTTCTTTGTTAGACCTTGGGTCCGGCCAGGGACTTCAATGGGGCATTCAAAGTATAGCAGAAAGCAGACCCTGACCTTCAATCTAGAATTTAGCATACAACACATCAAAATAGCAATGAGAGTGGGAGATGTTGAAAGAATACACTGACCAAAAGCAATAAAGTCAGTTAATTAAGCACCTCATTTGAAGTTCTACAATGGGAATTTTTAAATTAGCTATTGGAAAGAAAACAACAAGAGTGCAGAGTTTTATAAATGAGAAGTTTTAATTCATAAATCTTAGAAGTGGTTTTTATGCCATTGGGAATATTCTTTCCTGTCTTTGAATACAGCGTAATGTCCTGCCATTGATAAATCTTAGATATCTTTTTCAGCAGAGCAATCATGCTGTGACCATTCCTGTTCTCTGTGGAAAAGCCAAAGCTATCTCTAAGACACTGTGGCTTCTAGCCTCTGAATTCGACAATCTCTCTCAATATTTTTCTGTGACAAGTATCAGAGGGATAACCAAGTTAGTCTGTATCTTCAAAAACAACAAGAAGCCCTGTGGCACCGTAGAGACTAACAGATCTTTTGGAGCATAAGCTTTCATGGGCAAAGACCCGCTTCATCAGATGCATGAGCCGGGGGAGCAGGGTTCTGTGGTAATCATGTGTCTTCTGTGTTTGTATACTTAAATCATAACAGAGACTCAGGAGTTATTAATTTCTGCATTTCCCCTTCTTTATGGAAGAAAAATACTTCATCATCATTGTCATCATCATGTCTCCCAGAGAAACAGGAAATTATGCTTATCTGTCTTTATTCTCACCTGTCTTTCTGCATTTTTTGTCAGAATCCTTGTACCATTGTTGGCTTTGTGAAATGGAAACCTGTAGTTACTGCCTCACAGAACATAAGGCACATGCTCTTGTAAGCCCCTGTGGATACTCTTCTTTCGTTTAAATGACAGAAACTTGAAATTTGCAGCAGAACCAAAATTCCAGTCTGAACTCCCCAGTGGCAAGGACGTGTAATTCATAATGGTTATATATAAAATGTTTGCACTAATATGAATATTTTTACTAATTTACCATTTACAAGCTATCAAACCATCAAAAATAAAATTTGATTGTTGTATAACAATGATGTTCATTTGCAGCCCTTGGGAAACCTGAACTCCTCAAGACATGAAGAGTTAGTCACAAATGAAGTCTAAGGTCTCCCTACCTCACTATTACAGTCTTACCCACTAAATACTAATCCAACAATTCACAAGTCACCTAAGAGGACTGTGTGAGCACATGCAAAGATTAATGTTGTGTTTGCACTGCAGGCTTTCAGAACCGGATCCAAATCATACTTTGGAAGAGAGAGTGGTCCACTGGTACTTCAAACAACTCGATAAAAACGCCAGTGGCGACATTGGCAAAAAGGAAATCAAGCCATTTAAGAGATTTCTGCGAAAAAAGTCAAAGCCCAAAAAGTGTGTAAAGAAGTTTGTAGAATACTGTGATGTGAACAATGACAAATCCTTATCAGTTCAAGAGTTAATGGGTTGTCTAGGAGTAACAAAAGAAGAAGGTAAAGCAGACACGAAGAAACGCCACAGTAAGAATCTTTAATTGTTCTTTTTATTAGATGCTTTGATCCGGCAGAGATTGTTATATTTGATAAGCCACAGCCCTTAGGTATCCAGCAAAAGACATAAAACCAGCTATAACTAGCTAATAAAGTTTCTTTAGCTCAAGTGGTAGGTTTGGTGCCATTGTATCAAGTGCTCTACAGTTCAAGTTCCAGCAGAGACAGTAGCCTAACTCTCTGCTCGACAAATGCAAACTAATTGAAGTTAGAATTGCATAATAGGAGGCAAAAAGGGGAAGTTAGTACTAGATTCCCCTAGAAGGCCCATCCAGCATAACAACAACATATTCTGGCTGTAAGATGAAGATACTAAAAGAACAAGGAAATGTTTCATGCCATGGAAAGAAGCAAACTACTTCACTCTCTGGTAGGTACTTAAGCCGTTTGTAGAGCACTACTGAATGGCTCTGAAGAAACTGCATCCATCAGAGAGGCAGAAGGGCCAGATATTGGCTATGGCTATACTATAGCTGCTATTTCGGGTATGCTCTGCAGCTAAACACCGCACTTGAAAGAGCAGCACTATTTCAAGTGTAGTATTCTAGTTCCAGTACCCCTCGTAGTAAGAGGGGTCGTGGAAACTTCGAAGTAGCTGCTTATTTCAAAATAAATTATGCAATTGTTGCATAATTTATTTCAAGTTATGGCTACAGCATACCCATAGCCTTTGAGATTTGATGGAGAGGGGGTAAAATAATTGAATATACTTGCAGCTCCAAGGAAAATCACCCACCCCTGAGAATGCTGGAAAGTGGGAGGGAAAGTCTCTACTGATTTGCTTCTTTTTTATTCTAAAATATGAAAGTAGAACAGCCATACATTTTGCTTTAAGATTTTTTCAGACTATAGAAGAGGGACCCCAGTCAAAGACCAGTAAGCAACACTATCACAAGTCTGATAAGGGCAGAGAGGAACGTGCTAGCTGGAAAAAGTCTGTCAAAAACAATTTTCCCCCATGCAGCTTTTATTCATGAACAGATACTATAGGTCAGTGAAGAATAGGACACCAGCCATAAATTGCACTCATAAAGGAAACTGGCTATTAGCAGAACAATGGATTTCATAAAATGTATCAAAATGAGTGTATTTCTGGGGGTTTAGTAATAACAGTGAGTACATTTCACTTATATAGCAGATCTGAAAATCATTAAGCAAAGCTGGAGAAATATCATCTCACCTTCCAGAAGACAAAACTGGAAGTTAACAGCCTGATTTTCATTTACACTAAGGCTGCCCTCCACTCTTCTCTCCATGTACAAGGGTTCAAATGTAACCATTTACCTTTTTACATCCAGTCAGTGCACAGTACTCGTCATGGAAATAAGGCCCAGGCCCTATGACCAGATCTACATTATAGTCCTCAGTGTAACTATGTTGCTCAGGACTGTGAAAAATCCACAGCTCTGAGCAATGTCTTTATGCCAACCTACTCCATCAAGACGGCGCTATGTTAGTAGGAGAGCTTCTCAGGGAGATGAATTAATGACACCAACAGCAGAGACTCTGACAAGTGTAGGATCTAAAGTGCTATGGCCATATCCATGCAGCTGTACCACTATCATGCTGTATGTGAAGACAAGCCCTAAGTGATTTCACCAAAGACACTCAGTAAGTCAGTGACAGGAGCTGGACTAAAACTAGTTCTCTTTATTCAGTCTCCTGTGCTCTGGCCAATGGACCACTCAGTGGATTTTGGTTGTTGGAAACTGAACCTGCTGCTTTTCTGTCAAATCAAAATATCAATGAAAATTTGATTAAAACAAAGCCACTGAAATTTGTCAGGGAGAAAAATAAATAACTTCCCCCCTAGCACTTTAAATTTATAAAAGAAACAAATTCTTAGTTTGTGCAATTTAGAGCGTGTGTTCTTACTAATAAGCCTGATTCTTCTCTTAGCAATGTAAAATAGGAATGACTTCACTGAAGTCAGAGTTACACTGGGGTAATGATGTGTACAGGTAGCTCCATGATCTTGAATGGGAGCTGTTCTATCAACAGATATACAAGCAGAGAATCACAGTTTTTCCCTTAGTCCCTTTTGGGTCCACCTGGAAGTAAGTTCCAGTAGCCAACCAGGGTAGACATTACTTCCCCCTTTTTCCCAGGCCACCTCTGCAGGCCAGCAAGTTAAGAGCAATGTTCCCTCTACTTTTTTTTTTTTCATCCAGGCACAGAATAAAATTTGCTGTATGCATTGAGGCATGTGTGGATGTCCACCACCAGTAGAAACATAGGCTGCCAGCTGAGGGCTCTCTACCAATCAGCTGGACACCTCTCAATCGCTCCTGAATGGCTGCTCACATATACAGTTTACAGGAACATTGGTTAGGAGTTAAAATTAAAATTCCATATACTCTACACCCTTTTCCACCTCCTAACTTCCAAGGACATGGGAAGTTGAAACTCCATGGAGCCTGCATTCCTCCCTGCATTCAGATTATCAATGCTTCTCCATAGCCATATAAGGGCAAGGGACAAAATTCCCCGTTATAAATTTAATCAGTGTTTCCCACTGAGTGGTAGGGCCATGCACTGTGGTGTAATGCTTAAAAGTAAGAGAGAATGCCTCTAAACTGCTAGCACTTTTTTATGCTCTGTGTTCTTGAGGGAGTGAAGGATAAAATTCTGAGCAATAAGTGAGTTTGAGATGCCCAACATTAATTGGATAGATGACAACACTCGCTAAACAAATGCCAGAGATTTACTGGAAAAGACCCCCATGACTCAGTTTTCAAGTCACTCCAGCAAAGTTTTGTTATGAAGAAGCAGAAAGAAGAAAATGATCTTTAATGAAAATGTTTGAAATGGAGGATCTTACTTATGAAAAAAAAAAGAAGTTATATTGCTCCTAAAGGTGATCTTTCATAACGGGGGCTTCCTGTTCTCTAGAATGCTCTTAGTTTTGCTATCAGCAATGCAAGTGAAAATACACTAGGAAGCTAGAAGGGAAAACATTCACGTACAGAATCCTTACTGAACTAACCTAATAGAAATTCACTGATTTAATTTCCGTATACATGGAACAAAATCGTAATCACTAGTCATAGCATCACAGACAGGAGAAGAGGGCCCCACATCATGCTATTGTTTAAAGAACACTAGGTGCCTTATTCTAAGTAGTGGGATTGGGAATCAGGAATCACATGCTGGTGTGATCATATTGCCACCTGTCAAAGTCCATCTTTATGGAAAATTAGTGATCAAGAATGTCTTGTAGCAAAGCAATTGTGGAGCCCCTGGGAAAGTTTGTGATGCAGAGCATATCATTAATGATTGATCATTGCTTATGGATCCCCCAAAAACCATTTCCAGTGGTTCCTGTTAGTTTAAAATCAAGGATTCATCCAAGGTTTTCTAGGGTCTCTGGGGAGAAGCTACCCTCACCTTTATCTGCATTGCTGGGTGTTTTCATACTACTGCCAGTTTAGATGAGGCATTCTGCTGCATTTTGATTTCATCAGCAGCCATGTTCCTGTATTCCAGTGGTGTCACTGAAGTGCCCAATTATTGCAGATTTGTTCGAATGCAGCAAGTAGCATGAACACAAGGGCTGTGTGTACTCTTGCATTCCTCTTTTGAAAGAGGCATGCAAATGACAGAAATCAAAAATGCAAATGAGGTCAAGATTTACATATGTGGCACCTCATTTGCACATTCTTTCAAAAGAAGGAAAGCAGTGTAGACGCACCTCCTTCAAAGATGAGGTTTAATTTTGAAAAAGCTATGTCTACATGGCTTTTCTTCTTTTGAAAGAATATGCAAATGAGGGGCAGATATGTAAATCTGCCCCTCATTTGGA
Organism: Carettochelys insculpta; assembly: GCF_033958435.1. Lineage (NCBI taxonomy): Eukaryota > Metazoa > Chordata > Testudines > Carettochelyidae > Carettochelys > Carettochelys insculpta. Next base: position 81,284,066 of record NC_134139.1, on the reverse strand, counting down.
TTTTTGATTTCCCTCATTTGCATGCCTCTTTCAAAAGTGCAATGCTAGTATAGACACAGCCAAGATTTTGCACGGTTGTGACTTTTCTTTGACCAAATGTACATTGCTGCACACTATAAGCAGGTGACGCAGAAAAGTCTCCATTCCACTTTGCCGTTCTCCAGCCCTTATAAAACCAGCATTGAAATATTCTGCGGTAGTGTCTAATCTGCTAATTGCAGTATCGCCGTGGTGGTGTTAACTGGAGAGCACTGTAGAGTGCTATTTCTAAAACAGGGAAACGTTGTTTATCACCTCAGAGTCAGTAAAATGTGCTCCATATTACATGGAGAAAACATGCAAACTATTTCTTGACTTTTTTACCCTCTCTTCTACCAGCTCCCAAAAATAATCCTGAAAGCACTTCCTCCAACAGACAGGTGAGTACTGGACAGCGTCTTTTCTGTTCTGCCTCTCAATACTATATTTTTCTGTTGTTCTTGTTTTAGCCTTAAGGCTACACATACTAGCCACATCTGTCACTGTGACCAAGGTGGATGGATTCCCCATCAGAATGCTTAAGAAGCAGCCTGTTTATTCAAACCATCTGAAATTCTCACTTGCAGAGGGCCCACGCAAAGCCTACACAACTCTTAAGCCCCACTTATCTTCACTAGTTGCAATGGGGTGTTTCTAATTTACCTACAATAGCCAACAGCAACTTGAGACCATTGTTCCGTGTTCTGCCATCCGTGACCACTGTGAACAGCCTCTCTCCAGCCTCTTTGCAGCCTCCCTTCAGTAAGTTGAAGGCTGTTATCAAGTCCCCCCTCAGTCTTCTGTTCTGCAGACTAAACAGTCCCAATTCCCTCAACGTTTCTTCATAAGTCATATGCTCCAGCCCCCTAATTATTTTGGTTGCCCTCCACTGGACCTTCTCCAGCGTATCCCCTGGAGGAGTGATCAAAGCATTATTGCTCATTCAACAATACAAATTATGTGTAGCTATACAGATACAGGCATATATACCAAAGTCTGTGTAGTCTCGTGTGACTTTTCTATCTCAAATAAAATATTAATTGAGCTCAAAGCAATAGATCATTGGCCACATATCACTTGATTTACACAACTTGGTGCTGTCCAACTCTCTCTGTCTCACACACACATGCACACAGGAAATTATTTGTAGTAGATTAACAGGGATGTCATGTCATATGTAAGACATAAGGTAACTGACCTGTTCTACTCAGCACTCATGAGGCCTCAGGTGGAATATCATGTTTAGTTTTGGACAAAAAATTGTGTGCATAAACTAGAAAGAATCCAGAAGAGAGCAATAAAATGATTGAAGGTTTAGAAAACTCAGTCCGAGGGAAAGGTAAATAAAACTCTAGTTATGTTTAGTTTTGTGAAAAGAATACCAGGTGTAGACCTGATAATCTTCCAGTAGGTTAAGGGTTGTTATAATAGGGACCATAATAAATTGTTCTCCGCTTCTGTCTGTTGAGTGTAGGAGATGTAGTAATTGGTTTAAGCTGCAGAAAGGGAGATTTAGGTTAGATATAAGAAAAACTTTCCAAATGTAAAGCTAATTAAGCTCTGGAACACGTTATGTAGGGAGACTGTCTAACCTCCAATGACAGAGATTCCACAAACATCTGTAGGGGATTGTTTAGATATACTTGGTCCTGCTCCAGCACAAAGGGCCGGATTTGGTGATTTCATAAGGTCCCTTCCAGTTCTACATTTCTATGAGTCTACATCACTTAGGTCCATATAAGGAAGTCGTAACTTCAAATTTTCTTGTAAAGGATACATGCAGCCTAGGGGAATTTACAGTGAAACAGCAACTGGTACATAAGACATCTTCCAGTTGTCCATTTTCTATGGGGCATGTGCCATAGAAGGCATATTGCAGGGTGCTGTGATGGGCATTGGCTAGAACATAATTTCCAGTTTGTAGTCCCGATTTACTAAACTCTTAATGAGCTAGGCTCACACTATTTCAGAAGCCATGTCATCTCCTAGTTTGACATTCACTGGTCAGTAAAGCATAGAGAAGAAACTTCACACCATAGCTGGAGAACAGACATCTGAATATAATAGGTTCAAACAAATATGAGCAAACTGCCAGGACACACTCCTAAGGAATAAACCCAACAGCTCTCTCATTCCCTAATCTTGCTGCACTTTCTCCAAAAGAGGTTCTGCAGAAATATTTGAGAGAAGAACTGTATCCCCCTTAAACATATCTGCATAAGGACCTAGATTTATCCCACCATGACAGTTGTTATTGCATGTTGAACTTCTCTAATCCAGCACTCCCTTACCCATAGTCTGGCATAATTTTAGGAAGCTGGATGTCCACCTATTATAGGTGTATCTGAGTTTTGCTTGGTCCCACAAAGTTTATTTACAGCCATCAGTCCTAGCTCTCAGTGTTCTGTGCTGTTATTTAGCTGTAATTTACCTCTAAATGTCTTCTAAGAGCTCAGTAAGCAGTGGAAGTGTTGATAATGCTGCTAGACTATACTGACCTCCCGTGATCCAGCAAATTCCCAAGGGTACCGGACTAGAGAGGTTCAACTTGTATATGGGTTTTGTGAAACAAAAAGTTCTAAGGATGCCATAGGGAGAAAAGATGTTGCTTTTGTCATTGTACATGGACAGCAAGATAGCCTGTTAACTCTTTGGCAGTTGGGTTTGTTTTTTCATAGGTTTTCCTATAGCTTCCAGCACAATGGAGCCTTTATCTTAATTGGGGTCTGAAGATGGCACTGGAAAATAAATAATAAGTGTTTGATTGTGAATGAAATTACTTGCGCGCATTGCTAACAACATAACTTTGGGTTTTTTTTTAAATCTTTTCAGCAAAGCTCTAAGAAGCAAGGATGAACTACTTACATATCCAAGGCAGATCTCTTTGACATGTGGGAGATTTCCTCACCAAAAGGCAATAAAAAAAACAACCATAGTATTTGCACTTTGTACTTTAAAATGTAAATTCACCTTGTAGAAATGAGATATTTAAACAGACTGTTTTTTTAATCTGTGAAAATGTAACAGCTAGTTTTGAAAAATTATCACATACAATGTATGTGCCTTCTTTTGTCGTATTAAATCTGTACGTGTTGGAGATGTAAAAGTTTGCATTTAAACATTTTTAAGCAGCTTTCTTGAAAACATTATAAGTCTGACTCTAAGTATCTTGGCCTTGTTTTTCCTTACCAATACAATCATTTAAACATAGTTATGCTGAAAAACTGCTTAATTTAAGATCTACTGTATTCACAATTTTGTGCAAGGAGCATTGGAGATTTTATGTTACCAAGTCCAAGGGAAGTGTAGAAAATTGCTGTTGACTCATTTGTGCAGTCTCTAAGTGAGTGACTATTTCCCCATTGGTGACATTTTGTTTTTTTTAATTTGCTTTCCTAAGATAATGCAATGAGAATGCAACCACTAAAGGATTCCAACGGCTATTCTGTGGGTAGGGTTCTCGTCAAAAATGTATTTTATCCATTTGAGGTGCCTTCCATTATAGATTTTACTAAAGTTTTAGTTTGGTTCAGGGTGTATGTGAGGATGGGTATGCTCTTTTTCCTGAATCTGTCATGCAACTAACTGAAAAGCAGCGTGATGGATTGTCATCTCTCTCAAATTATCCTCTGTCAATCCCTAAAGCAGGTTCCTGCAGTCAGCATCAGACAATAAAGGGGCTTATTTGTTCAGTACAGTGTAGTAAATCTAATTATAAAGGGACAAAGAAGGCTAAACAGGCTTGTCTACCTTTTGTTTTTCCTACACCTGGCTGAGCCTCCATCCGCTCCTTAGGGTGCCGCAGGGTCCACAAGATGGTAAAGCCATCACTGAACAAATTATGAATAGTTGCCATAAGGCAGTATAGCCAGTAAACCCCTGCCTTGGGCATTCTTCTTGCTCTCTGGGAGAAGTTCCTACAAGTTTTCATACCTTTTCTGTCACGTAGTCTTCCGTCTCTCTTCTTTCCTTATTTTGGAGTGCCTTAAGGGAACAGGAACTTGCAGATGTGAAGGTCAGACCTGACACGATGAATTATATGTAACTGAATTGAAGGACGCAGTGATAAATGGCCTGCTGGTGTCTAAAAACATTGTGGTGGGGCGGGCACATGGCAATGAGCAGTAGTTTTATTCCAGTTTGTTAAAATAAGTTACGTGGGACCTGCTGTGCGAGCAACGTGTAGATGAGCAAGTCCCAACAATGGCCTAGGTCAAACTCACATATGAAAAAAAGCTTTGTTACAGCAATGAATGTTTCATTTCAAATCCATGTGTGAATGTATGGTGACATATTTCAGACATTGGAATTGTTGGGGGGAAAAAAGGGAAAGTGCTAAGGTGGGGTGTTTTTTGGAGGGGACACAAAATACAAATGTGTATTTTCTTTTTGAAAGCATTTTTTATTCAAAATTTTATATTCTTTTATAATGCTAAACTTTGAGTTTAATCTTTCTTCTAGATTAAAGCTTAGTATGCTATCAGTACTCTTCTGGTTGTTTTTCTTCTATGACATGAGTAGCCATTAAGATACGACAGAGGATAATGAAGTACATCATTTCCACTCTTTCCTCCAAACTCACTTTGTTTTCAGCGCTGACCCTCACTCTGTAACTACCAGTCAACGATCTTGGCCCCCATTTCTGTGATTTCTGTGTACCTTCTGAGGAAGATTAATAAGAACATTTAATAATTCAACAAAAATATAGAACACACACAATGATGTTTGGTAAGTCTATGATCAATCACGTGACATTACACCGTTTCAACCTCCTTTCATTCCAAGGTTCCTTACAGACTATCATCTCACCCTATATTGGTTCATGTCCCATCTACATTATACATGCTTCAAGATTGGTATATTGAGCCAGATCCTCAGATTGTCCATACACACATACCTGAGGTGGTGGATAAATCAAAATAATGGACTCAGTTCTGGAAGTAAGTAAGTACTTAACACCTCTCAAAAAATTCAGCAAGACTGGGCACAGATGCTGATTAACATTAGCATCTGTAAGTAGGAATCAGACTCTACATCACCGTGTCTTCAGAAGATATGTTATGTATATGTAATGTAATAAACTTCCATGGAAATTTCCATGACGCATGACAACTTTCCACTAACCTTTCAAGTCAGCTAGTTTGAAGAATAGCCTTAGGTGCTTTTAAAGTCTTAAATAAATGTTATGACCATTATCTGAAATATATAAAGAGCAGTGCAGGATCTAACAACATGATTCTTATGAAAGTCAGCGACTTGGTCAAAGCTAGGATGCGTAGGTGTCTGTAACGCAAACAGGTAGAACGCAACCTGGCGCCTCTGGAGCTTAGTGAATGAGCCTCTACCACGCGAGCTAAAAGCCATCTGGCTTTCACAGAAGAGTAGGCAATCACAGAACCATAGAATACTAGAACTGGAAGGGACCTCAAGAGGTCAAATCCAGTCCCCTGCCTTCATGCCAGGACCAAGCACCATCTATATCATCTCTGTTCGATATTTACCTGAGCTGTTCTTAAATATCTCTAATGATAGAGTCTACAACCACCCTAGGCAATTTATTCCATCCTGACAGTTTGGAATTATTTCCTAATTTCCAACCTACATCTCCCTTGCTGCAATTTAAGCCCATTGCTTCTTGTCCTACCATAAGGAATTAAAGAGACAATTTTTTTCTCTCTCAGCTTTGTAACCCCCTTTTATGTACCTCAGAGCGACTATGATATCTCCTCTCAGCCTTTGCTTTTCCAAACTAAATAAATCAATTCTTTTAATCTTCTCTCAAAGGTCATATTTTCTAGACCTTTAATCATTTTAGCTGCTCTTCTCTGGACCCTCTCCAATTTCTCTGCATCTTTCCTAAAATGTGGTGCCCAGAACTGGACACAGTACTTCAGTTGAGGTCTAATCAGTTCAGAGTAGAGCAGAAGATTACTTCTCGTGTCTTGCTCACCACACTACTGCTCAGAATTACATTTCCAGTGTCACACTGTTGACTCCTATTCAGCTTGTGATCCACTCTGACCCCTAAGTCCCTTTCTGCAGTACTCCAGCCTAGGGAGTCATTTCCTTATTTTTGTTTTTTGTAAGATGGCAAACAGATGTCATTTTGGAGTAATTACTTTGCCATTAAATGGAAAACAATTAAGTTTATTGATGTCTGAAGCATTAGACCGTGTTCAGTAAATTACTGATGCAAATTGTATTGTTTGTCCTTTTGCATGGTTTCAATTCAATTGGAAATATAGCCTTTATTTAAAAAGACTCATTCTTTCCCTGGGTACGTGATCTAAGTGCTGCTACATGGGACAATGAACCACACCCCACAGGTGTGTGGGTTACATCTCCTCTAGTTGAGATTTACACCTGTAACTCCACATAAAGGTGACCCTAAGAGCCTGCCTGCATTGCTCCTTTTGAGGATTGTTGACTGCTCAGAATAATAATCCCTACTGTAAATGCAAGATTAGGCTAAAAGGCAATGGAAGAGGCTAACCATCAATGCACAACAGTTGACAGCTGAAGGAAGAGAGGTTTTGAGGACAAGATTAAAATTAAAAATGAAATCTTGCCCCTGATGGGCTGAATGGCAAAACTTGCATTTAGTTCAGTGGAGTCAATGATTCCCACCCAGGTTGTATCTACATTACAGCTGGGAGCATGCTTCCCAGTGTGGGTAGACAGACATTCACGAGCTCAGCTTGAATTACCATGCTAAGAATAACAAGATGGCCACAGTGGCATGGGCTAGCTACCTGCATACATGCCCCAGTGATTGGGTGGGTTAATACTCGGGTGGCAAGCCTGAGTTACTGCCCATGCTGCCATGGCCACACAGCTATTTTTATCATGATAGCTTGGGCAGACGTAGCGCATCTGCCTGCTCGCACTGAGAATCAGGCTTTCAGATGGAGTATAGACGTATCCTAAGTAAACAAGAACAGAGTGGAGCTTCCTAGACACTTGCAGATGGAAGAAAAAAATATTAAAGGTCATGTAATTCTCCACCAAGACACTGTTAGAGACATGTAAAACTGTCCAGGGTCTGGTAGATTAAAAATAAGCTATTTAGTTAATGGGTTCTTTTAACAATAGGGTAACAGGCGGTGGATTAGTGAAGGTAAAGAGATCTTTGTTGACAAAGAATTTAGATGTCCATCTTAAATATTTACACTAGGGTATTATGTAACCAGGGTTTATATATTAAGAACTGGTGTCAGACACTTTAATGTGGGAAGTGAAAGGTTTATTATTTTTGTTTTCTCTAAGATGGCAAATAGATACCATTTTGGAGTAATTACTTTGACATTAAATGGAAAACAATTAAGTTTATTGATGTCTGAAGCATTAGACTGAGTCCAGCAAATTACTTTTACAAATTGTATTTTTTGCCCTTTTGAATGGTTTCAATTCAAGTGAAAATATGTCCTTTGTTTAAAAAGCTCCACTACTTGATGATTTTTTTCTTAAACAACAGTTTATGAGGGAAGCATTCAGCAAACAAAGGAACATATTTCCCTACCTCAAGCCAGAGTGGGAAAAAAAAAAACCCTTCCTGTTTTAGCTGTATCAGAAACAAATATATTGACACAATGACCCCTTCCATTGTGTCTTCCTCCACACCTTGTCAACGTTCCTGTCCGATGGCTAATGTCACTGCTAAAATGCAGTATGGCCCACGTGAAGACTGTGCATTGACAAATAAATCCATTGTGAGTGTGTAAATGATGGAGTACTTTGCAGTAAAATATAATCAGTGATAAGTATGTTTTCACCAGAGTTTTTATTTTGTTAGTGGTTTTTGTAATAAAATTATGTTATGAAGTTTCTCACTGATTTTTCTGTGTTGAACAATTCTTCACTCTGACATTATATACACTTCCCCAAGCCAGAGATACTCAAAAAGTATAACTTTCCTGTAAGTTTTCTTATTAAATATGATTATCTATTCTAAGGGAGAGACTGCAACTTCATTAAAGTGTAAAATGGCTGATATACAGTGTGTGGAAGTATATCACTACCTCTTCAAACATTTTATAAATAAAGGGGTTCACTCACTATCTTGTGGTCCACTTCACCACTAATGATGCACAGATACTGACATGAGCATCTCACAGTCTTCAGTGTGTTGTTCTGCCTAACAGGCCTGTAACGGTAGGACTACACAGCAGCTGCTATTTTGAAATTACTACACAAGCGTCTACACATCGCAACTGCTGTTTCTAAATAATTTCAAAATAGCAGAGGCCTTATTTTGAAATTGGTAAACCTCAGCGTGTGAGGAATAGCACCTATTTCAAAATAGTTTTTTTGTGTAGACGAGCAATGGGGGCTATTTTAAAACAAGCCATCGTGCATCCTATGGCTCCATTTCAAAATAGGCTCTAATGCATTCAGACACTCTATTTTGAAATAGCTGAGTGCTATTACAGAACGTATTTTGTGTGTAGCTGTGCTATTTCGGAGTAAGCTATTGTAGAATACTGCTTCTGGAATAGCTTATTCAGCTAGACATAGTGTAGACATAGCCTAAGGTAGGAAGCATTATCCTCCCGTAACAGATGGGGAACTGAGCCACAGAAAGTCTAAATGACTTGGCTGAGGTCTCTCAGAATTCTGTGGGGAGTAGAGAATCTCCCAAAGTCCAGGCTAGCACCCTGTGTACTGTACCAACATTCCTCTCTCTGCTGCCTGACAAACCTTCATTAGACTATTGCACAAAGGAGCAGTTCTGGGCCGGTCAACTCACACCTAATCCATTGCCCATGTTTCTGTGCCCTGGGCTTTATGCTGAGGCCCAAATATGGAACCCAACAGTAAGAGACACGGGGAAAACAACAAAGCTGTAAACAGGAGACTACACCGTAGCATGGGTTCTCATGATGGAAACTTGTACCCCGGAGGAATTGCAAACTACTCCAGCAAAGGGGTGGAGAGGGAGAGGGGTTTGCAAAGACCCATCCTGTCTCTGTGGATAGGTGGGAGAGGGGTTCCTGTAACATGGGTGCTTATGGCATGAAAAAATAATTTTCAATAGAGGTGCTAAAACTCTACACCTGGATGGGTTGGAAGTAAATACAAGTCTCAGATGATGGGTGCTTGAGGTATCCCATGCCACTCTATCAACAAATGCACTCTGCTCATTGAGATGCTGAACTATACTAAGAGCTATCCACCTGTCTTCATAGTACCCTTTGCTTGAACACGGTCAGCACAGCACACCAGCCTTTTCATACTCCACAGCAGGAACCATGTTCCTTTCTGTCTATATTACATATTTTCTAGTATTACAGAGATAGCATTGCAAGCAGAGGGAGGGATGTCACTTTCTAGCCTAAGGCATCACCCTGTTTAATCATGGAGCTGCCGCATTTTAAAGAGCTGCTTGTTGGTTTCGGAATTGCAGTCTGTGGGAAACGAGCAACGGGTAAAGTGAATGATAAAATGAATGAAAAGGATAGAAACCAAGGGAAGGGAGGGAGAGAGATTTAGGGAAGAGGGGAGAAAACAGGGTGAGGGGCAGAAAGAGAGTGGAGCTCAGCTCGGGGAAGGAACACACAAACAAAGGAAAGAGTAAATGGAGATCAAGGAAGAGAGAGAGAACAAGAAAGAGACATGGACTCATAAGGCAAATCACAGGAGACATAGAGGTCCAGAAGGCAGAAAATATAGGAAAGAAAAAAAGAAAGCAACAAAGAGCAACAGAAAAAGAGAGAGTAAAGGGGGATGCAAGGCAAGGAACAGAAAGTGGCGGTGGGAAAGGCAAGAAATAGAACTTGGAGAGAAGTACAGGAAAGTGACGAAGACTGAGAGGCAGGGTGAAGCAGGAAGGATAGGAAAAGAGCAAGGCACGCACATGAAAGGGCTGGGTCCAGTGACCTCTGTAAACTGCACACTTGGGCAGTTGGCCAGGAAAGATTCAGGTGCCACCCAGAGGACTAGCAAAGCACCCACAGCACCAACACCTGACACCATGTGTTTCTATTAGTGGTGCACATCCACACAGGACTTAGGGCATATAATCAAATTTATTCTGCCTGTGGATGTAAAAGTTAGAGGGAAAACTGGCTGAGTACCAAGAGTTTACATCGCCAACATCTCTTCTGAAGCTACACATCTACTTCATAGTCTGTCCTAAAAGATCCACACTGACTTCGCTGTCAGCAAATCAGGCACAGATCTGGTGTTACAATTGGCTGCAGCTCTTAGTCTGAAGAGACCTTTGTACTCATGGCCAATCCTGCAGCCATCCCTGCATTCAGGAAATCTAAGCAAATATTTAATGAAAATCTGAATGCAGAAACCAACATATATTTCTAAATTAGGAGCAGATTTGGATAGGATGCAGAAAACTTAACCACAACAAAGATGAATTTCCTCTTGCATTTTTATGCAGTAAAGCTTTAAGCGAACTGTAACTAGATTTTTTGTTTTAATTCATTGTGCCAATAGAGCCTCTCAAGGCTTGGCTGATACCCTACAGTTTAATATTTTCTTTAATCAACGCATTGATGGCAACAGATTACAATAGAGCACTGGCGTTTGTGGTTGCCTTTATGTTCACTCCTGGGACTCCTGAAAACTAATGATTTAAAGACTTTTCAAAATCTTTAATCTATGGATTGTGGGTTCCAAGCGTGTGCACAAAACATGTTCAAGGAAACTCTGAAAGCACCAGAAGCTGCGATGGGAACTCCGTGGAATGCACTGAAAGCTGCGATTTTTGGATCCTACCAGCCAGACATTGTAATACTATCTTTCGCTGCTGGTACCATGCAAATGATCACAAAAATAGCTAATGCTAGGAAATGCTTCCCATTCAAAGCTTTCAACAGCACCATGGAAGCAGCAATTGTGTGTGTGTGTGTGTGTGTGTGTGAAGAGACTGATAACAGACAACACATGCAGGTCTAATGAAAACAGCTCACTGAGTTGTGCAAGTGCCATTGTGTCAGCGTGTGGGAGAAGGCCTGAAGGGCAAAAGAAGGACTTGGAATGCAGAGAAAGACAGAGATGCATCCCTTAAAGAAGGCTGGGGCAGGAGGGAGAGACCACTGACAGTCCAGTTGGGGATATACATTCTAAAAATCTCCCTCCAGCCAAGTCAGCTTACAATCTTACATTGCATTTTGAAGTGAGATTTTCATTGCATACACTGTGAAATAAACAAACAAACAAAAAAACCTACTTTACCTCAGAGACAAGGTGAGTGAGATTTACTAGATCAGTGTTTCTCAATAAGGGGAATGTGTACCCACGGGGGTACACCGAGGTCTTCTGGGGGTACATCAACTCATCTAGGTATTTGCTTAGTTTTACAACAGGTGACATAAAAAACACCAGTAAAGTCAGCACAATCTAAAAGTTCATTCAGACATGACTGTTTCTACTGTTTCATGTGCCTTATTCTGAAATGTAAGTAAAATAGTAAGTAAAATCATTTATGTGAAAGTCAGCAAGGTTTCACCAGTAGCCTTCTGTGAGATTTTTTGCATGTTTTGTAAGTAAGAACATAACATAAGAACATAAGAATGGCCATACTGGGTCAGACCAAAGGTCCATCAAGCCCAGCATCCCATCTGCCGACGGTGGCCAATGCCAGGTGCCCCAGAGAAGGAGAACAGAAGACAATGATCAAGTGATTTATCTCCTGCCATCCATCTCTTGCCCTTGTTCTGAAGGCTAGGGCACCATACTTTATCCCTGGCTAATAGCCATTTATGGACCTAACCTGCAAAAATTTATCAAGCTCTTTTTTAAACCCTAATAGAGTCCTGGCCTTCACAGCATCCTCGGGCAAGGAGTTCCACAGGTTGACTGTGCGCTGTGTGAAAAAAAATTTCCTTTTATTAGTTTTGAACCTACTACCCATCAATTTCATTTGGTGTCCCCTAGTTCTTGTATTATGGGAAAAGGTAAATAATTTTTCTATATTCACTTTCTCCACACCATTCATGATTTTATATACCTCTATCATATCGCCCCTCAATCGCCTTTTTTCCAAACTGAAAAGTCCCAGTCTCTCTAGCCTCTCCCCATATGGGACCCTTTCCAAGCCCCTAATCATCTTAGTCGCCCTTTTCTGAACCTTTTCTAATGCCAATACATCTTTTTTGAGGTGAGGGGACCACATCTGCACGCAGTACTCGAGATGTGGGCGTACCATAGTTTTATATAGGGGAAGTATGATATCTTTTGTCTTATCATCGATCCCTTTTTTAATAATTCCTAACATCCTATTTGCCTTACTAACTGCCGCTGCACACTGCGTGGATGTCTTCAGAGAACTATCCACTATAACTCCAAGATCCCTTTCCTGATCTGTCGTAGCTAAATTAGACCCCATCATGTAGTACGTGTAATTTGGGTTATTTTTTCCAACATGCATTACCTTACACTTACCCACATTAAATTTCATTTGCCATTTTGCTGCCCAATCACTCAGTTTGCTGAGATCTTTTTGTAGTTCTTCACAATCCCTTTTGCTTTTGACTGTCCTGAAGAACTTGGTGTCATCTGCAAACTTTGCCACCTCACTGCTTACCTCATTTTCTAGATCATTGATGAACAAGTTGAACAGGATCGGTCCCAGGACTGAGCCCTGGGGAACACCACTAGTTACCCCCCTCCATTGTGAAAATTTACCATTTATTCCAACCCTTTGTTTTCTGTCTTTTAACCAATTCCCGATCCATGAAAGGACCTTTCCTCCTATCCCATGACCACCTAATTTACATAAAAGCCTTTGGTGTGGGACCGTGTCAAAGGCTTTCTGGAAATCTAGGTATATTATGTCCACTGGGTGCCCCTTGTCCGCATGTTTATTAACCCCTTCAAAGAATTCTAATAGATTAGACAGACATGACTTCCCTCTGCAGAAACCATGCTGACTTTTGCCCAACAATTCGTGCTCTTCTATGTGCCTTGCAATTTTACTCTTTACTAGTGTTTCTACTAATTTGCCTGGTACTGATGTTAAACTTATTGGTCTATAATTGCCAGGATCTCCTCTAGAGCCTTTTTTAAATATTGGTGTTATATTGGCAGTCTTCCAGTCATTTGGTACCAAAGTGGATTTAAAGGATAGGTTACAAACCACTGTTAATAACTCCGCAATTTCACATTTGAGTTCTTTCAGAACCCTTGGGTGAATGCCGTCTGGTCCTGGAGACTTGTTACTATTCAGCTTATCAATTAATTCCAAAACCTCCTCTAATGTCACTTCAATCTGAGTGAGTTCCTCAGATTTGTTGCCTAAAAAGGCTGGCTCAGTAAGTAGTTTTTAAGTGAGGTGTAACTTGGAATGATGCCAAACAAATTGGACTCCTCAAAAAGGGTACAGTAATTTGGAGAGGTTTAATGTCACTTTTTACCAAGACTTCAGATTACCTTAGAACTATGTTTCTCAAGTGGTGGTACATGTAACCCTCAGAGGTATGCAAGAGAAATCTAGGGGTACTTTTTTTTTAAAAGGGGGTACTTTATAAAAAACACTTGGGTGGGGAACACTGTTGTAGATCAAATTCCTTTTATGAGAGACGCCGTCTTTCAAGACCACACAGTTTCTCTCTCCAGCAGAGGCTGGTCCAATGCAAGATATTACGTCACCCACCATGTGCTTAATATCATGGGACCAACATGTCTACAACCCCATCACATCCAAGTCTTTGCCTCATTAGTGTTACTGAAAGTCTTGCTAAAAACACCCACAGCACCAGTTAGAACCCAGGAGCTTTTCCCATTACTCCTGTACATCCTTGCCGAGCTTACAAGCCCTGGCTTGGATAGAGGCCCTGTTGTGCTGGGTGCTGCGTGAGCACAGATCAGAGATAATTCCTGCACTGCAGAGTTTCCAATCCAAAGAGGCTAAAGGATGTGGCTGTCATCCCCCACACCCAAGAGAGTGAGTACACTATATTGAGACAACCTTGTGCATTGGGGGGGTTTGGCTTTTTAAGTCACACTGGGGGTTAGTGTTGGGCAGGGAATGAAAAGAAGATGGCGCCCCCGTCACCTCTTCAGCAGGTCAGACAGCGGGGTTTTTGTGTTTCCTGTAAGCTAAGTGCTTGGGTAGCCACCCAAGAGAGAGTCAAATGCCACCCAGCTGATTCGCAGTTTGCCCCCAGCTGGCACTCTGTGTTTCTACTGCTGGTGCACTCCTGCATATGCCTCGATGCCTGTAAAATTTATTCCACACATGGATGGAAAATATTAGCGGGAACACTGCAGGCGTTTGTCGGCATTGTGGAAGCAGTGAGGCCTAAAGAGGGAATCTCTCTGAGTTTTATCAGGGAGTTTTCTCTATGCATTGCTTGCTTGGGTCCTGGCGCCTAACCGCTTAAACGCGAGGCCCTCTTCCATTACAAATTACGCATGGAAAGAGGTCTCTTCTAGCCCTAATTTTCTATGATTCTATGAAAGGGTGGGCTGAGAAAGGAACAAACTGACTGGTGGGCAATCAAGGCAAGGAATATGGCAAAAAGAAGATGGGGGTCAATGTTAAAGTAGGTTGCTTGGTTGGTGTGTGTGGGGGGCGGGGAGGCTAAGTAATGCAGCATCTTAAGGCAGGAAGCTTGTTTTTAATGCAGCGGTAGAGGGACTCAAAGAGGTGATGTGATTAGAGCAGTAAGCCCAGGTGATTTTAGCAGCAGCATTCTGCATACATTTGAAGGGTGCAAATTTGTGCTTGTTGAGGCCAAAAAGTGGAAATAAGAAACCAGAAATTTCCACTGCAACTTAAGCCTTCTCTCGCCTCTACCTCTCTCTCTTTCTCACACACACTCACAAACAGATGTCCCATTGTGAGGAAGGGCCAGAGGCAGTAAGGAAGATCAGGTCACACAATGCCCACCTATGCAGGCCTTTGAGCAGAGCTGATTCAAATGTCACAGGACTTCTGCCAGCCTGACTCAGCCAGTGCCCCCTCTGTACATTGCTCACACACGCATCAGAAGCTTTCACAGTATTTTTATAAAAGATCTGGAAACACACACAGGTCAACTCCACGTGCTTGTCTTGGACAATAGAATTAAAGAAATGTTGCAGAAGGTGGCCACTGAAAGACGACAAAAGTTGTTTCACAATGCAACTTTGCCTACAGCTACAGGTTGAACCTCCCTAATTCAGAACTCTTTCACCCAGCATGGTTTTAGTTAGCCAGACGACCACTTATGATGGACGTGGCAAAGTTTCTTGTGGCCCCATAAAGTTCGCTTACAGCCATCAGCCCTGGCTCTCAGTGTTCTGTGCTGTTGTTTAGCTCTATTTTACCCCCAAAATGTCTCCTATGAGCCTACAAAGCAGTGGAAGTGTTAGTAATGTACTAAACAATATTGAACCCCCTTAGTCCAGAAAAGTCTCTTGTTCAGCACCAGTCAGGTCCCGAGAGTACAGGATGAGAGAGGTTCAACCTGTAGACACAAATAGGTGACACCTAAGCATAAGATATTATTATCGTACCTTCCTTCTTAATCCTAGCATGACTGTAGCTATTACTTGTTTAAGGAATGAGCCTATATTGCATATGCCATAGAAATGAAGCAACGAAGTCTGCTTAATTCCACAAATATTTCCACATATGTCTTGTTTTAGTCTGAGTTCGTTCTCTGGTGGAAAATGTAGATACTGTCACCAGGGAGACAAGAGACAGTGTTGGTCATTTGCATCCATTCGTGCAACTTTCCCTGCTCTCTACCCACTTCTCTCCCTCCACCCCATTTTTCCACTGGAGTCCAAGTAGAACCTGTGACACTAGGAAATACAGAACTTTTACCAGTTGCTGCCGAATGAATGATGCTGCCGTTCCTCCTTTGGATAATAGAAAGCAGAATGGAAGAACCTTATTAAGTCATCTCAGCCGTCCCTTTGAAGATGCGGGGTTGTCCCTTCCTGTATACTTCTGGCAATGCTTTGTGGAGCGTCCTTTCACATTTTCTGCTTCATGCATGCATAGTACTAAGTTTCAGTTATGTTTCTAACAACCACTTCCTTTTAATCAGAGGCAGAGGAAAACCAAAGAATTCCCTTTGTTATAGAATGTCTAACAGTCACATTTTGCCTTGAAAGTGTCCAGAAAAAAAAAAAAACCACACCCTGTGAAGTCCTATAGTCTTTAATAGTACTCTGCAGCAGGTCTGCTGACAGGGATGGGCACAGGACACAACTGCCCCGGGGGCTGGCATTTCAAAGGGGCCTGGCATTTCAAAGGGGCCTGGAGCTCGGGCCACTGCTGCTGTTATTTTGGCTGAGGCAGTGACTGGAGCTTTGGGCCCCTTTCAAGTGCTGTCAGCACTGTTCCACCATTCTGCATGCATGCATTCAGTCTGTTCTGGTCTGGCTATGGTCTGAAGAAGTGGGTCTGTCCCACGAAAGCTCACCTAATAAGCCATTTTGCTAGTCTTTAAAGCGCTACTTGACTGCTTTTTGTTTTGATAGTGTATAGACTAGCACGGCTTCCTCTCTGTTACCATTCTGCATGGTGTGTGTGTGTGGCAGGGGAGCACTGCTGACTTCCCTAGGCCCCTCTCCTTCTGTCCCTGGACAATCTAAGCCAAAGAATTGTTAATCAGGGAAGCACGTAAAGAGGAAGCAAACATCCAGGAAGCAGAAGATCTTGATATCAACACGGATATCTCAACTAAGGAAGAATTCATTCAAGCCATCAAATCCGTGGGAAAACTCCTGGCAAGGATAACTTGAATGGAGAATTGTTCAAGGTAAATCCTGAGTTAGCAGCATCTATTTTGGCCCCTCTGTCTTGGTCTGAGAACAAGAAAAAATGCCACATTATCCTGTACTCATCCATTCAATTAGGCTGTGTTTACACTCGGCTCTTAACTCAAAATGAGATATGCAATTTGCACTACACAGTGCCAAATGTTGATATACTACATGATTTTGAGGCATCTCTTACTCTTCTTGCAACAAGGTGTAGAGGGATGCTGAAATAGTGTGCCTGGTGTTTCAAAAATACCAGGTATGTTTCATATCTGTGGGTAGCTCTTCTGGGATACCTTGCAGGGTAAACATAGCCTTAGTGACTAATGCAAGATCCACAGCAGTGAGCCATTTGTGGCTGTACAGGTGGCAAGCTGTGTTACACTGTTATTTTAAATTAAAGGAAAAAAACAATTGAAACCAGGAAATCCAAGCTAAGAAGTAGGGATACATTTTTCCTGGCATAAAACTTGCTTTAACCCAGTATTCTATGTAAAACCTTCTCTCATGTCACAGCATCTCTGTAATTCAGAAGATAACTCACCTTGTAATATCTCCTTTAGTTAAACTAACAGTTCTTTACAAAATGAGTGGATTTTACTCCTACTTTAAGGAACTACTGTTATACTGCCACTGCAGGGTAAACGGGTCTCTGTACCACTTGGAAGAAGGGCCCATTCTCCAAATGAGCTGTGTCAGTTTTTAAGCAAAACTTCCTCTTTTCCTCATCTATTGTCTCATCTCCTTTATTATATCTGCTCTTTGATGCAGATACTGCCTCTCTCTCTCTCTTTATGCAGTGCCTAGCACCAGAACCTCCCCCCCATGCTACAGTAACACAAATAATAACCACAATCCTTAAAGCTACAAGTAGGTACATTAGCACTCA
Source organism: Carettochelys insculpta (assembly GCF_033958435.1). Taxonomy (NCBI): domain Eukaryota; kingdom Metazoa; phylum Chordata; order Testudines; family Carettochelyidae; genus Carettochelys; species Carettochelys insculpta. Next base: position 81,266,446 of record NC_134139.1, on the reverse strand, counting down.
TTTTCACTTGTTAATTTTAATTTTATACTTCATACTTATTTCTAAGTATTGAGGTACAGCTAATGTGCTGTGAACTTTTCTTGAAGGCATGCTAACATACTTCAAGTCTACTTTCTCTTCACTTACAAAACAGTGAATCATCTGTTCCTCAGACAACCAAGTCAGTTTGCTTTATTATCACAGTAAATGTTGGTTACTGACAAGATTACAGACCATACAGTTAGTCTCAATTGACCTCTTGTCTAAATAATGCATTACTCGAAGCTCTATATATTAAGTGTGTCATCAGACAGTGTAACTTGGGATGCCAAGTGCAAATATAATGAAGTACGTTTGCAACACTCAGTTTTATTACTTGAAAATTGTCTCGCTCAACACCTTTGCAAACTTACCTGGAAGAGGTAAAATGTTGGCTATAGGGATGTGGTGCAGCTTTGACGTTTTTTTCCATTGTGGCCAGAATTTCATCCCCTCCTCTCTCTTCCCTTCCCTTCATCCCTATGCACTACTTCAGCCAGAGAGCTGGGCTTAAGGCAGGAATGACTGGATTCTGTTCTGTGACCTGTGTGATGGAGTTTGGACTGGATATTCATAATGGTCCCTTCTGCCTTAAAACTCTCCTAATTCTAAAATAAGTTTTTGCATACACAATAAGGTTTTGCACAGGAGATGGGAGAGCAAGGTGGATTAATGCAAATCTTTCTAACAGCACCCCGAGCTGTAATTTTAAATTGTAACTCAAGCCCATCTCTAGCAGATGCAAGCATTGCCCACGTGTGGGTTTGGTTTTTGCTTTTGTTTTGTGGGGGAATTGGGAAGGAGGGTAGGGAAATATTTGCATGCAGGATTTTATTTTAATCCAATTCAGATCCAAATTTCTCCCATCTTTAAATAAAGTAAAACAAAATGAAAACCCAACACATCATCTCTCTTAATGGAGGTGTAGGAGGACAGATTAGATAAGCCCCTGTCAAGGATGGTCTAGGTTTACTTGGTCCTTCATCGGGATGTGGGGGGATGGGCTAGATGACCTCTTCTGGTCCCTCCAGTCCTACATCTCTATTGCACTCTGTTTTAGTCTATTATTAACATTCTAATAAACAGTATTCATCAAAGGTCTGAAGAGGAGGAACACGGAAACAGTCATAATGGGTCACCCCAGTGGTCCATCTAGCTCAGTATCCTGTCTTCCAACAGTGGCCAATGTCCTATGCTTCGGAGGAAATGAACAGAACAGGGCAACTTCAAATGACTGGTCACCTGTTGACTACCCCTAACGTCCATCAGCCAGAGGTATACAGAAATTGGGGCATGACATTGCACCCATGACCATTGTCTAATAGCCACTGAAGCACCTATCCTCCAGGAACTTGCCTATTTTGAACATGGTAACGCTTTTGGCCTTCAAACAACCAGGAATCCAACAGCCACAGACTGACTGTACATTGCGTGCACTAATACTTCCTTTTATTTGTTTTAAACTACCTGCCCCTATTCGTGTCATTGGGAGTCCCTCTAGTTCTTGTGTGATGTGATGGAGTACCAAAAATAAATCTCTGTAAGTTGCTTTTTCACAATGAAGACAGAGCACTACAATAAGTGTGTGAGAAGAATTCAAGAATGTTTTCTTTTATCTTTTTTACAGGACAAATAATTGTAATAGAAATGACTTAACATGAGCACTGTACATGCTCTTTGCATTTGGTACTGTAATTGAAATTAATTTATTTGAAAATGTAGAAAACAGCGAAAATGTTCAGAATAAATTTAAATGTATATTCTGTTACTGTTAACCAGCATAATCAAAATGTTGATTAATGAATTCATTGTAACAGAGTTAATTTGTTTTGAGCTAATTGCTTGAGTTCACGGTGATTAATTTATAGTCCTCCATATTTCTATCCACAGAGATTCTATGGTACAGTCTGAGTAGTTCAAGAGTTTTACTTCGTATGACTCTGTGCTTTCACATACCCCTACCAGCACAACTTACTTTGTCATTCCTCTATATTTTGTACCCTAATACTACTACATCCCATTGATCACCCTAATTGCACCAAGTTTCCATGATGTTTATTATACCAATATCATCATTTAACGCCAGACACTCTTGTTCACCCATTTATTTAAACTTCTAGAAGGTTACCTAATGCTGACATAGTACATTCTGTCAGTATTCAGTTACTTACCTTCATGTATTCTGATGTTATGAACACTATGGGAGAGGAGGTGGTTCATAACTCTGAACAAAAAGTGATGGTTGTTCTTTCTAAAGTTTACAGCTGAGCATTGACTTGCTACAGCTTTCAAACTTTATTATGCAGAAGTAAAACACTGCTTGCCCTGAGGGGTTTTCTGTTTTTTTTTTGGGGGGGGATGTTTGTTTGTGTTGTTGTTTGTTTAGTTGTTTAACTCAGTAACACATACACTCTTCATCATCTGGTAAGATGCCCCTGTGCCTAACTGGAACCTACCTATAGCCTCAGTTCAACAAAGCACTTAAGACCAGCTTTTTAAAACTATTTAGACATTGCTATGCTCACCATCTCCTCAAAACCTAACTGACTTCGGAGCCTAAATCTCATTTTCGAAAGGGATTTAACCAGTTGATGACATTAGATTCCTAAATGCTTAAACTGTGAGGGTTAGGCCCTAAATCAGGAACGCACGACGACAGAAGTGAGTAAACTTTTTACGCAGGGCCGCACTGTTCACACCTGCAATTAGCAGCGCTCCCCCAAACCTGTCTAATGTAATCCAAACTGACTGAAATGTTGGTTATGTTCCTATGAAAAACAAACACACACACACACACACACCCTTTCAGCACATGTAAGAAAATAAATCTGTAGAATGTAAAAACTTTATTAATCGATATATGAATATGAATCCGTGCACATCAAAACTAACATATTTCAACATTTTTAATGAGATAGATGAGCCTGAGATCCAGCAGCTGATTGTGGTACTCCCCCAGTCCACCCCAGGAGCCCTCCCACTTTGCATATGACTGATCAATGATACCGAAGACAGCAATTCCCAAATAGCTTTGCAAATCTGGTGTTAGACATTTAGTCAAGTGCTCTTCAGAATCAATATGGAAGGTCAATGGTTTCAAAGTTAGTCAGAGCCTATAGTTGTGTTTAGTGGATGAGGCTCTGCTCCAAAATTTAATACTCTTTTGCTTTAGGCACTCCCCACACTTAACTACAGTGCGTTCCAAATCCTGACTTTTGACAGTGAGGTGAAACAACTTTCATGGTAAACACAGAATTGAGATCTGGCACTGGGCAGGGCAGGGCAGGGCAGGGCAGGGCAGGAAAGGGAAGAACAAAGGCTAAAGTTTTCAAACTTGGATGCCTGACGGTAGATACTACAGCCACGTCTACACTTGCATTCCTCTTTTGAAAGAGATATGCAAATGAGAGAAATTGAAAATGCAAATGACGTGCATATTTGCATATCTGGCACCTCAATTGCATATTCTTATTTCAAAAGAGCTTCTTTCGAAAGAAGAAAACCAGTGTAGTCTGCTCTTTTGAAAGTAAACCATTAAATAAAGGGATGAAGGATTCTTTTGAAGATGGGGTTTACTTTCGAAAAAGCAGCGTCTTCACTGGTTTTCTTCTTTCGAAAGAAGCTCTTTTGAAACAAGAATAAGCAAATGAGGTGCCAAATATGCAATTATGCACCTCATTTGTATTTTCAATATCCCTCTTTTCCACACCTCTTTCAAAAGACGAATGCAAGTGTATACACACCCTGCATAAATGGCCCAAATGTTCAGAGGTTTTACCACATGCACTTAATACCCATTGCCTTTAATGATACAACACAGTACTGGCACTGGGGAAATTTTTCATGTGAACAAGTTTTCGCTACAAAAATGAAGATTCAAGTCCACTGAAACAATTCCATTATTTGGGGTCAATTTCAGTGATTTGTTTCAAACAAATAGCAAAACTATGGAAATGTCAGGACAGTTTATTTCAGAATAATGTGAAACCAAACACTGATGTTTCCTAGGGAAAGCTGTTTTGTTTCAGAATTTCACTCAATTTTATTACAAACATATTTTAAAATAAAGTTAAAAACCCCTTAAAAATAAAATGAAACACTTCATTTTGGGTCAGCCCAAAACATTTTCATACATACCTCCTCTCTTTATTTCCCTGCCAGAAAACTTGACATGGTTTTGTTTCAGAGTGTCCCAAACTAAACTTTATTTCAATGTTTTGGCTCACTCACTCGGTGGAAAAATTGGTTATTTGTACAGATCTACTCAGAATCCCTACATTGAGACCTTTCGTTATACACCTAACTTTAGGCACTCAATTTTGAAATTTTTGTCCTGAGATTTAACTCATTTATTGATTGATTGATTCTGTAGAAGTATAATATTACTCAAAAAGCCAGATAGTTCTAATAACAATATTAGTAATACTGCCTTCTGGGATTTCCTTCCAGCTGAACCATATGGCTTTTTTCTTAGTCTTAATGACTATGACATTAACCATCGATCAACGGCTCTTATTCTCACATATTAATAGGTAAAATACATACAAGTCCTGATTCTGTCGTGTTTTAGATTATTGTTTTAGTTTTTAGTATTAAGTGGCGTTTCCCAAAGAGGACCATGAAGCAAAAATTGACAGGACTCTGGACTGTTTAACACACAACTGCTAGTAAGATATTCAAATGATAATACCAGTTCCTCAGAGTTTATCTTTAGTCAAACTGTTCAGTATCTTTTACAGTTAGCTTATGCTATAACTGCAGTCTGGTCTTTACAGATAACTAATGTCTTCCAGAATTTTTAAAAAGTCATCTTTAAAGAGAAAGCCCACAGGGGCTATTTGAATGCTTGGGAGCTCATAAAATGCTTGTAATTTTTTCCAAGACAGGAGAGCATACAGTACCTTATGCGTGTGTTGAAAAGATTTCTACCATTCTCTCCCCTCTCCTGCATACCATGTCTGTGCACACCCTGTAAATTGAGAGTTGTAACAAATTCCTTCCCAATTTTGTTTAGCTCTTTGTATTAAAAAAAAATCTCTATATTTCAACTTTAAAGTGCTTTGCAAAATGCCTTTTCAAATGTTGAGGGTGGGGCATTGCCCTTGAATGCAGGGAAGATCTCATTGGTATATGGTTTTAACATGAAGCAAGCTCTACCATTATAGCTTTGTGACAAGATTCTGACCTGGCTCACTGGCCACCTCTCTTTCCTAATTTTTATGAGGACAGTTCTTTAACTCGTGTCAGTTGAGGTATGATGATTTACACCACCCCAGGCTGCAAAGCTCATGGATGAAATTGAACCCTGTTCAGAGAGACAATATCAAGCAATACACTGTCATGCCCCCCCACTGCTTTTTAAAAATAGGCTTATGAATAAGAATATGAATAACTCAAAGATGCTTTATGCAAAGCTGCTCATGTAACAAACTTTGAAGTTAAAATCTGCTGGATATGTAAATCCTACTTTGGTGCATGTGTGATTCTTTTATATGAAGTTAGAAATACAAAAGTGTAGATCAATTTATAATTCTAAATGTGCTAATGAGTGCCATCACTGATGGAGTGGAAAATTAATTGCTCAGTGATCAAGTAAATGACCTGGGAATAGTGTCATGTATCCTGTAAAGCCAAAGTGTGGTTGGTCCTAGAAAGTCATGTAACCAGGCCCCCGATGCTGAAATCATTTTTGGATTTTGTACTTTTCCACCCATGGTGAGTAAAGTTTCTTCTGAGCTCAAAGAATTTCCACCTTGGGCTATAGGGCAATAAGGAGGGGGGGTGGAAATAGGGGCAGATGCCAGAAGACTCCCATTTACCCCCTAAGATGCCTGCTGAAAACATCTAAGATTGAACAGGGACAAGGATCAGGCCCAAGCTAGAAGGCAGCTTGGCTTATGAAAGAGGTGTTTAGAACAATTATTAATGGTAAGAATTTGCATGAAACAAGTTTCTTAGTGGACTAAGATTAGTTGGCATATTTTGTCTATTTTAACTTAGTAACTTTCTTTAATATGACTGTTTTCACTTGCAATCACTTAAAATCCTACTTTTTGTATATCATAAAAACACTTCGGATTATTTTCAAGCCAAGTGTGAACAATTGTTACCAGGGTAAGCAAACACTGTGCATCTGTTCTTTTCATTGATAAGGAAGACTGACCATAGGAGCTTTCTGTGAGCAAAGATTTTTACACAGAGAAAGATGGATTTATTTGGGGTTTTGGTTCCTCTTTGGGGTCTGTGTTCCAGGGTCCTGAACCCTATCACAACTGAGTTGCTTCAGTGCCCCTATTGCTCTGCTGGGGGGCAGATAGTAACCCAAATTCTGTGCTTTTACTCTGGAGCGGCAAGAGAGAGACCAGAGCTTCTGGAACAGCAAGACAAGGTGGTAGGGAGCTTCAGAGGGAAGGATGGCAGGCTCAGTGGCTTGATTAGCACACCAGGTAACAACCCTAAGGGGACTTCTGTGATTCAAACCATCACTAGTGTTCCCTGTACTCTGAGTACTTGGGCAGCCACCCAAGAGACACTGTGATGCTGCCCAACAGATTAGCAGAGTGCTCCCAGCCAGCAGCATGTGTTTCCATTGGTGGGACCCATCCGCAAATGTCTTGGGGCACATAAAATTTATTCTGCCCATGGATGGAAAATAATAGAGGGAACGCTGTCCATCACATACGCAACTTAAACCCTGTTCTGAAGAATTGAGATGGACTGGTAAATGGGTCTTGTGCTTTCCCCAAGCACATCGATGAATTTCACCTTATGGGACAAAGGACCCAATTCTGTTCTCATTAAAGCCAATGACTGACCACTGAGGTCAGCGTGAGTAGGATCTGAAACAAATCTTACTTGCCATTCTCATGCAGTTCAGTCAGTGAGGTACTTTACGTGGCTAGGATGAGCATGTTTTGGCTGTCTAGCCATGATATCTAACCAATAGCTTCCTATTAAAGAGACATTGCACTCTGCTGCTGTGTGCAATGTTAAATACTTCTTCCAGGTCCTACTCTATTACTGCAGTTTGAGACATGAGAGAATAATTTGGTTCTCCTCACACCTTCCATACTTGAAAACTAATCAACATTTGACAATAATAATTGAAAAAGAGTTTGAAAGCAGGTTTTGGGTTTTTTTTTTACCATTACAGTAACTTGGAAATTTTTCCTGAACAGTTACGAAATGTCATCTGGTACATCAGTAACTGAAGTGAAACTGCCTCACTAAATTAAATGAAACAAACAAGCTACAATGGTATTAATTACAAATGCTGAATCAGGGAAGCAGCCCACAAATACTACATAAGGGTTTTATTCTTTTGAAACGATCCATGACTTTCCACTCAACAGAAGGTACTGATCAGAGCTGCATACCAATTGATCTGCTGCTGAGCTTGTCTCTAGTCTTTATTTTTGTTTACATTCGGATGACGGGCCACTTGTCCGATTCATTGGTGAAGTCAGGACAGCCAATCTCAAAAGACTGAAAATCATGAGTCAACCCCCACCCCCATCCCCACCCCACCAAACAGGGGCACATGATGATTTCAGGTGAAATCTGAAAACTGCGAACGGACACAACCTGTGCATTCTCCCCGGATTCTCAGATGGAGAGACTTTATATCCCATCCTGAACCCAAAGGTATAGAAACTGCTTTCCATTTCCTATTACTGACTTGACTCCCAGTCCTCGGTCCCCTCTCCTGGATCCAGAAGCAGCACATCTACAACTCTTCTCCCCTGCTGCCTTGCTGCTCCCCAGTCTTCTCCCCTACTCATTTCCAAGGCAAAGGAAATCTCCCAAAAGTAGAAAGAGGCCAGGAAGAGTTGCTATAGCAACAGCTTTCCCTGACTCCCCCTTCCACTGCATTCTCTGGCCCCAGGACCTTCTCTCTTCTCTAGCTGAACATGAAGACAGGGCTCAGTAGCAAGGCAAGTTGGTTGTCTCAGCCCTGAGGCTCCTGCACAGAGCACTGCCAATCTTGGGGGGAAAAAATCGCAGGAACAGAGGAGCTTCGTGTATTATCACCTGAGCTCCTTCTGCAGGCACTAAAATCTCCTTACTTGTCATCAGTTCCTGACAGCAGTAGGCCACACCCTGGATGTGAGGATGGATTCCCCTTCCATACCACTGTCCACTGACTGGAAGAGCAGCCATCCGATCCCCACCCTATTCACTGTGCCCTCCTCTGCCTCCTTCCTGCCCCCAAATACCCCTGCACTCCCCAAAACTGACCCCACTCTACCTCACTCTCACCAGTCACATTTCTTCTTACAGTCATGCTTAGACACCAGGAGCATGGAGTGGCAGTCCTTTTGCCTGTGGATGTGCCTTCAGTCTCATTCAGGTGCCAGCCAACCTCATGAAGTTCAGCCTCAATCCCAAGATGGACGGTAGTCATCTTGCCAGCTTGAGTCCCATTGACCGCAATAGGAGAGGTCAACCATTTTGAATGACGGCAAATTTGTGAGGTGACACCTTTCATGTTTTCATGAGACAGGTTACGAAAGAAATCCAAAATTGCTAGAGTTGTGATAAAAAATATGGAGATGGCAAAACTGTGAAGGCTACAAGCATGGCCTATGATTCTAAAGAACTGCTTGTGTGCCTAGTATCCCTCTTGCACAAAGGGGATGCCAATGCAAATGAAAGTATTTATATCTGTAAGTCACTATCACTTAAATGGTATCTTTTTCTGTCAGTAAGGATGACGGGATATGGAGCTGTCCTGTAGGTAGACTGGATACATACATAAATCTCCTCGACCTCGATAAAAGGAAGTATTTCATTCTGTTGTGGTACAGAGACTGAAGAGCCTCCATGTAAACCTACAGGATTGGTATGTTCAACCTTCAGGAAAGCGGAGAAGACAAACCTCTCTTGCCGAGGCGTATTGGCATGAATGAGCCTCTGAAATAAGCCACAACCCAACCTCCTCAGATAAAAATGACTGGCGTAGCACTATGAGAAGAATCAATAGGGAGAGGGAACAGTTATGAAGAGAACAAGAGGTGCTCACAGTCTTGTAATAAATTCAGCCAAATGACAGTAAAATTTCTATGTAGAGTGGACCAAATTCAGACCTGGTGTTAGTAGATTCAGCCCTGCTGAACTCAACTGGGAGGTGCATCTCCTCTCATCTAAATTTGGCCCATTGCCTTTTAGGTCAATAGTGCCCATCTAAGCTGGGTGAATTTTGTATATGTATCCATCCATCTTGTACATTTATTAGACAGATATAAGAAGATTTGAAATTCTGCAGGTTTCAATGCCTTTGACAATGAATTAAGCCTTCCAACACACCTTTACGTAAGGATTGCGCGCATACTCTGGATGGGTAAACAAATGAAGAGGACAAGTGATTGCAAGTGAGAATTGAGTCTAAATTACCAGTTCACTCTCCCCACATCCTTTGATTAACTTCTACAATGTATTTTAGTTTTGGTTTCTTTTTGGTCTGCTTCCCCCCCCCCACAATGTTTTTGGCACACGGTTATTATGTTACTAATGCTATGATGTTAGCTTTTGTACTGTGCATAGAAAATATGACCCACATGTAAAAATAAATGTAAAAGATACACTATGAGTCTATGGAGGATGTAGCACTTCACCTGTTTTCCAGCCAAAGTAAACCACAGGAAATTGATTAATAAGTTTATGTTTTGTTGAGGCATAGAGCAGACAATCAACTAATGGTTCTTTCCCAAACCTCAACAGTTTTTCCCCCGACCTTGTATCAGGTGACTCTAGTAATTCCCATTTTTTTCAGTATAACTTCCAAACATGAGATAAATTCAGTGCTCAAGAAATGTAAAGGTCTCTTTTATGGGTGACGGCAAAGAGCCTATCAAAGCATTGACTATATTGGTAAACATTTCCTTTCTTTGCTGAATATAAGCTCTCAGATGTATTTGCATTATGCTCATTGTAATGTGTTTCCGTCATGTGTGCTCTTAATTTCCAAGCCTGGATTCCATAAAGTATATTGAGTTGTATTCATGTGCTGTGTGCTGATTTATGACTTATTCTGTCAAGAACCACTATTCTTTATAGAAATATAGTGTACCATCCTCGAGGAACGCAGACCTAAAATAACCACGTGCATATTATGAACATGTGGGGCTCAACCTAACAAACTTGATTACAGCTGAGACTTCAAATCAGCTGTTTTTCAGTCACAGACTCAAACTCATGATAAGTAAAATCTGAGCTTTGACAACAAAGAGATCTACCTGCAGGAAATGTTTTGCTTTGTGTTTCGATATTAAAAAGTCAACAAACTGCAAACAGTATTTAGCATGAGTTATGGTAGCGTTACTTATAAATGGGGATAACACCTGACTTCCCTTCCCATTCTTAAGACTTCTATTAATTACACTAGATAATGTAATTATAACTCAAGCATGGAAAAGGATGGCTTCACTGCTGCATTACAAAAATAATTCATTATTGATTTCCTCTGCAACAATCCAAATATTTGCATCACGTGAAACAGGACAAAAATCTGCAGTAAGCTAACAAGTATATTACCAAGAGTACAATATCAGAAAAAGCTTCTTTCCCCTGTACTGCCTTTCCTCTGCCTGGTCTGGCAGAGGTCTAGTTAACTCTGATGAGGTGTGGTGGGACAGAAGAGAGGAGAAGATACAGACCAAAGGTGTGCAAATAATGGACACCTTGGATCATCAGTTTCTGAAAAAAAGAAAAAAAAACCCCTTTCATTTTAGGGTAAATCAAAAATTACCATTTTCAAATTCATTGATTTCAAAAGTTTTAAAAAAGCTGTTTTGACTGTACACATTGCTGAATGTTTTTAGTTAAAAATACATGGACATTTCAATCAAAAATAAATTTAAGCATTTAATTTAAAAATGTCAGAGTAAAATTTTCATTCTTTTCAGAATTTTGGGGGATATTTCCCCTTCATCCTACTTCAAATAAAACAATTTGACAAAAGTGAAGCAAATTCAGAAATCGTTTCAGTGTTGCTGAATCTGCAGTTTTTCCAACAAGAGTTTCAGCTGAAAAATTGCACGCAGCTCTAAACCAAATGCTTCTTCCCACCTACCCCATACTTTCATCCGAACAGCAGTAGGGCAGGATAATCTAGGCCTCTTTTGGATTACTAAAAACAGAACTGGGATAACACATTCCTAGTGTTCCACTGTCACTAAATAGTACTGCCCACCAGCAGAGCTTCCCTCCTTACTTTATTCCACATGAAAAATTGCAATGAAAAGTTCTCTTTTGACTTTGTCCTACTTATCTAATATTTTTTATAAGTACGCCACTGAGAGCAGCAACGTGACAGTGCTTCATTTTTTCCTTTTGCACTCTAACTTTTGGAGCTGCTGGAAAAGTTTTGAAGAATTGGAGTGATGGAACACTAGATGGGAAGGGCTTTAACTTACTACAGATAATACTTTCCCATGTGGGTGATTGATGGTTCTGGCCCACATGCTCAAGGTCTGATAGCCATTTTGGGGGTTAGGAAGGAATTTTCCACCGGCTTATCCTGGCAGAATTTTTTTGTTCATCTTCCTCTGCAGCATGTGGCACAGGTCACTTGGAGGTTTAAACTAGGGTAAATGGTGCATTCTCTGTAACTTTCAGTCTTTAAACCATGATTTCAAGACTTCAGTAACTCAGCCACAGGTTAGAAGTCTATTACAGGAGTGGGTGGGTGAGGTTATGTGGACTTCAATGTACAGGAAGTCAGACTAAATGATCACAACAGTCCCTTCTGAGTGTACAATCTATGAGTCATTAAAAAAAGAAATAGCAGATGAAGGTGTGATGGTCTCATCATACTGGGCCTTCCCCTTGTGGCTCAGTTGTAGCTCACATTAGGGAGTGCTTGTCTTACCTCTCATGTAAGCAGGGGGGTTGGCCCTCTAGCCAGATCTTCCTGGAGTCCTGCCCCGTCAAAACATCAGTGTGCCAAAGACTGTCTTTTCCCAGTCAGTATTTAATGCAGGTGGCAAACCCAAACGTCTTCTGCTCTGCCTAGGGCAGTATCTCTGCCAAGTGACATCACACACATCACTTCAGTTCTGAGATTCTAATCTCTCACCTGGTTCTCCTTGGTCTTCTTACTGTCGGGGTACCAAGTCACAGGGCCAGTTCCCTCCAGCCCCACCCCTTTCTCTAAGGGCACTTAATAGAAGCTAAACCTAATTCCTGTATCTTATTCCTCTCCCCCCTCCCACTCCTTCTGGATTCTCTGTCAGCCTCTTCACCCTGTGGAGAAATTCCTACCTACCTCTCTATGGGCCCTTTCCTTAGGAGTGGACACAGGGCCTCCTTGTTCCCCTCAGCTTCTCACACCTACTGCTCTGGGCTCCTTCCTTAATGGCAGGCACCCAGCTCCTCCTCAGCTGGGTCTGAAACAGAATTTAGTCTGTTGGCCTTGGTAGCATTTATACACCCTATCATTGGCAGAAAAAGCAGCCTGTGACTGCATTCATTTTACAGTGGGGTGGGGGTCAGAGATACAAAGGAACATTAAAAATTTTAACATTTGGGGTGGTGTGGGTTGAAAAAGTAAATCAAAAATTCATTTACTGAGATGCTCAGGAATAAAAACAATTAGAAAGTGATATTCCAAGGAAAAGATTTGAGAAAAATCCCATTTCTTTTTTAAAGAAAAGTTTCAGTCAAAAGATTTTGAAGGTGCCTCCAGAACCAGAGGTCTCTTGCATACAGAGTACCGCAAATTAAAAGGATGTACTGCACCTTTTTGAGCATATTCTAGGCTACAGCTTCCTACCGGCAGCTACTCTAGGCTGGCAGGATGCCTCAGGGACATTTCTTAAAGCACACTCTCCTTTCTCCATGTTGTGTGTTTGCCAGGGTTCCCACTCCCCATCCCCCACAACACTGTGATCTGCGTGAGCTGTTGGTTTGTAATTAGTTAGGACCCAAACATTCTTTCTGTGATTCTGCAGCTACATCCCTGTAGGGTTGTAGGCCTCATCCAATGCAATTCTTTTTGTGACTCCTATGGATCTGTGAAATGGGGGAAAAAAGTTTGAATAACTGCACGAGGTCTAATAAATTCATGCTTGTAAAGTGCTTTGAGATGCCCACCTGAAAGGTGATACTAAGAATATTTCACGCTAATGTAGTATCCAATATATAAAATTCCTGAGTAGGAAACTCTGACGGATGATCATGAAATGCCCCACAAAAGAACTATACAAAAGGCATCCTTCTGGAATCCCTCTGAACCCAAATCATTAGGTTTTGTACTGTTGTGCTGCATAGAATTTAGAAAAGGGTAAATTTACTTCTAACAGGGTTAAGTTGCATACCTAAAGCTCAGCTCTTTCACAGGGGCTTATCATAGAATCAGTTCACCCCTCCTCCAGAATCCAGTGTCAATCCCTTAATTCCCCTGATATATTTCCTAACTCAGCAAGTTAGACTTTAGTGCTCAAGCAAAAGGGGAAGTCTTCCTCTATTAAGAGAAAGAAAGAGCCAACCAGAATCCAAATGCTAAAAAAGTAAAGCACATCTATTAGGCAGCATTACAAGGGCCTTTATAGTTTGTTCCTTCCCATAGGGCAAGGACTCTTCTTCCCTTGCAATAGGGCTAGCTGTTTTTAGTAACCCAGAAACGAAGTCCTTCATCTTACCTTGCAAAATTCCCATAATGCTTTCTATTCCAGTTAAGAGGACACAGCATCACTGCTAGGAGGCACCAAAGCTGAGGTCCACACCATTATTCCACTACACACTCCCACTCTGGAAACCTGAACAATTCACCCTCATCCCAAGAGTACCTTCTTCCGCTATTTCCCAGGGCCATCACTCCCTCATCAGGCCTTTGTCTGGATTTTCAGAGGCTCCTTTAGGGAGAAAGAGAAGGCAAAGCTGCAGTGCCCTATGTATCCCATAAGCCTGGCTCTCAGTCACATGCCCTATCACATGATTCCTGCTTTTCAAGTCTTGTGACCTATGAGGGAACCAGGCATAGGTCACAGCTGAGACCTGAACCACCTAAAGGCCCAAAATAATTAATACAATGAGTTTAATATAAAGCACATATGCTCAATATGCCAGAAAAAATATTAGATGTCTAAAATTTACATGCATTAAATTTTATATTGGAATTGCATGCACAGAAAATAAATATATTTAGACCTTTTTATACTAAACAATATAATTGATTAGCTTTCAGAATCATGATGGATTCTACAGTACATGTAGTGAAGTCAAACAGAAATAAGTGGTCTTCCTACTGGAATGATAAAAATAAATTAAGATTTTACAGTCACATCCAAAACATAGACAAGGTTGTAACTTGTTTCCTGGCTGTAGATCACTAAATTAGATGAGTATAGTTTTAGTGTTTCCATGTGTGGCAGCAACCTGGGAAATATCATACTTAATTGGTGCGTCAGAGTACTCAGCCTTTGAATACACTTCACTTTCACTTAGTGTACTCAATCAACCTGACCCCAGTGACTCCCTGATGCCAAATGCTCTCATACATAAAGTCTTAAAGACACTTCAGATGTTCACAGAGCCCAGTGAGCAACGAGCCTTCTTCTGCATCCTGTTATGGCAGTTAGGTTTGCAAATCAATGCATCTTTTTGTACCATTTCTGGCAGAAAAAAATCCCAAGGACATCACCTCTCCGTGTATTTCTTAGCTTCAAGTAGATGGTTTTTATTTGGAGCTCTTACGAGAACACTGCTTCTCTCAGTCTTTCCTAATGAGAACCACATGCTGGTAAATGGGATCACTATGAGAACAGGACTTACAGTTTCTGGCTTAGTATATTTGGCTGTTTGCGTTGACAGCTATCTCAGGGGAGCCTGAGAAGGAGTGAAAAACTCACAATGACAACTGCCCAGCCACAAATATTAGGAATTTCAGAAAGAGTTTGGAGGGGAACAAAATATGCAAGAGGAATACAATTTAAGCTCTTTTAAAACTACTTTTTGCTTCAAACAATTATGAGCCATCAAAATATATTAAACATACATAAACCAAAACATGGTTCAGAGCGGTGATCTAGCCGTGTTGGATGTTACAGAGGGAATGCGGCTAAGGCAGCATCTTTTATTGGACCAGCTTGTGGTCCTCACTCACCTTGTCTGTCTTATAGACCAAGACAATCATTTACATTTCACGTATGCAAAATTTCCAGTGAGAGGTGAGAGACCGACCTTTTTCCATGTTCACAGAAGAGGAGAGCCAACTTTGTTCTTTGTGACTGGGAGCTGGATATTTTCAGCTCTCCCTATTTGACTTTACTAATCTGTAATAGTTTTTTTCATATTTAATTGCCTAGATATTTTAAAGAGTAATTGGAAACACCGAAATACCATCATGTGGAACTACGCTGATCCCTCCTCCCCAGTTGGTGATCAACAGAGATGAAACAGGGACTTTAGAATAGCTTTCACAACAACCCCTCAAGCTAAGGAGTAAGTGGTACCAGTAGTAGTCTCTTATCTTCTATGTGGACCATCCCCCAGAGGGGAATGTGACAGTACTTTAGACTACTATTTGCTGGACAGCAGATGAGTATTGGAAAGCAGTAACTTCCTGAAAAAGCAAGAACTCCTGCAGCACCTTAGAGGCTAACAGATATATTGGAGCATAAGCTTTCGTTGGCAAAGACCACTTTGTCAGAGGCATCTTTGCCTTTTGCCATCTTTGTTTTTGCCCACAAAAGCTTATGCACCAATATATTTTTTAATCTATAAGGTGCCACAGGACTTTTTATAGTTTTTGCAGATACAGACTTATATGGTTACCCGTCTGATACTAGTAACTTCTTGCTCGTTATTCCTGGCTCTGAAGGGGAATGTTGCCCACCGCTTTTTACCAGTGTTGGTTTCCTTTTTGAATATTATAAAAAAGTACATTTGTACACAAACGTGCACCTAAGAACCTGAGTTCACTTTACAAACATCAATTAGTTTTGCACCACAAACCCCTGGGAGGTGGTTTGGGAAAAAAGCTCAGAACTCAGTTGAAGATGTAGGTGAGGAAGAAGATGCTAGTGTACCGGAGACCCACCAATATTCAGAGAGAAAAATGGACAGAGCAATTTTGCAAATAAGTTACCTTCCAAAGTGTTTTTCATGGAGAGACAGGGGGTATTATTAAAATTGGGAAAACATAGACTTTTAGACTTGTCTGAGACCCATACAGTTCTCATTTGGAAATACCACTGTGGGGCTTTGTGAAAGTAAAAAGTTCAGACACCTTTCGTCCCAATTCTACTCTATGGGTTGGATCCCCTTGCACACCACATCTTCCATGATGTATCCTGACCAGGAAGTCCCATGATGCATAACAGTGTCTTTAAGGGCATCCTGTGTGTCACCATGAAAATTATATTTCAGTCATGGAGATTAGCTCATAGAGTAGATGGGGACAGGAAGCAACTCCAACTCCAACTCCAACTTGTGTAACAGGGTCAGGCCAGCAGACCCCACCTGGAAGGATGAAGCCTGGACTAGGGGAAGAATAAAAAGACCTAGTTAAGCTCCCAGGTGGTGGCAACGGCATGTGGGGGCAGGTAACCAACAGGGGCCAGCTGACCTCATGGGCAGAGTGCTGGCGGAGCTCAGAAAGGCGTTGCAGCCAGGGGAAGGGAAAGGAATAAGAGAGGAGGTGCACAGGGTAGGGATGTGGAGAAGGTGGAGATAAGAGGAGAGAAGACAAATAAGAAGAATAAATAACATCTGCAAGAGACAGCAGGGAGGAGAGGGAGTAACCTAATGGGAGTGTGCCTGGGCTGTGCCCCAAGTGAGACTGAAACCCTGACGGGGGAAAATGGGGAATGAGCTGACCAGTCAGCCCAGACTGGCAAAGCCTAACCCCTCCAGCAGAAGGAAGGGGTGTGGGACCCCAGCAAGACCCAGGGACACCCTGCCACACTAGGTACCAGAACAGCATTTCCAAATCAAAGTTTTCAGACCAAAAAAATTTCAGTTGCTGGGTTTTTTGTCAAAAAAAAAATTTAAATTTGCCATGGCAAGTTTCTACGACCATTTTTTTCTTTTAATCAACATTTTCCATAGAAGAAAATCCCAGTTTCTGACCAGTTCTAGAAACTGATATAGCTCTTCACCCCTAACTTCCATAGGTAGCTGGAGTCAACATGAGCCCACATAATATCAGGTACCACATTACAAAGAAACCAGAGCATTTTACAGGAATTTCCTCAACAATAGCTGAGAAAATAAATGTGACATTGTTTTTAAAAGAATGAATTTTTTTTAAAGAAGCATGTTTCAATGCTTAGCTGAAGTGTTAAGAGGCCAATAAACTCCTATATTAATAAATATCATCCTACAGTTCTTTACATTGTCAACCAGCCCCCAAGTAGACCTCACTGGACTGGTATCACCTATGCCATGGGAACTTCTAGAAAACACAAGACAGAAAAGTGGCACAAAAACTTTAATTGAAAAACAGGCACATTGGCAAACAAATAAACACTGAAATGTAAACAGGGTGTGTGGAGTTTCCTGTTCAACTCCTGTTCCAACAAATGCACCATAATGTTATAAAACAACAAAGTCAAAAAGTAATAAGAAACAGAAAAATGAAAGAAACCTAGAAGAGATGTAAGCATGCAGCCCTAGTGGGCAGGATTGGCACAGACATCTGGAAGATGCCTTAGGTGAAAACCTGGGCACCACTGAAATCAGGGATAAATCTCCCCTTGACTTCAACAGAGTCAGTATTTTGTCCCGACTCTGAGTGCTTGTGACAGAATGACAGCAGAATATTCAACAACAAAAGATAGATTAGAATGGAAGAAATTGAACAATTACAAAAGCAAAAGATGTGCCAGCAATTAGGAATTATAACCCAGACCAGACTCGTAGTGTATTTCATCCCGTATCCTCTCTCAAACTGTGGATGGAATAAAATAGTTCAGATGATGGTGCATGACAACAGAGAATAGACAATTATTAAACAACCTTCCCAGAGTGGAAGTTTCTTCCAAATCTGTTGCAGTTTGTGACTGACTAATTCTGAGAAGCATGAGGTTCTATAGCTCTTCTACATTTGCAATGTTTTTATTTTCTCTCATGAAACTGTCGGTTTAACTATATAAATGTTCACTCCTGCTTTGGTACCACTTAGCAATCGGCCTCTATTCTGTATTTCCTTTAGAAGGAAGATTTACACATGAACTGAGTCTAGTTTAAAGAAAAATTGTCTTTACATTTTTTGCCTTTCATTGAATGGTGCAGAGTTTTTATGTGATATGAGAAACTACGTGTTAATTTAGCTGCACGGTCACAATAATGTTTGATGACCTTATAATCCCACAGGACGCAGCAAGCTGATTCATGGCCAGTTTGTTCCCACATGCACACAGCATATTAAGTCCCCATATGCATACAATCAGATGTGTGGATGCAGACCAAGATATGAAATAAATTATGTAAAGCTGGCTGACACATCTGCAAGGTGGATCTTGCTTTCATCTATAAGAGATGTGATTCTGATAGCCCCATTTAAATTAGGCACACTGAATTTTATCAATGTCAGATATAATTGCCTGAGGCTTTGCTGAGCAATAGTATGACCTTCCAAATAGATTAGACCAAGAACCAGGAGTCACACTTTTAAGGGGAAAGCACCATTTCTTGCAGCTTAGGAACACTGGTCCAGATCCACAAAATGGAATTCGGTGTTGTGAGGCTTCGCATTGCATCTCCTAGCTTTTAGATGCCTAGAAAATCACAGGAACACCACCAAAAACTCAGAAAACCTGAGCCAGGCACCCAGACACCCTCTAGAATGTACAAGGAGAATAGTCATTTTGGAACATTCCACAAAGTCAATGCGGTAGGTGCGAATCACCTAAGTCAGGCAATGGGAGATGGTGACCAGTGGGATGCATGCTAAGATTTGCCCCTCTCTTGGGGTTCTCCAGATAAGGGCTGATCAACACTACAAAGTTAGGTCAGCATAATAAATCACCCATGCCTGGGTGATCTAATTAAGATCACCTTAGCCATCGTGCAGACACTGCTATGTCAACAAAAGATATCTTCCACTGAGCTAGCTAATTCCACCTCTCGCTGAGGTTGTTCTATCACGTTAGTAGGTGTCTACGCTACAACACTACACCTCCGCTGCTATAGCATTTCTAGTGTAGAGAGACCTTAAGTCAGGTACCTCCCTGTAGCCTAATCTCAGCCTGCAGTTCATCAATTGGGATAAAATAGGTGTTCAGCCCCTTAAGTCACACAGGGGAAGCCTGTTTGGTAAGGGTGCTCAGAGGCAGTCTTATCCTACACAAAACAGCTGGAACAAGGGGAAAGGAGGACCCCCCTCCCTTATTCACTTGTATCCAGAAACACCCTACTGAAAAACGCATGACCTGCTTTTTCATGGCCATATTCAAAATGAAACACCCTTATGACAAAAATAATAATGAAGACTAGCAAGTAACTAATACACCCTTATTTGGAAATACACAGGGTATGCAAACTTCACTAAATTACTGGTAAACTTAACCCAGAGTGACTTGTTCAACCCCACAAAACAGAGGTCCATATCACAGCTAGGAAGAGAAACAAGGTATTATGATTCTGATTTCCCCAGCCCACTCAAACCTTTCTACCTCTCTGCTTTAGTAAGTATTGTCTGGCTACTTCCCATTAGGTGGGCTACCCCCGTTCAAGTGTTCAGTAAGTAAACTGCAATCATCTCTGCAAACAGAACTGGCATGGTAAATGCTTTGCCTTAACTATGAATGTTGTTCTTGAGGCAGAGCAAAAACAATGAAAGCTGGACAGGAAAAAACAATGGACCGCACAAGATGAATAACATTACAGTCTGCTTTGTACTCAGCATATTGGCTGCTGCTGGAGTTTCAGATATTCCTCTCTCTCTCTTTTTGGAGGAATGGAGGAGACTTCTATGAAAATATGAAATATTTCATGGAGAGAGACACCCACAAATATTTACTAGAGTTGATAAACAATGGAAAACCAAGGGAACAATCTCTTGCTTATTTTCCTAAAACTAAAGAGCTCTCTCTGTGTTTGCCATTTTGAGAGCCGCAGGCCATCTCGATTAAAGTTAAAAAAGCATCAGCAGGATAAAGGCACTTGGAAATGGAGTTTCAGGACTTGACTACGCAGCAATGTATGTCTGTTTCACTAACAATATGGTTTTTAAACCACTTTAATTAAACCAGTGTAAAAGGCAATGGGGACACTTTATTTCACAGCAAACAAACAAGCAATCATGACCTCCCAGTGCAATGATGTGGCAGAAAAGATGAATGCAATCCTCAAACGTATAAAGTGGGTTGTAATGAGGTAATTGCACACATTTATTTAGCACGTTGAGACCAAAACTGAAGGACTCTGTCCAATTCTGTGTCCATACTTCAAAAAGGAATGAGGCTGCAAAACTGGAGACACACATGCGTGATTGGAATAGTAACAGAGAGATAGCCGTGTTAGTCTTTATATTATCAAAACAAAATAGCAGTCCAGTAGCACTTTAAAGACTAATGAAATAATTTATTAGGTGGTGAGCTTTTGTGGGACAGACCCCTTCTTCAGACCATAGCCATTTTGTTTTGATATGTGATTTGAGAGCTTGAAAAATGCCTTAGAGTGAGAGACTAGCACAACCTATTTTAATTTTCAAAAGGAAGATTAAGATATGACATGATTACAGAGTGCAAGTACCTTCACAAGGAGAAAATACCAGATACAGAGAAATAAGACACATTTTTATTAGTGGTGTGATTAACCATTGGATCAAACTACCATCCTTTGAAGTCTTCAAACCAAATCCGGGATATATTCTTTACTCCTGATAGAATTCTAATGCTACAGGCTTTGTTACAAAGAAGGCCAGATTAGATGATCATATTCTCACTTTAAAAACTATGAATCTATGTTTGTTTAAACCAGGATTATTTTAATTTAGCCTCAATCAATTAGGAGTTTTCTACATTGGGAAAGGATTTAAACTACACTGAAATAAGCCACTCAGGTGGAAATAAGCATCCATACAGGTGTTTGTAACTGACCTGTCCAGTCCCCTTGTACAAGAACTCCAGCTCTAGTTAAGTAAAGCAAAAAAGCCTTTTTCTGTTTTTGTTTCATTTGTTTACAAGGCATATGTGAGAAATCTTTATGTATCAGTTTAACTGTTTCCCCTGATTAGTCATTTCCCCCTTTGGTTTGTGTGTAGCTTTCGCTCAGTAACAAAGAGAAGAGAGGTGAATTTGATGGTGTTTACTTCTTTTCCGTTAGGAAAAAGTGATTGTAAACCCACAAAAACTAGTAGAGGAGTAGAGTGAAATATCTGAAAGTATTTGAAGCTCATATTTTCAATGTGACTGAATTTCAAATTGACCACGGCCCTTTGGTCACACTTTTTGGAACTTCAGCATGCTTATGGTTTAAGTCCAAGTTTTGACAGCAATGACGGCTGTTTCTTTCTTTATTTAGGCCCTAGGCTTAAAACTGATTTCCTACGGGTGGATGCATTCAGAGTCAGTTGCAGGATAGGCACCACTTTTAAAAGCCAGGAATGCAAAACCTTGCTAAGAGTTAGTCAAAAACACTAGGTTCTATCCAGGGTTATGTCTACACAGCCGTGTTATTCCTGAATAAGCTATTCCAGGATAACATATTCCAAAATAGTAAAGCTACATTCAAAATGCATTTTAAAATAGTGCTCAGCTACTTCAAAATAGCGCATCCACACACAACAGAGTCTATTTTGAAACAGAGCAATTGAACATTGTATGACTTATTGTGAAACAGGCTGTATTCCTTGTCTACGCAGCCCGTATTTCTAAACACTTGTTTCGAAATAGGCACTATTCCTTGCACGCTGGTTGCATCTACACTAGCCCCTTCCTTTTGGAAGGCATGGTAATGAGTGAGTTGGAAAGAAGCTAATGAGGCACTTTCCCTATGAGCAGATGGGAATAAGGGGACTTCGAAGTAGCCGGGGTCCTTTCGAAAAGGAGCCCCATCTGGACAAGCTGTGTCAATTTCGAAGTGCCACAGCCGCCCGCATGCTAATGAGGTGCTGAATATGTATTTCAGAGCTTCATTAGTAAACTTCGAAATGGCCATTTGCATGGCCATTTTGAAGTTTTTGGCTAGTGTAGACGTAGCCTAAGTGAGGTAGCTTATTCACACCCTTGAATGACATAGGTTACACCAAGTAAGTTGTAGTGTAGACATAGCTAAAGTATCTGGTAGGAGGAGATGCTACCTCAGCCCCCACAAGAGAACACAAAGTAGTTCCCACTAGTGTCTAGAAGTTGACATTTCACTTCTGCTTTCATTTTAAAAGGCCCATTTCTTCTGTCCCTGTCTCTTGGCATTCTTGGCCTCCACTGAGTTTGCCTAAAGTGCCTACAGCCCAGGTAACACATCAGAAGAATCTTAGGCTGAATCTTCACTACAAGATAAATTCTAATTTAAGGCAGTTAGCTCGATATTACCACATGACTCTCTTCATTTTAAATACCATTAGCTTGATTTTGGGAGCAGTTATATTGAGATTACAATATCACTGTTACCTGACGGATATAGAGTCAAGCTCAAATTCAGAGGTTCAATTAAAGGCCAGTGTGCAAGTGCCATGTCTTAACATTGAATTTACTAGCCTCCAGAGGTGTCCCGTATGTAACCCACAATGCCTCTCAGTGCTCCACTCTGGCTGCTGCTCTCCAGGTACACAGAATCACAGAATTATAGAGCTGGAAGTGATCTCAGGAGGTCATCTAGTCCAGCCCCCTGCTTCAAGCAGGATCAACCCCCACTGAGTCATCCCAGCCAGGACCTTGTCAACCCAAGACTTAAAAACCTTGAAGGATGGAGAATCCATCACCTCTCTAGATAACACATTCCAATGCTTCCCCACCCTCCTGGGGAAGTAGTTTTTCCTAATATCTAACCTACACCTCTCCCTCTTCAACTTCAGACCATTACTCCTTGTTCTGCCATCTAACACCACTGAAAACAGTTTCTCACCCTCCTCTTTAGCGCTTCCCTTCAGGAAGTTGGAGGCTGCTATTAAATCACCTCTAAATCTTCTCTTCTGTAAACTAAACAAGCCCAAATCCCTCAGCCTAGCCTCATAGGCCATGTGCTCCAGCCCCTTTCTCCTCTTCACCCAGGAAGCCCGCTTGATTGTTCCTCCTCCTTCCCCATTTACCTCAGGGATTAGGGATTACACAGGAATTAGGTAACAGGAAAACCGTGAATTTCTATGTGGGAGCAACAAGCCCATGGCTGTGGGCTCATGTTTGTCCGAGAGCCTGAGAAATGTGTTTTTTCTTTATAATTAGCAGTGTGAGTGCATCTAACCATTACAAACAGCCCCTGCAGGGAGTTCGTGGTTCTTTCTCTACACTTGTTATTTTTATTGCGCTGTCTGGCACCAGCTGCTGCCCCGCCACACTGCATAGCAACAAGGCTGTTGTGGGGCTCATGCTTGCATAAGATGCCAAAAAACTTCTCAGTGGTTTACATTTGTGTATGAACCCTCCTCCATCCCCCACAGGTGCCACGCAGTCGGGGTCTTTCCCGCACTCAGCCATATCACGTGGGTAGCCCCCAACACCATAAAAAAATGTGCCTGCCATTCAGTGCTGACCATGCTGCCAGGAAGCACCATGTAGCTTGTGAGAGTTCAGGGCTCGAAGGGCAGGAAAGATACTTGGGGGCTTGCAGCCACCAGGGTTAAGTCTCCGCCTGGTGACCAAGATATTCAGGGGGTTGCAGCCACCAGGGGAAAGTCTCCAGCAGTTAAGATACTAGGGAGCTTGCTGCCTCTGGGCGGGGGGAAGTCTCCCCTTCCAGCTAAGATAGTTGGGGGAGGGGGAACCACTTCAACTGGCTCCCCATTGAAAACCCCCCTGCCCATAGCATGGGACCACTGGGGCTTGCAGCTGCTGGGAGGAAGTATCCCCTGGTCATTAAGATACTCGTCAGTTCCACTTCAACATTCCAAGCGTCTCTGCAGCTGCAAACCAGCCCACCCCACCCACACACCACCAAAATATTTTCAGGGCTGGCTGTCCATTGCGGACACCTGCTGGTTTTATATTTAAGTTATAAAATCTTTTTGCTAACATCTCCTATCTGTCTTCATGTTTTGACCCTCCCCACACTCAGAAACACAGGGGAGGGGAGGCTCATTGAGGTTCCTGTCTTCGTTATAAGTCCAGTGTACGATATTTCACTGCTATCACCCATGTTGGCAATATCTGAGTAGTGAAGGGGAAAGTCAAAAAGTGAGGTGAAACTTGGGGATATTCAAGACAAAACAGAATCCTGAAAGAGAGATACTAGTCTAGAAAGGTTGAGAACCGCTTCTCTAGGTGGTATATCTATGCCAACTCAATTTGCTAGCAAGCAAAGAATTCAAAATCTTGACCATCTTTAAAGATCCATTAAAATCTATTTTTCTTGCCATGCTGA
Source organism: Carettochelys insculpta (assembly GCF_033958435.1). Classification (NCBI taxonomy): domain Eukaryota; kingdom Metazoa; phylum Chordata; order Testudines; family Carettochelyidae; genus Carettochelys; species Carettochelys insculpta. Next base: position 81,241,966 of record NC_134139.1, on the reverse strand, counting down.
ATAGTCTTTTCAGGTTGCAGGCTGGAATAAAGAGGAGGCCCATCTGGGTAAACAAAATACCTTTTGAAGAGAAAGGGGGTTGTTCATTCATGTCACAGAGAAATGGCAGAGACAGCTTGGGGACCGGTGAATGAATTAGGGTGAGTCTGCGAATTACTGTCTAGAAATTGCTGATCAGATTCCACTGTAACCATTGTAGTTTGCAGCCTTTAGACATACTTGCTCTTCACCCCCTTTCTCCCCCACAAGCACTCTTCGTTTACCTAATGAATTTGGCTGTGCTTATGCTCTGAAAACATCCTATACGTCTTTTCTAGTGTTGCAGATTGAAGAAAGCACTGTGAGCACATCTGCTTTTGACTTTCTGGAATCGTGCATTCAGTGCAGCCTTGTAACCCTTTCTAGAGCAGCAGACTTTAACATATACTTAATGTTCAGGCTCACACGCAAATCTTTTCATGATTTCTGTGACTTTTTCGAAATAAAGTACTGAGCATCGATACTTGAAAATTCTGGCTTACGTGTTTAGCAATTTTCCCCCTTCTGCCATTCTATCAACATTAGTGTTCATTTTTCTTGTCTTCCCTGCCCCCTAGTTCCCACACAACTGAAAATTCACAATAAAAATGGTTCATTTCACATGTTTTCCAAAATTCAGTGTGTTGGATATTGGCTAATTTGGATAAATATCTGTTGTCAAATTCAGGGCCACTGAAGTCAATGGGAGAGTTGCCACTGACCTCAGCTGAGACAGGATTTCATCCTTGAAATTGTAGTTGTTTATCCACAGCATGCCCAATGTTTTTTTGTTAAAATACTTCGGCCACCACCACCACCACCACCACATATTTCCTCTATGTTTACATTTACTCTACTGGTTTGGGAAAGTTACTCTTTACAGAGCAGAAGCATGGTCAAGTGGATAGAGCACAAGGCAAATTGAGGACACCCAGAACATTTTCTCCAGGTCTGGGACTGACCTAGGCAGTGGTAAACTATTGACATAAACATCCATATATATGACGACAGCACTATCATTTTATACACTGATGTTCCTTTAACAAACTTGTAGGTGCCCTTGAAAAATTGGTCACATGTTTTCTCATCTGTTTTAAAACTTAGAAGAGAAGTAAAATCTCACTGCACTCCAACTAATTGGAAACTGTCTTCACTCCAGAACGCAGACAACACTATATTTTTCATCTTCAAATTATATTTTCCTTATTGCTTTTGTTGTAAATTCTATGTTATGCATATACAAAGTATTGCAACATCATACATATCGTCTGTTTTAAGTTGTCTATTAAAATCCATTTCATATAGGACATTATTTGTCAGCTGTATAATAATATACAGAGATAACATATGTTAAAGCATATAAACACGTACTGCTAACAGAGAACCTACAGCAACTGGAAGGACAAAACATACTAATAGGTCTTTTCCTTCTCTAATGTCTTTGATTGTATAAGTCATAAACCATTTCTGCTGAAGCATAAAAATAGGAAACTGTGGATATAGGGGACATGAATATGAAGCTTTCAAGATACACTGAGCTCCTCCTCGGGTGTAGAAAAGGTGCTCTGAGTGTCACAACTATATACAAGATCAAACAGGTAGTTTATTCATAAGCAGTTAACATATACTCTAAGGGACCATTCAAGGTGAACTGGCCTGCTAACTAGGGAGGTTTGAAGGCAGTTGATATAAATAAGGCTGCAGTTCTTCTACCTATGGCACTTTCAATGCCTTTTTGGAAGCACAGAATGCTGGGAAAGATCTCATGAGAAAGCTTGTTTTGAGATTTGTAGCCCAGTTCTGCAGACAAGAGATTCAGATCATTCAGAAAAGTTCTTCAAACTTAAAAAACCCAAAGCCCTTATTCCAGCTAAGCCTGGATTCCGAACCTGTACTCTCTTCTCTGTGGGAGTTTCTACTTGATATTCTCTCTTGCTTTCCTTGATGGCTGGGATTTGTCCCACTGTGGAAGAAGCCAGATGCTCTGGAATACACAGATACTACTTGCCTTTTCTCAACTGCCCAGCTTCAATGGCTCCTGAAGAATAGTAGCCTTGCATGAATCATATTTCCAGGAGAAACCCTACACATGCCTTCCCCCTGAGTCTCATAAAGGGAGCTTTCCAGCATGGATGGAGAAGCCAAAACACACTCTTAAAGCCTCAGCTGGCTCCCTGCTTTGCAACCAGCCTACGCCCCTCTGGTCCACAAAGGCTGTCTCTCAAAGAACTAGAGAGAGACTTTTGCACGGCCGTGTAGGAAGGGGAACTAGGGTAACTGGTCAGAACTTGTTCCCTTTAGTACATTCTCCTCTGGAACTGAGCACAGGGGAGAGCAAGGGTTACAAGTAGGATGGGCCTCCTTTCTTTAAGCTTCACTGCCTGCTTATCCGCTGCATGTAGATAACCCTGAAGAGTTCCACATAAAATTTGTTCTCTAGGACATCAACCAATCCTTGGAGAAGTTGGGGATTCTGATAGAAGTTTTACTCTTCATCTTAAACTATAACATTATAATCCCTGTTGATACATAATCGTTATATTATCTAAACAAAAAGCAGTCAAGTAGCACTTTAAAGACTAGCAAAATAGTTTATTAGGTGAGCTTTCGTGGGACAGACCCACTTCTTCAGACCACAGCCAGACCAGAACAGCTGTTGCTGTTGCTGTTCTGGTCTGGTCTGGCTATGGTCTGAAGAAGTGGGTCTGTCCCACGAAAGCTCACCTAATAAACTATTTTGCTAGTCTTTAAAGTGCTACTTGACTGTTTTTTGTTTTGATAGTGTATAGACTAGCACGGCTTCCTCTCTGTTATATTATCTGTAATAAAGCTAATCCCAATCTATAAACCTTCACTCAGGTGAGTACTCTAGTCCCTAGTTGTGTAAGTAAACCCACTTATTCAATGGGATTAATTGGAAGAACTATGCCTATATTTAAAGATTTGCAGAATCTGCTTCTGAGAATTATCTTTGTTGATTACCTGGATACATGCATAGGCAGAGCTGCAGAGAGACTTGCTAGGCCCTTGGGCAAAGCAGAACATTCCGTGTCACAAGAAGGGACAAGGCCGAGGCTAGTCTGCCCCAGCCAATCCTTCAGGGTCTCCCAGAGTGCACCACATGGGGCTCCACAGATGATTTAAAGGGTCAGGCCTCTGGCTGCTGCTGCAGTAGGAGCCGGAAGTCCTGGGTACTTTTACATTGCCAGGCCCTGGGGCAGCTGTACCCTTTGCCCTGCCTTGTTGGCTGCCCTGTGTGCAGATGACACACTGATCAAGTTTGCAGATGACACAAAGCTAGGGGGCATTGCCAGTGCTTTGGGGGATAGAGCTAATATTCACTGGGATGTTGATACATTGCAGAAGTGAGCTATAGTTTACAAAATAAAATTCAGCAAAGACGAATGTAAGGTGCTACATGTAGGGAAGTAAAACCAAGCAAACAAATATAGGATGGGGGGGAATCTGGTTTGGCAGCAGCTCTCGAGCAGGATTTGGAAGAGGTGGTGGATGACACACTCAACACGAGTCAGCAACACGAGGATATGGCCAAACAAATAAAAAGGAAATGCAATTCTATATTACATTAACAGAGGCATTGTATGGAAGTCACAGGAAGCAATAGTACCACTCTCCTCAGCATTCATTAGGCCTCAGCTGGAGTATTGTGTCCAATTTTGATTACCCATATGTTGAAAGGATGTATTAAAACTAGAAAGGATCCAGAAGCGAGTAGCAAAGATGATCATATGCAAGCCATATGAGCAAAAGCTGAAAGAAGCATGAAAGACTGACATAAAAAAATATGGAAAAAAGCTGTTCTCTTTTGCCAATGATGACCAGACAAGAGGCAATGGATTTAAACTGCAGCATAGCAAATTTAGATTAAATCTCAGGAAAAGCCTCTTAGTTCGAAAAAAAAAAAAAAGTAGGATAACAGAACAGACTGCCTAGATAGGTGGTAGAAGATTCTTCTCTGAAGATCTCTCTTGGATGGGATGTGAGACAAGAAATGCTGTATCTTGGCAGAGGGTTAGACTAGGTGATCATTCAGGAATCTTCTAACTCTAAAGCCACGTCTGCTCTGCACCAGCCTTCTGGGTGGGGTATACTAATGAGTGAATGTGAAAATTCAAATAATTCACATATCCCATGCTTCATTTGCATACTCTCATGCAATCTTCCTTCCAGAAGAGCCTTTTCTGGAAGCAAAAACAGCCATGTAGACAGGGTTCCCTAGAAAGAAAATCTCTCTTCCAGAAGAACCCTTATTCCTTACTCCTACACACAAAAATGCATTTTGAAATAGCCCTTAGCTATTTCGAAACACAGCTTCTACACACAACAGAGCCTATTTTGAAATACAGCCATTGGATACACTAGCTGCATCTACACTAGGATGGTGTTTTGAAAGGAAAATCAAAACCAGGGCTCACCTTTGAAAGAGTGCATGAAGCATCTACACACAAAATGTGCCCTTTTGAAAGTAAATTGAAAGAAGGTGGTGCCGCTTTCTAAAGCTCTCCTCCGATCCTGGGGCAGGAAGAGCGGCCCCTTTCGAAAGAGTGTTTTGGAGGAACACGTGTGAAGGCACTCCACAGGCCGCTCTTTTGAAAGAGGGGTCCTCCATGGCGCTGACTACCTGGTGGGTGGAGACACCCTGGCCAGTGGCAGTGGGGCTCTATGTTCCCTGCGTACTGCTGTATTTAAAGACACAGGGACTCAGAAACACCGTGGCATGAAGCTAAGAGTGTGCCAGCTGCAAAGGCAGGAGCTGCAGCCTGCACAGCCCCGTGGCCACCCCCTCGACTTGGAGCCAGTGCGATAGCTGTCCAGGGTGGCCTGCTTCCAGAAGGCTATGGCAACTCTCTTTTTGAGGGAGAGGGTGGGCTGCATTCTGGTGTTTTGCTGCCTGAGGGTGGGGGTGAGCCACTGGTACAACTCCAGGAAGGTCTGCTTGTTCATTCTGAAGTTCTGCAGCCACCTGGCATCATCCCACTCCCCCATCACCAGCTACTTCCACCAGTTGGAGCTACTGGGGTGTCTCCAGAATCGGCAAGGCACCCAGGGGATGCGCCGGCAGGGCTCTGGGTAGAGGGGTTCCACTGCCCTGGCAGGGGGTCTCACCCTCCAGGAGGAGGGTGAGGGGGGCCAGCAGGGCGATTGCTCTTGTGGCTGTATGGAAGCCGTGTGGTTCGTGCACTGGACCTGCAGGGCCTGTGGCAGCTCTGCAGAACTCAGAGTGTGCGGGGGGTGGGGTGCTTCACAGTGGCTGGTTGCAGGTCCAGAAGGACTTGTCCACCATGTGACCCCATCTGCGGCGTTTCCTAGCCCTTTCTTTTGAAAGGGCAGTTGTGGCAGTGTGGATGCTCTTTCAAAAGACTGCCTCGACCTTTTGGAAGGGCAGATCAGAGGCACCAGTCGCTGCTCGTGTGTGGACACTCCATTTTGAAATGAGATCTTTCGAACTGTGAATTTTGAATGAGCACCTTTTCCATTCACCCTGGAATGTAGATGTAGCCACCATGGTTTATTTTGAAATAGGCTCTATTCTCTGTCTACACTGCCCCTATTTCAATGAGATTTACCTATTTCAAAAAAAATCCAACTACTATTTTGAACTTATTTTGAAATAGCGGGTTGTGTTGCATAGACGCTAGGAAAGTATTTTGAAATAACTTTGCTGTGTAGACATACCCGAAGATTCTAGAAAAATTGGTAACTAGCATTGATAATATTGAGCATTCATATTCATATTTTACAGGAGGATGTCTACAATCCTGTCTTTCTCATCTGCCTTCGTAGGAAACAGGATTTGTAAGGAGGTGGTTCCATTCAGTAATATCGACCCTGGCATTTAAAATGTGTGCAAAACAAATAATTTGACACATAGTAAATACACAAAAGCACTGTTTAAAATATTACATTTATAAAGAAAGCAAGGCCAATGCACTTTTAAATACTCCAAAACAGGAATGTGTATCAATCACAAACAAAATAATTTTCTTTCTGTCGCAGAAACCAAAGATGAAATTGCATGCAATGAAGGAAAATCTCCTAAGAGCACAATGCAAGTGCGCAAATAAAGGGTGTATTGCCAGAAAATAAAAAAAAAACAAAACTATCTTTGAGCCAACCCAGCAGCAACAACATGCAGAAAGCAGTAAGAAAACAAATATGGAGAATATAGTGGAAGGAAAAACCTCCAGAGACACAGAGAAAACAAGGGGGTATAAATAAAACAAATGACAGATTAACTGACATTTTATAAACCACTGTCTGAGAGGAATAACCAAAGATAACAGCCACTAACTATATTTTAACATAAGTTATGTAGCTCCTTGTTGGCAATCTCCCATTAGAGAAGACGTACAGTGTGCAACATAATACAGAGATGGAAATAGCACAGGTCGAACACCTCTCTTCCAGAACTCTCGGGAGCTGGCTGGTGCTGGACAAGAGAATTTGCTGGACCATGGGAGGTCAATATTTGCTAGCACATTATTAACACTTCCACTGCTTACTGGTCTCTTAGAAGACATTTAAGGATAAATTACAGTTAACTGACAGCACAGAACACTGAGAGCCAGGACTGGTGGCTGGAAACAAACTTGATGGGACCACAGGAAACTTGGCCACACCCATGATCACTAGTTGGCTGGCTAACTAAAATCATTCCAGATTAAAGAGTTTACTGGATGAGAGAATTCTGGAGAAGAGAGGTTCAACCTGTAATATATTCAGTCCACAGTCCTGCAGCTACATAGGCATTACAGGATCACTGTGTAAAGTTCAACTGAGTTGCACTTGGGTACATACAATTGCAGGTTTCTGATTGTAGTCAGATATCTGATCCTTTGTGGGTTATTTAAATACCTAGCAAAGACTTCTCTGGTACTAATAGTTTCTGATTTTATCTGCAAATAGATTCCAGCTATTTTTGTAAGGCTAAGTATTCCAAATGTCTTATCTGCCATTTTTGGCAAACACATGAATAACCAACAAAATAAATGAACATCACACATCTCTGTGTGACACATATTATTATATTATTAAAAGGTGGTCCTTCTGAGTGTCCTTCTGAGTTGGGAGGTAAACTCAACATCTTTTTACTGGAACATCTGATACTGCAATCATTCTACCCTGTTGCCAACTCTCGCAGTTTCCTCTGAAGTCTTGCAATGTTTGGTACCCTCAAAATTAGGCTAAAAATGTAATGAGCACCAACTATTTAATGAGATTAGTAATACTTACACTCAGGCAAGAAATATCTCAAGAGCAGCCTTGGCCATCGGATGTCAGCACTTCTGATATGAAGTAAAATCTTGGATTATGGCTACACTAGTGAGTGTTGTCAACAAAACTGGTGGAACATCCCCATACAAAATGCATTTTGTCAACAGCATGTCAACAAAAGAGAGCATTTCTGCCAACAACCTTCTGCCACTCCCAGTTGAGGAAGAGCACCTTTTGTCCACAGGTCCTGTCAATAAAAAAGCTGTATGGATGCTCTGGGGGGCCTTCTTTTGACAGACAGTGCATCCAGGACACTGGGAAGCCCTGCCTGCTGTGCTTCTGGATGTCTATTTTGTCGAGAGAGTGGCTGGGCAGTCCAGCTGTTCTGTTGACAGAGCGGAGCACTCTTCTGATTGGCTTTTGTGTGTGGCCGCACTCTGTTGACAGAAGTTATGTGGGCAAATCTCTCCTGATAGTGACTTCTGTTGACAGAGCACTGTACTGTAGCCGTAGCCTTGAAATGTGAAAGGTGACGATGAAAAACAGTAACAGGAGAACTCAAACATCAAAAGATTTTCTGCAAAGCGGTGTTGAATTAAAAATCTAGTTGAGTGTCAATCAAAAGGATTGATGAAAAATTTGACTAGGCCATATTTTATATATTTCAATCCCTGATGGAGGATCTGAGAGCATAAGACAAATTGAAATCTTAACAATGTATGAATTCCTTACTATAATAGGAGCTGATTTAGCTGGCCTTAGACAAAACCTCTATTGACAGGCATAGAGATGTGAAAGGATTAAAGCCAGAGAGAGGAGAGGCTGAGGGTGGAAATACATTGAGACTAGATGGAATCTTCTTTCTTTTCAATGGTATCATTTAGCACACGACTATTCAAAAAAGCTGAACATTTAAAGCATCTACCTCAAGTCTCTCCTCACCCATCTAGTGAGTTCTTTTTAAACCCTGGGATTAGGGGGCCAGCAGCCTCTGGAATGCATTCTAGGATGCTATGTTGACAAATTTGCTGTGGCCATCTGGCCCTTTAGGCAGGTGCAGTGGGCCTTTAAAATCAAATAAAGTCTGTGCTTTGTTCACTTTGATTAAATAGGACATCTTAGTTTTGCAAGAATATAAGGATTGATAGGTGGATAAGAGTAAGTATTCTATTTCATGACATAAGGCAATTTTTCTGAACTTCATGAAGCAGGGCACTTCCATATAGAAACAAAAACACACCCCACAAATGACAGAAAGCTCCCCATGACATTAATACCTGGAGAAGCCAATCACATCAACTTTGCATTTATGCAGCTATGTACTGAATATTATAATGAGTTCCCCTCTTCCTTCTGGAGGTTTCTGTAGACAGATTTGAAGGCAAAGCATACGGCGTGAAGCAAAAACCTCTATGCAAGGATATAGGTTGTTAGTTTCACTCAAAAGCAGAAAAAAGCATACTCCAATGTAAGTCCAGAGATACTGGGTTTGCCAGTCAATTCAGTATTGCAAACTAATATTATCTAATCTCTGAGGCTTGTTTCAAGCCAGGACTCTTCACCTTTTTCTGCAGCATCAGATATTTGCCAACACTGCAGGTGAGATTCTGATCTAGGTGAACCCCTATCCACTAAATGATCTAAGTGCTTTCCACAGCTGACTTCTATGTTTAAGTCTATCCCAGGGAAATAAGTCAATTTCAGATACACAATTCGAGCTATGGCATTTACGTAGCTAGAACCGACACATCAGTGTCCACTCATTTCCCTAGTGAAGACCTAGTCTATATACCCTTGCGTTGACCTCTCTTACTCCATGTAATAGCGTCAAGTACAGGGGTCAATTGCTGACCCCAGAGAGATAAATTTTTTTGTGTCTTCACCAGACATGCAAAATCAAATTCTAGAAGACTGACCCTGACCAGGTCGATCTTCTGCTTTGTATAGACAAGCCCTCTGATTCTTCAAAATTACTAGGTCTGTGCTTTGTATTTGAGTATAAACAGATCCCCCTAAATAGCTCTCCCTCAATGAAGCTACTCAGGGAGTTAACTTCTTGGCCCAGTTTCAGACATGACTATGATCTGAATCCAAGTACACAACCAATACAAGCAAGGTGAAAATACATTTTTATAAGGACACAACAAATCCCCTAGAGAAAAAGTCATATATTATTAACCGACAGTTAAAATTTTTGATGAGGTTTTTTGAACTCTTCTAAATCATGTAAGAAAAAATTATCTCCTTGCAATAAAATTCTGTACAATGGGTTAAAATACAAATCTTTAAAAAGGACATAATTTGAAGTTAAATTCTATACACTTCTCCTCACATGGGCTATATCTATGGTTCACGTACACCCTTAGGCAAGTAGGAACACCTCATATTGACTCAAGAGGATCTGAAGAAGTGGGTCTGTCCCACGAAAGCTCATCACCTAATAAATCATTTTGTTAGTCTTTAAAGTGCTACATGACTACTATTTTGTTTTGTTAGAATACAAACTAACACAGCTACCTCTCAGTTACTATGATTCAAGGGCTACGTCTACACGTGAAGCCGACATCGAAATAGGCTATTTCGATGAATAACGTCTACATGTCCTCCAGGGCTGGCAACGTCGATGTTCAACATCGATGTTGCGCAGCACCACATCGAAATAGGCGCTGCGAGGGAACGTCTACATGCCACAGTAGCACACATCGAAATACGGGTGCCAGGCACAACTGCAGACAGGGTCACAGGGCGGACTCAACAGCCAGCCGCTCCCTTAAAGGGCCCCTCCCAGACACAGTTGCACTAAACAACACAAGTTACACAGAGCCGACAACGAGTTGCAGACCCTGTGCATGCAGCATGAATCCCCCGCTGCAGCAGCAGCAGCCAGAAGCGCTGGGCTAAAGGCTGCTGCACACGGTGACAATAGAGCCCCGCATGGGCTGGAGAGACAGCGTCTCTCAACCCCCCAGCTGATGGCTGCCATGGAGGACCCCACAATTTCGACGTTGCGGGACGCGGATCATCTACACGGTCCCTACTTCGACGTTGAACATCGAAGTAGGGCGCTATTCCGATCCCCTCATGAGGTTAGCGACTTCGACGTCTCGCCGCCTAACGTCGAAGTTAACTTTGAAATAGCGCCCGACGCGTGTAGCCGCGACGGGTGCTATTTCGAAGTTAGTGCCGCTACTTCGAAGTAGCGTGCACGTGTAGACACAGCCAAGAGGAGTTAATATTACAATAAAGGGAAGAATTCAATAGGGGGATAAAATAATAGTCTCCTTTAAATGTAGCAATTGAAAGTCTCAACATGACTTTCTTATTTGCACTCATTTTAAAAAATATATTCAGGTGCAGGAGGAAAGAGAGGCTGCTAAAGTCCCTTATGTTTAGGCTTCCTAGTATTTTCCATTAAAAAGAGAAGAAAGGCATCTACCCATGATTTGTGCAGCAGGCCTATGAAATTCAGGAGGGACAAGGTCCTGGGGCTAGAGAAATGGTTTTGCTTTATCCCATGAAATTCCATACACATTTGGCTGAGCTATAAAACTATTTTAAAAAAGCCATTTCGCTTCTGTCACTTGTAATGTCAGAAGAAATTGGGCAGCATGCCAAAATACTACCACAAATATTTTAAAGCTGGGCCCACTCTGTCCCTCCACCCCCAGCCATGCAGCAGTGTACACCGTAGCAGGAAGATGCAGGGGGAGGGGAGGGAGGCTTCCAGATCCATGGTAACAGAATAGGTGGCGCAGAATGCAAGCATCAATTTTAACCCTAACCTCACACACTGTCTTGGTGTCCTGTCCACCTCTGTAAGCACCATAGGTGGAACCATCCTTATACTCGCAAAGAGGGAAGCGGGGAAGAGACAGAAACCTGGTTGGGATTCCCCAGTCATCCTCCTGGGCCTATTATATCACACCAGTGGCCCATCCCCACTTCTGGGCTAACCACATTCTCCTGTGGCTAGTTAACAGAGTTAGTCCTAGAACTTATATGGCAATACCTGTGCTGAAGATGCAAGGTTTTAATTCTGCTGAGAATGTAGGATGGCTTGTTACAGTTGATTTTTTTTAAAATGTATTTATTTTTACTTTTTGTCCTTTAAAAAAATATCCAACCCATTCAAAGAGCCTTATATAGGTTGCAAAGTCAAGAACTCTGGTATACAATAGGCAGATAAGTTGATTGCAGATACACAATTCTAGCTACAGCAATTGTGGGAGAATTTCTCGCATCAACCTTCCTTACCCCAATAGGTTTTGTGCATCTTCATCAAGCATGTGAAAATGAACCCTGGAAGATCGACCCTGAGTGAGTCGATCCTCCAGGTAATGTAGACATGGTCTAATGTTAGGAAATGCTGACATTAAAGTTGTGTGAGCACCCTTCTGTGAATGCACTATAATACAGTGTTTAATTGCATGACAATATGCTATTTTTCCAAATGACCCTCTTTCAGCACTCAAAGGCTATGTCTACAGTACAGAGATCCTTTGAAAGAAGCCCTTCCGGAAGATCTCTTCCAAAAGAACTTCTTTCGAAACAGTGCGTCCAAACACACAAAAATAGAACAAAAAGAGTGATCTGCTCTTTCAAAAGAGAGTGTCCACACAGCCCCGGCTCTTTCAAAAGAACAGGCCAGAGATCAAAAATGAAAACTGTTCTTTTGAAAGAAGGGCCTGCAGAGCATCTACACACATGTTCTTTTGAAAGTAGCTTTTGAAAGGGAGCACTCTTTCTGAAACCGGAAAGAAAGAGCAATTTCAAAAGGACCACCACATTCTTTTGATTTACTTTCGAAAGAGCTCTTTGTCTGTAAACACTCCACGTGTTCTTTCGAAAGAGCTCCCTTCTTTTGAAAAATCTTTTGAAAGAACTTGCTAGTGTAAATACAGACAAAATGAATGCACAAATGGGAAGAATTCAGGCTAAACAGACACTGATTAATCAGTCATTTCCTATGTCACCTATTCCTCACAAATTACTAAAATGTGGCATGATCTAGCAGTTCCTAAAATAACCAGTCATCTTCTGAGTATAGCACAACTCTGTGTACAAATATATAAAATATATGTAAATTGTGGTAGCAGTGATACATGTGCATTCATTTTCATTCAAAATATTTGGACAAGCTCAAAGATGCCAGGGTTTAGACCACCTTGGTCTTTTAACAATTTCTGGAACTTTGCAGGAACTATTAGTTACAATATATGTGGTGCAGGAGAAAAAATATTCTGGTGAATTATGGGGACTGTTACAGCATACAAAAATACTTATTCTTTCCTTTCCCTTCTCTGCCTCTGTAATTGTCATAGCATTATTGTCCCAAACTTTTTTATTTTCCCTTGAAAAAAGCTTTTGTGCTGGCCTCTCATTTTTGTTTCCAAACTTCTTTTCTTACATTTATGGCCATATAAATGAATGTAGACTAGAAAATTAAAAGGACCGTGTCTAGAGGCTGGAAATTAACAATAAAAATATCAAGATAGTTGATGCTTTCATAAGTGTTAAAGACCATCTAATTATCACAAATGAGGACTTTACAGAGAGTAAATTTGAGGACAGTTAAAAAGCAGGAAAAACCGTAAATCTTCTCTGGATAACTTGAAAATCGAAAGCAGATTTCCCACTAGATATTTGTGTGTAAGGTGTATATTTGGATGGAGGATTTGTGTATGTGTATGTACTCACATAGACACAATGGTCTCTGAAGAACTTAAACCTTGTATAATGTTGGTACTCTTCCCACTCCCCCCGCCCAGACCCCCAAGTGGACGAGTATCTGTTGAGGAGAAACAAAATGAATGGCTCGCTTCAGCAGGTTTCACTTGACTAAATGTATGTACCTGGTATTTTGCTGTCTTCTCTACTGACAGTATAATACCAGTGGGCTCTCCATGATTACCATTATAGTCTGTGAGTTGCTATACAAACAGCATAGAAAATACTGTCACCTTGTCAATCATCTTGACTTTGTGTTTTTCTTTCATCTGCTTTGCAGTTGTCTTTGAAAATAAAACCCAATCTCTTTCATGAGTCTCAGAAATGGATTATCTCTGCTGTGACAAGGTGTGAGTGGTCTTTCAGATTAATCAATCAATGATAGACCCTGCTCCCATAGTTACAACAGAATCACCAGCCCTTTGGGAGTTCCAAATAGACCAATGTCTTATGTACACTTTAATACTCTCTGAATAGTTGAAGGAAATACTGTGTGTGATGATTTATGGAAGATTAAGACATTTTTCAACTCAAAAGCCTCAGAAGAATCTCTACCTGGCACTCTTACTGGCTGCTAAAATAAAACACAACAAATTTGTTGTGTAAGTAGTAACGATCAATTAAAAATCACTACTATCATAGTAACAGAGAGATAGCCATGTTAGTCTGTGTTCAACCAAAACAAAACAGCAGTCATGTAGCACGTTAAAGACTAACAAAATAATTTATTAGGTGATGAGCTTTCGTGGGACAGACCCACTTATTAAGATCTGAAGAAGAGGGTCTGTCCCATGAAAGCTCATCACCTAATAAATTATTTTGTTAATCTTTCAAGTACTACATGACAATTATCATAGTTAGCATAGCATTATGCCATGTTACCAAGACAGAACACCAAACCTTTATTCATACAGTTCTGCTCCAACACCTGCAATCTCCTCAATCCCCTCCAACTTTTCCTCCACTTCATGAACAATGAAAAAGAAAGCCACATGCCTAAATAGTTAGAAAACTATGATGGGAAAATCTGCTCAGAATCAGTAAATCTGACATCTGCTAGAAGTTAAGAAAATCTGCAAGCTCATTTGTGTTTCTAGAGAACATCTCTTGTTGCATACTTAGTCATGGCACAACCTGAGAAATGAGCCAGACCATCTGTAGAAGCTGAAAATTTCAGTAGAGAGAATATTATTGTATAAATTCTCATAAAAGAAAAACTAATACAGGAAGGAGAACAGCCAGTAATTTCTGTCGATATTGTTATTCTTTTACAGGTATGTATGAATCCCATTTACAGGAACCTACCAATCTACAGATGGCATATGTATATTGTATAATACCACTAGTAAGATTGTTTTTGATTCACTGGACATAAACTGTTAGGTTAAATCACTTAAAAAACAACAAGAAGTCCTGTGGCACCTTACAGACTAACAGATACTTTGGAGCATAAACTTTCGTGGGCAAAGACCTGTTTCATCAAATGCATGACTTGGCTCCTCTAGGGGAGTGGGAGACATCTGAAAAGTAGAAGAAAACTATCTAGGAAGACTATCTGTACTAGCATAAGAAAAGTATCACCAGGGAAGAAAGTCAACTTGCTGAAGATGATTGAAAATGGATGAAAATAATTGAATTTTCAACATGGCTTCTATTGTGCCATGATTGAAATTGAGGATTTTTTTTCTCAAAATATTTTTAAGTTGAAATTTTCAGTATTCTGATTTTCCGCCCTTTTTGACCATCAGTGCTATGAATAAAAGAGTTAAAACTTTTTTACTTCATTTTTTCTTTTCAGTATTCTTTAGCTTTTCAAAGGTCTTCAAAGGATGAAAAAGAAAAAAGGAAGCCACAACTAGGACACTATGAAATATGTCAAAACTTATACAAATTTTGAAAAGTCACAGAGTGCTCATTAGAGTTTCCTTTTTCTATTCTTTAATTTTGCCAAAGCCAAAAAGCTTTGAAAAAGTATCAAATGGAAAAAAGTAAAATGTAAAAAGTGAAAGGAAATAAAATAAAATAAAATAAAAAAATGTTATTTATTTTGTTGAATTTAGTGACAAAACAGGAGCAAAGGCAAGAACAGGAGAAAAACAATCCCAAAATTTCAGTTATTTTTAATAAAAATGATTAAAAGCCAAAAGATTTTCACAAAAATTTTCAGTTTAGAAAAAACTATATTTTAATGGGGATAAACTCTTTTAATAACTGGCTTTAATAATTAATATATCTGGTCATTCCTGAAGTAAATTTGTGGGTGATAAGGTAGGCAGTGACTGCACTGAAAGTGGTTATCAACAGGAAAACTACCTGAATAAGATATTTGTTGGTTCAGCCAGACAACCAAGAAATTAAGGGATGTATTTGGCTTGGTACCAGAAGTGTTCAAAACTTGCCAGCAAACTGGGAAAGTCCATCAGCTCAACAAACTGTCTTTCTGTAAGGCCTCCTTTATAGCTTTTAACACAGTGGCTAAGACACTTGCTTGGGATGAGACGCCCATCTATGAATCCCCACACTGGCCCCTAGACTTGAACACAGGCTTTTCCCAACCCATTTAAATCTGCTAGCCACGAGGGTATAAGGCAGGGGTCAGCAACTCCGTCACTGGTGCGAAGAGCAGCATGCAGGCTGATTTTCATCAGCATGTGAGCTGGAAGCTCAGCCCTGTCCCTTCATCAGGAGCTCATAGCCATGCCACCTGTGGATTAACACAAGACCAGTGAATGCTACCAACCACCAGCTGAACGGTAAAGCTCTGCATTTTTATTTATCTATTAAAATAGCTGTTGTAAGTAGGACTAGCAGTGACTTTAAAAAGTATCACCGGCACTCGGACCATACATGGAGGTCAACAGGTTAGATTTCAGCACTCTGCCTCGGAAAGGTTCCTGAGCCCTGCTATAAGGTATTCCAGGGCTCCACTTTATACTAATACTTAAATATATCTCAGCGAAAGAGCAAATGAAAATGACTCCATAAACTTGCGATGAAGACATTTCTCTGGAAGACAGCGGAGAGACATAAAACGACATTTCCTGAATCAGACACAAGAAAAAACTGTTGTTCTCTCCATAATAAACTATTTGCCACAGCTGAAGTTTACTAGAGTGCAAAGGGGCCACAATACAATGCACACATTAAAATCCCTTCTAAGCTCTATTTCCAGACTGAAGGTAGGACTTCATTGGTCTGTAACTTTTGCTTATGCAAACTGGTGAGACACATTATTCCCACAAGGAAAGCTGACAAGTGAAATCAAAAGGTACTCCCAGGCTATATATGTTTCAGTCAGGCCCATCAATGGTGGGTGGGTTGGAGGGCAAAGGGGGCATTTGCCTGGAGCCCAGTGTTTCAAAGGGGCTTGGAGCTCCAGTCATCACTGCCAACATAGCAGCAGTAGTAGCCAAAGCTCTGAGCCCCTTTGAAGTGCTGCAGCTGTTCTGCTGTTCTATGTTCTGCTGTGTTGTTCTGCTCCTCTGCATAGTTGGCAGGGAGGGTGGGTCCCAGCACTGCTGGCTTGGCAGCACTAATGGCTGACTATGCCAGGCTCCACCCCTTTTGCCTTTGGCCCTGCCTCTTCCAGGGGATGTGGAGCTGGGCTCCCCTCCCACCTTACCCTGGGGCCTGCAGTGGCTGTCTGTCCCACTGATCTCAGCGTTTTGCTATGTAATTTCACTTTAAAATAGTAGGAGAGGAGCTTTAACAATTCCATAAGCTTCAATTGTTTACTTAACAAATCCCTCTTTAGTACCAATTTTCACATTCAGTTATACCTGGAAGCAGAATTTGTCTTTTTCCTGCCTGGAATTATTGGAATGGATTTCAAAGACTGACACCATATATTTGCAGTCAGGCACAAAGGAATTAAGCCTGTTTTCTCCCTCCATCTCTCTCTGGATAACCTATGGATAAAATTTTCAAAAACGGCTGGTGATCCCTTCCTAGGTCCTCAAAGAGAGGGCGCTCCCAGCAGATAGCAAGCTCAGCACTTCAAATTCCTAGTCATTTTTGAACCTCTTGGTGCATATGTACAGGGAAACATATATGTGCTCACATTTCTCTCTGGGTATGTCTACACAGCATAGTTATTTTGAAATAACAGCTGTTATTTTGAAATAGCTATCCTAGTGTCTACACGATGCAACCACTATTTTGAAATAAAGTCAAAACAGTGGTTGTTATTTCAAAATTGGTAACCCTCATTGTATGAGGAATAGCGCATATTTTGAAATAGGTGCTATTAAGACAGAGAATAGCACCTATTTTGAAATAAGCCATAATGCATTCAGTGGCACTGTTTCAAAATAGGCTCCCTGACTGCATCTACACTAGCATGTGCTTTCAAAAGAAGAGGGCTCTTTTGAAAGATCCCATGGAGCGTCTGCACACAAAAAACATTCTTTGAAAGTAAATCGAAAAAATGTGGTGCTCCTTTAAAAATCACTCTTCCTTTCCCATTTCAGGAAACACACCCCCTTTCAAAAGCTTCTTTTCAAAGAAAATGTGTGTAGACAGTCCACAGTCCCCCTCCCCTTTTTATTTTTTTTTGAAAGAGCAGTCCTCGTGGGGCCTAATTTTTTGATCCCTGGCCTGTTTTTCTGAAATCACGGGGGCTGTGTGGCCGCTGTCTTTCAAAAGGGAAGATCACTCTTTTGATCTGCTTTTTTGTGTGTGGATGCACTCTTGTGAAAGAAGTTCTTTTCAAAGAGATTTTCCGGAAGGGCTTCTTTTGAAAGATCTCTGTAGTGTAGATGTAGCCCCTGTGTGCAGATTTTGTATTGCAAAATAACTAAGTGCTATTTTGAAATACATTTTTGTGTGTAGCAACATTATGCTACTGACCAATGAAGTCCTGCTTTTAGTTTGGAAACCAAAACCAAATGGGAAGAAGGGGCTTTCAAAGTCTGGGGATCCTTTTTGAAAGGCCCCTGACTACACAAGCAGCGTGCGTTTTGCAAGTGGCACTTTCAAAACACACGGTCACCATTATGCTTAATGAGGTGTTGCGTATTCATGAAGCAACTCATTAGCATCTCTCCAAGTGGCTCATTAGCATACTCCTTTCAAAAGGTGGGGGTTAGTGTAGCCATGGCCTTAGTGTTGGTGCATGTCTTGGAAGAAAGGGAAAAATGATAATTGTGTAATCTAGAAAATAGGTCTTGGCTGTGCTTCAGGAGAACGGAATGAGTTATAACTCCTAACATTAGGAAAAAAGTGAAATAAATGTGTGTAATTTAATCTTAGCTATAAAGACACGAAGGAGTTATCTACCAACGGGTGGTAACTAAAAGGAAAGAAAACATGCTGAGTAAGTAATTTGGTATTTTGTCCTCATTGTTCTACTGGTCTTAATGTGAAGTTTTGCAGGGAGGACTGGGGCTTCTTCTGAATTTTCCAGAGCTGTCAATCTATGCAATATCCATAAAGCCATAGGAAGATTTTGACCCATAAAAATGACTCTGCACTGATTGTGTTGGTGGGTTGGTATTGTTTTAAAGTAGAACAGCGAGCAAAGGGCACGGAGGCACGTTAGCAATTATGTCATTAACATGCATTCATCATTGCTAGTTAAAGAAGGGAAGAGGTTTTAAAAAGGAGGAAAGAACTTGTTTCTGCAACTTTTTACTTTCAGCACTGCAGAAAGCATGATGCCAATGAAGGCTGGCAAACTAGTCCACAAAAGTGTGGGAACCTGAACACTTAGTTCACCTTTTCGGATTGCATCCTGGGTACCATTTGGTGTTGTGCCTCTAACAGGTGCAGCACAAAATCTCAGAGTACTGGGGAGTGAGAATTTAGGTGATCCAACTCAAATTGCGTTCTTTTGACCCTGGGCTGCTCTGGGATCCATAGCTTAATTTTGACAGCCCTGTGGACCTAAATGACAGCAGTCTCCCAGGACTGCCCGAAAGGTTATAGTCCCTGACATGTCTCTCCTACCCCAACTCCTGCACCCAGTGTGTCCCTACCCAGGGTTTGCAAAAGGAAGGAGGACTTACAGCAGTGCCTTTGATTTGCCTAATATTCCATAGTTGGATCTGTGGCTTTTAGGTCCCCTACCAGTACTGGCCTTTTCACACGCATAAAGCGGGCAGAGTTAGAGGGGGGAATTCATATCCAAACTTTTTTGCAAATAAAAATCCAGAATCTTTCCCCTCTCCAGGTTTTCTTTTTATTTCTTTTCTTTTCTTGTTTTTTGAACTCTCTCATGGCCTTCACACTTATATGGACATCTTCATAATTTGTAACTTTCTAATAGTCCCCAGTTTTTCCCTCATAATTTTGCAATAAACTGGGACTTCACTTCATATTTTTTCATGTCCTTATTTCTTACAGAGCAACTACTCAGTGTTGCAAGATTTCTTAAAGATTTTGTACATGTATGTGTGGGGGGGGGGTATGCACACTGAAGACACATATACATTAAACTCTTTGATATCCGGCAGCACTGGGATTGGGAGGTTGCTGGATATTCCAATATTCTGGATAATAGAAAGGTATACCTAGCAATGCATAACTCTAAAGAAAAACAAGACTGGAAATTAATAGACAAACAAAAATGTGTGCAGAGTACTTTATCAACAACAGCAGTACTGTACACTGTAAACTTATACTGTATTTGCAGTGCTTATTTCTAATTACTTTCATTGTACTGTACTTATTTCAGGGGCAGGGATAGCTCAGTGGTTTGAGCATTAGCCTGCTAAACCCACGATTATAAACTCAGTCCTTGAGGAGGCCATTTAGGGGACCCAGGTAAATAGATTAAAAAAAAACGTCAGGGATGGTGCTTGGTCCTGTCAAGAGGGCAGGGGACTGGACTCAATGACCTCCCAAGGTCTCTTCCCACTCTATGAGGTGTGTATCTCCACGTACCTTCCACAACTAGAATTTACTTATGGTTACAATGTCAGTTATTTGAGAGTTCCAGATGGTAGAATACTGGATATGAAAGAGTTTACTGTATATTTATAAACACAATGTTTTTACTGATGAAGCATGAAATAAGGACATTTCAGGTGTTATGAAAATGTTCTGGGATCACCAAGGCATCATAGAAAAACTCAGAAAATATGGCCCATTTCAGGCTGTCCCATGTTAAAAATGAATTGTACAGAAGTTGAGTCTCATTTATAGGAGTTCGAGTGCAACACGAATGCCCACCCAGAGAACAAAAATAGGTGAACCTTTGTACCTTGATGTGGAAGTAATAAAATAAAATACATAATAGCACTTCTGAGGATCTCAAAGTGATTTCCTTATGAAGTTCCATTTGTGTTGATTTCATAATAGGAGTGCATGCAAAGAAAAACGTAAAGTTCTTCTACCATTAGTATAATGTTTTCATTGGAGAAAACATGATCTCAAATCAAAATGTATAAGATATTTTCATTATAGGAGAATCACAAATATTAGAGATGGAAACAAATGGTACCTCCGATCCTACACCAGTGTCTATAAAACATGCAATATAATTTCTGATGCCTTGTCCTTTCTGGGATTCAAGCCACAGGGGTATCCACTAGTTCCCTGGATACCCTAATCCATAATCTAATTATTCTCCTAATTAGGAAGACTTTTCTCCACTTAATATATAATTCAAGTTACCTGATATAGACATTATGAGCCCTTGAGAACCGATCATGGAACTCTGCTTATTTGGGAAAAAAGTAGTCACTTCACCGAACTGCAGGCTTTGGTGCACCTAACTGCTTAATCAAGCTTTGGGGAATAAACAGGAATTACAGTAAACCATTGATTTAATGGACTAATGCGGGGAAGGGGTGTCCGTTAATGCCAAGTCTGTTATATCCAAATGGTTATACTGTATGATGATGCACTGGCCTTGACACCCCACCACTCACTCTTGTCCTCTGGCTCCCTCTTCCCTCCTGCCTCATTCTTCCCCTCACACTTCAATTTTCCTCTCCCAATTACCAGGAGAGGAGCTGAATGATGACCTGGCTCCTTCCACCTCCTGCAGCTCTTAGTGCTGTGGCTCCTCCAGCCTCTGGCTCTAAGCCACCTGCGTGAAGTCAGAGTATGGCCACCCCCAGCCTGCCAGCAGGCTGCAGCCTCCGACACCCTGGCTGCTGCTCAGCAACATTGCAGGCAGCAGCGAGCAAGTGCCGAAATGCTCCATACACAGAGGGCTGGGGGAGGAGAGCTCCTGCGCCCCACTGCAGACCACCCCGCCCCCCCGTTTCCTCTGGTCCCAGTGACCTCGACTGCTGTGGTGGCCACTCCAGCCTCAGTAGCCCCAGCCACTCCAGCAGCTCCTCCACACCTGGTGGTGGTTCTGGCAAGTCTTCAGCATTTATTTGTGGGAGAAGTAGGGGAGCTGGAAGACAGAAGCCGTTATTTCTGAAGTCTGTTATATCAGGGTCCATTCAATCATGGGTTTACTGTAATTTTTTTCAAAACATTGCACAAAACATTTTCCTGTTTCAAGTGATTTTTCTTCTCTTAATTTTGCTTTACCACAGACACTTTATGGCAGAAGTGCAAAGGTTATTAAATATTTAATTATGGGGAAGGCACCAAGGACTGATGGATTTAGGAGAACTAGACAAGCTGCACCAGTTCACCACACTGTGGCTGAGTAAGATTGACATTTGGCCTTCATTCAGTGTTTTTCGTCATTCCACCAGAAATAAACACAGTGAGGTCTATTCTTAATATGTTTATGCATCAGTAACTTACATTACTTCTGGAAACTGTGAAATTTATGCCAGTTGGTTGTAAAAGAGAGCACAGTTTGCTTTCCCGCATCCCCACCCCCCTAATCCCACAACCCAGAATCAATATGTGCACAATTTTCCTCCTCCTCTCCCACAAGTTATGCCAGGGATCACAGTCCAAGAAATAAATGGACGACTCCCTCACCCCCATACAGCCCATCATCACAAAAGGATTTTGTCTCATCTGTGCAAACAAGAAATAGTCCAAGTAGGAAAAATTCAGGTGTGAATCTAGACATGAGCCAAACAAAATGTATTAAGGTGCAGCATTCTGGTTCCATCTACAACAGACATAGGGCCCTCCCTCAGCATTTGGATTTGTATTCAGACCCACACTTGCACAGAGTATGAAGGTACCGAGACCCAGGCTTTTCTTTCAAATCATCTCTAGGACAAATAGAGCTGAATTTTTTAATTAGGTGTGTTTGCATGACCCTAGTCTGTCAAGGGCTGGCACTTCTGATTGTGATCTTCGATAAGATCACAATCAGATGGAAAATTATTAAAGCAACAGCTACAGAGAGGGTTCTTCCTTCAAGTTTCCTGCCACTGGGCTCTAACGAGGGTAGTTCTGCCAGCAACACACAAGTAGGAACAGTAGGATACAGAAAGAAACTGTGGTCACGCATCATCTAGCTCTAGACTTATTTTAAGCAGGACTGGAGCAGACACGATGCTGGGAAAAATACCAATAGTTTATTTACACTGGAGTTTCACTATGTTTCACACAAAAAAAAAGCAGACAAGTAGCACTTTAACGACTAGCAAAATGGTTTATTAGGTGAGCTTTCGTGGGACAGACCCACTTCTTCAGACGAAAGCTCACCTAATAAACCATTTTGCTAGTCTTTAAAGTGCTACTTGACTGCTTTTTGTTTTGATAGTGTATAGACTAGCACACCTTCCTCTCTGTTACTATGTTTCACACAGTTACACTTAGGCTACAGTTACACTGCAGCTCTCTGTGGATAGAAGTCACTGTCGGAAGAGATTTCCCAGCAAAACTACTGTCAACAGAGTGCAGCCACACACAAAAGACAACTGGAAGAGGGTTCTGCTCTGTCAACAGAGCAGCCAGACTGCCTGGCCAGTCTCTCGACAAAACAGGCACCAAGACGTTGTTTTGGATGCCCTGTCTGTTGAGAGAAGCCCTCCCAGAGTGTCCACACAGCTTTTTTGTTGACAGACTCTGTTGACAGCAACGCTGTGCCTCATGGCTGAAAGGCAGAATGCTGCCAGTGAAAGCGGTGAGTTTTGTTGATAAATTGTTGGCAAAATGCATTGTGTATGTGGACATTCCACTGGTTTTGTCAACAAAACGCACGAGTGTAACCATAGCCTATGATGGTTACTATTGGTGAAGCTATACCACTGATGGAGCAAAAGGGGGAACTTTTAGGGGAAAGCCCCCTCAGTGTGTGCATGCAGTTTATATGAAACAGGTTTTGGGAACAATTCACGTGATAGTCAATAATGTTCATGAAACAAAAAAAGCAGTCCTATAACACCTTAAAGACTAGCAATATTATTTATTAGGTGATGAGCTTTCGTGGGACTGACCCCTTCTTCAGATCTGGAGAATACTGGATGTGGAGAATGCCTATTTCTTTTCCATGGAGCAATACTGCAAAAAACACTACTGGAGATTACATCCTGAGAATTTTTTGTAAGATGGTTTGGCTATGGTAGCACAGACAAGGTCTGATTCTTCCTAAAAATGAACACTTCCTTGAAAAGACTGAAACCTGAGGACTTTTACTGTGAAGATTACACTCATATTTTCACTTTATTCATTTCTTGAAAGCTGAAAGGGGTCTACTGTATCCCCACACCTGCTAGTCCCTGATGCGACTTTCTGGCATAATGAAATCATTTCCATAGCTGCTTGATCCATTTACTGACTACTCCCCATTGGCATCCTATCAGTGCATATTGTTATTGGAGCTCCCCTGTCAAACTAATGAATATTATGTGTTCTGCTTGTCTAAATATTGGGTTGTTCACAATATGATTACAAGGAGTTAAGTCAAGAAATGTCTGGCTGCACCTACTTGCAGGAAAGGAGATAGACCCGGTAACTTCTCCACAAATGTGTGAATCCAGGGAGAACAAATGGCTACAAAAGCTATTTTTGAACCTGGGGAGGCACACAAATTGGTTTAACTAGAGTGAAAAAACACAGGAGAATACAAAGAACTTATGAATCCTCCCACCAGGAGAAACATGCCTTGAAGGAGAAGATAGGGGTTTGGAGATAAATTTAACCCAGACTTCTGGGGCTAGATGTGTCTAGGATAGGCTAGAGCTATGTAAGCCAATAGATAAAAAAGGCATATCTGTGCAGGCCATTTATTTTTAGGAAAAAAAATCTCTTACACTTTGACATATCATTTCTGTGAGATTATTTTTTTTAAAAATAAGAACTAACTGGTTATTAGATTAAGCACTGGTCACAGCTTCTGCCTCTGGCTCTCATGACATGTCACCAAAGTTCTTTGAGTAGCTCAGGACTCATGCTCAACAGGGACTGATGCAGTTCCTCACACAAGTGATCATAAGGACTTAAAAAATCTCTTTTGTCTGAGTGGTAACAGCTAGTTTAGCCCACATGGTTTTATACGTACAGTTGGCATTATTTTCCAATGTGCATTACTGCGCATTTATCAGCATCGAATTTCATCTGCCCTTTTGTTGCCCAGTCACCCATTTTGTGATGTCCCATTTTAACTCTTCTCACTCTGCTTGGGACTTAACTATCTTGTGTAGTTTTGTATTGTCTGTAATTTTTTCCACCTTATGGTTTACCCATTTTTCCAGATCACTAATAAATATGTTGAACAGTTCTGGTTCCAATACAGGTCCCTGAGAATACCACTATTTACCTCTCTCTATTCTGAAAACTGACCATTTATTCCTACCCTTTCTTTCTGATCTTTCGAACAGTTACTGATCCTTAAAACGATTCACCCACTAATCCCATGACAGCTTAATTTGCTTTAAGCTTTCAATGAGAGACCTTGCTAAAGCCTTTCTGAAAATCTCAGTACACTAAATCTACTGGATCCACTTTGTTCACATGCTTGTTGACCCCCCTCAAAGAATTTTAGTAAATTGGTGAGTCATGCTTTCCCTTTAAAAAAATTGTTGACTCTTCCCCAACCTGTGGTCATATCTCGGTCTGATAATTCTATTCTTTATTATAGTTTCAGTCACTTTGCCCAATTTACTGGCCTGTAGTTAATGAATCATCTCTGGAGCCTTTTTTAAAAATGACTGACATCACATAAACTATCTTCCAGTCATCTAATATAGAAGCTGATTTAAATTGTAGTTTACATACCATAGTAAGTAGGTCTGCAATGTCACTTTGGAGTTCTGAAGTAACTCTTGGGTAAATACCAACTGGCCCAGTGACCTATTGCTGTTTAATTTATCAATTTGTTCCAAAACCGACTCTACTGACAACTCAGTCTGGAATAATTCCTCAGATCTGGGTATCACACACACATCCTAAATTGTGAACACTAATTCAAAGAATTTAATTTCTGTGCAATGGTTTTATCGTTCCTGAGTGGTTCTTTTGCAGCTTGATTGTCCAGTGGGCCTCATAAGTGATGAGCGGGCTTCTGACATACTTAAAACAATTTTGCTGTTACTTTTTGGTCTTTGGTTAGCCGTTGTTTAAATTCTTTTTTCTTCTCTTATTTATATGTTTATACTTCCCTTTCCAGAGTTTATTTTCCTCACTAGGATTTAACTTCCACTTCTTAAAGGTGCCTTTTTGCTTCTAACTCCTTCTTTTACTTTGCTGTATAGCCACGTGTTTAAAAGTTGGGCATATGTTTAATCTGAGCTTCTACTATGGTAAAGTTTCCATGAGAATTACAGGGATTTTGTTTTTTACACAGTACATTTTAATTTCTGTTCAGCCAATCTCATTTTTGTATAGTCCCCCTTTTTGAAACTATATGATTCTGTAAACACATACATAGATGCCTAACTTTGAAGCCATGGGAACTACTCAGGGGATTAAAGTTAATATGCATGTATGTGTCTGCAGATATAACCCACACGCTTCCTGAGTGTGGTATACTGTCCCATCTAGTGGCACTGGGACCACTTATATGGAGAATAATGAGTCTGCTCTACAACCTTAACTATGAGCCAGCTGGCTTTTACATCATGCAACAGAAACCCACACAATAATTTGCAGTGGTACTAGGTGTGATTCTGCCTGCAGACAACCAGAGTATGTGGGCATTGCACAAGTTCACAGGCTGAGTCTTTGATTTGGATTTCCAACATTGCTGAGGAACGTTTGAAATCTGTTTCCATTATTAAAAAGCCCAGAACAAAACACGGCATATTACTACCAAAACAATTCTTTCCCTTAAAAATATCTGCAATTTTGTCCTAAACTATTTGGCTATGTCAACACAGCAGCAGTATTCCTGAATAAGCGATTCTGGAAGATGTATTCCAGAATAGCTCATTCCAAAATAGCACAGCTACACACAAAATGCATTTCGAAACACTGCTCGGCCTTGTTCAAATGAGCATCTACACACAATAGGGTCTATTTCAAAATAAAGCCATTGGATGCACTATGGCTCATTTTGAAACAGGCTCTACTCCTGGTCTACACAGCCCCTATTTTGAAATAACTCTTTCAAAATAGGCACTACAGTAAACCCTTGATTTCAAGGACCTGCATGTAATGGACTTTGGAACTAACGGATGCTGTCTGTGGGGGCTTCCGAGGGCTCTGTTGGGCTGAGGAGTAGGGACACCATTGGCGGCAGGTCTGGCACATGCTCACCCCCATGCCCTGGCATGTTACCCATCTGCTTCAAGACTTTGCCCCTGTGCCAGTGGCCCTCACGTCACCCTGGCACATGTGGGTCTTGTGGCACTGGACATACTGGCGGCACTGCTGGCATGTGAGTGGCAGCGGTGGCAAGCCCTGCAGTGTGAGGTACTCTTTGTCCCCTCACCAAATGCGATGCGGAAGCGCAGGGGGGCTGCAGCAGGGTCAGGGCTGTTGCCCACCCTGCCTAACCCCTTGTTGGACTGCAGCAGCAGCGTGGCTGGCCAGTTCCCTGTTGGAACAAGCCATTGCAGGTTGCCACAGAGGTAAGGCACCTGTCACCCCCTGGCCCTGCTCAGCAGCGCTCCCTTCCAGGGCAGCCGTTCCACATACGTGGGCCCTGCACTGGGGATGGGGGCACTGTGGAGTGGTCTGGGGGCTCTTCTCCCACAGCCCCATGTCCGCGAAGCTTGTCGGTGCCCAGCCACTGCTGCCTGCAATGGTGCTGAACAGTAGACACGGAGTCTGAGGCTGCCTCTTGCTAGCAGCGGCTTCACTCTGCCTTCACGCGGGTGGCTCACAGCCTGGGGCTGGAGAAGCAACGGCTCTGAGTGCACCGAAGGCTGCAGGAGGTGGAAGGAGCCAGGCTGGCGTGCAGCTCCTCTCCTGGTAATTGGGAGAGGGAGACGGAGGTGTGAGGGGAAGAATGGGGCAGGAAGGGAAGGAGGCGCAGAGGACAGGAGTGAGTGATGGGCTGGGAAGGTCAGTGCATCATGATACAGTATAATCACTTTCAACATTAACAGGCACCCCTTAATTAGTCCATTAAATCAAGGGTTTACTGTATTCCTCATACAATGGGGTTTACTAATTTCAAAATAAGGCATCCTTGATTTCGAAATAGTGCTTGCATTGTCTAGAAGTTCACATACCACTTCGCTGTATAGACACATCCTTTGATGGCATGTCCACATTTCATCACTAAAATTGTGATGTGATACGTAAGAACAGCTGATCCTACTTGCTACCTTGAGTTGCATACACACTTTAAGGAAATACCAGTAATCCTTAGTCATTTATAACTAGGAAATAAATAAATAAAAGCAATAAACACAGGAGGCTCTTGAAACACTAACATATTACAGTGAATCGAAGTTGTAGAAATTAGGAAGATTAATATTTTAGGATGCGTCAGAGCCGAAGCGTGGCTCACAAATGCAGGAAGGATATAATCATCAATATGTTCCATGTAAAAAGTGATGAAATATGGTAATGCTCACCTCTGCCAGCCATGTTCTACAAAAAGATAGCAGTGTTATTACACAGGAAAACTTCATTCAGAATATACTTTATGTGCCTCAAACCTTTCTTTCCACAGCTTCACAAGTTCTTATCTTTACAGATTTATGACATGTTCCACCTGGTGCTTCTTGACCCATGTCAAGCAGTGTTATTTTCCCACCTAAGCATGCCACCACTCCAATCTTGTCTCTGTCTCACACAAATGTTAGGAATGGCAAAGGTGGAGAGGCACTCAGCTAATGTAGAACAGCTGAGATGGATGCTAGGAAAACGAAAGGCAGGATGAAACAACATATCCACAAGATATTAACGAAAAGCTTCGACTAGTTTGTTGTCCCTGATTGTTCTTTTTCCTACACCTGACACACATGTTCAATTACAGTAATGACAATGCTAACCTCATTTTTAAAGTGTGCTATTCACACGTTGCCTCTTCCCCTCTTATTTAAGCAGGACTGTTCTTCATACATAGCCTATCTGAGTTTTTAAAAGACAATATGTCAATCTATAGTGCACCCATTGTAATTTTTAAGATGAAAATACCTTCTTATAATCCCTTCATTATGATTTCCACTGGATCGTTTGTTTATGCTAGTTGATAGTTTTAGTAATTTCCTAGAACTATATGAAGAGCTCAAGAGCCTTCTTAGACAGAATTCTTTATTGCAGTGTTTCTTAAACTTTTAGAGACCGTGGAACACCAAACGATAATATTTTTAATGCATAACATTGTCTTTACAAAATTGTCTTTAAATTGTCTTTAAAAATAGCTGTCAGATGAAAAAAGGAAAAAAACCAAAACAAACAAAAGAAAACAAACAGAACCCAACATCTACAGAAAAACATAACAAAATAATTTAATCAGATGTCATAGCAATGAAGAAGTAACATTGTACTTGGTTTCAATAACAGAAAATATATACCATCCATGTATTTTTCCAAACACTCACAGCACACTAATGAATTGTCCAAGAAACAGAAGTATTCCGCAGAGCTAAGTTTAAGAAACACTGCTTTATTGCAAGCAATGCAATGGTCAAACTAGTAATGTAATTAAGGGCCTTGTTCCATCCATGTTGCTGCAACAAGGATGATATTAACTATAGTGCCAATACCCTTTACTTTTTGGATACATTCTGAGAAAAATTTGCTAAAATCTTTTGCATCACAGTATCATAGAAACTAGAGAGCTACTAGATCATCAAGCCTGTTTCTAGTACTGCAGGACTGTTACGTACAATATATAGCTTTGCTGCTTCCCCCAATAAAGTTTTAAATGTCAGGGCAGGGATGAGATAGGAGGAGGAGGTTATATCATTTCTAAATTTTCCTTTTCCGAAATTTCATTTTAGTATCACTTGATGTAATCCCACTCTAAATAATTATTTTCTACTGGAGGACAGGGAGGGAATATATATGCATGTGCGCACACAGCCTTTTAGGCACGATGTATCATGTTTCCTTCAAAGTATATGGGAAATTCACAATTTATGTACAGTGTCATTGCTCTGGTGTCCATTGTCATGTAGAAAAAAAAATAAGAATGCATGGAATAAAACACTTCAGAATACATCTTTTGGATGTGTTTTAAGGATGGAGCCAGTAGTTACCCACCATTTTCTGCAGTGATCATTGAGGGAAAATATTTTAAAAATAAAAAGCTATTTAACACAAAATATTTACTGGAAAGCTGAAGAATGTTAAACCAGTCAGGAAGTTAGTTCTCAGTTCTTACAACTGCTTTGCTGGTAACACATGAAGGTGATTTAGGGTTAAGTGCAGAGTGGTTTTATTCATTATCCATGTGGTTATTTAAATTTCTTTGAATTCTTCCTCTTCAGTTGCCATTCATTTGACCCCACTGTCAAGAAATAGTCAAACATACAAATTCATCACAGATACCCTTTCTTGATTCAATGTTGCTTTCGTTTCCCATGATCTTCTGTCACAGAAAAACCAGTATCAATAACTGGAATATAACACTATGAACAATTATCTATGGCATAACACTCTGATCTCCTCTACAGCTTTGAAGACAGGGAACACATTCAGCACTACTACGTCCACTCAGGGGGTCTGTGCAGCAAAACAGAAGTTCATCTCTGTACAGGAGACATGATCCTGGAACTTGTGCTGGTTTGGGCCCTGATGGCCATGTCTGGGGGCTTCTTTGGTGTTGCTAGTGCACTTTGTGTTTGCAAGTGATGTAGGGGAATCACAAATCCCTGACTTTAATGGGATATTTATTTTCATTGAAATCCCCATAATGTGTGACTATTGTACTAACTGTATTTTCTGATTTTTAGTAGCCTAGTACAGTATCACACTGAAACGGATATTCACAGTAAAAGTGTTTTTATAACTGGTGAAATAATTAAACTTTGGTGAGCTGTTCTTAAGACTCCTGTTTTGCAGGACATTTTAACCTATATATGTGTTCCACTTCTAGTACAGTAAATATAGATGGTGTGCAACTTAAAATGCTTGAGACAGACTCATGAATGAGGATAAGAATAAGAACTAAGCAAGTGAAAAAAATAAAAAATATTTTTACTAGCAGGCAAGCAAAAGTCCTATACGCTACATATGTCTTCAAAACAAGGCTTAAGCGATTAATGGGCCTTGAACTGGGCACATACAAGGGGCAGACTTTATAAAAAGTCCCAAACTTTGTAATACACTTAGGTGGCATCTACACTAGCAAGTTCTTTTGAAAGATTTTTCGAAAGAAGGGAACTCTTTTGAAAGAGCCCAGACAGTGTCTACACACAAAGGCAGTTTCTACACATGCCACTTTCAGAGGCATGCTAATAAATGGCCTGAAATATGCTAATGAGGCATGGATGTAAATTCCCCATGCCTCATTAGCATAAGGTCACCTGATTCGGAGTCTGGAAGACGCTCTTCTGGACTCCAACATAGGGTGTTGAAGCACAGCCCCCGGGGGGTCTTCTGTTTTGGAGTCCGGAAGAGCGTCTTCCAGACTCCAAATCATGTGACCTTATGCTAATGAGGTGCAGGGAATTTACATCCACACCTCATTAGCATATTTTAGGCTAATGAGGCCAAAAAGTGTTTTTTCAAAAGTAAATGCAAAGAATGCGGTGCTCCTTTTGAAATCATTCTTCCTTTCCTGTTTCAGGAAGAGAACCCCTTGTCAAAAGCTTCTTTTGAAAGAAAACATGTGTAGTTGCTCCACAGGCCCTTCTTTTTCAAATGAGCAGCCCTCATGGGCCTGATTTTTTGACCCCTGGCCCATTCTTTCAAAAGAGCAGGGGCTGTGCAGATGCTATCTTTCAGAAGAGCTGATCACTCTTTTGTTCCACGCTTTTGTGTGTGGATGCACTCTTTCAAAAGAAGTTCTTTCAGAAGAGATCTTTTGGAAGGGCTTATTTTGAAAGAATTCTGTAGCATAGACATAGCCTTATAGTAATTCCAGACCCCCAGTGAACTTCCACTTGGAATGCAGAAGTTCTGTGGGGGAAAGAAGAGGACTTCACTATAAATCAGTTTGATTGTGCTAAACCATCAGAAACTTCCTAATTGACTTCAACCGGCATTGGTTCAGGCCCTCAGTGCATGGACAAGACAATGAAGGAGGCAAGGTATGGTTGAAGTGATCTGTTTTAGAGGTTACTCAAATTAAATTTATCAAACCAAACCACAGGTATTGAGGAGACATGCTTGAGCCTAAACAAAATCTGAACCTCTCCCCCACAACGTGGCTGACATCTACCTCCTTTCTGTCTAGTCTGGAACACCTAGAACTAGCTACTTTCTGTGGTGACTGCTGGCACTACAAAGCCCTAAGATGTGCATTCCAGTGCTAAGACATAACAGGAAAAAGCAAGGACAGAGTGAAATCCTCCTCACCATTTGCTCACGCTGGCAGTTCAGAGCAAAATGAGTAGCTCCAACCCTGTAGCTCTTACACATGCAGGGTTTTCCTTGCAATTCAGTTCAATGATCCAGATGATTTAGGCCTGCATGTGTAAATGGAGTATGGCAGCATTGCTCCTCCAAGTTTTTTTTTTCAAACGATAAATTTTTAAAATTAAACTTCCTCTTCCCTTATTGTCATTTTACATTTGAGGCAGCACAGTGTAGCTTTTCCAAACTCTCATTTCCCATCAGCAAATGTGACAGAAATCAAGTGCTAGACAGAGCTCAACCTGCCTGATCTGAGGCACCTTGCCACTTGTACGCACTGTCCTGCCTGCAGGTGAGCACTGGTTCGAGTGGCACCGGGGTACCCACCTGGCTACCCTACAGCATGCTGAGTTCCTTAAGACCAGTGGCAGATGGTGAGTTGAGTCCACATTGCACTGGCAGTGTGTTACTGTGAGAGCCTGTTCTGTGCAGGGGAGTCAGCGCCCCCCTTCCTGGTGTGTCTAAAGCTGGTCTGTCCTTCTCTGTGTTTTTCAGCATAGCTGGAGCTCAGAGCAGAAAGGAGTGAGTGAGCAGAACAGAGAAGAGAAAAGGAGAGGATGAGGGAAGGTGCTACAGAGGAGGGAGCCAGACACAGTCACAGCCAGCAGGTGAGGCCTGACGGTTCTATTCACACCTTTCCAAAGAATATTTTGCATCCCACCAGTTATACCCAGTCAGTAGAGGATTTTTGTTTTCCGTTGTTGTCATCCTTGTTGGTGAATATAGTTCTAGAAGTTCTCCTGAGTGCTAAGCACAGAGATGTTCCCAATGGCTGACCAGGATATTAAAATTGTGGTGAAACCATCCTGAGGTCCTTAGTTTCTCACAGAGGGTGGCCACTGATTGGTAAAAAAGGTGGAAACCCTGATGTGGTATAGCTTTATTCATTACACTGTCTGTAGCACTTCCACAGCCTTCCTATTTGGTCAGCTGCTGGTACTGGATCCAACCACGATCTCAGCTGGTACTAATTTCCAGGCTATCCAAAGCAGATGGAAAATAGAGAATGAAGAAGCAGACTAACACCCACACGACGCCTAACACCACCCGGGATTGTTATTGTGGCTATGCCTGTGTATACACATCATAACTGCCATACCAAAATAGATCTGTGGCCCATCTCGTCTGGCATCCTGTCTCCATCAGTAGCCTAAGCCAGACACCTCAAAGGCTTAAACCTCCCATAATGCACTGGATTGTGCCACATGGTACTATAGGGGGGAATATTTCCTGACTCCATGTGTTGCTCAGCTAGGCGAGGTCTAGGCTACAGGGATTCAGCAACAGAAGTTTTTGTCAGAAGATACCTTCCAACAAAACTTCTGCAGACAGATTGTGGCCAAACAGCCAAATGGATCACAAGAGTGATCTGCTCTGCCGGCAGAGATGGCCAGACTGCCCAGTTGCTCTATCAGCAAAACGACCAACTGGAAGCACAGCAGACAGGGATGCCTTGCGTCCTGGAAGCCCTGTCTGTCAACAGAGGGCCCCCGAGAACATCCGGACCTGCTTTCTGTTGACAGATTTCTGACAGAGGTATTATGCCTTGTAGGTACAGCTGTCAACAAAGGGGCTGTATTCTGTTGATTTACTGTCAACAGAACACCTTGGGAATCTGGATGCTCCATGGGTTTTGTTGGGAAAATGGCTGTTTTGGCTAGTGTAGACATAGCCTCATGTCCTGAAGCATGAGGAGCAGTAAGCTTGTGATTTTTTTTTAATCCTAGCTTGAATAATGGCAGATGCTGTTCTTCAAATAAATACATAATCTTTGTTTGAACCTCATTAATATAGCGTAGCAATAAGCACCACAGGATAATTTTATGACATATAATTTAGAAACAAATTCCAACCATGCTCTGGACATGAGCATCAGACTTTCATGTGAAACATTTATGGGATGACAAAAAGTATTTAGGGGGAAGTCAGGAAACTGAATATTATTTACTTATTAGTTATCCTTTGCCCCTATCATCAGTTTACTGACAGACAAATCCCACTTGGTTAGACCTGTGCAATTCCATTATAGTTAATAAGACATCTCATCAGGGATTTGAATGAGTACAGGCCTTGTCCAAAGATAATTTAATTTATATTGTTAGTATTATAATTGTAGATAACACATATTTCATGTCATCTTATGCCTAGAATAATACAACATGCTTTAATTTTGAGGGGGCAGAACAACACTGTTATTTTTAAATGTATATGTTTCAAATGTATCATGATATAAGCTAACTTCATCTTTATTTTCTATCCAAATATATAGCAATTATAAAGGACCATTATTGTAACATCTGGATACTAGAGTACAGAAATGTACTCTCTTATATTGGAATGTCAAAGAAACCCTGCCTTTTCTCTCCGTAGGTTTTGCCAGGACAGCGTGAGCTATTTATTTTACCCCTTACCTTACGTTCCACATACTACTTCTGATTCTGAAAAGTCCGAGGAGACTGTTTTAGCAATGGAACCTAAAGATAGCCTGGCACCTTAAAATTAGCACCTAGAGACCCAATTCTGAGAACCTAATTCTGTTAGGCACTATGCAAATAGGGCTATAAACAGTGCCTGTGTTTAATAACTTACTCTTGTAATGTACCAATACTTGAGACAAAGGGTTCAAGGAGAAGTGAAATGGTTTGTTAATGTCAGCGGCAGAGTTGGGAACAGAATTCCCAGACCAGTGCTGTACCTATTAGAGTACGCCGCCTTTCTAATTTAGAAGGGCATTTCTCAGAGGTATTCCAGTTCCCTAAATTTTTCCTTTGGAGCCTCAGTAACCCCATCTTCTCTGCTGAGCATTGCTGCTTCTGTGGGTCATAAAAAAGGCGCTAGTCTAGGATCTAACCTAACGCCAGTCTCATTGGAGCTGTAAAGATCATAATGCTGTATTGGACTTGAGAGATTACCAGGAAGTCAAAAGCCGCAGCTGAGCACCTGTTCTGATGTGCATCAAGCAGCCTTTCTTGTTCAAAAGGTGAGCTGCCACCTGTCGCTGGGCCATTTGGAGGTTGTGTTCCTTTACCTAGGGAGGACTGACAAGGAGCCACCCTAAGTCATCTACCCCCGAAGTAACAAAAGGAACCAATCAAGTTCATTAAGTCTTTGAGATGTCAAGGTGTAATTGTCTGGCAAGGCAGAGTCATCGTGCAAGAAGTCATATTCTGATACTCTTCCCATCAAAGCTTCATGGAGCAGAGAAGACTAACAACTCCGTATTTTGTACCTTCTTGAGCCACTGTCCCAGTTAGCTCCTCAGAGCACGTCCCTCTTTCTGTAAAGACAACTTCTGTTCTCCCTGGGTTTAGTTTGAGCCCTCTGCTTTTTATCTAAGTAGAACAACAGCCACGTGGTGGTGTTTACCAGACCTCACGTGGAAAAGATATAAATGTGGCTTGTCAATACCTTGGTAGCATTTGTGCCTGTATAGGTTTAAAAGGGCACAGACTTAAAATAGATCTATGTGGACTATACACATGATGATACTGAGAACGGGCAGAATTTTCCATCACCGCCATTTGGGATCTTTTCAGCGGAATGAAAGAACCCAGTTCACTTGTACTCCATCCTGTTCTGCCTCAGTTTGATAGAACGGCGTCAATAGCTGCAGGCAGGCTGAGCAGCATGAAGTTTGTCCTTTGTCTATAGGCACAAGAACAGACTCCGATAGTCCATCCAGGGCTATCTTCATGCAAGGATCTAATCCAATTATAAACGGCTCAATACTTTAGCTGATGTATTGTTGGTGTTTCTTTGTTGACAATTTTTCAGTCAATTTGTTGAGCAAAGGGAATTTGAAAACCAGATGGTAGATTTCAAGAGCACTATTTCTGCATCTGTTGACTGCATTGAATTCCCAACTGTAACAGAGCAGAATTGGGCCTAGTGTAGGCAATCTGCAGAATTAAATGTACTATCAAGCAGCAGCATCCACTCCTTAGTTAAAGCACAGGTGGGTTTCAATCTTAAGCCAAATTTTACATCCTTTATAAATCCCACAGTAAAATCATAAGCACAAAGTTAGGAAGTTAGGCATAGGGTCAAAATAGACTCTTCCCACTGATGCTGAATCGGACAAGGAGTTCCTAAATTATGACAAATCATGGTGTTCAGCAGACTTCATAAAGTTTTGCTTTTTACAACAAAACTGCTAGACTCTGATATGAAGCGCTTAAAAGCAAACCACAGTTTGTTAGCTCTAATTTAGAGTGCTATTAATATCAATATTTTAAACAGGAATATCTTTGTGGGCCACCATCTCAAATAATTTTATCAAATGGCATCAAATAACTGCTAGAGATGCAAGATTTCCATTAAAAATGTCCCTAGCTGTCTCCTTGTGGAGATTGCCTTGAAAACGTAATCGTCACAATGGAAATAAAAAGAACTTTTCCACCAAAACTGAAAAATCAGATCATTTAATGCAAATTAAAAAGTTGTACTCACTACATTAGAACAGTCTTATCACATATCTTCTCTCTTTGGTGGTAGAGGAACTAAATCCTAACTTGTGAGCAGACAGTGCAAGCCAATTTAATTAAGTTTATTGGATTCCTGTATTGCAGAGGAGTGAATTGGATGGAAATGCATCCCCGTTCTAGTGCATCATTCCTAAAGTTCCTGCTGTGCTCCCACCCTTGTGTTTGTGTGCACTCACGCATGCCTCTCTACAGTGTACCTATCCTGATCAACAGAAAGCAACCCTGGCTCATCCAAACATTAGGGGATCTGGGACAAAATGGAAAAGAGAAAGCAGGGAACTTGGGCTAGGAGGAGAGAACACCCTCCAGCTGTGTCTGGACTGGCCCCCAACTTCTAAGGGGGCATGGTCATGAGGGTGTTGGGAGATTAGTAATCAAGTGCTGCGGTGCATATACAGCACTTCACTAGGCTAAATCTCCTCCATGGCAACTTCGGGTCAGCTGTAGGTACATCAAAGTGCCCGTGCTCCTTCCAAGTCCCTTTACTCCTCCTTCAAAGTACCCACGGCTGTATGCAAGCCGGCACTTCGAAGTTGCCATAGGGGAGATTTAGCCAAATGAAGTGCTGCATATGCACTGCAACACTTCACCAGTAATCTCCCAACACCTTAATTACCATGCCCCCATTCGAAGTTGGAGGCCAATCTAGACATAGCCTCCATTTCCTGTAAACCTTCTAAGAACTTCCAGCAAGCCTTAAGACACTGCACCAACTCACAAAGTCTTAAGTTGTTCATCTGGGACCATCCATGCTCACTCACCCACAGCCAGTTTTAATAGGCAGAGATGTCCCATAAGAAGCTTATTCTACTTCAGAAGTACCCTATCAAGTATTTTATAGAAGCAAAATTTCCTCTTGTGCCTCAGCTCTCTTCCTAAATTTTGACAAGAGACAGAACATTTCCTTGCTAGATTTTCCAACCTTTAATGAATCATGTTCTGTTATTGGGCGTTCAAATGTAAATTTAACAACCAACCACTACCACCATCATGATCATCATAATATTAAGCTGAATCCTGAACTCTGTCTTTCAGTGGATGGTCCAATGTCGATAATTCGGCTATTCACAACTGAGGCAGAAGAGCATTTCCTTCTTCTTTTTAAGAAGTTCTAAACAGAGCCATTTTTATAAGTCCACACACAAAAAGTTCAGCAGCTATCACAAATTTACTGCAGAACAGTATGAAAGACCCTCTAGTTATTTCCTGTTTTAAGTGTAGTGAAAATTCTACAGAATCTCAGATATTACAGTGTGGTTATTGCCATCAGATGTTTAGCTTTTAGTGATGACCACTATCCAGAGGGCCTAGTCCTGTAAATTCTGTGCAGGAAAAACTCCTATTGACTTGGAGTTGTTTGTTGACTGCAGAACTGAGCCTAAAGAAGGGTGAGGAAAAAAAAACCCCAAACATTTTCCTTTAGGTGGTTGTTTTATGTGCACATTGCTTGCATCATGTGAAGATCTATTTCTGAACCATTAAAAGCACAAATAAATAAATGTGAATTTTAAGTGCGCTTGTTAGTTTAAGTAACTTTCTACAACAGTTCTCTTTGACAAAATGCAACGAAATTAAAAGAAGGAACAATTGTATCCTCTATGGTACAGCATCTTTGTGTGTTCCATTTTGTTCAGTGCATTTATTGTTCCTTAAAGACAAAGCTCTAATAACCCCAGGGTGACTTTTTATGGATGTGTTCACACACTCGGTATGTGATCTCCTGATAATACGTGGGTGTTCTTTTCACTGCAGCCAAAAAACCCAGACATTTGTTTTCTGTTCCTGTGTGGTCAGATGCATAAGATGGACATTTGCAGTCTGTAAATCATCTTTTCTACAGAAGTTAAGAAGTCCTTAGTGAAGGGCAAGTCTAAACAAGCTGTACTAAAGGTTGTGCCGGATGAGGGGATTTGCCAAAGGAGGGGAGCTGTTGGGTGCCCCCCCCCATCTGGCAGGGGTTCCCACAGCTAGGGCTGCGGGTTGGCCTCTGTGCCCTAGCCAGCTCCCAGCCACAGAGCTGCCAGGGTTTCCTCATCTCCTGGACAGGGTTTCTATGCCCGGGGCTTCCTGTGGGGCTTTGCACCCCACCTGGCTCCCAGCTATGGGCTGCTAGGATCACCTCACCCACCAGCCAGGATTCTGCACCCCAGCCAACTCCTACCAGGGGGCTGGTGGACTCCCCACAGCTGCAGGGTTATGCAGGCTCCATGCCCTAACTAGCTCTCGGTTGGGGCTGCTGGGCCCCAGAACTGGTGCTGCCATCAGGGCTCCAAGGTCCAGCTAGCTCCCACCAGTCCTGCTGGATGAGGGATGTTCCTGGATGAGAATGCCAGACGAGGGAGTTTGAACCTGTAGTTCCACGTTGGGTATGCTACTATATGTACTGCTCAACACTCACCTAGGCGAATTCAGGAGGGAGACAAGAAAAGAAGCTTCAAATACTCTGGAAGTTCAGCAGCACAGTGCATCTCTTCATTGCACTTACAATCAGCCCCCTCGTGTTCTCCCCTTTTCAAAAAACATTCTTAATTTCATTCCCATTTTCCTTTATGTTACTGCTCTTGACCATGCTACCACCTGCTACTCCAAGCACTTGATCACAGCTCAGCTGGCACACGACAATCATATGTAACACCAGCTCTTCTCCCAATCTCTCCCTCTCTCTCTCTCTCCTCTTCGGTCTGTCACCAATGGCCTTCCCAGAGATACTTTGAGTCCAGCTGGCTGGCCAAAAGAGAGGTGTGAATTATTGCCCTAACTCCACTCACCTCTATTAATCACAAACTTGTGGGTAGAGAAGGTAGCAGGGAGGGAGGCGTCAGCATCAGGAGGGCTGGAGCAATCCCCAGCCCACCATTTCCTTGAGTGGGGTTGGGGGCTGGGACCTGAAGCCCCA
Source organism: Carettochelys insculpta (assembly GCF_033958435.1). NCBI lineage: Eukaryota > Metazoa > Chordata > Testudines > Carettochelyidae > Carettochelys > Carettochelys insculpta. The sequence goes on along the minus strand of NC_134139.1, from coordinate 81,202,819 downwards.
TGTCCCTCAGGAGGACTGAGGCCCTAAGCAGGGTTGAGTCCCAGAGCTCCCAGCCCTGATCCTGTATTTGAAAATATAAAAAAAACCCAACAATATTTCAATAAATGCTGCTCTGATAGTCATGCAATTAAAATTGTGATGAATCATCATTCTAAAAATCATTTGAAAGCCCTAGAAATGTTATTTCAAAATTTAATTTGCTTGTTGAAGTGACTCCACTCCTTATTCACTTTGTGAGGGTATATTTTTGCACGCAAAGGGGGCGGAAATGGCACATGTCTCTATCTCAGATGCTCACAGGGAGGGACATGTGACAGAAGACAACCGTTCACCAGAGAAAGTTTTCAGGAAGTCAAGCAGTCGTTGCAATTATGGGTAATATTCCTTATTAAAAAAAAAAAACTTGTTCAGGAATAAGGCCTGCTCAGCAAGCTATTGTTGGTACAGTAAGTTCAGCCATATGACTGCTTAAAGCACACCAAATTTGCTTTGCAAAGCCACACAGTCCAAATCCTGTTGTGTGTGGGTGAGCCATTGGGAAGCTTGTTTACATAAGAATAAATCCTAAGTCAAGAAGGGAAAAATTTTTGAATTTCAAATTTCAAATTCCATTTGTATGAAAGAGCCATGGGGGAACAAAAGTAGTTAGGGCCATCAGTCAATTAAAAATATGTAACAAATTATTCATTTCTAGTTTTAATGTTGTGTTTTTTGAACAATATGGATATACTTTTGTTTCTCATTATTATGTGAAACATATGCTCTGCATTTCCAGGTTCCAGCTGGTGCGGGCGTGGGAGGAAGACTCAGCTTTACTAAGCTACTGTGTGTCCTGCTGTTTTCTTGACATTTCTAACCCATCTGAATGGTGGAAATAATGGAAATCTCTGTTCTCCTGAAGTTTCAGGCCCAGACTCCACAGGGATGGCTCAGTGCTTAATTTATGGTGCTGCAGGTGTGCCATTCCAGCACTTGGTACTTACTGGAGAGCTTCTTCCATTGGTGACAGTACTCCGCTTCCCCAAGAGACAGCAGCTATGTCAATGCAAGAAGCCCTCCCATTGACATAGTGCTGTCAAAAATGTCAGTGTAATAACACAGCTCGGGGAGGTGGATATTCCACACCTCTGAAAAACACAGCTATACCAATCTAAGTTTGCAGTGTAGACTAGAACTCAGATAACCAAGCTCTGTGAATCAGTTCACATCCATTTCACATGCATGGAGAGAAGTTATAGATCCTACACTGAATGCGTGTGTTCCTTGGTTTGGGCATTTCATATAAATATGAAAAATACTGATGCCAAACACTGATTTAAAGATAAATGGCAGCACCTCGCCATTATGTTTTTGTTCAATATCATTGGATAAGGGTAATATGCAACTTCTTTGTGAAAACTGTCCAGGGTATAACCAAAGCATCTCCGCCTGCTTTCCTCACTCATTGCGTAAGATTATTGAAACATGTTGCATCATTTTTATGGCTTTACTTTTGAAGATTCTAAACTTTCCCTACCACACCAAATGGCGAGCCAGCCTTCCAAGCATGAGCCTAATTGATTTTTCACTAGATAATTCTTTATAATGGGAGCTCCTTATACTGAAAAGCTGGATTCAAAGAAACAGTTCTGTATAGCTTTAGGTACTGAAGAGCTACATACCTAATGAGGGAAATTCACCCCTATATAAAAGGTTACCACAGGGTCTTCACGTTACTTAGAATATTGATGAAGGTGAATTCAGAAATCAAGCAAAAGGTGTGATCTCATTTTCAGTGGAAAAATTGCAAAGCATCCATTGATTTCAATAGGAGTCCTTCAAGGAAAGCAAATGGTTCTCTGGAGCCTTAAAAGAGCTCGAGGAAGAATGGACGACACAGAATTCCCATTAACTTCAGTGGAATTATAGCAAACATGCAGTAGTCCAGAGTGTTTAATTATTGCCATTTATCAAAAGCTACTTTTGCCAACAAAAGATCAGAAGTTTTTTGTTTTTAATGTGAGCTGCTTTGATACTTGATGAGTAAAATAGAGACAAGTCTGTAAATATATAAAGATTTTTCCATCTGAAATTTAAAATTAACTTAGGTTAGGACAAGAAATGAAAGATATTACGTTTAACTGAAACGTCAAGGAAAGATTAGAATTTTGTATTTGCTGGCACGTAACAAACTCTAGAAAGCCCCTCCCTCATCATTTCAGATATTGCAATCCTCAATAAATCAATGGAGCCAAAGGAGAAAATGTTCCTTCCAAACTGCACTGTAGTATGCTTTGTTATTATTACTGTAACATGCAGCCATTTTTCTTTACTTTCAGCATCTCTTCTAATACATGCATACATATTATACATGGAAACATTTTATAATAATATGAAAAGCTAGGTTTTATAGTGACATATTTTAAAACAGCTAAGCAGATGCAGGTGTAAAACTATTCTGATAAATCCCTGTACAGGAAATACCTGGTTACTGGTATAACCAGTTGAGCATATGTGCAGTCTGAGGCACAGCTCTGCAGAAATTGCTTAATGCATTCCTTTTCAAATGTGTTCAGTTGTGTGTCAGGTACAGAAACTAACCATCCAGTGTACTTCTCTGGGATTTTTATCCCCCATGTCTAACCAAGAGAGTTCGCAATTCTAGGCCCCTTGGGAGGAAGACCTGGCCTAGCCGAGCTCCTGTGGGAGAGGGCCTGCGTCTACTATTGACATAAGCCATATCATTCCCCTACTCAGAGGGAAGAATTGGATTTAGACAAATAAGAGGGCAGTGCTGCTCTGTGGCATCATTTCTTCTGTCCGCATAGAAGACACCATGAAATTTGAGCCTTTTGACTGAAAAAGATCTGGGTCCACAGGGAAGGCTGAAACATGGTGATATGCATATCTCATAGAACTGGAAGGAACCTCAAGAGTTCAGCAAGTCCAGTCCCCTGCACTGACAACAGGACCTATCACCGTCCCTCACAGACTTGTTTTGTAAATCTAACCTGCCCCAGACCATTGAAAGGCCCCCTCATGGACTGAGCTCACAAAGCTGGATTTACAAGGCCAATGTTCTCACCACGGAGCAATCCCTCCCCACCAGTAGAACTGGAAGGGACCTCAAGAGATCTTTTTTTATTATTTTAAATCTAAGTGGTTGCTGTTCATAGGTCTGGGGGTACATTCAGATGGCATAAAGTTACTAGGGAAGTAGGAGGGATGGCAGGCAGAGGCTTCGGGACATCTACATGCATGGGATTGTATCCCTAACCATCTTGGCTAATGCTCATTGATGGACCTGTCCTTCATTAAATTAGCCATTTATTTTGAATATCCAGTTATTATTTTGGTCTTCCCAACATCCCCTGGCAATGAATTCCACAGCAAGACTGTTGTGTGAAGAATTATTTTCTTGGGTTTATTTTAAACCTGCTACCTGTTAATTTTATTGGGTGATCTCATTCTATGAGCAAGAGTGAACAGCACTTCCTTATTCACTTCCTGCATACTATCCTTGATTTTATAGACCTCTGTAATATCCCTCTTTGGTCGCCTCTCTTCCTATCTGAATAGTCCCAATCTTTTAGTCTCTCCTCACACAAAAGGTGTTCCATGCCCTTCAATTTGTTAATCATTTATGTACATTTTCACTTCTCATATAGCTTTTTAGACATAGAGCAACTAGGGTTGCAAACAGGATTCCAGGAATGGGCATATGGTGCATTTTTATAGTTGTACTAGCATATTTTCCCTTTCTTAATAGCCCCGAATATTGTTAGGGTTTTTGTTTGTTTGTTTTTGTTTTTTGACTGCTGAGGTACATTGAGCATATGTTTTCCAAGAACTATGTTCCAAGAACAGTGACTCCAAAATCTGTCTTGAGTGGTAGACACCATCACTTCATACATCTAATTGGGATTAGGTTTTCCAAAATGCATTACTATACATTTATCAACATTAAATTTTGGTTGGCATTTTGTTGGCCATTCATCAATTCTGTGAAATCCCTTTAACTCTTCAAACTGCTTTGGGCTTAACTATCTTGAGTAATTTTATATTATCTGTACTCTGTCACCTCCCTGTTTATTCTCTTTTCCCAACCACTTATGAATACAAAGAGGGTGAAAACTCTGATCCCAATACAAGTACTGGGGGGTGAGGGCTGCTATTTACCACTCTCCATTCTGAAAATGGAACATTTATTTCTACTCTTTGTTTCCCATCTTTCCACGGGTTACTGATCCGCGAGAGGAACAACCCTCTTATCCCATTACAGATCACTTTGCTTAAGAGCCTTTGGCAAGGGACCTTGTCAAGGGTTTTATGTAAATTCAAGTTCACTATATTCACTGAAATATCCTTGTCCACACATTTGTTGACACACTCAGGAATTTCTAATAGATTGGCAAGGTGTGGTTTCCCTTTACAAAAGCTGTGTTGACTCTCCTCTAACAAACAGTGTTCACCTGTGTGTCTGGTAATTCCGTTTTACTATTGTTGCAGTCAATTTGCCTGGCAATGAAGTTAGGCTTATCAGACTAATTGCCAGAGTTATGGAGTCTATTTTTAAAATAGGCATTATGTTACCTATCCTCCAGTCATCTGGTCCAGAAGCTGATTTAAGTGATAGGCTATATACTACAATTAGTAGTTATGCAATTTCGTGTTCAATTTCCTTCATTATTCTTGAGTGAATACCATCTGATCTCGTGATTTATTACTGTTAAATTTTTTGGTTTGTTCCAAAGCGCTCTCTATGGACAACTCAATCTGTGAGTGCTCCTCAGACTTGTAATAACTACAGAATGTCAGCCAAAGTGTTAACATTTTCTCAGGGCTTTCAATTAAGTGAGGGAAAAATGTACTGGAATGATAGCCATTGAAAAGTTATCCAGCTGTCAGAACCACAATAAGCTGAGAGCACCATCAACAGCTGCAATGCAAAGCTCACTGGTGTTTTCTTATGACCAAGTAAAAGGCACCACTTCTAGGCATGGAAGAAGGGTTGATTCTTCAGGACCATTCAGTCTGTACGCAGCCTTCTTGCGGAGACTGAAAATTAGCAGTGTTGACAGAACTCCTGCTTGCGTTGTGAGTCTTGCAACATATGGGCTACGTCTACACGTGAAGCCAACATCGAAATAGCTTATTTCGATGTAGCAACATCGAAATAGGCTATTTCGATGAATAACGTCTACACGTCCTCCAGGGCTGGCAACGTCGATGTTCAACTTCGACGTTGCGCAGCACCACATCGAAATAGGCGCTGCGAGGGTACGTCTACACGCCAAAGTAGCACACGTCGAAATAAGGGTGCCAGGCACAGCTGCAGACAGGGTCACAGGGCAGACTCAACAGCAAGCCGCTCCCTTAAAGGGCCCCTCCCAGACACAGTTGCACTAAACAACACAAGATACACAGAGCCGACAACTGGTTGCAGACCCTGTGCCTGCAGCATGGATCCCCAGCTGCCGCAGCAGCAGCCAGAAGCCCTGGGCTAAGGGCTGCTGCCCACGGTGACCATAGAGCCCCGCAGGGGCTGGAGAGAGAGCATCTCTCAACCCCCCAGCTGATGGCCGCCATGGAGGACCCGGCAGTTTCGACGTTGCGGGACGCGGATCGTCTACATGGTCCCTACTTCGACGTTGAACGTCGAAGTAGGGAGCTATTCCGATCCCCTCATGAGGTTAGCGACTTCGATGTCTCGCCGCCTAACGTCGAAGTTAACTTCAAAATAGCGCCCGACGCGTGTAGCCGCGACGGGCGCTATTTCGAAGTTAGTGCCGCTACTTCGAAGTAGCGTGCCCGTGTAGACACAGCTTTGGTGTTTTAGTTAAACCCCCCCATGCCTAGGCTATGTTTACACTAGACAGTTTTGTCAACAAAACTCACAGCATCCACATTACAAATGCATCCTGTCAACAGTAAATTGACGGAATGTGGCACTTTTGTCGTCAGCCTTCAGGAGGCAGAATGTCTCTCTCAACAGCATGTCGACAAAAAGCAAGTGTGGATGCTCGGGGGGTGGGGCGGAGGAGAGAAGCGTGTCGTCTGTCAACAGAGAACTTCTGGGGCACTGGGCAGCCCTGTCCGCTGTGCTTCCAGTTGGCCGTTTTGTTGAGAGAGCACAGGGCAGTCCAGTCACCCTCTGTCGACAGAGCGGATTGCTTTTTTGATCTGCTTTGCGCTCTGGCTGCATTCTGTTGACAGAAGTTTTGTTGGAAGATATCTTCTGACAGTAACTTCTGTCAACAGATTGCTCTAGTTTAGATGTAGCCTTAGAGACCAGGGAGTACAGGAGAATCTCAATCTTTCATTTATGTTTGCAGGAACCTTGGTCTCTGCAGTCCAGAAGCCTCATACAGGTGTTGAAATAGTATTTGGCTAATAACTTAGTAATTAGCTATACAAAAGTGGAGACCTCTTCAGAAAGAGACACTCCTGTTCATGAGGGCCACTGTTCTGGAGCCATTCTCTGCCAGGCTGGATTTGTGGTGGTCTGACAGAGTTCTTTTTGAAGCCACGTGTAACACCAACGAAGTAGGGGCAGGATTGGAAAACAAAAAGTTACCTCCTTAGGCTGGAGTATAACTTCTTTTGGATATTCGTTGAATGGGAGAGGAAATGAAGGCAGGAAAACTACCCCATGTTAACCGTAAGTTATGATATAAAATCTATTTACAGAAACAAGTTTGATTTATGAGGTACACATGGGGAGGAGGACATGATTCTGACTTGGGCTGTATGACGGTCAGAAGAAACTGGACAGGCACTACAGTTTACACCCTTACTTGGGAAACCAAGGGAACCTACTGCACAAAGCATGGGTCAGACACTGTTCTGAAGAATTTCTGGAGTCAGCACTCCCATGGGTGTCCTATATGTAGGGACAGAAGATGTCCATGTATACAAATAACATCAGTTTAGATAAAAGGTAGGAAGTTACTCCAGTTTAGGAAGCAGGTTTGAATCAGTATATGTCCACACACCAAGCTGCAGCTGTTTAACTAAATCTAACATCATGCCTTTCATTAAAATACTGCAGATGCATGTGTTGGAAAGCCTTAACGCTCCTCCCTCTTTACCTTTGGCATGAGAGAATTGAAATGGTTATCCATCCAGAAAATAAAAGAACAATACATTTCAGTGTAGATGAATGAGCTCTCCCAAAGGATGAGCCTCTGAGAAACCTGAAGAGTGGAAGAAAACAACCCACATGTTGAAGTTCCTGGAACTAAGAGAGTTTCATCCCAGAGAAAACTAAAGCCGCATTTAAAGGATTCAGGTAGCGCTAACAACGGGTGCCAAATTCAACTCTGTGTGGCACAACAAGCAGCTGATCCAAATAATGATAACTAAACAGAGGCTTGCTTGTATTTCTTTTTTCTGGCACCTGCTGTGTTGGCAATGTGTTACAAGTCTGTCTTAATCCTGCATACATTGCCACTGGAACAGGAACCAGCAGTTGTCAATGAGATCAACTTTGCTTTCTAAACACACGTCAGCCCAGTCAGGCTTTCAGCTCAAGTCTGACCATCTAGAGCTTCATCTCCCACATTTGAAAGATGTGCCTGCATTTGATTTTTTTGGCTCACATGCCCTTTTGGATGCAGTGGATGGAGGTGGCAAAGAGGCATAGATGTGTGGGTTCTTTGGTGTTTTGTTTCTTGGAAAGAACTGGGAACTTGGAAGCATTTTTTGCGCTCCTAGGGTAGTGCAAACAGCAGAATAAATGCTCGTACAAAACAGGGACATTAGGGAAAATTAGTCTTTTTCCTATGTCTTCTGGTAAAGTCATATACACCTGCACCACAGTGAAATTTTTAAATATTAAGTAAAGACTCTCTATTTGTTATGTATTTTGTGAGAAATGTCTCCAGAAAGGAGTTGCTATTTGATTGCATAGACAGCTAGACCTCAAAAATGATTTAAGTGTTTTTCTAAAAAACAGGCCAAATATTTTCAATGCAACTGTTTTCTAGAGAGAGCACACTGATCTTTTTATAAAATATTTATATAGGTCTTGATACTTACAGAGATTTAAAAAGAAAATATTTATACTGTGGTTTCTGAATCAAACAACATTAAGTATGTAAATAATGGCAGACTGTACTTTTTTTTTCTAATTAGAGGCGATTTTGAAATGGGTTATTGAATTTTAGCAACTGGGATTTACATTTAAGAGGGTCCAGATGTGAGCAAAGATTTTGATTTTGGTTGCCTCTGCAATAATTTCTTGGCTTGATCATCATCCTGCAATTTGCAAGGGGGTGAATCAGGAATTCCTCATCTGAATTTAGTAAACATTCCTCAGAATAAAAGTAGTGTAAATGAAAGGAGAATCTGGCATTTCCCACCTGAATTGGAATTAGGCACACTTGTTTTTTTTTTTAAATTATGAAATTCAAAATAATGTGTAACTCACTCAGTTTAGGGTGCTACATTTGTCTGTGGGTGGACTGCTTGTTGCTGTTGTGGGGCTTTCTTCGTTTTGTTAAAATTCCGATACTTGTCCTAGCTTGGTCAAAAGGTTCTGTAGGATTTGCAGGCATTTGAAGTGAACTAAAACTGAGTTTAGAGAGTGTGGACCAGTCCTCTCTCCAAGTTCCACAGAGAGGCTTATGGTTTTGTTCCAAACCATACAAAACTCATGATTATGGTTGTGTTTTGCTTTGACTTTTGGGGTTTGTATGAACCCAAAAACACAGAGTGAAATTGAGTGGGTGTGTGAACACACACTAAATGAAAAGAAAAAACCCTCCGAAAATGCATTGCACCCTTGGGAGCGGAAATTGCCAAGGTTCACAAAGTTTTAGTATAAAAAAAGAGAGGACATTACAGCATCAGACACATTCATTTTCAGATTATGAAACTGTTCTGAAAGCACCACCCTGCCTCATGGCTTCCTGGAAAGATGTCACAGTCTGGCAGCTCTTTTTGCACATATACAGGTCATTCAGGAATACTGAATATTGTGATTATGGCCCATCTACTAGTTACGCAGAATTGAAATGGGGATTAAAAATCCAAAGCCCGTTGTTTCCAAACCATCTGTGATTCTGAATAGTGGCTTGGGGATGTACTCTAGTGGCCAGGATTGAGTTCGCCGACTAAATAGAAATTTACTTCAGCTAGAAACTTCAGAACTTGGCCTGTTTTGTAGCTCTTTTGGTATTTCAAGTTCATTCTAAGTTTGAAATAGTCGTGAAGCAGTTTTAGAGCAGTGAAGCCAAATCCTGAAGTTCATATTCAGTCCTCAGTTACATGACATATCCATGCCTTCAGTAATGTGTTGGGGGTTTATGACTGCAGTGGTTGGGGTTTGTTTTAAATGGTGGGTAAATGTCTTGGGTTTTTGGCATGCTTACTTTTTTTTTTTTTTGGTTTACTATTCAGAATGTTACAAACAACATGGAAAGATTTGACTGCTCCCATCCATCCCAGTCCAACCATCATTTGTTTACATAAACAAGCATGTAACCTCCACAATAACTGAAATAATTAACGTTTCCATTAAACATGACAATGCATTGTTCATCCGAAATGATGTAATGAGCTAGCCAGTTTGAAGAGGTCTACCAGGATGCTGATGACCTTGCAAAGGACTGCCTTATTTCTAAGGCCTTTGTCTTGAGAAGGACATCAGAGTCAAGGAGATCTGTGGAGGAGAGACTTTCAAGGAGAAGGGGATGGTCAAAGACAGCAAGAGATTTAAATGTAACCCTTAACCCTTTAGACTTTGCTAGGTAGAAACCGACAGGTTATGCATACACTGCTGTCCGGCAGCGAGGCTCCCAGGCTGGGGAGAATAGATCAGTGGGGCTTGCACTGGTGTGCTAAAAATAGTTGCGTAGACATTATGGCTTGTCCTCTCAAGCAGGGGCTCCAACCTGAATTGCAACAAAAAAACATCTTTACTGCCTTTGGTGAAAGGGGGTCATCAGGGCTGTCAGTTGAAAAGCTCCTTAGAAAAAACAAAACAAACTCAGCTAACATGCACGACAAGTGGCAAGTACCATTGCCTTTGAAACTGCCTTTTAGAGAACCAAAGTCTAACCGCTGGGAAGAATGCAGCATAATACCAGCATAGACACTGCATTCTTTAAGGAACTTGACAGCTAGCTCCACCTATCAAAGCACAGACCTGAACACGCAGCCCTGAACAATAGTAGGATTTTTTTCAGTTTCTTTCTCCTCTCTATCACCATGGCAAGAGTTAGAGGCTATGGTCCAAATTCTTCTCTTATTTGCACTTGTGGAAAGCAGGGCTTACTCCACTGAAGTCAGCAGAGCTTCACTTAAAATAAAACTAGCAGAAGAGAGGAGAATCAGGCATTATGTTACACAAAAGGAGCAAAATTAACAAAGTCCCCCATTGGTAAGTAAATAAAAGAGAAAAATATTGTGAAATATAATAAGCCAAGAAAATACACAGTCTTCCTGAAGAAACACACACACACACACACACACAGAGGCAGGCCTCTGAAGGGGATTTGTTAGACACAGAAGTGTGGCTGTCTCTGTCCCAGCAGCTCTAAGTGTGAGCCTGTGCCGATTTTCTCACATGAGACTGAATAATGCAGGCTTGAAGAACTCTTTTCCTTCGTGCCTCCTCTGCCACTGAACTTTTGGGTGATTTGCAAACTCACTCAGAAGCATATTCAAAACCAATAGAATTTTGTTTGCTTTATCCAGTGGTCCTTCACCAAGCTCTGAAAGGTTAACATAGCATTGGTTCTCCCACAGCAAAAGCAGGACCTTCCTTTGCTCAGTGAGATTCTCAGACTGCCAGCTAAAGTGGAAAGTAAAACAATGCGTCAGACCACATCAGTGGCCATGTATGTTGGCCATGCTTTCCATCAGCGGCTTCAGTCTTTATTTTCAGCCAGATCCTCTCTCAGACCGATTGCTTTTGATGGGTGCTTTGCCTGAGTAATTTTTAAGTTGGACTATAATGGGGGTCGGCAACCTGTGCTTCTGGAGCCACATGCAGCTCTTTAAGGAGCAACTTGTGGCTCCGAGAGCTGCCGCCACTGACTCTGTGCGGCTCCAGAGGTTGCCGCCACTCACAATTCCGCTTAAGCAGCAGCGGCTCCAGAGCCACTGAGCAGTCAGGGGGGACTGGGGGCAGGGAGCCCAGGAGCAAAAGCTGCTCAGCACGGTCCACCCCACAAGGGTGGAAATCAGCTGGCAGGAGAGGAGGGGCTGTTGAACCTGCTCCTGTGGGAGCTGCAGACCCTGGCAAGAAGGCAGCAGAGAGTGGCGGGGAGCAGTGAAGGAGCTGCATGCGTTGAGGCCAGTTAATCCTGGGGGCAGGGGAGGAGGAGGTTGGGCTCAGAGCATTAAGTCTGGGGGTGGGTGGTGAAGCCTGGGGATTAGGGGTGGATTTGGGGGCTGAGGCAGGTACAGCCTGGAAATGGCGGTAATGTAAATTTCTAACTGGTACAAATTATTGTGGGCACGCTGTTATTAAAACAGGGGTGATAAAAAGTACAGTGTGACTTTATTTGTTAAGGGCTGTCTGCTATTCAGTTGCACTGCAGCTCTTGAAGTATTGATTTTGTAACCGAATTTGAAAAATTGGCTCTTTTCACCATTTTGGTTGTAGACCCCTAGACTATATGATTTGGCGTTCTGTATTTTCCTAAGGAACTTTGTATGAGAGTCTTTAAAATTAGGGAGGCTCTCAAAATAAAATCATTTAAAATTCCTGTATTTGATTTGATACAGTTACACTGCAGAACTCACCGGTTTGTGGCCAATTTCAGTCGTGAAACTCCCTACATTTGCCAACCCTCCCCCACCAGTAAAGTGCACCAAAGTTTTTAAAGACCGCTGCTGGAGCTCAGTTTTTCCTTTGAAATCACACCAGTAATTAAACCCTCACCACAAATCTCCTGAAGTGAGCATTATTATATGCACAGTAGTCTTCATTATCTAGGACTGTTTGCAAGGAACTAACACTACTAAATAGAAGGTATTCTACAGTGACATTAGAGTTAATTGCAGTTAGTAAACCTTAGCCTGAGAAGGTCAGTGTTCAAGGCTGAACTTCCCTACCTGTACTGGAGAATTCAGCTGGTGGCTCAGCATAGCTGTACATCTGCTTGTGGCTCTGAGGTTTTGCCCGTATCCCCGTGTAAGCGAGTTGTCTCAGGGAGCGACCATACCTGCTTCCTATGTGACACAGTCCTGGGGCTCAGTCCTGTGTTCAGGCCTCAGTGGGCTGATGCCTGGCTCCTTGGGCAGGCACTACAATTAGTCTAGCCCCAAAGTCAAACGGCCCAAGCCCAGGTACAGGGTGGGCCAATGAACAACCAGTCAATATATAACATAGGCCCAGGCCCTGGTGCAAGGCGGGGCCACCCAGGCGTAGTGGGGGACTGGGGGAGAGACTGCCACCCACAGGTTAGGGGTGGCAGAAGGGATGCAGACCCACCTACTCCACTGAGTCCTGGTCCAGGGCCCTGTTGGCAGCAGTGGTCTGCTGCCAGGGTCAGCAGGGCTCCAGACCGAAACACGCTGGCCCATTGCCCTGGGCCACTTCCATATCTCCCCATCTCATACATGGTGGAATGCTGGTTGGCTTCTCTAAGCCAGGCAAGGTACCATGGTGAGTAGTTCCTCTCCAGGTCTTCCAGCAGGGGTCCGAGTGGTCCAAGCCAATCCTTGGCCTCCTGATCAGATGCTGGTTGGGCTCCTTTGCATTTTGGGGGCTGCAGTGCCTCAGCCACAGTGGGGAGCTCCTTCTCGCAATTGTCTAGCAGGGGTCCCAGTGGCCCAGGACAGTCCTCAGGAGTGAAGGATCCTCCTCCCAGCCTGAGAGCTCAGAGCTTTGGGTTTGGCATCCCTGGTGGCTGGGCTCCTACTCACCACTGGGCTGCAATTTTTGTACTGGTCGCTCTGCCCCCTGTCTTCTGGGCTGGTAAAGGAGCAGGGCTACATTTTGTTCCCCAGGATGCAGACAGAGATTCTTCCCCTTCTGCCTCAGGGAGCAGCCAACCTGCTCCCTACACCCTGAAACAATAAAAAATCCTGTTAGATAGTCTCACATCCTGGCCCATCCATGCAGTTCAGCTGGTCTTCCACAACACATGGGCAGGGGTATGTGGAATTTACCCCACAATATTAAGGCATACATTTTGCTTGACCACGCCACATTCACTCATACAATTTTTCTGTGAACCTCGTCTTAAGCTGATATAACATTGCAAACCATAGCTTTGCACCTGTGCAAACCAGGTACCTTTTGGATCTAGTTTCATTTTATAACAATTTTCTTTCCTCTTACCCAGATGTGAATGGCTACACTGGGGGTAGGCACTGGAGAATCAGGCCCTATTAAACACACCCCCCCCAAACCACCCACACACATCAGAATGACCAGAGCAGGAAGCTATGGATAACTGTGATGGGACACACCAGTCTGGATACAGACCAAAAGGTTTAGGAGCATTCCATTCCTCAGGGAGCCACAGCCCAGCAGAGCTGCACAACATGCTCTACCTGGAGAAGGGACTTTAAAAAGGGTGAAACTTGCCACAGCATGGAGTCATGTGCCTAGAAGGAAAGACTTCTAGTGAACTCCAGTAGCATAAAGAGCCCAACCAGAGGCAACAGCTAGCTTCTCCTGGCCTTGTGTTTAGGACAGACTAACTCTACAAACCTTATACAGGCGAGGGGCTGTGAAGGCTGCCCCAGCCAGTGATCAGAGGTGGGGATTTGGGGAGCTCCACCAGGGACTCAAAGATTCAGAAAGGACCCCAGGAGTGAACTGAACTCCTACTAGGAATAGAGATTGCCCAGAATTTGGAGCTTCCATTAGGGACCCTTTCAAATAGCTTAAAGAGACTATGACCAAAGCACAGGTGGAGGGTAAGCATGCTGAGCCCTAGCACACGCATTTTCTTGTGCATGTGCATATGAACACAGAGTGCCACTTCTTTTTTTCAAACCTCAAAACAAGTTCAGAGGTCACATCTTCAACCATTTCAGCAGAGTTCCACTAAAGTGAATGGAGTTACTCCAAAATACACGTGTTAAGCGTCAGGTTGATCCAGTTTGATTTGTTTGAAGTGAATGTTTGAGTTCATTTTTTAAAAAATGTTATTTGGCTTAATTCAACTCTTCCTGCCTTTAACAAAATTAAATGCATCTGTCATGGGATATATTTTAACTGTTCCGTGATGCCAATGCATTCTAAATGATCTGCACATTTCATACATTATTCTGTGCAGCTATAGTACACATATAAAAGAGCCCTGAGAGTGGCCCATCTGAAAGTGAATGACAATGCTGCTTAAGGTCAAGTCAGAAAGCTTGGGACGCTTTTTAGCAGAAAGGGTTGGGCTCTATTCCCTATCCCACATGTGATTAACTGGTTAGACAATGACGGTGATGATTGCTTGTCTGCGCCACCATGGATCATTACACAAACATACTATTGACTTTTTAAACCCACTAAGAACAAATAAAGTTTTCCCATGTTATTCTCTTGCTACACATCACAGATGCACTGATACCAAGTTACAGTTCTACCGCAGTTTGCATTTAAAGCACGACTAAAATTCTTGCATCTTGCACAAATAATTGAATTTAACTTTCCACATTTCACACAACACAGCTTTTCATGTGACAATTTAATTTCCCTATATTTTTTAAAAAGTAAAATATTCAAAACTGCTCTTTTTGTAATTCCGCCCAACTTTCCTCACATTTCTTTAAGATCGTCTAGCTAAATAAGCACATTCCCTACACATTCCAGTTTTCGCACACATTCTTAATATAACTCATTCAGACCACATGTGAAATTTTAAAATTATTCATGTGAAACAATTAGGGTATGTCTACACAGCAGTATTATTCTGAAATAAGCTGCTCTGGAGGGGCTATTCCAGAGTAGCTTATTTCGAAATAATATGTCTACACAAAAATGTATTTCAAAATAGCACTCAGCTATTTTGAAATACAGCGTCTACACACAACAGAGCTCATTTTGAAACAGAGCCATTGGGCACATTATGGCTTATTTTGAAATAGGCACTACTCCCTGTCTGAACATCCACTGTTTTGAAAGAGATGCTATTCTTCAGGCAATACGATTTACCTATTTCAAAATAAGCCAACTGCTGTGTCAAAATGATTTTGAAATAGTAGTTGTTTTGTGTAGACACTAAAGCTGTGTCTACACTAACCCCCTCCATTTGGAGGGGCACCTTAATGAGGGATTTCGGTGGATGCTAATGAGGTGCTACCATGAATATGCAGCACCTCATTAGCATAATGGTAACCGCACAGGATTCAAAAGTGCCTCTTTCAAAATGCACCCTGCCCTTGTAGACAGAGGCCTTTTGAAAGGTCCCCTAATTTTGAAAGCCCATTCTTCCCATTTGGTTTTGGGAGAGGGCTAGCGTAGACGTGGCCTTAGAAAGTTATTTTAAAATAACAGCGATTATTTTGAAATAATTTTGCTGTGTAGACATACCCTTATTTGTCAAAGCCATTTTAAATGTTTGGCTTTCTATTCATCTCCCCACCCCTTCCTTGTGAAAAATTACCAACATTGCTGGAACTTCATTTTCTTTCAGAAAAATGTTCTCTTTTCCTATATTTTAATTTAGCAAAAATGTTTAAAAAAGTGTTGCCAAATTGGTTACTGAAATGTTTCATTTGTTGGTAAATAAAAACTGCTGATACAATGGATGAGGTAAATATCTTTCATGGGATCATCTTCTGGTATTACCTCACCTACCCTGTCTCCGTAATATCCTGGGTTCAACATAGGTACAGCAACACTTCATGCAAACCCACACAACCCCTTTTTCAGTAATGGAAGAAAAAACGTGCTAACCTTTTCTAATAATGTTCTTGATCATAATTCCAAGAACAATTCATTGATAAATTTGCAACAAGCAATGAGTCCACTATGAACACCCAACTAAAAACTGCTTCAAAATTTCAGGGTTTCCCCACCCTTGAAATAAAAGGTTTTTGCTTTAGAACAGCTCTAGTCATAACCTGATGGAGCTGAGTACTTTCCCAGGGTTAGTAGCAGGTGGGACTCCGTCCACAACTACCTCTCCTGAACAACTATGAGAAAAAAAAAGCATCCCATTGGCACTTCTGATTTCTTGTTGCAAACCTATTGCTGATCTTGGGGCATGGTTCTCCTTTAAAAGAGAGGGTCTTGAAAACAGCCATCTTAAAAATCAATGGCCTCATCACTCTTGGGGCAAAGAGTGCTCTCTTGCCATTGGATAGAGAGAGTATTGTGATCTCTAAGAAAGATACTGAAAATATCCCTTCAGTAAAAACAACATAAGGGAAAAACAACATCTGGGAGAAAGCACCTCCTACTAAGTGAGTGAAGTTTAATCTGCAACATAATGCAGATCACTAACCCCCAAGTTCAATAGAAATCATTTTAAAAGGGAGTCCCCCTCCCTTAAAAGAGAATGAGCAGAAGATGAAAAAAACTTATAAAGGGAGGAAATTGTGAGTGCCTCCATGAGCTCCCAGAAAAAGGAGCATCCTGTTAGGATGAAGGAGTGCTCAAGCCCAGACAATAGCTACACATGTAAAGTGGAACCAAAAATATCATGCTACAGGGTAGCCTCCTGTCTGACATGTGAGTGAATCTATTGAAGTAGAGAATGAGTCATACATAGTATTTCCATTCTCCTGTCCAGACTGTGTCCTCTGTTTAAACTAAGTTCTTTAAGATAGGGTCTCTCATACTCAGTGTCTGTACAGTGGTTACCAAAAACCTAACTTTTCTCCAAATGGATGCCCTCACAGGGATTTGCAGAACACAAACATAGTAATTATAATTTATATTCATTACTTACTCTGACTTTGGCAGAAGCAATGTAAAATATTTTAATTTCATATCAAAGAAATTTTTCAGTGAACATGATTTAGTAATATTTCATACCTTTTGGGTAATGAAAAATTTTGCCGGTTCCCATGACATTTCGGGAACTTGATATGACACTCATAGATTCAAAGAATCAAAGTGATGAGCTAATCTGTCTTCCTATATAACACAGACCGTAGATGTCCCCCCAAAATAATTCCCTTTGAACTGGAATATATTAAAATCCAATCTTAAATTAAAATTTTCAAATAGTAGAGAATCCACCATAACCTTGAGACACTGTGCTAATGGCTAATTACCCTCCATTTTATTAATTACATGGTTGTTTACATAGACAGTTACTGTCATTTTACAAGTTTCTTCTCTGCACTTTAGGGGAAACTTTAAAAGTTACTTAAAATTGAAGCTCTATTGCCTTTCACTTGTGGGAGGGAGATATAACAGAAGCATCTTGCAATAAAACAACCTCGTAGGGCCACAGCTGCTCATCTCTGCCAAATCTAAAGTCCTAGCCTTTCAATGGCGTGCTGGGAAAATGAATTGCAGAGAATTAGTAGGGACTAGGGAGTCACAGGAGAAGCAGGAGTTCGCAGTTTACTACTGTAGGCTAGTAAATATTAGGGATGTTACATTTTTGATTCTCATTCTTTAAGAAGATAGCTGAAAAAAAGGTATAGCTGCATCAGGGTGTGTCTATGTTTACGGCTGGGGAAGGTGTCTGGGTGCTGCGTCTAGGGATTGATTCTGCAGTGTGTGCTAAGATGTGGCAAAATCGCTCTCTCTGGCTCGGCTGTCAACCCTGGTACTTCATGCTATTGCATGGAGTAAGGGACTTTGGCTCAAGCCTGAAGAGCCCCGATCTACACAGAATAAGAAAGTCGATTCTGATACATTGGTTCTAGCTACTCTAATGGTTTAGCTACAATTGCGTATAGGAAATCAACTTTCTACTCTAGTGTAGATGTAGCCTAAGGGACGTTGGCACGAGCCTGAAGATCCCTGATCTACACCAGGGAAGAAAGTCGATCCTGATACGTTGATTCTAGCTGTGCAAATGGCATGCCTAGAATTGTGTATCTGGGATTGACTTTGTGCCCTAGCGTAGACTGGGACATTAGTTATCTCAAAGCAAAATATGCCATGATGGTGTAAGGCACTACAGTGTATGCTGAGGGCAAACATAATCCCTAGCAGTACTTGAAACAGGTAGGCATGTTTGTTTCATGCATTAGACAATTGCCAGCATTGAGACAGATGGTTTGAGTCAAATTCTGGTTTTGGTGTCACCCATGTAAACCTGAAATAGCACTGCAAAAGGTGTTATTTTAGAGCAGAATTTCACCCATAACATTGCTGTCAACTTTTGTGCACTCCATGTAACATTTTGTGCAAATTACTTTAAATAATCTGAATATTTCAAATATTTTGCATATGACCAGATTTAGTTTGTCTACACAATTTTACCCAAACTGTGGCGGTGGGCAGGATATGGAGCCTGCCCTAAATTTGACATCTCTGGGGATGGGGTAGGTACAGAAGTAAGTGCTGGAGAAGATGAAGAAGGCATGCTGATGGATGACGGGGATTGCCAGATTAGGTGGACGCTGTATGGTATCCGGGAGGGCTAGTGTCTTTGGGAGTGAGGGCAGAGAGGCACTGGCTCGGTTGTCTGGGAGATGCTGAGAATTTGCAGAGCTGGATGATTGTGATATTTTGAAATGCAGCCTGTCTGGAGGATTGGCAGATGGGAAGTTGGCTACTGGGGTCTTGTAGGACAGGGACTGAAATATTTCTGAGGGCAGTGATGTAGCAGGAGATTAGATTGGATTGCTCTGAGGGTATGACTGGGAGGCAGGCAGCTTCTGCCATTTAAGTGGAAGATAGAGGGCCTCCCTTGGACTGGGGGACAATGAGTCTCTCTGGGGCACCTGAAGACTACTTGTAAGCCCTCATCTTCTGTGCCAGCTGGCAGGCCAGCCACAACCACCATTTTTTCAGAGCTGCTGGTGGCTGCTCCTTCCCTGCTTAGATCCAGCACATGCAGCCGCCAAAGAAGAAGCAGATGGCCACCTAAAGTCAGGAGCCACAGAAACATAGGGAACCGCAGCTTCTTCCCATCACTCCACCAGGAACATGAGACTCAGGTGGAGCTGTGGGAATGTAGGACACAGAGTTACAAAGGCATGACACTTGGTAGCATGCCATAGTCGCATCCTGCCCTTAACAGACCATGAATGTGCACCTTCCCTCTCACTGGGAACTGGGAAGGAAAATTATTGCAACATCTGTAGGCGCCTAGTCATTCCTGGGGATGGAGCCATAGGTGCCAAGGAGTGTTTCTAAGTCTACTCACTACAATGAGCCATCTCCTTAGCATTAAAATAGGCTAACGCTAATGTGGAGCATGAAGATTCCCAAGTTTCTTACGTTATCTGTTTGAAAGGCCTGAATCAGCTCAGCCTACTCACATTTAAAAGTGCATCAGTGGTCTCTTCATCAGGACCAAAGTAGGGCAGAAAAGCACTGAAAACTTGTTGCTCTGTTTAGGGACATTCCACAAGATGACTACAATTTTCCTGGCTTAGCTTATAGCTGCAATTTACCCACCTTACCTAAGGTTTTTGTTTGTTTGTTTGTTTTTTAATTCACTGGCTTGATCTAGAATTAGCTAGCATTCAGAATTAAAAATTGTTGTGTGATCCGTCACAACAAACTAAGTCATCTAGTATTATTTCCATTCCCTGACAGCATGAGTCTGTCTTAAGGGCTTGAGCTGCGTCTACACGTGCACGCTACTTCGAAGTAGCGGCAGTAACTTCGAAATAGCGCCCGTCACGTCTACACGTGTTGGGCGCTATTTCGAAGTTGAAATCGACGTTAGGCGGCGAGACGTCGAAGTCGCTAACCCCATGAGGGGATGGGAATAGCGCCCTACTTCGACGTTCAACATCGAAGTAGGGACGTGTAGACGATCCGCGTCCCGCAACATCGAAATAGCGGGGTCCTCCATGGCGGCCATCAGCTGGGGGGTTGAGAGATACTCTCTCTCCAGCCCTTGCGGGGCTCTGTGGTCACCGTGGGCAGCAGCCCTTAGCCCAGGGCTTCTGGCTGCTGCTGCTGCAGCTGGGGGTCCGTGCTGCATATACAGGGTCTGCAACTAGTTGTTGGCTCTGTGTATCTTGCACTGTTTAATGAAAGTGTGTCTGGGAGGGGCCCTTTAAGGGAGCGACTTGCTGTTGAGTCCGCCCCGTGACCCTGTCTGCAGCTGTGCCTGGCTCCCTTATTTCGATGTGTGCTACTTTGGCGTGTAGACGTTCCCTCGCTGTGCCTATTTCGATGTTGGGCTGAGCAATGTCGAAGTTGAACATCGACGTTGCCAGCCCTGGAGGACGTGTAGACGTTATTCATCGAAATAGCCTATTTCGATGTCGCAACATCGAAATAAGCTATTTCGAAGTTGGGTGCACGTGTAGACGTAGCCTTGATAACACAAAGTAGTATAAAAACCTACCTATATTCAATGGCAAATTCAAATTGATGGAAATTAGTTACACCAGTAAAATGGGGTTTATAGGAGGTATAACTAACCCAGGTCCCCCAAGGCTTTTAGGCCCCTAACTCCTACTCTGTCCACATTAAGGATGTTCTAGCAATTCAAGGATATCTAGATAGTTAAATTGCTACAAAAATTGTGTATAAACCAGCAATTACAATCAGTGAGAGACAAAAGTATTTGAGCTTTGAATTTATCAGGGAGAGACAGCAAGTACACCAAACTAGAGAATTTTCAGGAAAATGTTAGGTCTTCTCTCCTGAGCCACACATGCCTAGCCGGAGGTAACATTCCTATAAAAATTAGGCTACTGTAAGATTTATTGGCTAGGTGAAGCATTTGTGTGAAAGTGATGAGAGAAAACCAGGTTGAAAGTATAGTAATTGTACATGCATGTGCAGGGCAAGCTATGAACAGTCAGATCTTAGCTTGGGTCCTTTAACCAAATCTTGCTTTGTTAATAAGAGTCTCCTCCTATGTAAGCTATCTCCTCTAGAACAATTATATCTGTGGGACTGTCTGATTCCCCTTTGTGAGCACTCAAGCAAAAGAAGTTTACAAATATCACGTTTGTGCAAATAAAACTTAATTGCACCAAAGTTCATGGAGAGCTTTATGCCTGAAGAAAATACTGTCAAGAAGAAAGTATTGATCACTCAAGTCTAGCACAGATCCATCAATCATTACAAATCTACGATGAGCTGCCAAGGTATTGGGACTGTGTAAGGAAACACATCTATGACGAACTAGGTAGACTGAGCTCCTTGAGTCTATCAGAGAGAAGACTTGATCACAGTTTTGATACCTACATGGGAAACAGAAGGTTCTTTAGTCTAGCAAGTCATGATAAAATATGATCCACTCTCAGCGAGGTAGCTGTGTTAGTCTGTATCTTCGAGAAAACAGGAAGTCCTGTGGGACCTTAGAGACTAACAGATATTTTGGAGCATACACTTTCGTGGGCAAAGACCCGCTGAAGTGGGTCTTTGCTGATGAAAGCTTATGCTCCAAAGTATCTGTTAGTCTCTAAGGTGCCACAGAACTGCCTGTTGTTCTCCATGATCCATTATGTGAACATTGAAGTCAGACAAATTCAAACACTTTAATTCCAGTCTTTAACAAAAAATGAAGACTGTTATCCATGAGAACCATTTGTCAGGGGTCATGATGGATTCTTCAACACTGACCATTCATAATTTTTGTCTGAGGAAGGTTACACATTGAAGTATTGGAAGAGGGGCAGCAGTGAATAATGAAATGCCAAAGTTAGCATTTAAGGTTGACAGAGTTCAATTTTTTTTTATAATTTTGATTAATAAAATACAAAAATGTTTTAAAGTAAACATTGTCAACAAATTTTAATTGTGTGAAATTGTGGGTTGGGTTTTTTTTTTATTTGTATAATTCTAAATGTTCATAGTTGTAGGAAATTGAGAGGGTTGACAAGAGTTGGGCCAAAAACCTGAGTTTCAAAAAAATCTAAAGCTTCATAACTATTTAAAAACAAATTAACAATGTCAAAATATAAATAGTAAATATGCTGAAATCAAATATATTCTCAAGCAACATTTTTGTATTTGTAAATTTGAGTCATTACCAATGGAATTTTTTCATCACCTTGTGTGTGGACAGTGAAAATGACATTTAAGCTGTGTCTACACTGAGACCTAGTGCCGACAGTTTGATGCAAATAAGCAGTCTTGAAAATGAAAAATGGTGTCTCATTTGCAAATTAATGTTGGTAATGTGCATATTCATGAGGCCAATTTACATATCATGGCAAAAATCAAGCAGTGTAGATGGGGGGTTTGCCAGCAAGAACCCCCTTTGTTGGCAGCCCCTTATGCCTGATTTCTTTTTCCAGGTTTTTGCCAGCAGAATCTCTGCCTACACTGCACAATTTCTGCCACGGTATGCAAATTATCCTCATAATATGCACATTACATGTGTGAATATACCATTTTGCATTTTCAAGACTGCTTATTTGCATCCAACTGTTGGCACTAGGGCTCCATGTAGACACAGCCTTAGAGATGTTTAAAGCTAATGTTTCTAAACCTATTCATGTTGTTTGCAGAGCTAACTGGAAAATGACATATAGCAAAGGTTTGTGTAGCTAGAACTAGAAGATGAGTTGGTCAAAGACTTATGCTAGAACTTGCAGCAGAAAAGTGTCAGTTCTCCAAGATATATCATAGACATGCCTCTGGGCATAAGAAATGTTATGAAGATTTGTGGAGGTCAATAACCATGACCCATTACTGATTGCAGAAATTTCGATACAAAAGACATTGCAATGTTCAATTACATTTGTTAAGCCTTCACCTCATCTCATTAGAGCCCTGGGAAAAGGGTTAGGTTAAGATGATGATTATTTTGGACTTAATTACTACTTTCCAAACATTGTTAACACATACAATGGTAGTTCTGTCGTAGCACACATCTTTTTTAAAGGCAGTAGGCCAAACTCTTACACAGTGCAAGCCCTTTCCATTCATATGTTCTCAGCAGCCACAGGCTAACCATCCCAGATGAGGATTTTCTTGCCCATTGTTGTGCTAAGAATCCTCTGATAATTTAACATACTTTTCGTATACCCAAATTCTCACTATTACATTGGTGTGGCCCCAATGAATCACTGCAGACATAAGACAAGTTGGCCTTTATAGCTTACATTTTTCATAGATTTTTGAATGTACTTTGTAGATAGCAAACTACAAGTGAATCATCATTAGAGGAGGAGACCTCCTGGTCACTGAAAACACGTTTATTTCCTTATCTAACAGGCTCTGACACATTACAAATGCCACACACGAGCAGAGTGCTCAGAATGGCTGCTGATGTCAGAGGATTGGAATGCGCCTGCCACAGATGTTCAGAGAAGAATTACAATTTGACTCATGAAACCAGATGAGGTGTGAGAAACTACTGCACTTCTAATGGGGCCACTTCTCTCTCTGTTAAATATACTGTTTATGTTAAAGACGTTTTACGAGCATCTAAAGTCAAACCAGAGTGTCAACTCACCTGACATGAGAAACCACAGCTGGGAAAAGGCTTCTTTCTCAGTAATTTCCCCTCCAATAAGTTCACTCTGGGATTTTAACTACATTAGCTTGTTTGTCTTTGTTCAATGTCTCTCTTTAAAAAAGAGGTAAAAAGCACCTTTATATTATCATGGACACAAAGTCATGGCCTAAGTATGGAAAGAAAATAAACCTATGCAGAAAAGCACCAAAGCTTCTTTCCTGTCTATAACAGAGGTGAAGATGTGATCTAGTTAAAATACAAAGTGCTATAACAGACATGATATGTCAATCAAAACATATTAAACATCAAATACCTGCTCTCTCTCTCTCTCTCTCTCTCTCTCACTCACACACACACCACACACACACACACACACTCTTCAGAGAGGGAAAAACTGAAATAAAGCAAGTTTGAATGACTTGAAGCTCACACTGCAAACTATTAGTGTAGCCAGGTGTAGAATTTAAAGCTTCTGACTTCTAATTCGGTAGCCAACTACCTATAGAGCCCTGCCCAGCTATAGAATTTGTATCCATATCCACAATGAGATGTGGATATGCACATCCATATCTGTGGATGCATATACCCCCCAGATATTCAAGATTTTGCAGGGCTTTAACCATCTAGACATCACTTGCCTGTGGTCAGCCTATTCCTCATTTGGTCTCATTACCTGAGAATAGCATATGTTACAGAAAAGTATTCCTTTGAATTCTGGAAAGTTTTCAAGCACCACAAAGTCAGGTGGTTATATATCAGGTGGGTTCCTTAGCCTCTATTCTTCTGAACAGAAATTTCTTGCAAGAAAGCATCAACCCAGTGGATCACCATAAGGTAATTAATTATGTCAATATAGTCAGAGATTCAAGAATTCAGACTGGTGTCCACAATTCATTTTGTGACTCTTCCAAGAGGGAAGGTAGGCCTCTGATCTTTGAAAAAAACATTCCTTCATATCTGAAGGAGATTATAAGGCAAGCATGGGCACTGTGATGTACACTGTATCAGCCCTGAAATCCAGAGACCTGAGATAACATCCTGGCCCCGCGGAGATGAATTGTAAGTTTGCCATTGATTTCAATGAGGCCAGGATTTTACCTCTAGGCTTGAATCCTAGCACTGCCTCTAGCAGTGATCTTCAACATCTCTAAAGTCTTTGGGGTTCAGTTCCCTCATCTATCAAAAGGAGATAATGAAATTTATATTCCTCCAGTGCTATCCTGTCCATAGGACAAGGTGGGGCAGCTATGCCCAGACCTGTGCTTATTGGGGTCCTACAGTTGCCCCAGCCACCTATGTATGGTGATGCGGGGGAGTGATTACTAGGGGCAGGGATATGTGGGGAAAAGAACAAAAACCCCACAGGCAGGGCAAAATCGGTATTTGTATCATGAAAAGCCGGACAATATAAGAAATTGCAGTTTTAGGGTGATTTAGACTAACAGAGTAGATGGGGTGCAACATTTTCAAAAGGGTGAAGTACAGCTGCTACAGAGAACTTGTTTAAGTATTTTTGAGTATTGCTTGAGTATTTTTTCCCATGCGAATTATTGACTAGATATGTTATTATAAGATTCTGTTTTTCTTTTTCCAAAAGCTTTCACAGAGTCCCACTAGAAAAGGCAGGGTAACATAATTGGTTCAGTGGTTTAACCCAGGTATGCCAACATTTATTTTCCCGTGGATAAGCTTTCTGCTATTAGTTGACTATGAATGTGGTTCATAAAGCAGCTCTTTAGAGGAAAAATCCACTGAGATAAGCACCCTTGATATTCCCTTCCACTCTACCCCTCCTTTTCTGCCCCAAATATGAACCATGAGGTCATATGAAAATGTACCCTGAATAGATTTAAAACACAAAGATTAAGTGTTCTCCAAATATGAGTCACGGGTCTGCAAAGGCACTAGAAAATTGTAAAGCAAGAAATAGACTTAGAATAGGTAAGAAAGCAAAAGTCAGGGATGTATCGTACACTTCAAATTTTTCCATTCTGGGCTCTACCTGCTCCCTGAATCTTTAGAAAAGGAAATTGTATGAGGTATCTGTTTTGCGACGGGGTCATAAAATCGATGTCACTGTAATACTAGGGTTGTATGATAATTGGCTAAATTACCTCTTATGTAACAACTCCCACAGCCAGCTAGCGTCGTTGAGATAGCAGGAGAGGCTCAAAGAGTGGCTTGACCAGCACACGCAGGTGGAGGTGGAGGGAAAGGAAAATGGAGGATAATCCAGGATAGGAAAGGGGAATAACAAATAAAAAAGGACGGTCACAGCAGTAATGAACTTTGAGGACAAATCAATCCCTGTCAGCATAACTAAAATAACTTGAGTTCTGAAGAGGACTAAACAGGTAGAAATGTATATAAACTGGTGAAAGGGGAGCAGAGCTCCCAGGACAGGTCCCCTCTCCTGAGCCTGCAGACACTCATTTGCAGTAACTCAGTGAGATGACTGTTATGGGATTGCAGAGGCCTTGTTCTGGCATATAGGGAAGAGAGCAGAGTTGCAGCTGCTCAACAGGGCATGTTCCCCTCAACCCTCCCCCATCAAACAAACTTGAAGCTGAGTGTTATACACTTATTTCAAAAGTGATGCCAATATATTATACTTGTTGATTAGTCATATAATGCTGCCCACAAGCCTTGTTAACTAGCATTATTTTGGTAACCATCAGAAGACTTCAGGGACCAGTTAATTTCACTTTTCTAGCAACTAAGCATTATTCACAAAAGAGAATTGTTCCTGGGAAGAAGTGAGAGTACAGAATTGGTATAGGACTCTAACAAGAAAAACATTTGGTACCTTAGAATCGTAGAACACTACAACTGGAAGGGACCTCAAGAGGTCATTAAAACTAGTTCCCTGCTCTTTCAGCAGGACCGAGTACTGTCGAGACCATACCCGATAGGTTCCAATGATGGAGATTCCACAACCTCCCTAGGTAATTTATTCCAGTGTTTAACCACACTGACAGTTACGAAGTTTTTCCTAATGAAAAGTTTGAGCCCATTGCTCCTTGTCCTACCCTTAGAGGCCAAGGAGAACAATTTTTCTCCTCCCTCCTTGTAATCTTCTTTGAGATACTTTGAAACAGCTGTTATGTCCCCTCTAAGTCTCTCTTCTAAAGTAAACAAGCCCAGTTCTTTCAGTCTTCCCTCATAGCTCATGTTCTCTAGACCTTTAATCATGCTTGTTGCTCTTCTCTGGGCCTTCTCTCATTTCTCCACATCTTTCTTGAAAGGTGGTACCCAGAACTGGACACAGTACTCCAACTGAGGCCTGATGAGCACTGAGTAGAGCAGAAGAATGACTTCTCATATCTTGCTCTCAACACTCCTGTTAATGCATCCCAGGATCATGTTTGCTTTTTTTGCAACAGCATGACACTGTTAACTCATATTCAGCTTGTGGTCCCCTATGACCCATAAATTCCTTTCCTCAGTACTCCTTCCTAGACAGTCACTTCCCATTCTATATTTATGAAGCTGATTGTTCCTGGTTAAGTGGAGTACTTTGCATTTGTCCTTATTAAACTTCATCCTGTTTACCTCAGATCACTTGTCCAGATCATTTTGAATTATGAGCCTATCCTTCAAAGCAGTTGTAACCCCTCCCAGCTTGGTATCATTTGCAAACTTAATAAGCGCACTCTCTATGCCAATATCTAAATCATTGATGAAGATATTGAATAGAACCAGTCCCAAAACAGATCCCTGCAGAACCCAGTTTGTTAAGCCCTTCCAGCACGACTGCAAAACATTAATAACTACTCTCTGAGAATGGTTATCCAGCCAGTTATGCACCCACCTTATAGTGGCCTCATCTAAGTTGTATTTGCTTAGTTTATTGATAAGATCATGTGATACTGTGTAAAGTACCTGGCTAAAGTCAAGGTATACCACATCCACTGCTTCTCCCTTATCCACAAAGCTTGTTATCCTGTGAAAAAAAGCTATCGGATTGGTCTGGTAGGATTTGTTCTTTATAAATCTGTGCTGGCTGTTACCTATCACATTATTTTCATCCAGATGTTTGCAGATTAGTTCCTTAATTATTTGCTCCATTATCTTTCCCAGCACAGAAGTTAAACTGACTTGTCTGTAGTTTTCTGGATTATTCTTTTTTTTCCCTTTTCATAGATGGGCACTATGTTTGCCCTTTTCCAGTCTTCTGGAATCTCTTTCAACTTTCAGGACTTTTCAAAGATGATAGCTAAAGGCTCAGAAACCTCCTCTCTCAGCTCCTTAAGTATTCTAGGATGCACTTCTTCAGGCCCTGGTGACTTGAAGACATCCAATTTTTCTAAGTATTTAAAACTTGTTCTTTATGTATTTTATCCTCTAAACCAACCCCATTCCCACTACCATGCATTATGTTAGTCATTTCTGTGTCAGCCTTCTTGGTGAAGAGAGAAACAAGAAGTCATTAAGCACCTCTGCCATTTCCAAATTTCCTGATATTGTTTCTCCCTCCTCATTGAGTAGTGGGTCTACCCTGTCATTGATCTTCCTCTTGATTCTAATATGTTTATAGAATGACTTCTTGTTACCCTTTAGGTCTCTAGCTAATTGGAGCTCGTTCTGTGCCTTGGCCTTTCTAATCTTGTCCCTGCATACATAGTTTGCTTGTATACATCTTCTGTAATTTCTCCTAATTTCCACTTTTTATATGACTCCTTTGCAATTTTGAGCTCATGTAAGATCTCCTGGCTAAGCCAAGGCGGTCTTTTACCATACTTCGTATCTTTCCTATGCAGTGGAAATCTTGCTTTTGGACCCTTATTAATGCCCCTTTGAAAAACTGCCAAGTCTCTTAAGTTGTTTTTACTCTTAATCTTGCTTCCCATGGAACCTTACCTACCAGCTCTCTGTGTTTACCAAAATTTGCTTTTTCTGAAATTCTCTGTCTCTATTTTGCTGTTCTCCCTTTCACTCTTGCTTGGAATTATGAATTCTATGATTTTATGGTCACTTCCTCCCAAGCTATCTTCCACTATCAGATTCTCCATGAGTTCCTCCCTATTTGTTCAAATCAAATCTAGAACTGCTTCTGCCCCAGTAGCTTTTTCCACCTCTGAAATAAAAGTTTGTCATCCATGCAGTCCGAAAACTTTCTGGATGTCACCAGTTGCAAAATAGCCTCTGTAGGGCTGGAGTTGTTTGGCTCTGCCAAATTTAAAGGGCCAGCCTCACAAACGCACACTGGAGAAAACAGGGTATATAAGAGGATAAATCACAAGGGAGATTCTGATCTTGATGCTGCAAACATTGGTGCTTAACTTTAGGCATATAAGTGCTCCCAACTATTCACGTGCATTGAATTGAGCATCAAACGTAAGTATCTGCAGGACTGGTTTCTTATGATATGACCAAGGTAGATGGTGCTCTCGCATCATGCTTAACACTGTGTTAGTTTCCCACCCTGTGTCAGGATAGCTGAAGTCTCCCATCACCACAAAATCCTGTGTTTTGGATTTTTTTTTAGTGGAGAAAAACCTGTCTGCCAATCTATCACAAGGAAGAAAGAAAAGCCTTGTGATGGAGAAGATGGATAGTTCCTCCCCTTTCTCCTACTCTGAGATAGGGAGGACAAACCTGGGTTCCCTCAGAGTAGACACTCTCCAGAATGATGAGTGCGCCTGGGAAGTGAAAGCCTCCAGGGAGAAGGAGCCAGCAATCCTAGAATGAAAACCTTGGCAGGAAGAGAACTGCAATTCTGCACCTAGGGTGGGGAGTCACCTAGGAAAGTTTGGTGGAAGATGTGTTTTGAACTGTGTTAGTAACCCTGACTCCTAATACAAGTGGGGTAAGGAGGGAAGAACTCCAATAAGTGATGTATTAACATAGGGAAGAAGAGGAAACATGTGGTAAGGCCTGTTCGTAGCCAGCCTTGTAGACTTTCTACACTATTCCCCATCCTATTCCTTACACATTTTGACTTCTGTGGTTTCTAAAACCTGCATCTGTACATGGATTAGAGGTTTTAATTAAGTTGTCCACAAAGATATTCAAATTCCTTTCTTAAGCTAATATGTATCTGTAGTTTAGAGCCAACCCTATAATTTATTTCCCCCTCTTTTACATCAAGGCTACATTGTTGCTTCAATAGCCTCATATTAAGAGCTTAGTCTAAGATAGGAGTAATTATTCTTTGTCAGCACACAAGGTTTTTGGTCAAAGTATAGTCAAGGGCCAGAGAAAAGAAAGTGGTAAGTAAATAAAAAGATTTTGGGGTGGACTCTAAAGCATCTGGCCATCTGAATGTGGCCCCTGATCTAAGGCCTCTTGAAAGCCTAAATATATTATCCTTAAGGGATACGTTTCCAATCTTTGTGAGCATATCAACCACAACATCTTCTCAACAAGATGAGCTACAGAAACAATAGAAGAGGATACGTGGCCTGTATTCACTTTTGGAGAAAGGCCTTCACGTATAGGCTGAATATAGGACTTTTGGGGGGTGAATGTGGGGAAGGAGGAATGGAAACATTTCTCACCTAAAACAGCATCATTACATGAAGCCTGTAAAAGTTGTATATATCATATCATGGCTGCATAGCCTCATGGCTAGACCACAGAGCAGGCCAGCAGAAACAGAGGGGTGCTAGCCCCGGAGCTCTGAACCACACCCTCCCTAGTCCTCAAATTTGGGGTCTGGTCCTAAGAGTCTAGCTTCCTATTATTTGGGCCTTTCAGTAGGCTCCCCCTATTCTCAGAGGGGTAGGGTGGGGGCTTACTTCCTACTGTAGCTCCTGTGCAGACAGGCTGCAAGTCTTGTCCTGAGATTGTTGACCTGGGCTCGTCTTCTTGCTAGTCAGCCTCGAGCTGAGCCAGGCTCCTTCCTTTTCTCCTCCCCAGCCAGGTCTGGCACTGGTTGCAGGAAAAGCAGGACAGGGCTAGCTGCTCCTAGAGACTCTCTAAAACCTGGGATGTTGGGCCTCCTTTCCTTCACAGATGTCTATCCATGGTCACCTTAGCACAGTGCAAGCAAATGGTCATGTCAAATGAATTGTTACCGTTACAGAGGATTTACTTCCCTTTCCTAGATGGGACATCAATGCATAGCTGAGTTGCTATTAAGCACAGTCTGTGCACTCCCCGATTAGCTTGCTGAGATAAACACTAGAAGCTTGGACAGTTCCAGTTTTCCTGCGCTTGTCTGTGCCAGTCACTCATGTTTTTAAAAAAAAAAAAAAAAAACCACACAAACCAAAACCACCCTCTTCCAATGCTCATATAATCCATAATGCTTCAGTCCAGCTGACTAGGGGGCAGTTTACTGACCTCTCTTGGTCAGATTGGAGAACAACCTTTTAAGATGCACTTGTCTAATTTGTTTCCACAACACACAAAAACCTTCTGAGCTGCTTCTCTCCTGCCCTATCCTGAGACTAGGAACCAGACACGTGATGAAATGAGGGAAGCCCCAGAGGCCAAGATGTAGCATAGGCTAATTCAAGATACAGCCTAGTTTCACTAACACAGAACCAGCAACATCCTTCTGGTACATCCCAGGATGACTGTATTACTGCCCAATGCACCACACTGTTTGGCCTTCTTGAGCTCTTAACTACAGACACACATCAGGTTATTACCCTTTCACCAGCTATATATTTATTCTTCACTTACGTAACAGAACAGATTGCCTGTGTGTGGCAGGCAACATCCACACAACCATTCCCTGTCAGTCCAGACTTATCTTCTGAACTTTCTTCTGCCTCTCATGCCCTCCATTTATATCCTCCCAGTTAATGAGCCAATTGCCTTGTTACCCTAGCAGCTGCCACCCAAGTGTCCATAATCCCCAATAAAAACTGTTTACTAGACATCAATAACACCTCCCACCCTTGTAGCAGCCACAGTGACCAGGGTATTACTAATAGTGCTTTGTCACACCTTGTGAGTTGGGACATTTTCACAATGGTTCCAAAAATAGCAGCAGAATCTCTGCCTGCACTCCTGCCTCACCACAGCCTGCTTCACCTGATACCGCACAGCTGGGGAGGCTGAACCTGTTGGTATTTGTCAGCTGTGGGCACAAAGAGCAACACTATCCCAGACTATCTGAGCACCACTTACATAGTAAGAAAGAACCTATGAAAAGTTTATCGGGGTTGGATATGTAGTTTGAAAAGCCAGTGTGAGAACTGGGAAAGCTCTTCATGAAGTCTTCAACTCTACTCATTTCCAGTCTGCTCTTAGGCCTAAATTCAGAACGTGAGCTGTGACAATTACAAAATTCTTTATTGGCTCTATGAACTGTAGCTCAGGTTTGGGGTTATAGACTAGCAATTATTTTTCTTATCTCCTTCTACAAGAGGTTGTTGTTATTTCTCTGGGATTATGCTTGCTTGGTAAGGCACCTTGGTTATGCATGCCTGTTTTATCTTTGCATTGCTTTTATAAAAATACCTTCATAAAGAATTTTATATATGAATTTCTAATAATTTTTTAAGGAAAAAAATGCTCTTTTCTTAGGTTTTAGCCAATATTGCCTGGTTAAGCATACTGTAATATCTTATTGTTCTCACGGTTTCATTTATACCCCCCTTTTCTGTTTTGCAGAAGTGAGGCTTAATTTCCTTCATCTCTTCATAACATTTTTGGGCCAGACATACAATTCTGACTACTCCTGCACTTCAAAAGCATAATTCATCATTTGCATAGGTGTGGTTACCCACTGAGTATTTCAGTTCAGCATGATTCAGATCTCCTGCTTCCAAATAATTATAATTCTAAATACATAGTGGTATAGCAGTTGAATTTAGTTGTCCTACATCATTATGAAAGCATTTACTTTGCAGAATGGATGTGCTATGAAACCCTGTAGTGAATCTATGAAGGAATTCAGTGTCCTGCTATTTCTCAAACCATCCTGTCAGATTTACTCTGAGAAAACCAAAAAATTTAGAGTTCCAGGGTTGCAAGGGATTGGCAGAAAAGTCAGAAATGAAGTGAATTGTAGACAGAGGGGCCAAATGTTTTTAAGACATGTCAGCACATAACTGATGAACAGTTAATCCTTCAGCAGCGGGTTAACCTGTTGCCCTGTTTCCAGCCATGAGAAATGTTTCATCTGCAAGTTCCCTCACTTGTCATTGAGACTGTCAACCTGCTCTAATAAGCCAGCAGTAAAGCTCACATCACTATACATACAGAAATTCTAACGCACTTACTTTCCCTGTATGCTGCTGACATTTTATTCTCAAATCATTCTTGGTTTATCACCTCTTTTTCTCAAATACTTTCCCAGAGACTGCAGACCAGTGGGGAAAAGTCTGACTTAGAACAACTACAAATGGCTGAGAAGGGAGAAAAAAGACCAAGTGTGAGGTAAAATTAAACAAATGGTGCTTTGAACTTCAGCACTCCAGGCTCAAAGTTCTCTTGCTGGTGTTTTATGGGAGCTGTAGTATTTTTTTCCATCAAACTTGTAACTTTAGTTGAAATGGCTGTGTAAAAAAATGTTTCTTCCTATTGGTGGCAGAGCATTTTAATAATACTAAGCTCCTATGTAACATTTTCCATCAGTAGCTCTCAAAGGACAAAAATAATTATCAATGCTTAATTTGTAATGAAAAATGTTGGACTCAATTTTTTTTTTTTCCTTTTGTAATGATGTGCCACATGCAGAGGTGCCAAGGCTATAAACTGCCAAACCTCAAAGTGCTAGGACTCAGCCCTGTGGCAAGCACTGCTAATTATCAATATGTCACATAGATGAAGAAACTGAACCACAGAGACAGGTGAAGTGACTTTCCTAAAGACATGTGAGTGGCAGACCTTACGTGATGGAGAACCAAGGTTTTCTAATCCTGCTTCTAGGCCAGGCCAGATAATGGGTCAAATTCTGCTGGTAACTATAGCCATGAAGTCAATGGATTTTTGAGGGTATAACCAAGGACAATTTGTGAGGAACGGTGCTTTCGAAATTGGGGCACCCTTTCAAAGCCTGGCTACCTGGCTATTTTTAATTCAAAATCAGCACTTTCAACACATCGGTTGGCCACCATCATGCACGAGGTGCTGAATATTCATATCAGCACCTCACTTGCACTTTGAGCCATAATTTACATGATCCTTCCGAAAGGAAGGGGCAGCGTAGCCACAGCCATAGTCTCGTGGTGCTTTATGGAGACATAATACGCATCAGAATGACTTTAACTGAATATGAAGAACTCTTCCTCAGAAGTTGCTGGCACACAAGTGTGTGTTATGTAGATTGTGCTATGTGCATTATGCAAAACCAAATAGGAAGAAGGGGCTTTTGAAATCTGGGAGGTCCTTTTGAAAAGCCCCTGTCTACACAGACAGCGCACAATTTGAAAGCGACGCTGCCACCATAATGCTAATGAGGTGCTGGCAGCACCTCATTAGCATATGTCCAACTCACTCGTTACCATGCCCCTTCTGAAAGGAAGAAGCTATTGTATACCTAGCCATTGTATGAGGAATAACACCTATTTCAAAATGGTCTGTGTAGACAGGGAATGGAGGCTAATTTCGGAATAAGCCATAGTGTGCCCAAATAAACCTATTTAGAAATAGGATCTATTGTGTCTTGAGACTCAATTTCAAGATCGCGCCTAGCTATTTTGAAATGTACCTTGTGTGTAGCAGCATTATTTTGAAAGAAGCTATTCCATAAAATCTCTTCTGGAATAGCTTATTTTGAAATAACGCAGATGTGTATATGCAGGCTGAGAGGACTCTCTGTAACTCCATGGTAGGCCTGTTCCTGGCTTGGTGAATCTAATTAGAGGACGTACCAGGAGTTTGGGGTGTCTTCTCTGTTTTTACAATCTGCCTTGAGATCATACTCCCAATGTGAGCCACTTTAGGCAGTGTAACACTGTGTGCAAACTCTTTTCACCAAGTGGCACTCCATATCTGACTTCTCAATCCTCATCTTCAAAGGAAACCTACACGTGACCTTCAAAAGATGAGCCCGGGAACTTAATAACTGCTAGATGAAAAAGCCATCTTCATGAATGGTGCTACAGCAGCTTTAGTGAAGACAATATCTACACTGAAAAGAAAGCTTCTCCTGTCAGCTTAGTTAATCCAAGTCCTCAAGAGTTGTAGCTATGTCTGAGGGGGAGATGTTCTCCAGCTGACACGGTGTTGTCTACGTTGGGGGTATGGGCAGGGGGCAATGCGGTGGGAGTTGGGTCCATATAGCTATGTCACTTGCCATAGATCTGTACAAGAGAACAAGGTCTAAAAAAAAATCGCTGTTTCAACACAGACACTGGTTTTATAGCTTTTAAGAACAATTTGCAACTTACTACATCCTCCTTTCTCCTACGCTTGCAGAATGATGGCCACTTCATTTTAAGTAAAACAAAAAGGCAGTCCAGTGGCATTTCAAAGACTAACACAATAATTTATTAAGTGATGAACTTTTGTGGGACAGACCCACTTCTTCAGAACTGGAGAATTCAGAAATTTGAACAGTAGTTGAGCAACTGCTGGACACAGCACGGTCATTACCTAGAGAGGTGGTGGAATCTCCATCCCTAGAAGTTTTTAAGTCCTGGCTTGACAAAGACCTGGCTGGGATGATTTAGTTGGGGTTGATCCTGCTTTAGGCAGGGGGTGGACTCAATGACCTCCCAAGGTTCTTTCCAGCCATAAGATTTTATGAGACATTTGGTGAGGTTAAAAGTCACTGTTCTTCCCAAAAAAAGGAGGCGGGGGAGGTGGACAGAATGAACCACCCAGGAGTGACCTGTTGGGTGTATTTTCACAGGGGAAAGAGTAGTTGAGTGACCTATTGACATGGTACAGGCAGCTGTGTTCTCCCAGAGCTCACTTGCTATGGGTAGTTCAGCTTCTGAAGCCTACCAACTGTTTGGTTTTCTTGCCCCTGGGATTCCCTACTTTTCCTTCCTTCCTTGAGAGTAATATGAAGTCTTTCCTTAGTCTCATGGAGCCTGTTTACCTCCTGGGTTCATGTACAGGCAGCTGCGTGTATTTTCACAGAGGAAGAGTAGTTGAGTGACCTGTTGACATAGTACAGGCAGCTGGGTGCTCCCAGAGTGCATCTTGGTGCTTCACCTCCTGAAGCCCACCTGTTTGGTGTATTTTCGCCTGGCATTCCCTACTTTTCCTTTTTTGCTTGAAAATAATATGAAGTCTTTTCCTGTTGCATGAAGCCAATTTGTTCCACTTGGGCATCATGGGCTTCAGCCCACTTGTTTGGTGTGTTTTCACCATGGGAAAAGTAGCTGAGTGACCTGTTAACAGAGTACAGTCAGGTTATATTTTCAAGTCACTGCTCTTTAAAAAGGGACAGAATGAACAATAGTGCCAGCAATGGACACTTAGTAATGGCTTGGGCAGGGATGGGAGGGGTGCAGCGCATAATGGGGATGAATCAAACAATTTCTC
Source organism: Carettochelys insculpta (assembly GCF_033958435.1). Taxonomy (NCBI): domain Eukaryota; kingdom Metazoa; phylum Chordata; order Testudines; family Carettochelyidae; genus Carettochelys; species Carettochelys insculpta. The sequence continues at coordinate 81,166,979 of NC_134139.1, read as the reverse complement.
TCATCGGGGAAAGAGACTTCAGAAACATGGCTGTTTGTTTTTAAATGAGAGGGGAATGAGGGCAATGCATTCTGGGAAGATGACATCACACACACAACCACTTGTGGGGCATTTTTCCCATAACGCACCAGCAAGAAAACCCAAAATGGCATAGGGCTGAGGGAACTGTGAGATAGGTGCCCACAATGCACGGTGGCAACCGTCAAACTTCAGCAATTCAGTGGGGAAGCACTAAGTCAATTTTATGGGCAGCTATGGAAACTCAGTTTTGACTTTATTAAACTCAGCGTTACAAAGTCGACTTTACAAAATTTGACTATTTTGTAGTGTAGATGGAGCCTAAGGTATTAACTCTGCTGAGAAATTCTGGCTAGCCATGAAACACTGAGGGAAGATTTTAATTTAAGTCTTGATTGATCACAGTTCACCTGTTTTATACCTAAGTAAAACTGTCTACCCAGTTTAGCTGCTGCTGAGCAAGGTGTGTTATGAATCCAGACTTGGCTAGTAAAAGCTCTGCAATTAAAAAAAACCTTCTTTGATATTCAGCCCAGCTCATAAAAACCAAAAGTGTGCTGTTACCAATGTGAATGGATGAATGGTTTGTGTCCAACATCTGAACGGTTACAAATGTCACAGGCTCGGAAAAATTTAAAAGCCCACTTGAAAATGTTACTGAAGCCAGGTTCCTGATCTAAATTTAAAGAAATGAAAATATCAGACATTTTATTGAATAGCATGGCATGAAATTGCACCTTTAAGTTTCTGAAAAACATTGGGAAATTAATACACACACTTTAGGTACTAACATACAAATCAGATGGGATAGTGAGTGATTTGTGGTATATTGCCCTAACTACTAGGCTATTGGGTAGATGAAATATTTGTTTAAAGATAGCAACATGGTGCAATGCATTAGTAGCATCGGTCTGATGAATACTTACAACTCGATAGTCTCTGTCGAGCAGGGCGGATTTATGAATGCACAATTCCAGCGAGTGAGTTTGTGGGTTGTAATCTCTGGCAGAATGCACCTGAAAATGTTTATAGTCTGTAAGTGATGACTCCATGGAAGCTGGAGCATCCTTGGAAAAAGAATAGTGGGCACCCATCAGCCACCTCCCCTCCTTTAGTGCCTCCAACCCCCGTGAGTTCATCGAGAGATGGGTAACTTACTGATTACATCTGCGATGAATGAGTATTCAACACAGCCCTATTTAAACTTCACAGATCCTATCCTTGCATGTTTGAGGCAAAACTTGTGAAGCTTCTACACACAAGGGCTGTTTCTACACACGCCACTTTCTTCAAAAATTTTCAGGAAGAAGGGGCCTCAGAAGGAGGACTTCCTTCTGGAAGACCCCCTGGGGGCCACGCTTCGAAATGGCATTTTGGAGTCTGGAAGAATGTCTTCCGGACTCCAAATCACATGACCTTATGCTAATGAGGCACGGGGAATTTGCATCCGCACCTCATTAGCATATTTCAGGCCTTTTATTCGTATGCCTCTTTCGAAGATGTGTAGAAACGGCCAAGGTGTTTTGTTGACAGAAACTGTGGACAAAAAAGCCATGTAGATGCTCTGGGGGGCCCTTTCATCAACAGAACAGATGAAAGACTGAGCCTCTTATGTGCAGACGCGATCTGTGAACAGAAGTTTTGTCGGAACATCTCTTCTGACAGCAACTTCTGTAGACAGATGCTTCTAGTGTAGACATAGTCTTAGAGCAATTGCTTCTTTGGTAATTTGGGCAATGGGCGCTTTGTTCAAAATCCACTGGAGGAAAAGTAGTCTATTATCTTTAGCTGTCTTTGGAACCCCACATTAACAAGCCGGTTCCCCAGATATTCTATTAAATATCCTATTGCAAATACATGTGCCATTTGGTGTAGTGATCCTTCAAAATCAGTTTTCAGAAATACACAGATTAACATCAGAAGGGACCATTCAAGGATTTAATCTTATCTCTTTTACAGCATAGCCCACAGCATTTCACCTAGTTAGTCCTGTATTGATACCAACTGCCCATGCAAAATTGTCTCTTCAGTAGAGTTCTGGGTAGGTACAGAGCTCTATCTGCAAAGCTTGCTGAGGGATAGGGTGTGCAGTTATTTTGAAATAACTGTCCTACTGTCTACACACTGCAACTGCTAGTTCAAATTTTTTTTGAAATGGTGGTTGCCTTATTTTGCAATTAATAAGCCTCATTGCACAAGGAGTTGTACCTATTTCAAAATAGCTATAGTTAAGACAGGCTATGGCTACACAGTAGCCATAACTTGAAATAACTTACACAATTTGTTCAATGTAAATTGCATAATTTATTTAGAGTTGACTTAATTTAAACTTGGTTCCATCTGCATGCCACCAAAGTTTAAAATAAGCAGTTATTTCAAAGCTTCCACTACCCCTCGTACAACAAGGGGTACTGGAACTAGAATAACATGTTCAAAATAGTGCTGCACAGAATTGCTATTTTGAGATATATTTGTATCCTGAAATAGCAATTATAGTTCAGCCACAGCCACAGGGAACAGAGCCTATTTAAAAGTAAGCCAAAGTGCATCCAAACAGCTCTATTTCGAAAAAGGATGTGTGTGCGTATAAGTTGTATTTTAAAACAGCTAAGTGCTATTTTGAAATGCCTTTTTGTGTGTCACAGTGTTATTTCAAAATAAGCTATGTTAGAATAGCTCTTCCAGAATAGCTTATTTCAAAATTAGGCTGCCATGTAGACATTCCTGGTGTGAAAAGCGCATTCTTTAGAATGATACATTTTCAGAAATACTAAAAATTATCAACTGTACCATTTTTGAATTATTGAAAAAAAGTCAGGCTTTTCAGGTATTCACTTCTTAATCACATAGCAAAGAGTCAAATAGTCAGGAATGCTGGAATGATGTATCTGCTCACTCATCAGGACAGCTGTGCCTTTTATTTATGGTAACCAGGAAATGTTGGTATTTTATCAGGTCACCTGTGAAACATCTGGCTTTTTAGGTAAAGTAGTGCATCAAAGAAGTTATAATTTATTTGACTACATTTGCACAGGTCAGAAAACATGTGGTTCACAATATGCTGGTAAGATTTATGGAAATTTGTGGAAGGAAGAAAAGAAAAGGGAAAAAAAAGAGAAAGAAAGAACTGAACACACTTAGTCTTCATAGAAATCATCAAGACCAAATAATTTTTCTGCCAGAGACCTGACTGCATGACATTTTATTAGTCAGTCACATCAAATGTGAAATGCAACTTAATATTTTGCTATTATCACCTGACAACAGAATATAGAATAACACTCCAGTTTTACTGAAAAATAAAAGGAAAAGTAATACTCCCACCAAAACAAAGCACCAGTCCTAATACTGATCAACATTCATGCAGTAATCAAAGAAATTATGTTGATATGAGGCCTGATCTTGAAGTTGTTATTTGGCAAAACTACAAACAGTAGGAAATCTTATCCTAATCACAGTAAGACTTGGATACACAAAGAGAAAGTAACATTTTTGTAATATACAAGAGAACTCCTTTTCTCAGCTTTCTTTGGACCATTTATCCAAACTCATTTTTCCCCCAAATTTCTATATTTGAATTCAGATTTTTGCAGTATTAAAAAAACCTCCTTCCTCCATACTCAAGTTCTCATCTGCTCCATGAAATACTATTAGTTGCTTAGCATTCAGGCAGCTGGGCTTCACGATGCAGAAAATGGGAAGCAGAAAAGGAGGAAAAACAGGGTTTTTACATATATAAAGGGGAAAGACTATGCAAAGTAGAAAGTAAATATTATGATTACTGAGCAGTTCCTCTATGTTGACACACATTTCTGCCTAAGTGTTCATAAACCAGTATTAATTTCAGGCCCAACTGAGCAAAACTTGTTTCCACTCACATTTACTATTCACTTCAAAGTAAGTTTTGGGGAGCAAAAAATGCACTAGAGGAAATTACTAGAAAAATATAGGCAGAGTGGACCCACTTTCTCATGGCTGATTATCTAGACCAAAGCTAAACATTCAACAGAACTGCAACTTTAGTGTTTATAAGTAGCTATATACACAAGCACATGCAAAGATGTTGTTAACCTTATCTTACATACCTACACGATGTTGTTATAGCTGTGTTGGTTCCAGGATAGAGAGAGAGACAAGTAAGGGTAATCTTTTTAGATCAGCGTCTGTTGGCGAGAGACAAATTTTCAAGTTTACACCAAATTCTTCTTCAGCTCTGCACAATCTTGAAAGTTTCTCTCTTGCCAGCATAAGTTGACTCAATAAAAGCTACAGGTTGGATTTCCCTGGTCAGGCACTCTTGGGACCTGACTGTCCTGAATGAGGGATTTTGTCAGACCAAAGGAGGTCATTCCAAGCCCCCAATCCCAGCTCCTGTCCCAGCCCCACTTGGTTTCTGGCATCTGGCACTCCGAACACCATACTCCCTATAACTGGGGCTCTTTGGTTCTAGAATATCTGTGGTCCAGAATTACCACAGCTGTTGCCAGACCAGATAGTCCTAGTTTATAGAGGTTCAACCTGTAGCACCTCATCCACCTTGTCACTGCTATATTTCTGAAATATATGATCTACCATCTAGTTAGCCACTCCACCACTAGCTATGAGGCTTATTCAAGCAGCCATTAGGTAAAATGATATGTCCTGATTTGTAGAGGTCAGACTAGATCATTTTGGACTCTTTAAATCTAGGCTGTGACTGGTAAACAGGAAGCAGTGGTAATGACTCAATGAAAGGAAGAGAAAATGGAGATGACTGGATGTTCATGCTGTAGTACGTAAATGTTCCGAGAGTGAGTGCTTGAAAAGAGCTTTGTTTGTACAAAGTGCCACCTGACAGAGCTTATGGAAGAGAAGACCTGGGGCCTGGATCAGCAGAGGAAACCACTAGTTGAGTTTCAAATTAGAAGAAAAGACAAGCTGGCGGATAGCTGGGTGGGAGAAACTCATGTAATCCCCACACCTGACTTTAGCACGGAGAGAATGGGAGGAGTGAGGAGGAAATTAAGAAGGATACAGCAATGGAAAAAGGACAGAGGAAGGGTAAAGCTGATACCAATATCGCAGGGGACTGACTGCACCTGGTTATCTTAGAGGAATAGCCATGTTACTCTGTAGTGTCACAAAAACAAGCAGTTCTGTAGCACCTTAAAGACTAACAATTTTATTTATTAGGTTATGAGCTTTTATGGGTGAGACCCACTTCATCAGTTTGGCACATTTAATCTAGGGCTTAATGAAGATCTCATTTATCTTACATGTTACAAAAGCATTTCTCCCACCTTTGATATTCAATGGAATGGCACCCAGCCCACTTAATTTACTTCTTCCACAGATCCTATTAATGACATGTGATTCCACCCTCCCTATTCCTTTTTTTCTCCTCCTACTCCCTCCCCAATCTATAGACCCTGGATTCTTATTTCTGCTCCAAGTCTAATGAAGTGGGTCTTACCTGGAAAAGCTCATTGCTTAATAAATAAAATTGAGTCTCTTTGGGGTGCTACAGGACTATTTATTTTTGTACCCAGTTGAGCAAGGAATTTGGGAGAACCCAAGCAGCAACAGTTAAGATATTTGCACAACAATGAAAAAGCCCAATTAACAAAATGGAGGACCTCAAACTGCTGGTGCAGTAAATGAAATCAGATATCACAAAGGAAAAAAAAACATGGTGGAATAGTAACCATGACTGGCTTGCAGGTTTTGATGGGCATGTGCTGTTCAGGAAAGACAGAAATAAAGGCAAAAATGGTGGAGTAGCATTGTATATTAATGATGTGCTAGTTTGCAATGAAATTAGAAGTGATTAAATGGATAAGAGAGATTGTTTGGGCCAAAAAATATGTTAAGGAAGAAAGCTACTAGAGGTTCCTTTGGCTTACACCTTGAGGTGTGTACCACACCACAAGGATCCAATTTGGTTATGCACAGAGACCTCTTTAATGTTTTTAAAGAAATAACTAAATGCTACTGGGTACTGTGCGACTATGGAAGACTGATTTTCCAGAAGTAGATTGGAGGATAAGTGCCACTAATAATAGTAGGGCCCAGATTTTCCTGGATATGAGATGTGACTGATTTCTTTACCAAATAATTGCTGAATAAGGAAGAGGTGTTTTAGAGTTGGTGCTGGAGAGTGGTGAGGAGCTCATAAATGAATTTGTTGTAGGATGACAAATGTGGTTTGAGCAATCATGAGCAAATGCAGTTTAAACTAAATGGAAGAATAAATGAAAACAGATCTGCAGTAATGCTCCTTGATTTCAAAAGGCAAATTTTTAATAAAAGAAGGGAATTAGTTAGGGAAATTGACTGAACAGAAGAATTCAGGGCTCTGAATGTGGAGGATACCTGGAATCACTTTAAGTCAACATTGCAGAAACTACCTCGCACCTCCACCCCATCCAAAGGGAAAAACATTGTAGCAAAGGGTTGCAGATCAAGCTGGAAGAGCAAGAAACAAAAAAGCAGTAAAGTAGCATTTTAAAGACTAACAAAATAATTTATTAGGTGAGCTTTTGTGGGACAGACCAACTTCTTCGGACTATAGCTATACCAGAACAGACTCAATATTTAAGGCACAGAGAACCAAAAATAGTAATCAAGGTTGACAAATCAGAAAAAAATTATCAAGGTGAGCAAATCAGAGAGCAGAGGGGCAGGGTGGGGCAGGGAAGTCAAGAATTAGATTAAGCCAAGTATGTTAAAGGACCCCTATCGTGTCCCAGAAAATTTGAATCCCAGTTCAAACCACATGTTAATGTGTCGAATTTGAATATAAGAGAGAGTTCAGCTGTCTCTCTTTCCAAAGCAGTGTGAAAATTCTTCTTCAATAAGACTCAAACTCTTAAGTCATTAATGGAATGGCCCACTCCATTAAAATGTAGACTAACTGGTTTGTGGATCAGGAGTGTTTTCATGTCTGTTTTGTGCCCATTAACTCTTTCTCTGAGAGAGTTTGAAGTCTGTCCAATATACAAAACATCTGGGCATTGTTGACACATGATGGCATAATGATGTTAGTTGAGGAACATGAGAATGTGCCTGTGATTCTGTGACTAACCTGGTTAGGTCCAGTAACGGTATCTCCAGAATAGATATGTGGACAAAGCTGGCAGCGGGCTTTGTTGCAAGGAAAAGTTCCAGGACTGGTGTTCCTGTGGTATAGACTATGGCTGTTGGTGAGAATCCTCATAAGGGTGGGAGGTTGTCTGTAGGAGAGAACAGGCCTGTCACCTAGGGCCTTCTGGCATGTAGCATCCTGATTAAGGATAGGTTATATATCTTTAATAATGCATTGCAGTGGTTTGAGTTGGGGTCTGTAGGTAATGACCAGTGGCGTTCTGTTGCTTTTTGGGGCCTATCTCGGAGTAGCTGGTCTCTGGGTATTCGTCTGGCCCTGTTGATTTATTTTTTTATTTCTCCTGGTGGGTAATTCAGGTTTATGAATATTTGGTAAAGATCTTGTAGTTTTTGGTCTCTGTCAGTAGGATCAGAACAAATGTGATTGTACCTAAGGGCTTGACTGTAAATAATAGATCTAGTTATTGTGCAGGATGTAAGCTAGAAGCGTGTAGGTAAGCATAGCGATCAGTGGGTTTCCAGTAGAGTGTGGTACCAATTAGGCCATCCTTGATTTGTACTATAGTGTCTAGGAAATGTTTCTCTTGCATGTAGTAATCGAGGCATAAGTTGATGGTGGGGTGCAGATTGTTAAAGTCCCTGTGGAATTCTTCTAGAGACTCTATACCATGGGTCCAAATCATAAAGATGTCATCAATGTATCTTAAGTAGAGGAGGGGCGATAGGGGATGAGAGCTGAGGAATCGTTGTTCCAGGTCCGCCATAAATATGTTAGCATATTGTGAACCATGTGGGTGCCCATAGCAGTTCCACTAATCTGGAGGTATAAATGGTCCCCAAATCAGAAATAATTGTGGGTGAGAACAAAGTTACAGAGGTTGGACACCAGATTGGCTGTGGTGACATTCGGAATGGTATTCCTGATCACTTGTAATCCATCTTCATGTGGAATATCAATGTACAGAGCCTAAACATCCATGGTGGCAAGGATGGTGTTGTCAGGAACTTTTCTGATGTTTTGTAATTTCCTTGGGAAGTCAGTGGTATCTCAGAGATAGCTGGGAGTATTGGTGGCATAGGGTTTGAGGAGGGAGTCCATGTAACTGAATAGTCTGGTGATAAGGGTGCCAATACCTGAAATGATGGGTCATCCAGGGTTCCCAGGTTTGTGGATTTTGGGAAGTAAATCGAATAATCCAGGATGGCGCTCAGATGGTGTGTCTGAGTTAAAAAGGTCCCAGGTAGCAGCAGGGAGTTCCTTCAGTAGTAGTTGTAATTTCTTTTGGAATTCCAAAGTGGAATCAGAGGAGAGAGGTTTGTAAAATGTGGTGTTGGAGAGTTGTCTGGCTGCCTCCTGTTCATAGTCTGATAAAGAAAAAGCAGAAACACCATCAGGAATGGAAGATGGGATGGATCATCAAGAAAAGATACTTTGAGTAGGTCAGGGTGTAGGGATAACTTGAGAATAGTGCTGAGCACAACAATGACCACGCTCTGTGTAGGGCTAAGCTTCAATTCTATCTTTAAAAGATCGGTTGTGTAATGCCAAAAGGTTAACCTCACCTTACCTTTAGCATCGTGAAGGATTCTGACATTTGTGCTAAGTTTCAGGGTGCTCTGGAGCTTATTTTTGAAAATAACCAACCTGATTCCTCAACACCTAGTAGGAATTTTTAAGAATTATTCTTTGGCTACTGCTAAGGATGTCAAAGTAAAAAAAACCTCTTGAGCGGTTTGCAGCCACCAGAGAATCTGCCCGGAAATATTGGCAAGACTTGTCCAAAAAGATTCAGATCTGCTTGGAAAAAGGGGACTTTTTTGACAGCTGTAATGAAATTAAAGAGCCACTTGATTCACCTTATAAAGACCCCAATCTTGAAAACAAAAGATAAGTATGATCTTGACTAGCAGCCAAAGTAGCTTGGCTGTTGGACTGAACATTATAAGAAGAATTCTGCCTGGTTAGCCCATCAAAGAAAGCTATCATGTTGGTTTGACATGAATTGTTCTTGACAATTCCATGCTGCTACCTATCACCTTATTATCTTCCAAACATTTGCAGATGGATTCCTTAACTATGTGCTCCATTGTCTTTCCAGGCACTAAAGTTAAACTGACTGATCTGTAATTTCCTAGGTTGTCCTTATTTCCCTTTTTAGAGATGGGCACTATATTTGCCCTTTTTCAGTCTCCTGGAATTTCTCTTGATTTCCATGACTTATCAAAGATAACTACTGGCTCAGATACCTCCTGTATCAGCTCCTTGAGTATCCTATGATCTCTCAGGTCTCCATGGTTTTCCTTTACCTGTGGGCTTTGGTCACATGCCCGCATCAAACCTAGTTTAAAGCCCTACTTACCAGGTTATCCAAGGGTCTAGCTCAAGGGAAGGGTCTATCTTACCCTTCCTAGACAGGTGAACCCCATCTCTGCTAAGGAGTTGTTCCAGGAAGAAAGACATCTCCTTGTTAAGGAAGCCAGAGCCTTCCTGGCAACATCATCTCTGCAGCCAGGCATTCACCTCCAGGATGCACCTGTCTGTGCCTGGGCCCCTATCTCTGAGCAAAGGGACGGAAGAGAACACCAGCTACACTCCAAACTCCCTCACCCATAATTTCAGAGCTAATATCGGCCCCTGGTAAGCAGCATACCTCCGAATACATCATGTCGGGGGACAGATGGGTGCCTCCAGTCAACGCTGTGTTTGCTCCTCACAGAGGTGGTTGCAGACGTCCCAGCCTCGGGAGTGCATGGCTTCGTCTCCTCTTCCCTAGAGGATGATTCCTTAGCTGTCATATCCAGGGTAATGTAACACTTCTCCAGAAACATGGTGGGAGGTTTGGGGGGAAAAGTGGAGCACTACCTGCTGTGAGAAGTCGTCAGCTGCCAGTGTGTCCTCCCTGCGCCTCCCTCCGGAGGCAAAGGCATCTTCTTCACCATTGGTGCACCTGCAGTCCTCTGTAGCTGGATAGATTCCTCAGCCTTAGAGAGTATCTATATAGAGACATTCAAGAATTCCTCATCGGCTCGGATGCTCCTAAGCCTAGTCACTTCCTCCTGCAGCTCTCCCACCTGCCTCCTACCAGATTTCACCGACAGGCTCCTTTCACTTTGGATGCTCCCCTCAGGCTGGATTTCTGTAAGTGGGAAATGCAGGCCACAGTCTGTGCAACATGTCTACCCAGACCCTAGCACAGTGTCTCTGATCAGGTGGGCTCTCTGGCTACAGGTGAAGGAGACCTGAGCAGTGCTGGCACAGAAGATCAGAGCATTGAGAAAGAAAAATAGAACAAATAGGCACAATTTTGTTAGAATAATAGTTTAATCATGTAATGTTAAATATGTAAAAAATTCACACATTCTCCTGGCATGCAAACATATTGCCAGCAAATCCACAAACTTGTATAGAATGCCAGACTTTTTTTTTTAAAATTGAGAAAGAGCTGAGCTAGAAGTGACAATACTAATAACTTCCAAATCCCCTCTGTGCTCATCATAGAATCATAGAAGAGTAGGACTGGAAGGGACCTCAAGAGGCCATCAAGTCCAGCCCCCAGCCCTCATGGCAGGGCCAAGCACTTTCTAGACCATCCCTGAAAGCCATCTATCTAACCTCTTCTTAAATATCTCCAGTGATGGAGATTCTACCACCTCCCTTGGCAATTCCTTCCAGTGTTTGATCACCCCGACAGTTTGGAACTTTTTCCTAATGTCCAACCTGAACCTCCCCTGCTGCAATTTAAGTCCATTGCCTCTTGTTCTATCCTCAGAGGAAAGGAAGAACAAGTTCCCTCCCTCTGCCTTATGACACCCTTTTAGATACCTGAAAACAGCTATCATGTCCCCCCTCAATCTTCTCTTTTCCAAACTAAACAAGCCCAATTCTTTCAGCCTTTCTCCACAGGTCATGTTCTCTAGACCTTTGATCATTCTCGCTGCTCTCCTCTGGACCCTCTCCAATTTCTCCACATCCTTCCTGAACTGCGGTGCCCAGAACTGGACACAATACTCCAGCTGAGGCCTAACCTGCGCAGAGTAGAGCGGGAGAATGACTTCTCGTGTCTTGTTCACAACACACCTGTTAATGCATCCTAGAATCACGTTTGCTTTTTTTGCAACAGCATCACACTGTTGACTCATATTTAGCTTGTGGTCCACTATAACCCCTAGATCCCTTTCTGCTGTACTCATTCCTAGGCAGTCCTTTCCCATTCTGTATGCGTGACACTGATTGCTCCTTCCTAAGTGGAGCACTTTGCATTTGTCCTTATTAAACTTCATCCTGCTTACCTCAGCCCATTTCTCAAGTTTATCCAGATCCTTTTGAATTACGACCCTATCCTCCAAAGAAGTCGCAACCCCTCCCAGCTTGGTATCATCTGCAAACTTAATAAGTGTACTTTCTATGTCAATATGTAAATCGTTAATGAAGATACTGAACAGAAAGTGGGTGAGAAAAGCCAATGCATTACAATGACTATAAATGTGTTTCATATTTAAGTGACTTTAGGAGTTTTTTCTCCGTAATGAGATCATTAACTTCCAGATAAGGGATACATAATGAGAGCACTTCAGATCATTCAGAGCTTTAATTTGGATAAACATTCAGAAGTTTGGCTGCTTCTTCAAACTTCTAAAATGTTGAAGTGGAAATCTAATAAAAACAGACTTTCTTCTTAATCTTCTGGTATTTCCTGATTTTGTTTCCATTATTTCAGCACACTGGCATCAGTCTTGATTGCAACTGGATAGTACAGAAATGGTATCTAAAATTAATTTTAGAAAAAGAAAAACACTTTAACGGGCTTTTCTAAAGGGTTCTTTTTGAATTTGAGTCAAGGATATAGGTTAATTCTTATTTTATCCGTACGGGTCTCTCCAGTCCTCAAAGTGCATTCCACAGGTGACAGAAGGACAAGATATAACCAAACAGAATGAACTTGAAAAATTATTGCAGAAAATGTGGTAATAAAATAAAATCTGTACTGGAATGCAGGGTTAGCAAGAGTAACCACCACGTACGACACACCAGGCTTGTCTACACTTGCCCTCAACTTCAAAGGGGGCGGGGTGACCAGGGCGACGGGAGGTTACCAATGAAGGGCTGTGGTGCATAGGCAGCACTTCATCAGGCTAATTCTTCCCCGTGGCAACTTCGAAGTGTCAAATTTTTGGGCAGTAAAGGCACTTCGAAGTAGCACAGGTACTTCAAAGTGCCGGTGGCTACGCGCGTGCTGGCACTTTGAAGTTGCCATGGGGGAGAATGAGATGAAGTGCTATATATTCACCACAGCACTTAGTTAGTAATCTCCCATCATCCTGATTACCGTGCCCTCTTCGAAGCTGGGGGCAAGTTTAGACCCAGCCACAGAGGAGTACATGGAGGTTTACTGCAAGGTATACATAGGCTTAGTCTAACAAAGAACAGCTAACTGGGAAACAATTGAATATAACACTGTTAGACAAGGTTAATCTTTATAAAATAGATCAAGATGGGATGGATCTCAAGGGATCATTTCAGAGAGAGAAACGGAAGATAAAGGCTGGGATTTACAAAAGACTTCAAGGGAGTTAGATGCCTAATTCCCTTAAGCTTCTTTGAAAATCCCAACTGAAATTCATGAAATATGGAGACAAATGGGCAGCAACCCAGGCCCTGCCAGGCATGCAGAAGATTTCTCTAAACTATTTGGAGACAAGGCAGGATCAGCCTGGTCAAGAAATACTTAATCTTTTCCACAGACCCTGTGTGAGGCAAGGATGTACCGAAAGATAAAGACCACCTGGTCAGGACCTGCAAAACTATTCACAGCCTAATAACCTATTTCACCAATAAATTCAAAGAACTTGGCCAAATATTTCTGGCAAACAAACTGGAAAAAATTCTTCCAAAATTGACATACCCCCTAAAGAGCAGGATTTATTCTAGGCTGCAGGGCATCAGGCAACATATTTGGACTAGTTAACTGACTCCAACAATTCTTATGAAGGCAAAAACAGCACCAGTGTTTTCTTACCATAAAACAAAGCAGGGAAAAACAGTCCTTCTGATTCCAGGGAAAGACTTTAGTTCCTCTAAAAGAGATCATTTATGTTTTTAAAAATTCCATCCTTTCTTAGACAGTTGAATCAGAAAACAAAATAACTAACTAGTCTACTTCTGTCAAATACTTCCAATTATTATTTGGTAGTTTGGTGTTTCAGACCATTCATTTAAAAAAAAAAAAAGGCACAACAGATAAAAGTTTCCAGGTATAGGATCCGCTCTGAAGTGGATTTCGGTGACCGCCATAATATTTTAAAGCTTAATAAAGGAATGTTAAGTTACCTCCTATTCAGATTTGTTTTCTAAACCCCAATGAATAGAACACATGCAGGGATATCATCTTGTCTCTTGCTAAATCCATGAAAGATCAGACAGCTTATGCAGCACATCTAAATGAATACCCATTTGAAGTTCCCTGTAATCTAACATTAAAAATTCAGATGAACAGGTTTACATTAGATCTAACGTTATACCCGTGATATCGGCCAACATCAGTGCTTAGCCTTATGCTGTAAGAAATTCTGTTTAGGCGAATAGGACTGCTTCCATTTATAAAGTTAAGTATGAACATAAATGTTTGTAGGATTGGGACCTGAATAAGTTAAACTCTTCTGCTAGGATTTTCTTAAGAACAGCCCCTTCCTTGCACAGGTATAAACCATGTTGAAGAGAAGAACATCTGTGTGTTGTCAACTTCAACTTCACCTTTGACTCCATGGTCCCTCTGATTTCTCTGTCCTTCCTATTAGCCCTGACCCACAGATCACACTCCTTCTCCATTCTTGAATCACTGAATACACCTGTAGAATAGTTGCACTGTCCTGTCCTCCTGCTACGCATGCCTCCTCTTCCCTTCACAGCAGCTATCTTTCCACTGAACTCTACAACTACAGCTCTGACATTCATTTGCCACTTGTCACTCCATGCTCCCAGAAGGGGTGGGACCACAGCCAGCCAGCCCTCAGAGCTGTCTGGACCACGATGCTGGTTCCTACTCTTCCCCAGCCCTCAGAGTCCCACAGCTCACCCAGCACAGCGCTCCAGCATTTTGGCAGTGATTTAAAGGGCCTGGGGCTTTAGCCCCTGCTGCTGCTACAGTGGCAGCTGCTAGGACCCAGGGGCCTCTTCAGATCACCCTGCCTGGAAGCAACTACCCCCTTTGCCAACCCTCCCCATTAGTGGGTGTGGGTGCACCTTAGAGCTAGATTAATCTGTTGTGGGTCCCAGAGACAAGACTATGGCCCTGACCTGAGACCTTGTCCCTGGTCAGCCTCTTTCCCCCCAAAGCGCCACTTGCCCAGGGGAGAGTGGGCACAGAACGGCACACAGGGGCAAAAGCAGAAGTCAGCATCTGTGTCTGTATGTTATAATAGGTTTGCAGTTTATGGCCTCCATGAATGACATCATATTTGTGCATAAACATCTTGGGTGAAAGTCTAGCTCTACTGATGTCAAAGGCAAAACTCCCATTGACTTCAGTAGGACCAAGATTTCACCCCAGATACTTTTAAGCATACCCTGACATACGTCCTGAAATTATTTAGCCTGAACAGTACCTGTACTATAAAACTTTTGAGAAATTGATTCCTACATAAGCACCACAAAATAAGATATGAGTGTCTGTGTGACTTAAGCTGCCTGCTAAAAGTCTTGAAAGATAAGAGTCCTTGAAAACACAAGATCACAGGAAATGGCTGGTTAACACTAAGAGTTGTGCAGATTTGTGTGGGAAGGGACACAGCACTTCAGTCATCATGCTTCATGACTGTCACAGCTTTTGAAAATACTTCATTTGAGTGGGAAGCATCCAACATGCATGTATCAGCCATCTTATCTCAAATACAATTATTTGACTATCTAGCTGTCAAGACCACTGCAGAGGTTCTAAATGTTACTTTCTGGCTCATCACGGTAATGGGTCTAGTTTCTTTACAACCAGGTACAATTTCAGGTCAAATCTCTCTAATCCAGAGCGTTCTCATCCAGCAACCTCCATAATCCAGCATGAGTTTAGGTAGCCAGCCGACCGCTTATCATGGGTGTGGCCAAGTTTCCAGTGGTCCCATAGAGTTTGTTTATAGCCACCAGACCTGGCTCTCAGTCTGTGCTGTGATTTATCTGTAATTTATCCCTAAATGTCTTCTATGATCTCAGTAAGCAGTGGAAGTGTTGGTAATGTGCTAAAAAATATTGACCTCCCACAGTCTGGAAAATTTTCTCGTCTGGCACCAATCAGGTCCCAAGGGTGTCAGACAAGATAGGTCCAACCTGTACAATACTAGTATGTATTCTCTCACTAACTGGATTTGCCCATTACTCTGGGGTATGCTCATTTATTTCAGGTTACAGGTGAACAATTCTATCAGTGTGCTGCTTTTGACCCTAGTGTTCCTAAGAAGTTTTACCTTCTGCCAGTTCCCTCCCAATGGAGCTATTCTGTCCAATCAAGGGTCCACAGGATTAAGTTCCTCCTACCCTGAACTCAGGTCACCCCGTCCCCACCCCCAGAGCTTGTCTGAGAGGACCGGTTAATCAGCCCTTGCAAGCTGACACCTCATATGTCCCTGTACTCAGTGGGCTGGGTTGCACAGCAGTGCCACGTTGTGGCCCTTACATGCCCTTGGACTCAGTGGCTGGGTTAAACAGCACACTCAGCTGCAACGTCATATGCCACCCTGGTTCAACACTCCCTCCCTAATTCCCTATTTCACAGCCCAATCATTCTACTAGTAACCCTCCTGATGGGCAAACCCCACTGGAGTTCTGGGTACCACAGGGAGCTTTTAGTTTAGATACAAGAAGCATTGTTGCAGAGTGAATGGGGAAGCCAGAACAACACCCCTGAGGAAGACTGAGCCAGAGAGGAAGAAAGAGAGAGAGACGCAACCAGTTTAACAATGAAAGTTATTTATTTTTGGGTAGTGAATATATATTTAACAGATACAACAGCAAATAAACTGATTATAAATGTTAGGGTTAGCAAACCATAGGACTAATTATGTAAATTAGGGTTAAGAGGCTATGCCTAGAGAGAGATCTCACCACTCCATGGATCTTGCACTGATTGGAGGTCCCAGATATTGGCCAGGGATCCAGAGGGAAGGAGATAAGCAGAGCCCCCATTATGATCAGGCAGGAGATGATGAGGTCTCAATGAAGCTAATGTAGAGTTTACATCCAGGCATCAGAACAGTTTCTTGAGCAAGGACAAGTGTTTTTGTGGGGACAGGACAATAGTTCAAGAACACCACTGGATTTGATTATGGGTAAACAGGGGCAAGACAATAGAGACTGATCATGCCTGGCTATAGGCGATGTTCCTTGAAGGAACTCACAATGCACCCAGGCAATTTCAATATTTTGGGTATCAATAGGATCCATTACTAGAACTGGTCTGGATGTGAGCAGGCCTGGGTTTATTAGCATCTGGAGCAGAGATTTCCCATCAGGCAGTGCTTCTCCGCTTTCAGTATCCCATAGTTCAGTGGGATATCCATAGTATGCCATAGTTCAGTGACGAGCTGTTCTCCATTCTGTATGCGAATGAAGAGGTCTTTCTGTTCTGTCTTTAATGCAGATGAGGCTAGGGGTGTTTCCTCAATCCAAATCACCCTTGTTGGTAGGATTTAGACGTGTCCACACCTGCCAGTTTCAATGCTTTGTCTTTGATTCAAGCAGAGGCCTGGGGGCGGAAGGTGATTTGTTTTCTTTGAGAGTGTCATTCCCTGGCTCCCCAAGAGCACATGGCTGACCAGTGGTCGTGCTCTGCTTCCCCAAAACCACAGAACTGGTAGGTAACAGCACCAGTCAGGTCCCAAGGGTGTCAGAGGAGACAAGTTCAACCTGCATAATACTAGTATGTATTCTGTCACCAAATAAATGTTACATATTGTAAATGTCATAGCTTTGGTGTTTGCATTCAGTCAGAACAATAAAAGCTCTTTAACTTAGTATAGTAAAGAGTCTTTAATATTACAGTAATAATCACATTAATATTAGTCTAGAGAAAGGATCATTTACAAGTTGATAGCACTCTTGAGTCCCTACACACTGCATTACTAGTGTAAGCATCCCTGACCATAATTTACTGTGTAGGGGAGAATTACAGCGAGGAGATCCATGTGTGTGCTGATGCTGGGTTATGCTTGGAAAACCTAATGGGGGGGAAAAAATCAATGTGGGACCCAATTATTCACGTGGGAGGTGCCAATATGAGTGCTTTCCAGACTCATGGAAGAAAAGAAAAGAACATAGTAAGGAATGAGGAGAACCATACGCACTTTTTAGGGCATGATGGGTATGACATTTGGTTTGTTGGGGGGTGCAGCAACAGCCACTGCAGACCCTAGGGTAAAGCATGGGGAGGGGCTGGCTCTATGCTGCAGAAGGAGCAGGACCAAGGACAGTCAGTGGCATGGGGCTTCTCCCCCCAAGATCCCCACAAAGTGGCACAGCAGCATTTCGGTGGCACTTCAAAAGGAGCCTAGAGCTCTGGCCACCACTGCTACCGAAGCTATGGGGACCTTTGAAACATTGGCTCCTGGGGCAACTGTCCCTTGGCCCCCTACTTCTGGCAGACCTGACTGGGGACCCTTTGGCTGATTCAGATCTGACCTCAGTTTAGTCTTAAATCCTCCATGGCTTGTCTGAGTTCTACAGCTATGGAGCTCCCTAACACACACCAGTAGAGAAAAACATAGCATGAATGCTGTCCCATATTCCTGGTAAGTGGCTTCTGAAAAGCCAACATTCCAACATAAAATACTGGCATTATTAGAGCCTTACTTTGTGCTGTTCCGGCAGAAAGCAGCAACAAAGGATTAATACTGAAGGGAAAACATGGTGAAAGGGATGAATATATTAGTCTGTCCAAACCCTCGTGTATGTTTTCACTCAAGCTGTATCCTTTTTGAGCAGCAGTTTTCTCTTTGGTCAGAGCACTTTGGTTGTGTTGCATAGCATGACTAGCACATTATATTGAATTTCAGGTCATACTTTAATCTTAACTACACATAGCGGTTTACCTCTATGCAAAAACAATGCAAGGAAAGAAAAGGGAATTTGAAACCATCCCTCACCACTGAGTTGGCTTCCGAAGTTAATTTTTCTGAAACATAAACAACAAAGTGAGAGCGTTCCATTTGCTACTGAAGTATTGTATATTTATACCCAAATCTGTAAATATGATTGAAGCTGGGCTTGACTTAAATCATTTGATGTAGTATCAAAATCACAGACTACTCGTCTTCTTAATATTTTTTTTCATGTTAGGTGTGCCTTCCCTACTTTCATTTATTTTCAAGTCATTTTTACAGCAATGTTAAAAGCTGACCTGCGGAAAACTCATCTACAAAGCCACATACGCCCCCTCTCTGGGCTCTGGCTGAGTTTCATGGGGCTTGTAAGAGTTTGATTCAGGGTGACCTTCAGTTTCTGGCTGAACTGGACTCAAGAAACCAACTTGAAAGAATTCCAGGCTTTGCAAACCCTGAAAAATACTGTTCCAATGAAGACTTGTGAAAACCTCATGGAACTGAAACCACTGGGATGCACTGAGCTCACTGGGGAAGAAATATATACTTCCCAACCACATATAATAAAGCTTAGCTTTAATCCAATGATCTCCAAAGCTTGCTAAAATCAACAGAAAGACTCATTAACTACAACACCCACTGGACTGAGCTGAAATAATATCACCTAATCATATCCCAATTAAGTAGTACTTTTCATTGGTAGTTCTCCAACTGATTTACAAAAACCAAAAGCCCCTCAAGAACAACCTCTCCCTCCCACATTATCCTCCTTTTGCAAATTGAGAAACTGAGGCATAGAGGTGATATGGCTTGCCCAAAATCATGCAGCAGATCATTAATTCAGCTGGGAATAGCACGTCTCTTGATTGTCAGTTTTGTGTCCTGTCTGGAGCAGTGGCCCCCAACCTTTTCAGTAACACGGCACCCTTCAATGAGACAAACAATTCCACAGCACATCCACTTTTCAGCTGAATCGATTGCTCATATCTACTTACATTTACCACAGTTACAGCCTTACTAAAGAGGTCTGCAACCTAGCAGTGCATACACCAAGCTAAACAAGGATCAAATGCATCCATGTTTCAAATCCATCACAGAATACACTGTCTTAGACAGCGAGCACAGACACATTTTCAAAATCTGCTCAAGGCCGTTCTAGGGATGTCGAGTAAATGAGTAACCATGGAAAGCTGGCTCCCCTCCCAATCAGCCCATTGGAGGTCCCCGCCCTTCACAGTGGCTCTATAAAGCAGGTAAATGCCAACCTCACAGGACCTTGTTCATGCTGGGAGGCAGCTGAAATGCTGCTTCCAGGCCTAGACAAGCTGGCAGGGAGCCCATCGCCACTCCCTGCTGTGGCAACGGGGAGGGAGGGAGGGCAGGAGCCTGTTAGAAGTGGGATGCGGTTTAAATGCCACATCCTGGCTCCAATAGGCTGATGGGGAGGGGAGCCTGATTTCCATGATTACTCATTTACTCAACATCCCTAGAACGGCCTTGAGCAGATTTTGAAAATGTGTCTGTGGTCACCCTCAACTCCCTCCTGCTTCAGACTCTTGTCCACCTGGATGATGTTGATGCTGCTGTGGTTGATTTTGTTGCGGTGGGGTTCCCCAACTGTTTTGTGGCCATTGACAGGACCCACATCTCCATCCATGCCCTGGACCACGGTGCGGCATGGTTTAATCAACAGAAAGGGACACCACTCCATTGTAATGTAGGCCCTGGCAGGGTCAGGCCCAGTGTGGAGGCCTGGGGAGTAGTGCGGGGGGGTGGTGACCAAGGACAGGATTCATCGAGAGAGGTCCAGGATGGCCAGGGGGAGGCCTGATGGGGGAAGAGCAGCCGGAGCAGGGGGAGCAGAGGTGGTGGGTATGGTCAGTTGGGCCAGTAGGTCCCTCCAGATAACAGTGGCAGCATCTAGGCAGGACATCAAGCTGGTTCCATGCCCACCTCTGCTACTCCCAGTGCCTCGCCCACCCTGCCTCATCAGCCTGCAGCCACTGCTTCATGATGTCAGTGCCCTGCCCAAGGGCCCCCCATCCTCCTCGGCCCAGCAACAGGCCCTCCCATCCATGGGGCCACCCACACCACCATGGAGCTGTGCTGCATTCTGGCACCAATGGTCCTGCAGGTGTGCCTGGCTCCAGCTCCAGCCATGCGACTGTGTGGTCAGACCAGGCGGAATGCTGAGCCTTGAGCGCACGTGCAGGTGCTGAGTTTGAGGGGTGGCATCCCAGCCGAGCTGGCCCTGTGGAGGTCACATCATACCCCACGCTCCCCACCATGCCCTGGGGTGTGTGCCCCATAGGGGTTACACACCAGCAGGTGCCTGGAAAAGGTCCGGCAAAGCCCTGGAGTTGCCCTGGCTGGTGGAGGGGCCCAACTCCAGGCTAATGATCAGGGTCTCCTCACTGGCCAGGGATGTGGTGTCATCCTCATCATCCAGCTGCTGCTTCCCCCAAGTGGGACTCCAGATCCAGGGTACAGAACTCCCCAGATATGTCCAGGGGCCTTGCAGTGGGGAGTGGATGTGTCCTCCACCTGGAGGAGCTCATGTAACTCCTGGTAGTAGGGGCAGCGTGGCCATTTTTTTCCTGATCTGTGACCTTCATCCTGAGCCTGGATATACCCCGGCTACAGCTCCTTAGTTTTTGCCTGGCCCTGCTCCATGGCCCGGGCACAGTGTCCTTGGGCTGACAGGGCTGTTGTGATCCAGGTGTAGCCCAGGCCGTTCCCCCTTTTAGTGGTTGGATTGAGCAACACTGTCTCTTCAGCCCAGCAGCTGAGCAGGTCCAGATTTTGGAGTCTATCCAGGACACGGGGTGTCTCTGGGGGCTCCTCTTCCCACCCCTTGGAGGGACAGGGGATGTTCCTGTGGAATGGGAGGCTGCCATTCACCTGTGCTAGCTTCAGTGGGTGGCTGTGGGCAGGCTGCAGGCTCACATGCTGGCTGGGCTGCTCACATGCTTCCTGGTAGGTGGCTTCCAGTGCTCCTGCACCTTTAAGACTGGCTAGAGGGGCAGAGTATAGAGCTCTGTTTGCAGTGGACAGAGGGTCTCCTGGCTCCAGGTAGCTGGCACCATAGAGGACTCCTCTATCCACAGAAGCACCTCTCCCTGCCCCAGGAGCTTCTACTCTGCTGTGCCTCGAATGGGAGCAACAGAACTCTGCCAAGGAAACTGCTACGTTCTGTTGACAGTGTGGATGCTCCCCGAGTTCTGTCGACAGGAGGCTGCTTTTGTTGATAAAACGCTATAGTTTAGACACGACCATGATGTGCCCATTCCTGCTTCCATTCAGACCAGCTGCACAGCTTCCATTGACTTTAAGGGTTGTCCTGTATTAACAGCCCTTGGCAACACTACAGTTATGCTGCAGCTGCTGCTTTTCTTTCATAACACCCACTTTTCAGAACGTCATGCAGTTTAGCCACATGATATGCTCCAGGCCAAAACCCAGTCCGGGAATAAACAATTGCTTTTTAATCAATGTAAAATGCTATATGTTCTATGGCATAACAGTTCTGGTTTCTCTTTCAAGAATGAAATCTGGCAAGCAATTGGATCTCACTATTTTTGGTACTAAAACAAAAAGAAAAAAGAAAAAAAAAAGTGACAGCCAGTTTGGCAATCATACTCTGAAAAGGGGCTTCAGAGGGTGTTTCTATACTGCAAAGTAAACCCAAGATGAGAGTGACTTGAGGCTGTGGACTCTGCATTTGAAAATCCAGGGCACGAGCATCCATGTGGCACACTGACCCTAGCTCTATACCTCAATACTCAGAAATGAACACAACTAATCCTACCCTGGACTTCCCCATCCTAACCCAGTCCTATAGCCCTTTGTTCATGGTGCAGGGTGGGAAAACTTGACACCTCCACTCTACACATCACAGGATGTTGTCAGCTCCTGCCAAGTTGCTAACTGAGTTTGCTGGGCTATCTTTTGGGGCTTCATGCTCCCGCAACTAGAACCAACAACATGGAGGAGCCACTGTTTGACGAGTTCCTCTTGGCTGCACTTTCAGAAGTGGGCACAATATCCATGAGATGCTGGTGGACATTTTGGCAGTGTGACAGACTGCTAGATAAGAACAGCGAACCAGAGCTCTGCCCTGCCAGCTGCAGCAGAAAGGATAATTGGATTGGCTGAGTAAGCCCAAACCAGAGAGGTAAATGGGGAACACCTGCAGGCTTTGTTTGCCACAGAACTACACAAGCCTGGTAGGAAAGAAAAAGGAGGGAAGGAGAGAAACCAGGGAGTAGAAAACTGTGCCCCCCGCCCCCCTGCCAAGGCTACAGGAGCTAGCAATCCTTGAGCTGGCTGCTGAGCCTTGGTATGGGGAAGGTGGTGGGAAATGACATGGACAATAAAGGACATGGTTGCTTGAACAAGAAGAAGTCTCTGATTGGTTTGTGATTTCAAAACGGGACCAAAGCTGAGGGATCTGTATATGAACCTGTTTCAGACACCATTTTCTGACCCACTGAAGTCATCTTCTGGCACTAAGGATGGAGCTGAAGGATGACAATGGTTACACACACAGAAGACTCAAAACTGCTCCTGTTCCTGATGCTCAGTACCATAAGCACAAAATGTGGGGTGCAGTTCTAGGATGAGAATCGGTGGGCCCAGAACTTTAGTATGAAGAAAGTAACATTTCCAGAGCTTCGTGAGCAGTGTGTCTGAACCCCCCAGCTGGATGTGCTGAGCCAAAAACCTCTCAGAGGTCTGCCCACCCCAATACTAGCCCAGCCTACTAAAGCTGCTGAGTTAGTCATTTCCGAGGCCTGGCCAAGCTAGAGCTCCTGAGTTCATAACTTCAGAGCTGTCTTGCCTGTGCTTTAGTCCAGCCACCGATAGTAGCTAAGCTGGCAACCTCACAAAGGTGTATGCCTTTACAAACGAAGCTGAAGGTCCTCCTCAGCCAGTGAGGTCACAGTAGCCTCCATTTGATAGCAGAGATCATGGGGCTAAGCCAGTAACGCTGGAGCCGTCTGACCTTTGACATCAGGTACTGAGTCAGTGACATTCATGAAGATCAGAGATCTTGTAGCTCACATACTTCTTGCTTTTTATTAGTGAAAGGGAGGGAACCAGTGGGGAGGAGGTATGGATTTGTTTTAAATCATCTTGGAGATCTACATAAATAGCTGATGTGAAGTCTAACAAATGATTGGAAAGGTTCATCTCATGCTATAGGTTTCAAGAAAGTCTAACTATTGAGGGGAATAAGGTGGCTTTCAAACCTTCTCCTGAAGCATTTGCTGTGGCCACCAACCAACTATTGGGCTGGATGGACTTTGGGTCTGGTCCAGTTTGGCAATTCCCATTTTCATCTCTGTCTGAGGCAAATCAGGGCAGTTCATCCAGAAGATGGTTATGGTAGTTACCAGGCATGCTCAACAAAAATTTCCTTGACTCTAGGGGCAGACAATTTGACATATATTAAATTTCCTTCACTTGAGTATTGCACTAATCACAGCACAAGAGCAGGGAGAGTTTAAAAATACAAGAGAGTTCTATGGATCTCGCAGAGCGGCATAAGACCAGAAGTTGTGCGACATTAGGTACTGAGTGGCAGTGCTATCCGATGATTTCACACTAGGTGAAAAATATCAAGTCACCTATTAAAGGACTGGAGCCTCCCAGATATAGGGAGCCACCATAGTTGTTTACTGATCAGACAGAAGCATTTGGATTGAGATAGTGTTGTTGCCTTTCAAGTTCTGAGAAAATCCAGGTGACACTACGTTCTGAACTACCCTCTGGACTGAGAAATAATCTCTGAAAGAAGATCTCGGGGGAAAAATGGATCTGCTAAATTACAGAAATGTAAATGTTGTGCTAAAACCTTATTATAGTCCAGGTGTTATATAAACCATGAGTGTGCCTAGTAACAGCAGCAGAATTATGGAATTCTCTAAAGAAAACAGTAGGAGATTTGCTGGGCAAATGTTCCGTACGGTCTCTGAAGTAGACTAGAAGCCATGAGTAACACCTACCTGCAGGAATCTGAATGCAGGAATGCTGGCATCTGGTTCTGAGCAAATGAATTTGAAGAGTCTAAAAAGAGAATTCTGACCTGAACATCAGCAAAGGTTAAACTGAGAAGCAGGAAAAGGGGAATGTCATAGGTGTTGGCTATGACTACACTAGAAACCTCTATTGCCACACATTTCTGTCAGAAGAGATTTTCCAACAAAACGTCTGTCAACAAAGTGTGGCCGTACATTAAAGCAGATTGAAAGAGCAATCCATTCTGTTGACAGAGTGGCCAGCCTGCTTGGCCGGTCTCGACAAAGCAGCCACCCAGAAGCAAAGCTGACAGGGCTGCTCAGCGTCTTGGAAGCCCTGTCTGTCGACAGAAGTCTCCTGCCCCCGGAACATTCACACAGAGTCTGTTGACAAAGGTGGTCTTCCTCATCTGGGAGAGGCAGAAGGTTGTTGGCAGAAGTACCAAGTTTTGTCAACAAAATGCATTTTGTGTGTGGACATACGGCAGCTATAGCCGTTGCATATGATTTAGCCCACCACCCCGTTATCTCAGAACCACATGCTGGAACTGCTGAGCTCTCACATTCGCGGAAGCGCACATATATACCCGCTCAGTAAATCTAGAGTTGCCAAGTAGTAGCTAAAATAATAGGGACCATGTGGAAGCATTGTTTCCTTTCCACTACTAAAGCAGCTAAAATAATAAGGACCATATGGAAGCATGGTTCCCCTTCCACTGCTAAGGGAAAAAGAAAAGCCACTTCCTACTCTGCCGAATTCATATTATTCAGCTCCCTTGATATCCTCGCTACTGTTGCGCCTCACCTGGTTTCTGAATGTGAGTCAGCAGATGGGAGAATTAGAAATTGGCAGGAGTGCTGGTGAATTTAAGGATGCGCAGGTTGCCTGTCAAGAAGTGGAGTAAAGCGAACATATGAGACAAGAAATACTTTTCAGATTAGGAGTCTCTAATCTGCTGCTTTTGTTCTCCTAACTTCCAAGGGCCAGAAAGGGAAAGGAGAAAAAAAAACCAGCTTCTCCTCAGTGTTCTTTATCTCCTGGACAAAGAGGTCCTCCCAGTCCCCTCCTCTAGCTTGTCTTCACAGGATCCTGAGTAGCCCACTCATTTCCCTCTCTACTCCTTGCATGCCACCCATCTCATGGCCCCCATTACCACAGTAGTTGAGCATGTCAGGATTTTTAATATATTTATGAACACTGCAGCAAGACAGGGAAGTGCTATTATCCCCATTTTACAGATGGGACATGAAGGCCCAGGCACCAATGTGAGTTAGGTACCTAAATACCTCTGAGACTCTGGAACAGACTTGCTCAAAGTCACAAAGCAAATCAGAAGCAGAGGAGAGAACTGAATCTGGGTTTTCTGAGCCAAAAGCTACTGCTCTAATCGCGGGAGCATGTGTCTGCTCCTGAGAGGAAAAGGTAGAAGGATTAGTTGTAAACATAAGGAGTAATCCCTGAAAACAGGTCCACATTCTCTGTTCAGAGCCTGCCTCCCCCCCACTTATTTGTTTGGTTGGCAGTGGGCCTGCTTATGTACTCCTGTACTTCTTCCAAGTTAACAATCCATTCACTCACTACTTTTGTCTTCCCTGTGTCATGTTCCATCATACCAAGTGATGAGGTATCATTTCTCTGCATGACACACAACTATTAGAATTTTGACTTGAACCACTACCAAGGATGGACATTTATGGAAGGGGTTAGGGGATGAAGATGGTCCCACAGTGTAGCAGGCGTGGATAGAAAAGGACAGTCACAAAAATTCAAAGCAGAAGAAAAGCTCAAAAAGAGGGTGATTGACAGTGGAAAGGCAGCAGGCGCCGCTAGGAGTTGGAATGAGACTAATGCCCATGTTTGGAAAAGGAGTGGTCACTAATCATTTAAGCTGCCATTAAGGGAGCACAGAAATAAATGGGAGGAGGAGAAGAGTGACTGATCGTAGAGAAGTGGAGAATTTCTTGAGGGGAAAACCATGAGTCAACGTACACGGAAAAGAGTGACTGAGGAGAGAAGGGAAAATGGGGAGGTAGAGGAGGGTGGGAGAATAGAAGGGATGGAGCTGGACTTGAGGTGGAGAGATGCTGAAACACTTCTGAGGAGAAAAGAGAAGAATCCAAAAAGCTGGAGGGGTGGGGGAGAAGAAGAAAATGGGGTGGTAAGCTGAAAATTTTACCTATAAACAGTGAAGCCGTGGCCAGAGATGATGGAGGGAGTGAGGAGGAGGACGAGGGTTCAAGCAAAGAGTCAAAGTGGGCAAAGCATGTGGCAGTGAATGACAAAGCACCAGCCCTGCTGCTTGCCTAGAAAAAGCAAAGCTGAAAGTAGAGAGAATGTGGCCTAAGTCACAATGCTTCCTCCAAAAGCACTCGGTAGAGCACATCCAGGAGCAGAGACAGCGAAGACCTAGCAAAAGCCAAGGCTGTGGATCAGAGCAGAAGGCAGGGGATGGGAGAGGAAAACAAAACTGGCCGAGCATAATGCTAAGGGTGGGATTGAGATCAGTAAGGCCATGGCCACACTAGCCCCTCCTTTTGGAAGGGCTATGGTAATGTGGCACTTTGGAATATGCTAATAAAGAGCGACCATGAATATGCAGCACCTCATTAGCATAATGACAGCTGTGCACACTTCAAACTGCCAGTTTCAAAATGCACTCTACCCCTGTAGCCAGGGGCCTTTTGAAACAGCCCCTTGGTTTCAAAAGCTGCTTCTTCCCATATCATTTTGGGAAGTGCAATTTCAAAATGCCTTTTGTGTGTAGCTGCACTATTCCAGAATACCTCTTTCAGAATAGCTTATTCAGGAATAATGCTGATGTACAGACATAGCCTAAGTGTAATTTGTCAATGCTCCGGGATCTGGCAGCTTTATTTATTTCTAAATCATTCCAGTTTGCTATAATGTTTCCAATGCGCTATCCCCACTAGCATTTGAGCAGTCCAGAACTGCAGCTTCTTCTTGTATCAGACTGCCATTGACATCCCACCATGCGCAAAATGTTTGCATCATCTGCCACTGAGTGAGAGGATTCTCAGACAATCCCTTTGTTGACAAAGGAGAGTTTTGCGCACCAACATATTTGCCAGATTGTGCTGCTGAAAGGAGTGTTATCTTCCAACAAAAGCTTTGCTTTAAAATAAACCAGAAAAGAAATGTATTTTAATGCTCCCATTTCAAGCCATAGAGCGTATGCTCAAAAACGTATACTGGTATTTTAAAGTACTGAATAGGTCTTCCCCTCTTGCTGTAGGAATGGCTTAGCGCACTGAGGACTGAGTTAGCTTTCCCGACCTTTGGCACTGAAACCGCAGTTTGAATCCTAGCATTGACAGGAATGTTTGTATTTCATGTGAAAGAGACTTAGTCATGGTACATTTCCAGATCTTGATTATGCCAAGCAGGAGGGCCATGTTCATGCCAAGAGAGAGTGGCTGCCACTCCCCCGGAGGGAAGGAAAATGGATAGCCCACTCCTGGGCCACACACATTACTGCATGTCAGGCTTCAAGCAGATACTAAAAAATACAGCACTTGTCATTTCAAATCTTCTGCTTTTCCTCACCCCTGGACAGTTGTGCAAAAGAGATGTGGTCTCTGGCAGCTGCAAGTAATCTGAAGGAGTCACCTAAGAGTTTTTCCTGTCAGAGCCACCTCTCACAATCCATCCCCCTGCTCAGTTTCCACTAATTTCATTACGTTGCACACAAAATCAATTCCAACATAATTGTCAGCCTGCTTTAAAATAAGCCCCAAGAAGAATTCTGAGGCTGGGCAGAGGTGCTGTTCTTTTCTTTCTTTAAACCGAGAACACCACCAACCACCAAGCTGTGGACATCTTTCCACTTGCAAACGAGGGTTTCTTTTGAATGGCTTTAGTACTCGTAAAAGGTGCCAGGCAAAGAAACCCAAAGGAGTTTGAAGTCTGTTTACCCAAGAACAGAGTGGCCTCCAACAATACAAGCGTACATAGGCTATGTGTACACTAGCTCCCTTCTTCAAAAGGAGACACGGAAATTACATAGACTGGGAAATATCAATATCAGCAAATTTCGAAGCTGCTAACTTCGAAGTGCTGACAGGCAGTCTAGATGCAGACGCTTCAAAATATGCACCCAACTTTGAAACCCCCTTACTCCCAAAATGAATTTGGCGCTTCAAAGTTAGCAGCTTTGAAATTCGCTTGGCTGCTGTTATATTAATGAGGTGCTGCATATGCATGCCAGTGCCTCATTAATATTCCCCGGTCTGTGTCATTTCCATGCCCCCTTCAAAGGGGGAAGCTGGTACAGATATGACCGAAGAGTATGTCTACACAGCAGTGTTATTCCAAAATAAGCTATTCTGGAAGAGATATTTAGCACTTAGCTACTTCGCAATACAGCGACGACATACAATGGAGCCTACTTTAAAATAGAGCCTTTGGAAGCACTATGCCTTATTTGAAATTAGCTGTATTTCCTGTGGCTGTGTCTACACTTGCATTCCTCTTTCAAAAAATGAATGCAATTGAGAGAAATCGAAAATGCAGATGAGGTGCTGATTTACATATCCTTCATTTGCATAATCTATTTTCAGAAGAGATTCCTCTGTTTTGTTTCAGAAGGAAGGGTGCTTTCGATAAAGGAATGCAAGGGTAGATGTAGCCAGAATGAGGTTTACCTATTTCAAAGTAAACCATCTGCTATTTTGAAATAGTGGTTGTATTGTGTGGACTCTAGGAGAGTTATTTTGAAACAACTTTGCTAACACTGTCCTACCAAGGTTCCTCAGGTCTGATCTGGGAGGCCAGGACACACTCCTGTTCCCACTGAAGTCACTGACTCTATAGGTGGATAGTTCTCCACATTTTGTCCATCTTTGCTGAAATTACTACCATGGTCCCTATTAGTACTACTTGCAATGGAATTTGCATGTCATCAGGAACTGAAGAGCTACTACTAACTCATTTCACATATCACAATGAATGGCATTCATAGCTTTCAATAGGGCCATTCAAAAATGAAACCAGGAGCCATGGAATGAACACCTGCACTTACACACAAATGCCACAATCATCCAGTCTCCCCACTAGAAAAAAAAAATCCACCTCCTGCTTTAATATTCCTTAGGATAGATGCTTAAAATCTTTAAAACTTCTGAACTGGCACCTGTTCCAAATCTACTTCCAAAGCGTGACATCTATGGAAGCTAAGGCTTTTCAAGCTGTGTAGACATACATAAAAATCCAAGTTAAACTAAAATATTACAGAAAACAACATTGCTATTCAGATTAGAATCAAGTATTCCCCTGGATCCAAGTGAAAATCCTTCTTGTAGGATTTTCTTGGAGCTTGGTGAGCCAGAACCACACAGAGATCTGATTCTGTACTTCGTTACACCAAGGTAAATCAGGAATAATGCTGGACATCAGTAGAGTTATACCAGCATGAGAGCAAAATATGGGTCTAGGAAATTGAGGATGACCTCCCTCTGAGCAGTGGCTCTGGAGACATGATTCCCGTGCAGCAGCAGGAGTGTATAAAATATCTCAGCAATACTGAGAAGAAAGCAGACTTGAATGGCATTGCTTCACACTGTTTATGCATGCAGTTTTACCTGCCTGGCAACACCTTGCATTCATGGTCTAGTTGTACAATGGGATGAGGACACAGCTGTGGCCCTCACTTCTCCAATACACTTTCTCTGAGGCCTCGAATGCTTCAGTCCTCCAAGAATGTCCTGTCCTCCAACCCTGGGATGGTAGCAACCAAGTTACAGTTGCCTGTTGAAAAAGTACACAGGGCTGGTGTAAGGGCTGCCTGCACCCCCTTCCCTCCGTGACACCACCACTTAGGACAGCCATAATTTAATACAGCGGTGTATTGCATATAAGATAGAAACTCTAGGCCAAACTCTACAACCTTCAATCTGTTTGTTCACCACTTCCACTCAGAAAGCTCTCCGTGAATTTGCCTGGGATCCTGGTCCTGCGAACACTTATGCATAGCTTAGCTCTTTCTAGTGGACTCAATGAACTCCACCTACTAATGGTCAACGGTTGACCCCTGTGCCCCTCAATATTGTGAAATTCTCCCATGAAATTCTCTGTGAGGACAGCCAGGTAAGTTGATTTTAGATAAGCAATTGCACAGCTGGAATCAACTTATCTGCAATAAATCTTAAGGTCTAGTGTAGAGCTGGGCTCAGTGTCTTGAAGTTTAATTAGCTAAGCTCTGTAAAATGCTTGGAGATCTTCAAGTGAAAGTCTCTACTCAACACTTAAGTACCATTTTACATTAACATCTGATTAGACCCTAGAAAGGATTCTCAGTCTAACAGTTTTTATATTGAAATAAGACTAAGAAATCCACTTGAAATTCAAATGAGAGAATAGCTCTATTTTAATGGAGCATAAATAGAATATGAAGCTTTGTTTTCCCGTGTGTGCTTTCATTCAGTTTCAATGAAAGCATATTATGAAACAGAGACGAGGAACCAATAGAAGTCTGCATATTTATAGAATTAATCATCCATACTGAATCTGCTTTGCAGGAGGCTATGTTCCCAAGGCAAAATATAAATTTTGTCTAGATTTTTTTATTGTATTTAAACAGATTCAGTGCTTGCAGACTAGGGGAGTTATATTTTCAGCATTAAGACTGAAGATTTCACAGATTTTCTGGTCTCATTTATGAAGATTAATACAAATCAAAGCATGGGATAACTTAACTTCACACAAAGGTTTGTAGGGGCTGTATAAATCAACACAGCACTGCCACTGCAGGGCCGTGTCCTGAGTAGGAGTTGTACATGCAGAGAGAGAACAATACAGCCATTAAGTAGGCTAATGAAACGAGGGGACTTTCAGAAGTGAGATCTTAATCTCCATGCTTTTGTAGCAAAAAGCCACGCTGTTAACCAACATTTCTAGCAAGAAAAAAAGGAATTTCACAAAAAAGTGTTTTCAGTTAAAGTATTTCTGAAACATACCATAAAAGCACAAAGGGAAATAGCCCGTGTTTTCCATACCCAATAAAATATTTAATATTGGTAATTTCATTTGAGTTCTTTATTATTATTCCTGAGAGGCTTACTCCATGCTTCTTTAGGCCTCAATTAAATAAAAGATCTTACTGATATTAGTGAGTTCTGCCAGATTGAGGACTAAGCATATTGCACCCTCCCTTGGTAAAACACATGAGATAGGGCTATGGAGGAGAGACTGTAAGACTGCGTCTAACCTATGAGTTAAAAATCGAATTTATTAGAATTGATTTTGTAACTCTGGAATTTATAAATTCGATTTGGATTATCCTCACCTTCCCATGTGTTCCTCACAAAGTCGACTTATTGCTGCCACACTCAATTGGCAAACATCGACTGTTGCAGTAATGCATTGTGGGAACCTATCCCACACTTTCCTCATCACCATAGCATTCTGGCTATGCTCACGGGTCTTTGACGTCGTCTTCCCACATTGCATTTTCCTTACTCCTCTCCTGTGTTAAGCAAATGTCCACTTTTCCCATTGTAAGGAAGGAAAAGTAGGGCATCCACAGAGATGGCAAAGTTAACAGAAATGTCTTTCTTCTGCAGCTGAATTCTCAGCTGGCCATCCACTGAGTGTCCCCCCTCCCCTGATTGCATCTGATCCCTGAAAATAATACAGGGACTCTGAAAAGCTTGAAGAAAGAGGTGATGGGAAAGTTTTTGAAAAAAAGAATAGCTGAAGGGAGGGTCTTGGTCTTTCCAGCCCTGGCTGAAGGAGGAGTTATGTAGGAAGTTTGTAGAAAAGGCTCAGGACTGCATTAGTTTTGTAGGCCTTCTGTGCACTGGCTGTGTTCTCAGCTGGCCATCCACTGAGTGTCCCGCCTCCCATGATTGAATCTGAATGCTTGAAATAACAGGGCGGGGAGGGCTGTGGTCTGCAGAGCCAGTTGAAATGTTGAAGTAATCCCCCTGAATATCTTAGCTGCTGGGAGAGTCTTCCCCCAGTGGCAGCAAGCCCCACGGGTCCCTTGCTAGGGGTGGGAGGTAGGTGTTCAGTGTGGGGCCAATTTAAATAATCCCCCCTGGAATATTTTAGGTGCTGGGGAAGACTTAGCTCTGGTGGCAGCAAGCCCCCAAAAATCTTTCATGCCCTAACCGCGCACAGGCCAGGACATGGTGCTGCCTGGTAGCATGGTCAGCACCGAATGGCAGACACGTCCTTTTATTTGGTTGGGGACTATGCACATGATGTGGCTGAGCACGGGAAAGACCCTGACTGCGTGGCACATGTGGGAGGGAAGGGGGTTTGTGCACAAATGTAAACCGTTGAGAAGTAGTTTCTCAGTCTTTTATGCATGCGTGACCCCCAACGCAATCTTGTTGCCAGGTGGTGCAGTGAGGTAGCACTGGTGCCAGGGGAAAAAAAAAAGTGTAGAGACAGAGCCACAAGCTGCCGGAAGGGGCTGTTTGTAATGGGGAGATGTGCTCACAATGCTAATAGCAAAGAAAGACATTTCCCAGGCTCTCAGACAAACATGAGCTCATAGCCACAGGCTTCCTGGTCTAGATTTGAAATTCAGTCTTCCTTGTACCTAATTCCTGCGCACCTGGAGATCAGAGGAGCACTGAGGGGTATTGTGGGTTACATATGGGACACCTCAGGAGGCTAATAAATTCGATTTTAAGACGTGGCACTTCCACACTGGTGTTTAATCGAACTTTTGAATTCAAGCTTGATGCTATATCCATCAGCTAACTGCGACATTGTAATCTCAATATTAGTGCTCCGTAAATTGAGCGAATGCTATTTACAGTGAAGACAGCCACGTGGTAATATCGAGCTAACGGCCTTACATTTGAATTTAACTCGTAGCGCAGCGGCAGCCTCAGTATCCTCTGTGGGGTTTTCCTACTGCAGGATGAGGCAGGTCATGGTCTCATACCGTGCTGATGCATAGGAGGCTGGTGCTATCTGCTGGACTCTCTACCCAACCCCACTTTTCAGCACTCCAGCCCTGGTTGAAGGAGGAGTCACGTAAGAAATTGGTAGAAAAGGCTCAGGACTCCATTATTTTTACAGGGTACTCTGCTTTGGGGCTGGGGCTGGGAAAAAATGATAGTCATACCACACAACATGCTCTGTCCATGATGGATCGGCCCAGTCTTCCCCTCACCTTCCTTAGTGATTCCCAGATCTGCATAGGGCTTACTTTAGAGTCCTGGTTATGAGTGAACCATGTGGTGGTGACAGCTTAGCTTCCTTCCAAGTGGATGCAGGCGAAATCTGCATGTACAAGCCTCCCTCCATGCACAGACAGCAAGGGCACACTTTGGCCTCAGAAAATGCTATAAAATTTAGCCCATTGTTTGGCAGCTGTGTTTTACAAGACTAATACTTGTGAGTATTTTCCTCTAAGAAATTTCACATTCAATTTTTAAGTCTCATGAAACACAGTCAGTATACATTGACATTTTTAAAATTCTACCTAAAATAACAGCATCACAGAGGCAGTAGAGTAGAGTAGATGTTAACACACCAATGATCACACCAGTTTGGTTTTAAAATCCCCCCTCCTTTTAAGCATTTTTTCCAAGATATGGAAAGGTCACAGGAAACGTTTGGGTCTCCCATTTCCTTCTAAGATTTTCTAGGAACTGTAATCTGAGACATTTTCAAAATTAAATCCTTGGAAACTTGGCTTGTATTAGCCTTGCCTGCCATAGAGTTAAAACTGAATTCAGTGGAATTTAACAGCTGAGGAGATTGGTGCTTGGAAAAGTCTGGGCTTTTGAGTATGATGAAAAAGCACCTGGATTTTTGAAGATAAAATTACAACATTGCCAGTTTTTCCTAGGAAGTTTAATAGGAGGTTAAACCTGAGAACATTTAGAAATTCTGAATTTTGTTCCAAATGCATTTGATGCAAAAGGTAGAATTCTATTGTTAGGTTGCAGACCAGCGCAAAAATTTAGATTTCCATATAACCCTCCATTAACAGCAGAATGCTAACTGGTGTCAATGAGAGATTTGCACAGAAATCACAGGTCAGGTTTGGCCTCTATATATCAACTAATCTTTTCAGAACTGTTCTCTCTTAAATACTTTATTTTTGCATTCGGTAATGATAATATGCCCCCTTTTGTGCCACTGTTATTACACTTTATTTTTCTTCTTTCTCTACCCTTCTCTCTCTGTTTTTCTTCCTGTTAGCCTGTTTGCCTGTCCTTTTATTCCCTTGCCATTTCTTTCCTGAAAATTCCCTACCGTGGGTTTCTCTCCCATCCCATGCCCCCTCTCATTCATTAAAAGTCAAAGTCAGATAAAATTGTCAATGCAAAAGTAAATACCGACTTGGAAGTGTCATGATGGTTAGCACTCTGGTGAAAATAGGGGATAGGAACTCATCTTTTAGAGACATTGTTTCAAGGCTACCTGCAGATTCAGGCATACTGCCTTCATTCTGCCTCAGTTCTCATTTCAAAGGTTTTCTTCAGATCCGCTAGGCTAGAAATTTACTTTTACTTGCGCTTCAAGGAAAGGCAATGTTCTGCGCACTTGAGTCCATCATGCAGGCCACATAAACACATCAGGTGGGACAGATGAACCCTACCAGCTATACATTGCATACACCTATCACAAGGTGCAGAAGCTCAGCTTTTCTTGCTGGGTGGCACCCTTCCTTCTTCCATGAAGCTGATCTCCACCCCCAAACAAAAACCTCCTCCCATTTCTCCCCAAGCCCTTCTCTGAGAAGCTGGACACTGTGCCTAACTGGTCAGCAGCCACACATTGACAGCTCCAATCTACAAACCCACTTCCCGCACAGATCCTCCTTTGGCCTCAGTGCTGCTTTTGCCTGCTAAAATGAGGAGTGGTTGAACAGTCTCTTAGGAAACCAAAGCCAAACCCTCCAGCTCATTCGTGCACTGTGTCCCCAACTTCCTGCAGCTAGTCCAGCCCTACCTCATACGATGTCAGCACTAGCAACTCACGTGTTTGCTTTCTGAGCTGCCATTGTTTTACTACTGCTCTGACTTGCACTGCCTGTGTGACCACTCCAGAAGGTTAAAAAAAAAGAATGTTGCTCCGTCCAGCATTCATTGATTCACCATTATTCTGCAAGAATTCTACTGGTTGCAAAGAAGTGTATGCAGGGGTGCTGGGACAATTTTTATAATGAGGGTACCGAAGCCAGAAACCATGCATTTGGGTTGTTACTACTGCAAGCCAGGGAGTGCAGCTGTAGGACTAGGTCCAGCACCTGAGTGTGTGCCATGTATTGTATGCAGCTGTCCGATTCCTCCCCCTACCCGTTGTGTCTCACCTCACTTTCTGGCATATTTGTTTTGAGCACAACTGCATGAGACTATGACGCAGCAAGACTGTCTACAATATTAGCTATCATGTGACATCCCCCTGTTGTTTGTATTACTGCAATGCGTAGGAACTCTAGTTAGGCACTAGGACCCTGCACTGTGCTATACACTATACAAACAGAACAAAATACAGAGTCTCTCCCAAAGCGCTTACAATCTAAACATAAGGCAAACAAGACAGGCTACAAACTGACAGGAGGCAGTGCAAGAAAAAAAAATAGACAACATTGTTGAGCATCACAGGCTGTGTTATCTACACACCAGCAGCCCAATCATGGTCAAGTTTTCCTTTGTGTGCCTCACAGGGGAAGGAAGTACCCGGTAATTAGCAAAGACATTTCATTTTCATGTTGCATGCATCTGACGAAGGATCTGATGAAGCGGGTCTTTGCCAACGAAAGCTTATGCTTTAATAAATCTGTTAGCCTGTAAAGTGCCACAGGACTTCTTGTCATTTTTGCAGATACAGACTAACACAGCTACCCCTCTGATAATGTTCACATTAAAGCCCATCAGATGGCAGGTGAACTGAGGACGCTCCTGACTTCTTTAAAGAGTTTTCAGTGCTCCCCTCTGACAGGATTCTCAGAAAGCAGCTTATTGTATTTTTTGACGGGGGTGGGGGAAGAGAAAAAAGAAAGCTAACAGTTAGAAACAAAAGTAACATTTGGAGACTGTGTAACCACTGGCTCACCACCTTGCATAGCAAAAAGCAAATCATCTCAAATTACCCCACACAAATAAATATACCGTAATCAGTTGGAGAATTTTGCGGACACACAAAACATGCACAGGACAAGCCACTACAAATCAACTTCTACCACAAAAAGAAAAAAACCATCCCTCCAATCAGATTCCCTGGGAGCAACTTCCCTTTCATTCATTGGGTGTTTGGTATGGTATTGTTTCAATCTAGTATAACATGCAATTACCTTCAGAAAAATCTAGTGTAATTTAGCACAGTCTTTGACATTTCTGACCACAGCATCTATCTTGTCATTAGGGTACTTCAGTTTTGGAAAAACAAAGAGAACTACTGGAAAGATTTGGGGCCAAATTCTCCGAGTTAAAAATCTTAAGCGTGAAACAATGCATACAGCCAAATTCCCTGATAGTGAAAGTGAACAAAATTCAATTGAAGGTGTTGGTTTTACGTCACTTGACACTAATTGGTGACTCCCTGTAAATCCAGAGTTGCTCTAGATTTACATCAGTGCATAGGAGAACAGAAATGTGCTCTGAATGTTTCAGAATAGCCCAGAATTCATGGATGTGTGTGTGTGTCCATGACTGTGTTGGAAACCGATAATCTTGCCAGCATTTGAAGGCTCAAAATACCATGGAGAAGCTGTTATTATAATACTTTCAGCCTAGTTAATAAATATGACCTCAGAATCCAACAAAGAAGCTTAACTTTTGTAAGACTGAGGTTTTATTTCAAGAACAAAACGATGAGCAAATACTTTTATGAATGCTTTTGAAACCAAAAGGTTTGTATCTGGGGGGATTCAGTCATTATTAAAATGACAAAGAGAGAGAGAAACAGGCATGACACACACTGCAAACAGGAATGTGAAGATAATTTAGACTAGAACTTGGAAAAAGTTTTGACCAATGCTTTTTACAGAGAAAAAAAAGGCATAGTTGGTGACACAAACTTTTTGCAAATTCATGTCAGATTCGCTCAATTGTTTCGTTTCACCCCATTCTGTATTAGAAACATAGCTTCTTCTCTTCCTGTCTCTAGCACATTTGAGTCCCTCCAGAAATATGGTTCATTTCAGTGTGTTTGTTTATTTTAATTCATTGCTTTTACAGACTAGGAGAAGAGAGGTTGTTGGGGCTGTAATGTAACCCTGAGCTCTAGGAATGTATAAACTAACATCTCAACAGAAGGATTTCTTTGAGAGGGAGAATGCTGGATTTGTTAGGTGAGGACAGACATAGATGACACCTGCAGAGTGTTAAAACTCCAACACTTGTAACAGTAAAAGACAGAAAATATGCAAGACATAACACAAGTCTTGTGGTAGCTCAGGAGTGGCAGGTGACAGTCAGAGTTTTCCTAACAGTAGGGAGATGCGCTACTTTAGACCCAGGTCTGAACAGGCATTAAGCACAATTAATGTAAACAGTGTTTATCCCTGTATAATTCCACACTAGATCCACTCTCAATTCTGGTCCATTTGCCGTGGACCGTGGTGAGTAAATAATTTAACTTGGTAGTGTAAACATGCCTTGTGATTTTCCAGGGGAAATATCAACCAGTGATAGAAGCGGTTCAGAATAGCCTACTTTTAAAGCCAGCGTATGTATATTGCCTGAAACAGCTCAATCCATCCCCTCAGCATGGTCTGGCTATGCAACAGTGGCTCTGAGAAGAGTCCCAGAATGCAGCGCTTCTGGGAACTGTGTGATATTGCTTAGAAGGTATTGCAGTTGAAACTTGAATTTCTTACAGGTACTGTTGTATTATCCCCACACCAGGGCAGGGGGTGGCTCAAAGCAGGGGGTTGGAGGTGTGTGCAATATTACATTACCTGTGAGAACTTACCTGGGGAGTGGAGTGCAGGGTTTTGAGAGCAGGGCTCAGAACAAGGGATGGGGAAGTAAGGGGGTTCAGGAGACCGGACAGGGGGTGTGAGGAGGGAATCAGGGCAGGGTGCTGAGGTTTGTGTGGAGGGCTACAGAAATCAGAGCAAGCTGGAGGCTCAGAGCTGGGGTTGAGCATGTGAGGGGAGGGTGCAGGGGGCAAGGGCACCCTTTAGGGAAGGTGTGAAGGCTGAAGGGCACCCTACCACCCCCAATTCCTACTGATTCAGCTTGTTGCTTGCATGTCCCCTTCCATCACTGTCTGGGAGTGAAAGGAAAGTGCACAATGTGGATCCCTCTCTCCCCTGCCCTCAGCCGCCAGGAGGAGAGCAAGACAGGTGAATTGTGGTCTTCCCTCTCATGCCCTGACAGCAGGGACATACCAAGCAACAAGCAGCAGCTCTAGGGAATTGGGGGTGGAGCTTCAGTTCCCCATCCTTCTTAATGACACTTTGGGAGGGGAGATTGGGCAGTCCCGGACTGGCATGGGCTGTGCCCTCCACTCCCCAACACCCTCACCTGCCTGCTGCTTAGTGCTGCAGCCTGCAGGAGAGCCCCAGGCTCTGGGCTGAGAGCACACCCTGCCTCCTCCCGCAGCGGGGCTCACCTCCTTACTTGCACCTCTGAATTGAAATGACTTAGGACACCAGTGGGTTGGGCATGGGGCAAACATATAAGGCTTCTTAACCCCTCTCAGTACAGCCAACAGAAGAGCTGGGACAGCTGCAGTTGAACTGGTTGTAATGAGCTGGTTTAAGCACAAATAATTGAATTCCTTAGTTGCCTTCAAGGCCTCAGTCAGAATGTTATCACTTTTAGCTTAATAAAAGGCCTTGGGTCAGGCTATAAGCCTGTGTCTGGGGATTAGCTATTGGAGTCTGAGTCTCGGCTTTCATTTAAAATAAATTACTTCATGTTTCTAACCCTCATGGCCTAGTTGAAAAGTCTGAATGCATGATCCAAGTGTAACCAACGGCATGATGGAGGTTAAGCACACAACCAGCCTGAAACAGCTCTGAGAGGAGTGACCTGTCCCATTCATCCCAAAGGGTTGTCAGGTCTGAAATCTGCTTCTTGGGGAAGAGAAAGGGAAGGTACCACTTCAAAAGAGCACAGGGGTAACTGCTCAAGTTGTGTCCACAGGGTCCCCAACCTCAGACTTTTTCTTTGTTGAGTGGGAACTGGGTGTTCTGCAGGAGAGACTTCAACCCCATTGTCAAGTGGGAACTGTGGTCCAAAAAGAGCTGACTGGGGTCCCCAACCAATCAAGTAGAAATATATCTTTTGTGTTCGGGGCCAAAGCTTTAATTCAATGTAGGCATTATTTAAGGGCTGGCCTTTTCCCAAACACTCATGAAGGGGCATTCCCACTCCAAGAAACTAGCGAGCTAAGGAAGAGAGGGACTCTGTGTACTCAGTTTATATTTTACAAAAGATACTGTCCTATTTAAAAAAAAGCTTTCTAGTATTTCTTCTTCAAAAACTTGCATATAGAGAATATATATTATTGTGGCCTAAGGTCTTTACTGTCAACTATTTGAGATGACCTGCATACCTCACTCATAGCTTCAATACCTGGGAGTAATGCAGATAAGAGCTAAAGAAACCTTTCATACTGTATCATTCTCTCTCTATATGCTTTGTATGTCCCTCCACAGAATATGACTCATTAAATACAGTTACCAGGCTGAAGTGGTTACGTAGAAGAAATAAAAAAAGAAAAAACACTATTATAGATGCTTCACAAAAGTAAAACTGCAGCTTTAATTTAATTTCACTTAAGCTAGGGATAGGGGCTATTTTGAGCACATTTAAGATACTAAAGATGAGGACGAACTGAGTCCTTCACTCCGTATCAACAGTGTTGTGACAGGACATATAAATCCCACACTGGGATAGAAGAGTTTGGGGCAGTTCTGGACGCAAGTGGCCCTGTACATGCAGAGCCTACTTCAGCTGGTGGAGGAGTTTAAAAGACAGCCAGACAACTCAGGAAGGGAGAGTAGCAAAAGGGGCAGATCCATCCTCCTATTCTAGGAACTCCTGAATAAACAGCACAGTGAGAGTCCTGGCTGCCGGAAGGGGAGAGCCACGACTGGTGGCTACCCAGGCATCAGAGGATGAACTAGCCTGTCCTTGAGGATTAAAACACTATTCGCTCTGTCTTGTCTTAGATTGTCTGACAGACTGACTGTACCATACATGGGGGAAGTAAAGGGGAAGTAGAGGCCCACTGAGATAGTCTCAGAGTATTCTGGGGTGGTTGATATTACCGCCATTCACAGGGTCCTGGGTTGGAGCCCAGGAGAGAGAAGGATCCTGGGCTGTCCCTCCATCTAACTGGAAGAGTGGCACACTGCTCCGCATTGAGATATAGGGCATAAAAGGGTGACAAGGCCTTTGGGGTCTGGGATTTTGGGCCAGAAATATCCTTTTGGGGGAATAAAGGGATGCACTTGAATGCCAACATGCCCCTCCGCCCCCAGATACTATCCTCTGCAAGTAGAAGGGAAGCAAGCATTACCATGCTGGAGTGATAGCAGGCAGTGGAGACTAGAGACGGGGAAGAACTGTGACGGGTAGGTCATGTCTCTGGTAACGAGCTTCCATAGGGTGATGGTGACCCTCTTCTTCAGGGGGATGGCGGGCCAGGCACAGAGCTCCAGCAAGGTCTCCTTCCTCATTCTGAAATTCTGGGGCCCCTGCTGGTCTTCCCACTGTCCCTTGATGAGCTGGTCCTACCAGTTGGAACTGGTGGTGTATCTCCAGACCCACCTGATCATCCACGGGGGCAGGTGCTGGCAGTGCCCTATACGCCTCATTGGTGGTGTCAGCCTTGGCCCTCCAGAGGAGGAGAAGGGCTGGGAGGCCAACACAAGTCCAGTTGCTGCTCTGGCACCATTGCTCACTGGACGGCCTAAACTCTCTCTCAGCAAGCGTGGGAGCTCTGCACTAGCTTTACTATCCCTCCAGGAGGTAGGCAAGCCTCAGCATGGGCAGGGAATGTGGGGGGATCGGGAGGCTTTAAGGGGACACTGGGCAGGGGCTCTGGGAAGGGCTTTACCACCCTGTCTTCTGGGGTACCAAGACCTGTTCTGTCGAGAAAGTGTCCAGGGAGTCGGGCCGCTTTCTGTCAGAACGTATTGACAGCATGAACCACTTCAGTGTGTAGACGCTCTCAACAGAAGTTTTGTTGGGAAAATCACTTCTGACATCAACTTCTGTCGACAGATCACTGTAGCGGTCAAACACTCTGGCATTTAATTTCAAAAAGGGGAATTACACTAAAATGAGGAAGCTAGTTAAACAGAAACTAAAAAGGTAGAGTAATTAAACTAAAATCCCTGGAAGCTGCATGGAAACTGTTTAAAGACACCATACTAGAGGCCCAACTTAAATGTATACCCCAAATAAAAAAACACAGTAAGAGACCTAACAAAGAACCACCATGGCTAAACAGCCATGTTAAAAAGGCAGTGAGAGAGAAAAGGGCAGCTTTTAAAAAGTGGAAGTCAAATCCTAGTGAGGAAAATAGAAAGGAACATAAACACTCCCAAACTAAGTGTCATAATGTAGTAAGAAAAGCCAAAAAAGATTTTGAGGAACAGCTAGCCAAAAATTCAAAAAACGATAGTAAAATGTTTTTTAAATACATTAGAAGCAGGAAGCCCGCTAAAAAAGCAGTGGGGCCCTTGGACGATAAAGATATAAAAGGAGCGATCAAGGAAGACAGTGCCATTGTGGAGCGATTAAACGATTTCTTTGCTTCAGTCTTCACGGCTGAGGATGTTACAGAGGTTCCTAAAT
Organism: Carettochelys insculpta; assembly: GCF_033958435.1. NCBI lineage: Eukaryota > Metazoa > Chordata > Testudines > Carettochelyidae > Carettochelys > Carettochelys insculpta. The sequence continues at coordinate 81,125,031 of NC_134139.1, read as the reverse complement.
ATGAGCCAGCCTTTTTAGGTGACAAATCTAAGGAACTCACTCAGATTGAAGTGACATTAGAAGAGGTTTTGGAGTTAATTGATAAGCTGAATAGTAACAAGTCTCCAGGACCAGACGGCATTCACCCAAGGGTTCTGAAAGAACTCAAATGTGAAATTGCGGAGTTATTAACAGTGGTTTGTAACCTATCCTTTAAATCCACTTTGGTACCAAATGACTGGAAGACGGCCAATATAACGCCAATATTTAAAAAAGGCTCTAGAGGAGACCCTGGCAATTATAGACAGATAAGTTTAACATCAGTACCAGGCAAATTAGTAGAAACACTAGTAAAGAATAAAATTGCAAGGCACGTAGAAGAGCGTGAATTGTTGGGCAAAAGTCAGCATGGTTTCTGCAGAGGGAAGGCGTGTCTAACTAATCTATTAGAATTCTTTGAAGGGGTTAATAAACATGCGGACAAGGGGCACCCAGTGGACATAATATACCTAGATTTCCAGAAAGCCTTTGACACGGTCCCACACCAAAGGCTTTTATGCAAATTAGGTGGTCATGGGATAGGAGGAAAGATCCTTTCATGGATCGGGAATTGGTTAAAAGACAGAAAACAAAGGGTGGGAATAAATGGTAAATTTTCACAATGGAGGAGGGTAACTAGTGGTGTTCCCCAGGGGTCAGTCCTGGGACCGATCCTGTTCAACTTGTTCATCAATGATCTAGAAAATGAGGTAAGCAGTGAGGTGGCAAAGTTTGCAGATGACACCAAGTTGTTCAGGACAGTCAAAACCAAAAGGGATTGTGAAGAACTACAAAAAGATCTCAGCAAACTGAGTGATTGGGCAGCAAAATGGCAAATAACATTTAATGTGGGTAAGTGTAAGGTAATGCATGTTGGAAAAAATAACCCAAATTACACGTACAACATGATGGGGTCAAATTTAGCTACGACAGATCAGGAAAGGGATCTTGGAGTTATAGTGGATAGTTCTCTGAAGACATCCACGCAGTGTGCAGCGGCAGTTAGTAAGGCAAATAGGATGTTAGGAATTATTAAAAAAGGGATCGATAATAAGACAAAAGATATCATACTTCCCCTATATAAAACTATGGTACGCCCACATCTTGAGTACTGCGTGCAGATGTGGTCTCCTCACCTCAAAAAAGATATATTGGCATTAGAAAAGGTTCAGAAAAGGGCGACTAAGATGATTAGGGGCTTGGAACGGGTCCCATATGGGGAGAGGCTAGAGAGACTGGGACTTTTCAGTTTGGAAAAGAGGCGATTGAGGGGCGATATGATAGAGGTATATAAAATCATGAATGGTGTGGAGAAAGTGAATATAGAAAAATTATTTACCTTTTCCCAGAATACAAGAACTAGGGGACACCAAATGAAATTGATGGGTAGTAGGTTCAAAACTAATAAAAGGAAATTTTTCTTCACACAGCGCACAGTCAACCTGTGGAACTCCTTGACGGAGGAGGCTGTGAAGGCCAGGACTCTATTAGGGTTTAAAAAAGAGCTTGATAAATTTTTGCAGGTTAGGTCCATAAATGGCTATTAGCCAGGGATAAAGTATGGTGCCCTAGCCTTCAGAACAAGGGCAGGAGATGGATGGCAGGAGATAAATCACTTGATCATTGTCTTCTGTTCTCCTTCTCTGGGGCACCTGGCATTGGCCACCGTCGGCAGATGGGATGCTGGGCTGGATGGACCTTTGGTCTGACCCAGTATGGCCATTCTTATGTTCTTATGTTCTTATCACTGTAGCGTAGACGTAGCTTTAGTGTTTATGTGATAGTTGCTTTCTTGGGCAGAGATAACCATGCATGAGTCTCTTCAGCATGAGCTAAAGAGTAAGGCACTGCAGCTGAATGCTTTAAACAGACTTTCAGCCACCAAGGATCAAGGCCAGAAGGTGATGTATAATGCACTGACTAGCGAGTGACACTTTCTTTGAATGGAAGAAATAGGTCCCAAAGACCACAGCTGCTTCAAATCCCAAAGGAGCCCCCACTTCTAGGGCAGTCACCATCTGGACCAACACTTTGGTTTGAACCTAGAGCCTTCAAAACTGAAAGTTGAGTCTCTACAATTTTTGCTCGAGAACCATGCCCTGCAGCTGTGCCTGCAACACTTGTTTCCTCCACGGATTGGCACAGAAGGGGCCATATTACAGCCACTGAGCGGCGTGTTCACCCTAAGATTTTTCAGCCAGAGGTGGAGTTAATTTATGTGCCCCAAAATGCATGGATGTGCATCAACAATACCAACACATGCTTCCCTCTGGGCATTCTGATAATCAGCTGGGCGGCACCTGAACATTTCAAGGTAGACTGCCCAAGTGCTCAGCTTACAGAGAACACTGCTGAAATGTTGAATTTTACTCCTCTAACAGCAAGCATAACAGGGCTGTAACTTCATTTACTGTTAGCGGCTACTACGATAGAAGAGATAAGTAATGAATGGCAATGAAATCTGCATGTGGTTTTTAATCCTCACAAAGTTATTTAATTAACTGGAGCTAAGAGAAATGGGATACCAATCTGAGGCACAGCTAGACCTACCAGAACGTCTAAATGTTTGGGGATCAGATATCCCACTGCCTAGCTGTCTGAACAACACTTTGAGCAGTTTGATTTCTTAGGACTTCTTATTTCTGTACAATACATGGTAAAGGTCCTGAAAACAAGGTAGAAATACCTGTTAATAATAAGTTTACCTCAACTTGCAATAAGAAAATGGCCTTGATTATATTAGAGACAAAGTCTTGAGCATTTACAAAAAGGAAATTATATAAGTGCCTTTGCTGACATTTGATTTGATTCAGTGTTTCATTTCAGCTCCTAATTTGCTCATATAAATATGAACTTGTTACCTTGCTATCAGAGAAAGCTTTTATTGTGGTAATATCTGGAAGTGATTCATATCTTGAGCATACTCAGGCTCTACATTAAGTCCCATGCAGCAATGCATTGATCCTTCTAGCACCAAAGAAGTCTCCTTATTAAATTTATTGCAGTTATGAAAACAGGAAGATAACCAACAGGGAGAGAAAGAGGCTTTTTAAAAAACCACGTATTACTGGACTTAATTAGAATAAATAGATTGTAGGATTCTATAGAATTTACACTGAGCCGCAAAGGAATTTAAAATCCAGCTGTGCCCACAGAAACCACTGTTTCACAGAGAAACAACACCCTTTGGGGCAGAAGTGAGCCTGTGATCCACTTTGAAGTCCTGTTTCTCAAGTAGGTACTTGATTCCAGATTTGAACCAGAAAAATGGTACTGTTGTTAATGGTGAGGCTAGTGTTCCTTGGAGTTCTAAGTGGCATATGGTATTGTGGTTACTTAAGGAATAATCTCTGCTGCTTTGTAGTGTATCAATTATATAAATCAGTTCTGTTAATGATTAATAGCTGACGTGAAGCAGGGGCATTTAATCTATTTCAAAGGCTGTTTGTTAGGACTAGGCAATAAGGATTGTTTCTATTATACAGAAAACTATGCTGGATAAAATTTACTCCTGAACAAAGGTCAGTAAAAGATTCACGCACCACTTTAGTCCTATTTAAACCCTTGATATGGGTGTAAGTGGGACTTGAGAGATGCATGTCTAGGCCTTCTGGGAGACAGGAGTGCATTTCACGAAATACAGAAAAAATATCAGGTTTTGCGTGTTGGGTAAGGATGCAACAGCTGAAGGGAAAAGCTATAGCTATTAGAGCATCTTGTCTCCAGCTTCCTTTGAATTTAGCTCAGGTTTGCAGTAACTAACTTTACCTATTCGTTGATGGCATTGCAGTGGCTGATGTGGAAATAAGTGGGTGGTCTCAGGGCAGTTCCTAGTGGCAGCGTCCACATCAAAGACAAAAAAATGTTATTCTGACTAACTCCCATTCTTGCTGGTAATCAAGAAAAACAAACACACACAATGAGACTATACACTGATCTTGCCTCCCATTCCTAGAGTTACTTTCTCTGGGGGTGGGTAGGGGAGCTTATCCAAAACCTAATAAAACCAAGGGGTGTGGGGGAACCCACTTCAAATGCAGTAGGCTTTAAATCAGACCATGCAGAAATACTTCCTACTAGAAAAAGTGGATAGTGGCATAGACATTTTTATACTGATGTGCTGAAAGGTACTCATTTCTAACTTCAAGTTTATGTAGATAAGAAAGAATTAGCTAAAGCCAAGGAAGTGGTTCTTAACTAGGGGTACACATAAACCAGGGGGTAACACAGAAGTCTCCTAGAAATTACATCAACAGATCTTGATAGTTGACTAGTTTTATAACAGGCTGCGTAAGAAGTACGAGCAAAGTCAGTCCAAACTAGAATTTCACACAGATGATTTATTTATATTGCTATATGTACACTACATACTGAAACAGAAGCACAATATTCCAACTGATTTTCATAATTATCTGATGAAAATGCGAAAGTAAGCAATTTTTCAGTAGTGCGCGGTGACATTTTTTGCGTTTATCTGATTTTTGTAAGCAAGTTGTGTTCTAAGTGAGATGAAGCTTGAGGTATGCAAAACAAGTCAGATCCCTGAAAGGGGTACAGTAGTCTGCAACAGCTGACAGCCACTTGGCTGTCAACGTCCCAAGCACTTTTCCTTTCGGGTTCAAGAGAAGGACCTTTGTTGTAAAATAATCTGGGGCTGTGATGCTACCACTGGAGGCACTAGACTGCTAGGTAGAGTGAATGATTCCCTTTGTAACAGATGTCTGGGTTACAATACCAGTTGTGGGATGTCTGTACTGGAGGCAAAAAGTGGGGAAGGTATTGTGAGTGTGATGCTGGGGGAAAAAAAAAACCCAACAGCATATAGACTGGGTTTCTTGGGGATAAAACTCAAGAAGTGGTAGACATGGGCATTTCTTAAGAAGGAAACTGAATGCTGCATGTGTGGTGGTGATGAATCCTCCCCCAAATGGTGTGTTTTAGTGTGTTTTTTTTTGGCAGAGGTGGGAGAACAGCCAGCTGCGTCTGTTCTTCCTGTCATCATCTAACGATCAGTTTACCGCAAACACATACAATTGAAAATATCCCTTTCAGAACAAGCACCAGGAAAGCTGCCACCAGAACCCTAGTCTTTTAGTTCCAATCATGGGTCTCCACACCTGAGCTAGGAGGGAGACTCTTGAGCAAGATGCTCTTGCTCATCAAAGTATGGTTGCCTGGGCACAGACTCACCCTGCGTTCCTAATAAGTATTTAACACAAAGGTAATTTCGAGAAAGCACAATTCTGTGGACTAGCGTAAGAGGCTAAATATATACAATTTGTTGGGTTTTGCACAAGGTTTGGTTGTAATGTTCAGATATTAATAATGGACGTGGTTTAAAACCCCAAATATCTATGTATTCTGTAGTGGTTTTTCTAGCCAATCTTTTACAATAAAACAGTGCCCTCTGGTGTTCTTTGTACATCATTTTCTCTTGGACAAGAGTTATTTTCACATGAAAAAGAAAATCTCATCACTGCTGCATTTAAAGGAGCGATGATTAGTACTATCTGTAGCTTTAGTGACTGTTCAGAAGATCTCATTCCTTTCTGCACATTTAACATACCAATTTTGCCTTCTTTTAGGATACGTCCATTAGAAACAAAGGGTGGGAGGCATAGAGTAGAGATAAACAAGTAAACCACTCAGGCCAAAGACCAAACAGCACTAAAGGGGAACAGACACACTGCCCATTGCAGCCTCTGCAACAACAGTCCCTATAGCTGGGACAGTATTCCTGACAATAGGCAGGGTAGATGATCTGTGGCCTGCACCACTCTGCTCCTCTGCGCTGGAGGAGCACGTGTCCCTCACTAAAACTTTTCTTTCTGACCAAAGCATTCGCATTAACCAGCTGTGGGGTACACGTGGCCTCTAACCACAGGCTGTACTCTCTCGGGGATACGTTTCAGAGTCCGTCATCTTTGCCCGCTGCACCTCTAGGTGCTAAGGAACGTCCCGCCGCGCTGCTGACCCAAGGAATGGTTTGGGAAAATAACCACACCCCTTCCCACTCCCGCTTTGCCAACACAAGCAACGTGCAAGATTTTAATTTCAGCGGCGCAGTCACATCTCTTCATATATCCACTCAGTGGTTGGACTAGTTCTTCTTCCTTCGCTATTGAATAACTCCCTGCTCTTCTATGTATACCTGATAACTACTGGATATTGCTTCCTTTTAATTACCCCCCTCTCCCCCCAATAAAATGAGAGATTTTTAAAGGTCAATATTTAGGACATCTCAGAGGCCCACTCATGGGGGGAGGAAAGGGGGCAATTGCCCCCCCCCCAGGGCCAACATTTCAAAGGGTCCTGGAGCTCCAGCTGCTGAAGTAGCAGAAGCTGCCAGAGACCCAGGCCCCTTTGACATGCTGCAGAGTGCTGTGCCACCTCTCTGTGGCCAGCTCTGAGGGACCATGTGGAGGAGCCTGGGGTGACTGCCCTAAGCCCCACCCCTTGCAGCCTTGGTCCTGCCCTTTCTGGCAGTGGGGAGCCAGGTCCCCCCCTCCCACCTTGCCCCTTGGCAGCTGTTGGCACCATTGGTTGGAGCTGAACATTTTAAAAGTGGTTAAAAACAAACAGCGTACGGTATTAGCTGTTCAGTGGCATTCTCTGGGCTATAGAAACAGGTTTGCATAGGTGGGAAATCCAGAGTCAGGAGCAGATGAAGTCATCCTGGAACCATATTCCCTGGTAGCAGGAGTTAGAACACTGGCTATGGAACAGCTTTAGTCAACTGGAGAAAATCTGGCTTTGTTAATTAACGTACATGTTATATGCATGTGCACTCAACTGAGATGTCCGGGTAAATTCAGTGGAATTCGCCTAGTGATGATTTCAATAGATTTTGAATAATTGCTCTTAAGGCTCTGCACACAGCCCTGGGTACCATATGCGTGTGGGTAAGAGTGAGTCATAGTGGCTTTACAGGGGGCTTGTTGAACCCTATGGGCACTGCGGAGGAGACCTTCTTGCCAACTCAGAAGAGGCCAGAATGGAAAGGGGTGGGAAGCCGACATAAATAGAGTGACTGGAAAATTGACCTGGGGAGGAAATAGCCACATCTGTGAAAAACCGGGAATTCTTGTGTTCAGGGCATGTCCCAGCATTCCTGGGAGCTTTGCACAAAAGCTGCAGTCTGGTGTTTTATAATGCCTCCGAACTGGGCTCCTCGGGAAGCTAGGAGAGGAGTGAAACTGGCAGCAGGCTGAGGTCTGAGCCCCGCTGCCTTCTCCCAGCCCTGAAGGATTGGAATGTTCCCCAGGAAACATGTCAGTCTGCCTTGCTACAAAATGATTCTCTGCCTGGATTTTGGGAACCTGCTTCTCAGCGGCTTCTGGCCTATCTGTACCATTGTGAGAAGCAGAAATAGTTTTCTTAAAAGAAATCCAAAGCTGAATGGCCTCGGAAACAGGCAGGGGGCTGACAGACTTGCCCAGCCCCTGGGCAAGGTGGGGGATGGCTCCGTGCTCTCGGAAAGGGAGGTCCCTGAGGCAGAAGGTGTGGGCTTGGGGCAGCCAACACTCAGTGACACCCAGAACACACCGCACTGGCCTCCAAACCTCCAGCCAGCCCTGAGAGCTGTCTGGAGGGCAACACAAGGCACTCGGCTAGCAATTTAAAGTGCCCGGGCTTCCAGTTGTTTCAACTCCTGTGGTAGCAGTAGCAGTGGCTGGGAGCCCAGCCCAACTGACCCCTTTGCCTCACCCTGACCCCCATCAGAGGGCCTAGAAATGGGAGCTTCCAGAGATTTTCCACCTCCCATCAACTTGCCCGAGCTCTTTCCTGTTGATCTTTGGCTACTATAACTTCCAGTACACTACCTAGCCGTGTCTACACGTGCACGCTACTTTGAAGTAGCGGCACTAACTTCGAAATAGCGCCCGTCACAGCTACACATGTTGGGCGCTATTTCGATGTAAACATCGACGTTAGGCGGCAAAACATCGAAGCCGCTAACCCCATGAGGGAATGGGAATAGTGCCCTACTTCGACGTTCAACGTCGAAGTAGGGAACGTGTAGTCGTTGTGCGTCCCACAACTTCGAAATTGCGGGGTCCTCCATGGCGGCCATCAGCTGAGGGGTTGAGAGACGCTCTCTCTCCAGCCCCTGCGGGGCTCTATGGTCACCGTGTGCAGCAGCCCTTAGCCCAGGGCTTCTGGCTGCTGCTGCTGCAGCTGGGGATCCATGCTGCACGCACAGGGTCTGCAACCAGTTGTCGGCTCTGTGGATCTTGTGTTGTTTAGTGCAGCTGTGTCTGGGAGGGGCCCTTTAAGGGAGCGGCTTGCTGTTGAGTCCACCCTGTGACCCTGTCTGCAGCTGTGCCTGGCACCCTTATTTCGATGTGTGCTACTTTGGCGTGTAGACGTTCCCTCGCAGCGCCTATTTCGATGTGGTGCTGCGCAACGTCGATGTTGAACATCGACGTTGCCAGCCCTGGAGGACGTGTAGACGTTATTCATTGAAATAGCCTATTTCGATGTCGCCACATCGAAATAGGCTACTTCGATGTAGGCTTCACGTGTAGACGTAGCCCCTCTCTCCCCAAGTCTTGGAAGGCAGCAAATTCAAAATAACAAGATGGAGATCATAGTGCTTCCCTGTCCCAAAGGAATATTGTGAGGATAAATAATGATGTAAGCAGCTGATGGGGTTACAGTAATGGGGGCCAGATATGTCCCACAGATGGTCATGACAGGATGTCTGCTTTGCCACTCCTTGGGGACTAGATTCCCCTGCTCTGAGTCCCTGTGTGGCACAGCTGCATGAGGCTTCTTTGTTCAACAGGATTCAGACTAAATATCCATCTGTCAGATGATTAAAAACAGGAAGATATTTAGCACCAGTGAACCTAAGACGGTCTGCTGCTGCTGTTCTACTCAGTCACCTGGGCCATAAACGACTATCTGGTTATTTCATAAACTGTGTATTTTGTTCTTGGCAGGTGTGGTCTCTCTTACTTGAGCTGCAGCCAGACTACATACCTGCTGTGATACTGGGGTTTCAATTAAAGAACACCCAGGCCTTTTCAGTAGCTCCAGGTTGCCCTGATGGTGGGATAGAAGAAGGGACGAGCAAACAGAAGGAAGGCTTGTTTACATTTGGGGGGCAGGTGGGGGAGGAAACTTTTTTCCAGAAAAGGCACAAAATGTTCACACTGCCATGCATGGAAAGTCAACGTAAGAGGGCTTTTCCCCTCAAAATATGTTCAGCTCCACCAATGACTTTTGTTGACCCTCCTCCTCAAGGTTAAAAATGAACATGGGTGAAGAAACAACTACTACCTGCTTATGTGAATACTCCTTTTGCAGTGCTGTGGCTGTGATCTGTGGCTGTAAATAAGAGCTCTGTTTTGCAACGTTGTAACCACATGAATGCAATTTTTTGACTCTACTTATTTTGACCTTAGGAAATCAAACAAAAAAAAGTTATCATGGAGCAGGGAGAAACAAAAACGAAAAACAGGAAGTACAGACACATCTGAAGTTCACCTGGGGAAGAGTTCCCACAAAGGCATGTAGTTTGTTTGTTTTTATTATTTTGTTTTGCCTTGCAGGCTTTTGTGAGCAATAAATATATGTGAGGAGGCTCTTGGAAGGAACGCAATATGGACAATGAGCGACCACCTGTTGTGACCTGCAAAGGATGCGTTATGTTTTCTCTCTCCCAGCGTGTAGAATGATTTCATCTCCTGAAAGGCTAACATGAGGGGGAAAGGAATCCAGAAGAGCTGGCTATGTTTTAAAGAAGTCTTATTGAGGGCAAATGAACAAATCCACCCACTGTCGAAAAGAATAGCAAAGACGGCAGGTGATCAACTTGGTTTAACAGAGAAATTCTCAGGTGAGTTAACATAAAAAAGGAAGCTTACAAAAAATTAGAAACTAGGACAGGTGACTAGAGAGGAGCATAACAACGTTGTTCAAGTATGCAGGGGTGTAATCAGGAAGGCCAAAGCACAACTGGAGTTGCAGCTAGCAAGGGATGTGAAGGATAACAAGAAGGGTTTCTACACGTATGTTAGGACAGGGAACACATGGGACCCTTACTGAATGGGGAAGACAACTTAATGACAGATGATATGGAAAAAGCTGAAGTACTCAATGCTTTTTGTTTCAGTCTTTACAAATCAGCTTGTAACCTGCTGCTCTGGGCAGTACAGTATAGGGAATAGGCAAGCGGTCCTCAGCAAAGACAGAACCAGGTAAAGACTATTTAGCAAAGCTAGACATGCACAAGGCCATGGGGCCAAATCTAGGGCATCCAAAAAGTGCTGGATTTGGCTGACTGATTGCAGAGCCACTGGTCATTATCTCTGAAAACTCATGGTGATCGGGGACATCCTGCATGATTGGAAAAAGGAAAATGTAGTGCCCACCTTTAAGGGAATATCCAGAGAACTGCAAACCAGTTAGCCTCACCTCAATCCCTGGAAAAATGATGGAGCAGGTCCTCAAAGAATCCATTTTGACACACTGGGAGGAGAGGAAGGTGATCAGGAACAGTCAACATGGATTCATGAAGGGCAAGTTGTACCTGACCAACCTAATTACCTTTTAAAACAAAAAGCAGTCGTCAAGTAGCACTTTAAAGACTAGCAAAATAGTTTATTAGGTGAGCTTTCGTGGGACAGACCCACTTCTTCAGACCATAGCCAGACCAGAACAGGCTAAGAATAATAGTTCTTACAGGTTCTTACAGTAACTCCCTCATCTACAGGCTCTGGGCCCTTTAAATTGCTGCCAGCATGCCCCAACCTTGCTCCTTCCACCTGAAGTTACATCCCATCTGGGGAAGCAGAGCATCCCTCCACCTTGCTTAGGGGCTAGTGCCTCACCATGGCTCACCTATGAATGAGTTGTACAATAGTGCTTCCTGGGACAGGCATCCAACACAACTTAGTTAAAATGATGATTTTTGTGTGCTGAAATAGTGACGACTTTTCATTTCTTTTACTGCTCCTTTAATGTCTATCTCCTGGCTGCAGGTACAGACTTCAGTAGCCTTCCTGTTTCTGATTAGCTTCTGGGCACATGCACATGCACCAGATTCAGTCCTGAATGCCTCATTTTCATTCTTTTCCTTAGTCTGCAAGAGAGTCATTTTGTGACAGCCCCTTGATTTTTACTGTGATACCTAATTACGGGTACATTTGTGTATTTGTGCGGGAACTTGCTGGCTCAACAGCACATTTGTTTCAATGGCATCTTTTCAGAATGGTAGAAATAATGTACGCTCTTCTTTGAGGAGACAGCTTGTCCTTTTTCAGTAACAAAGAACAAAAGGATCCTGCTGAGAAAGTTCTCAGCCAGCAATTCTACCGAGCTGTTTTTAATACATGATTAATAGTATTATTATATTTCCGCAATTTTATAATCTCGCATTACACTACGACAGTTATTCAACCACCATAAGCAGAAATGAAGCAACAAAGATGCTGTTGAGTGGAATGTCCAGGTTGATCTTTTGCAGAGGAAACTCTCATTTACTGTAAATAGGAAAAGCATTTATAGTTACTGCTATTTATGGATTACTCTGTAATTGACCCAAAATGCTACTCTTGTATTTCCAGCATGCGTCAGCCGGGACACAGAGGCAAGGTCACACCATTCAGGTGTTTATTGGCACCTTATAAAATAGGTGGTTAAGACAGGGTTGCCCCCACTGCTTGTGAATCATGCACATGGACGTTTTTTTGTGGCAGCAGCTCAGTAGCACCATCCTTGGCAACACGCTGCTAAGTCTGGCCATTCACTTTCAAGATTTACCTCTAGGGTCATTGCTAAGAGTAAAGGGAGCCAATTCAGCTTTTCCCCCCCATTAGAGCTACCATGGAATATTACAGTGGATCCATAAATAACTTGAACAAATTTAGATTCAAAAGTTGTTTTCCACAAACTAATGAAAGGTCATCCGAGTCGTTCCGTCAACATTTCTTTTCTTACTTATGAATGGCTATTAACAAAAAACACACCCTTTGGTGTAAGGCTATAGAAGCTCTAAAAAGTATTTCTGGAGGTGGCTTCGTTGCATCCTAGGTTACTAGGAGTCACTAACAGTCTTGGGTACAGGTCTCTGAAAGCCTGATATGCATGTGCAAATTCTGGAACAGCATGCATGCCCGAATGATCATGTGCAACCCTCAGTTGCATGCACACGGCAGTTCTCTCTCACCACAACAGGACCTAATAGAAAACCTGCTAGCAGGGATGTACATACACACTGACCCACCAACCAATTCAGAGAGCTCTACCACAGATTCAAATTTGTCACCCCCATGCTCTACCCTTTTGCTTCTCATCCAAAACTTACATCCCATCCTTAACGTGTTACTCAGTCATCCCACAAGCCATCTTTCGAGTCCCAGTTCCTGTGGTCACTCCCACCTCAGCTCCTAGTGGCTTGGCCTTTGTCATTCTGCTAGCATCTGCCCACTTGTGTGGTTGGCATAAGAGGTCACCCTTTCCACTCACTACTCCCCTGTAACAGAGAGTAAGCCATGCTAGTCTATAAGCTATCAAAGCAAACTCCCTATAGTCTATATGCTATCAAAAAAAACTCCCCTGTGTGCTGGCTACGTGTCTTTCAACATGTGCTCCCCTCCTACTGCATCGGATGTTGGAGTTCAAGGAGCAGGCAGCAACTAGTAGAGCAGAAAAGCAGATTCAAAAGGTTGCCACCAGCTGCCTTCTCACCTAAGTGGCAGCTCCCTGCAATAAAGCCAAACATTTAGTGGCTTCGGCCACTTAAGATGGTTTTCTGCTGTCCTCATCTAGCTCTTTTGTCAGGAAAAGGGACAAGGACAAGCCACTTGCAGAAAAATTTCTTGAAGCCTGAGGTTTGCCTGCTAAAACGTGCCTTTCCCACAGCGACATAGCCAGGAGCCGGGGGAGCAGAGCAGGCTGAGGCCAGGCTACTCCACTTCCTGCAGCCACCAGTGAATGTAGGGGTGGCCTGACCCCTGCTACCAGTGCCAGGGCTCCTGAACCCCATGCTGCATTGCTCAGGGTATGGGGTGAAGCAGGAGTAGAAGAGGCACAGTGAGGGCAGTGGCATGGTGGAAGACGGAGTCTGGAGCAGATGACGGCGATGTAATCAGAGGCCTGCACCCTCCCAGGGATGTCCCTGCCCCTTTGGAAGCCCAGGCTCTACTGAAGCAACATTTTATAGCGGGTCTGATTCTTAGGGAGTTGTGATGCTTGCGGGGTTCATCCAGACCAGCAATGGGCTGTCTCACTGCCTGCCCCGTAAACACAGGTGTTTCTATGCTTCCCAGCTTTGGCTCAAAGCCCTGAGCTCAGCCTCTTAACAGCAGAATGGCCTTATTTTAGCTCCTGCCAGCTTTGTTATTCCTTGCAGGGTGACACCTCCAGTCCTGAGGTTCCCTACCGTCATCTTCTCTGGATAGCTCAACCCCTGTCTGGAGTACCTGCAGAGCTTTAACTCCTTTGAGGAGAGGCCATAGCACCAGACTTAGTTTGGTTGAGGGTTTTACTCTTCAGGTTGAAGCACACCATTGAGATAGTTGGAAGCAAAACCAAGGAGGAGACATTAGGATAGACACAGTTACAACAACAACAACAACAACAACAACAAAACCCACACATTTCAAAGGTTAGCACCTAACTTTACAAACTTGAGTCATTTGCTCATGGTAACTAGCTTACCACAATCGCTCTTCTGGCATGGCTGGCCAGTTCTTCACCAGCATCCAACACAGAGCTCAAAGTGTTTGTTTTTTGTCTCTTCAAGATGCCATAATCTCTCGCTGTCCTTATATCCTCCAAAGTTCAATTAACTTACTTCTGAAGGCAGGAAGATTTCTTTTAACTGCAGGTTCCACCCCCACCAAGAGCGTTAAGTGGCCATCCTGGGCACCAGTTTACCGGATGGTTTTATTTACCTTGCATGTCAATATCATGGGCTATGTCTACACTGGAGCAATCTGTCAACAGATGTTACTGTCAGAAATCTGAGAAAACCTCTGTTGACAAATTGTGGCCAGACTGCAATGTGGCTCAAAAGAGAGCTCCGTTCTGCCAACGCAGAGTGGCCAGACCGCCCAGCCGTTCTCTCAACAAAATGGCCAACCAGACTCACAGCAGACAGGGCTGCCCAGTGTCCCGGATGTCCTGTTTGTTGACAAAAGGCCCCCTGGAACATCCAGGCTATGGTTACACTGATATGAACTGTCAGCAGCAGTATGCAAATGGGAGGTCTTAAAAATGCAAATAGGTGTTTATTTACGTATTTCCTCACCCGGAGATGCTGCCACCAGCACAAACAAAACAGTGTAAATATGGGTCTGCCATCAAAGCCCCACTTCCCCCCGACCTTTGCTGGAAGCCTCTTAGGCCTGATTTTTCCTGAGGCACTACTGTATTTAATAGCTACAGGAGCCCTTTGGGCCTTGCATAAATTTTTACAGTGTGTAGACATTGGATTTATAGTGCTGGTTGAATTAAGCCTTGAATGGGTCTGCAAAGTTTGATTTTTTTTTTTTTTAAATCAGGGCTTGTGGCTTTTTTGTTATGTTTAAAAAATTTCTGGCTTGTTTTTCCACCTAGTCTTTCCTGATTTTGTGAAGAGGCCCGTTAGATAGCCTAAATGTCTATCATATTTTCTTCACACTTCTATTACTAGGATAGTACCTATCACAAATAGGTCCACAAACCTTTTCTCCAAAAAGGTTACATTAGTCATTGGAGTAAAAGAAAAGCTTACTCCTCCATTTTACATAGTCTGAATGAAGTTCTCAGTTTCCAAGATTTCATTTGCTTGACTTGTCTAATTAGGTCAATACTTCTCCAATCAGATTTTCCAAATTAGACAGAAACCAAATTTATAATATCAAGACACGAAGGAAGAGTTTCCCCCCATACATTATACTGAAGAGTTACCTGGAATTATTCAAGTCCTTCAGGACAAGGTGCTGGGAGTGTGGGGGTGCAGGAATCTGGACGGGAGGCTCGGGGGTCCAGGAGTAAAAGGTTGAGGTGAGAAAGGCTCAGGGAAGGGGGCTGAGGGTATGAGGTGCACAGGTGCTGATGGAGGCTACACTGCCCAACTGGTGGTTCCCCAGTGTTTGCCTTGGAGGGGGCTGTGGTGCCTGGGCGGTGGATAGAAGCTTACCTCATTCTTGCCCCCTGCCAGCCCAATAGGGAGATAGCTGTCCTGGTCCCCATCTCTGGCCCCTGGCTATGGTCATTACACAGTATAACCGTCCTTCTAGCAACCCCTCCCTTTCTGTATTATGAAAACAACTGCATTCCAGGCACATCCATCATTCTGGAACAACTAAACCCTTACTTTTAGCGGCATATCAAATTCAGTGATCCTAGCGCTTAACGTTTAGAAGGAGTTCTTGAACAGACAGACACTTGGTCACAGACACACTCAAATATACATTAGATACCTCACAAAACTCCACACCTTTTTGCTTCATGATGTATAAGAAGCCTGAAATAACTCACGGATCCATTTCCCTCCCTAGTACAGAACTTCATGGGGAGGTGCTGTGTAGACATAGTATTTCAGATTGGAACAGTACTTCTGGGACGCTAATTTGAAATAGACTCTGTGTTTCGATACACTATTTCTGAATAAGTTTTGCATATTATGGGGCTTCCCTGTAGTGTGGGTGTGTTATTCCAAAGTAAGCTATTCTGGAATAACAGCTCCAGAATAACTCTGTAGTGTAGAATACCCAAGAGGACTCAATTCTGCTGTGCCTTGCCATTGTATGTAGCCATGTACCACTGTGAAAAGCACTAGAAAGTGAGTGGCAAACACTACCCAATGAAAACAATAGCATTTTGTAACCACTTTGCACAGGTATAAGTGTCTACACAGACAGGCCTGTAGAGAATCAGACTCTGAACTTTAAAGTGAAATAAGACAGTGATCAGGTCTGTACACTGGAATTACTCCAGACTTGCTCCAGTCGAGACAGGTTTAAGGAGAGCAGATTCTGTCCTCCTGTCATTTGATCACCATAGAGTAAATATTTAATTTTTCCCCACTCTGTTGTACATGCATATCTGGCTAGAGTAGTAAACAAGTTTGGAGCTACCATGTGGCTTACAAATAAGCTCACTTTTTCCTAGTTTTGCAATGGCACAAGCCTAGAAGGCCCTAATTAAAGTACATATTAGGGAAGAAAAAAATTTTAAGAGCATTAAATTCTTTTATAAGATCTTTGTAATTTTGTGGTGGATGATCATTCTAAATAATTTCTATTCCTCCATTCCGTTGAGGCAAAGTAACATGGTACATAACCAAAACAAAAAAGCTGTCCAGTAGCACTTTAAAGGCTAACAAAATAATTTATTAGGCGATGAGCTTTCATAGGATAGACCTGCTTTTTCAGACCATAGCCATACCAGAACAGACTCAATGTTTCAGGCAGAGAACTAAAAATAGTTATCTAGGTTGACAAATCAGAAAAATTGTGATGAAGGTGGGCAAATCAAAAGAGAAGCAGGGCGGGGGGGAGGTCAAGAGTCAGACAAAACAAAGTATGTAAAAGAGTCCTTATAATGGGCCAGGTAATTGACAGCCCAGTTCAAACCACGTGTTAATGTGTCAAATATGAATATAAAAGAGGGCTTGGCATTCTCTCTTTGTAGGTAATTCTTAAAGTTCCTTTTCGGTAAAAACACAGTGACCTGAAAGTCTAACAGAATGGCCCGCTCCATTAAAGTGCTGGCTGACAGGCTTGTGAGTTAAGAGCTTTTGGATGTCTATTTTGTTTTCATTCATTCTTTGTCAAAGCACGTTTACCATTTGTCCTATATATGAAACACATGAGCATTGTTGGTACATGATGGCATATATGTTAGTAGAGGAACATGAGAATGTGCCCGTGATTCTGTAAATAACCTGGTTAAGTCCAGTGATGGTATCTCCAGAATGGCTATGTACACAAAACTGGCAATGGGGCTTGTTGCAAGGAAAAGTTCCAGGATTGGTGTTATTGTAGTACACAGTCTGTTACTATGGTACGTAATGTATTTTGTAGTGGAAGGTCATCTCTATGGCACATAAGAAAAAAGCAGTCACGTAGCATTTTAAAGACTAACAAAATAATTAGGTGGTGAGCTTTTGCGTGACAGACCCACTTCTTCAGATCTGGAAAATGTGTAATCTGTGGCACATGTGCAGCTGTTAGTGTTCTGCTGCTCTGCTTTGGAACAGTTAATAGGGATAGACGTGAGATGGAGAAGTGTCTCAGAGAGATAGGTTTGTATCTAAGGGCACCGATTACGTTCCAAAAACACGTCTTATTAGGAACCAACCCACTATCACCCAACTCTTCCTTGAGATACCTGTATGTGGGTCTTCAACTTGTCTGGAAGGGGAAATCAGCTGCTTTCAGTGCCCCCTTGCTGGGGTGTCATAGATGGATTGACATTTACAAGTGTGGGAGTTTGGAAGGACCTCACTAACCCAATGATGATTCTAGAGAGATTCCTTTTCTGCAGCCTCTTGTAAAATTGGGCCTTTAAGTAGAGATCTCTATGGTAGTGGAGGCCAGAGAAGGCCATGAGTGTTGTTTTCTTGGAAAGATACTTGCAGGGAATGGGGCAAGGGTTCCTAGAGTCCTGGAGCTAGCAGAGAGATACAGAGCCTCTGAGGGGGATGGAATTACAGCCCATTTTTCAGGTCAGAACATACATTACCCCTTTCTCTTCTCATCACAAAATGGTGAAGGGACTCAGGGAATTCTCCCCAGACTTCTTTCCCTTTAGTCCCCTGTGATTGGGTGTCCAAAGGAGGGTGACCTAGGCCAGTGATACAGCAGAAAATCAGAAGGAATCAAATGATCGTTAGGAAACAAATCCATTTATAATCAATAATGAACCAAGAATAAGATGTGAATATAGAAAAATCAGAATCCCAGTTTTGTCATCGGATTTCTATTTTGCCTAAGATTATGTTCACCCTTTGCAGAAGAATGGCACAATTCTTCTGCATCACTTACATCCTTAGAACAGCACAGTGGGATTGAGATGTTGCATAGGACTGGTACTTCCCAAAAGACAGTTTAATTAAGGAATTGTCTAAAACTCTGAACACGTCCTAGAAGGTCACAATGTATGTCCATCACGCTTCAGCCTCTGCACTGATCTAGAATGAAAAAAATCATTCTGCAAAGAATGAGACTGTCATCGCAACTTTGAAGTAGCCCAATAGATGTACTTTGTGATGGAAGGCACTCACCCCTACCCCCAGTTTTCCAAGTTAAGGTCTCAGCTTTAATAGTGTAAAGGAAGAAGATAACATTCCCCAAAATGAGTCCATGTGGGCCATCACACCTACATAGTTGTGTATAACCCAAACATTTTCATGATGTAAGAATTCCCAAAATGAGAAGCGAGAGCTCAGGATGGTTGGTTTGAGTAAGCTCTGCCACCTACTGGTGGTCTTTTGTCCCCAAAGGTTTAAACATGGCTTCTGTTCTGCTTTATTTTCCAATTATAAAGTGGTTTTTCTAATAATTCTTAAGAGGTACGTGGTACCTTCCTGTTCTTAAAGTCAGCAAGAATGGTGGAGCTCTTCACTGTTAAAGAGAAGGTTAGTTTTCAATTTTTTCTTTGGTTTGAAGGTTGTTTTTTTTTTTGTGTGGGAAGGAGCAGGCAAAGGTTGTGTTTTGTTTCCCCTCAAGAGGTAACAAGGCAGCTGCATCAGCCAGCATTTCACATGCTGCAAAGTTCCCTGAAGTTTCCCCAAGCATAGCACAGGCTTTTAAAAGCTACAGAATTTGAAAACACTCTTTGGCTAAGTCTACACAGTAGCATTATTTTGAAATGAGCTCTTTTGGAAGAGATTTTCTGGAATACCTTATTTCAAAATAGTGTATCTATACCCAAAATGAACATTGAAATAGTGCTCAACTATTTCAAAATAGAGCATCCAGTCACAATAGAACCTATTTTAAAATAGTGATAGAGAGGGAGTTGTGCTAGTCTATATACTATCAAAACAAAAAGCAGTCAAGTAGCACTTTAAAGACGAGCAAAATAATTTATTAGGTGAGCTTTCTTGGGACAGACCCACTTCTTGGGTCTGTCCCAAGAAAGCTCACCTAATAAATTATTTTGCTCATCTTTAAAGTGCTACTTGACTGCTTTTTGTTTTGATGTTTTAAAATAGGTGCTATTCCTTGAAGAATGAGGTTTACCAATTTCAAATAAGCTGGCCGCTATTTCTAAATAGCGGTTGCAGTGTGTAGATACTTAACGTTATCCTGGAATAGCATCCATTATTCCAAAATAACTTTGCTGTGCAGACACCCTTTCTGGGTAGGGTCAGCTTTTGAGCTAAAGGCATATTTGGAGGGGTGCAGAACTGCAAAGTAGCCCTAGAGATAGGGTCTCCCTTTAAGGCTGTAGGCCTTTCATATCGATCTCTGGAACATTTGGGGAATAGCCAGCTGGATATAGTAGGATTTCTGCTGATTCATACTAGCAAAAAGAAATAAAGTAAGAGATGGCTTCACATCATGGTCCTTTTAATCTTGTTAGTTTACTGTTGAATGCCTGGTGAAATAGAATGGCAGACACACTGTAGTGGTGGTGGCTTTTTTTTTTTTTCCCAGATGTCAGCTTCCTGTTCCCATCAATGGAATTGTTGGCATCATTCTAGCCTTTGCACCAGATCATACCTCCTGATCTTCACGTAAAGTGGGAGCTTCTGAGTGTTCATTTCCCCCTTCCATCTTCCCCCTTTTTGGCAGCATCTCCTTCTCCCTATACAGCACTCTTCAGGGCAAGCATCAGCATAGTGCGGCGGGGGACATGGAGAGGAAGTTTAAACTTCCCTGTTTTTGCTGAAGTCATGCACGTGTGTCTTTACCTGCTCAGTAGGGATAATCCAGGAAGGCCAATACAACCTCAATTCTCCTTCCTATGGAACCTCTTTTGTGTGGGTGTGTACCAGGAGAAGGCAGCGTCAGAGGGAACTCCTGGGCTTCTGGAGCTGCACTGACAGATAATGAGGTGATACAGATACCCCAGAATTGGTGCATGGGCACTGGCCCCCCTCTTCTATAGCCCAGGCCTTTTACAGATACTGGCAGATCTGTACAGTTGAGGGGAATCCTGAAGGCCTCATGCTGCAGGCCTCCAAGCCCCAGGCCAAAGGAACGAGCAGGGTATGCTACACAGCTCCCTCACTGAAGTTTCTTCATCTTCCCCACAGGTTGGCTTTGAGGAGAGGGGCAGGAAGGGAAGGTGGTTTGCATCTTCATTCAATGTGTGCATATATGTTTGGACGATCCATCCTACAGGACCGATCTCCTTCATGACCACAGCTCCTGCTACTTCACCATAGGGAGAATGGGACAGAGATCAACAGCAGTAAAAGCAAATACATGAAGTCACCCTATGAAGCGATATATAATGTGGCAAACAGATGTGCAAAAATGCCTCCATCTCTTTTCCTCCACAAGAGCTCAGGGGGAACAAGGGGGCAGTTGCTCCCAGGAACAGCATTTCAAAAGGCCATGGAGCTGCAGGAAGTGGTGGCCACAGAGAGCTGTGCTGCCACTTCATGCACTGCCCGAAGCCTGGCCCCTTCCACCCTGTCCCCGCCCCTTCCAGTAGCATGGAGTCGGACCCTCTTCCCACCTAGTTCCCAGGCCCGCAGGAACTCTCACTGCCATGGTCCATCCCTCTGGTTCTGTGCTGGGCCTCCTTAGGCCTCCTTAGTTTTGGCCTTGCTGTGAAGCACTTCTGAGTTGAATTGGTTTGTGATTGGCTCTTTCTCCATGGGCTGTTTTGCTAGTACAATACAACAGATGGCTTCACACCATGGTCCTTTTAATCTTGTTAGTTTACTGTTGAATGCCTGGTGAAATAGAATGGCAGACACACTGTAGTGGTGGTGGTTGGTTTGTTTTTTGTTTTGTTTTGTAGATCAGGAGGTATAATTAAAAATTTATGCGAAAAGGCCAATAGTGCAGTACTATTCAATGGTGCAGTTGGTGCCTGGTTCTGTACCACTGTAGGAGTACAACAGGGCTGCATACTCTCTCCTACCCTTTCCAACATCTTTCTGGAACCATAAGCATTGGTGTTCAATCTATCACCAATTTATGCTCTGCAGATGACATTGTTGGACTGGCAGGGAGTGAAAAAGACTTAGATAACCTTGCTAAGTGCCTAGATAAAACTTCAAACAAAATATGGCATTGAAATAAATGCAGAACAGACAAAACTCACAACCAACAATCCTAAGGGCATATCCCCACAAATATCCATAAAACAAATAGAAATTGGAAGAGGTAAAGCAATTTAAACACTTAGGTTTGATCATCTCTGATGCAGGTACAAAACCAGAACTACATTTTACCTGACTATTTCATTTTTTAAAGTCAGGTCTGCTAGATACAACCCCACCCCATATTTGACTCCTGCGGAATTGAGAAAATACATCAGTGACCAAAGGTATTCTTGGGAAGAAAATAGCATTGTACTAGTTCAGTCTACTCAAGGGAGTTATTCTGAAATATTAGTGACAGCCAATAAAGCAATGCTCCTATTCCTGCAACATGTACCGTGTGACTGGTAATTGCAACATTCAAGGTACATTCAGTGTAATTTTTGGGGGGAAAGCAATTAAGTAGTGACAATATTCACAAAGGCAGGAATTCATCTTCAGAGTTAGGGCTGCCAGGGAATATGCATAAGACCAATATTCCAAATTCTTTGATTTGCTGACTGAGATGTGGCTGCTGTAGTCATAGAACATGACCCAGAAGAATTTCAATGGTTAGAAATGAGATTTACCCCATGCTTCTGACAGAATTAGCAGAGATATTAGCAATGGACAAGTTAGGGGCACATGTAAAGTGATGGCAACCCAACCAGATTGTCCATCTATAGCAAATGACTACTGTAGCTTTGCTGGGCTCTACTACTTCCATTGACTTCAAAGGCACTACACTTGTGGAAAACTATGGCACATGCTAGCAGAATACACCCCTGTATTCACAGGCTAGGTCATTATTGTAACAATCCCCATACAAAGTATACTTGGACATCATTTGGTAATTCACAGGCCTGCCAAAGGGGGCTATTGCCCCAAGACCCAGAGATTCAAAGAGGCTCAAGGATCCCAGTAAGCTGCTACTTCAGGAACAGTGGCCACTGGATCCCCAGCCAACCAGAAGCACAGCACACAGGGCTGCCAAGTGTCCTGGATACCCTGCCTGTCGATGGAACATCCAAGGAGTATTCACACAGCTTTTTTGTTGAGACACTGTCAACATCTGGGAATGGCAGAAGTTTGGCAAGGGACATGCTGAGTTTTATTAACAGACTGTTGACAAAACACATTGACTATGTCTACACTAGCCCCAAACTTCAAAATGGCCATGTAAATGGCCATTTCGAAGTTTACTAATGAAGCGCTGAAATACATATTCAGTGCCTCATTAGCATGCGGGTGGCCGCTGCACTTCAAAATTGACGCAGATCGCTGCCGCACGGCTCGTCCCAACGGGGCTCCTTTTCGAAAGGACCCCTCCTACTTCGAAGTCCCCTTATTCCTATGAGCAGATGGGAATAAGGGGACTTCGAAGGAGGCGGGGTCCTTTTGAAAAGGAGCCCCGTCGGGACGAGCCACATCAATTTCAAAGTGCTGCGGCCGCCCGCATGCTAATGAGGTGCTGAATATGTATTTCAGCGCTTCATTAGTAAACTTAGAAATGGCCATTTCGAAGTTTGGGGCTAGTGTAGACACGGCCCTTGTGTGTGTAGACGTGCAGTGAGTTGTGTTGACAAGACTCTGGTTTTGTTGGCGGTGGGGGGTGGGCGCGGGGGAGAGAGACCCTCAGTAGTGTGGCCGTAGCCTTAAACCATCTTTGCAATTAATGTGTTTTATGATTTCATCTAACTGCATGTGATTAAAGTGAAGGGTCTGGGAAATTATTTAAGGAGATATATACTGGCATATTACCCCTTCAAAAGTTTAAGGCTTAATAAATTTCATCTGTCCCCTCCCAACTATCTCCTGGTAGTACAAGCCATTCATTTCTGAGGGAAGATCCAGGACTCATCCTGGTTTCATGGTAGGTGTGAGCCACGGTGATAGAGGCCACACGTACAGACTCTCAAGAGCGTGGCTTGCATTTCTGGAAGGCTATTTGCGAGCAGCCAACAAGGGAGCCACCACAGAAAGACATTGTAATGCACCCACTGTTGCACAGAGGGTGACAGTCCCCACCAATCTGCACTATAACTGTGGTATGTCACACTAGCATTTTGCAGCAGATGGTATCTTTGTGTATGGTATGACACTGTATAGCTTACTCATCTCTATCTCTCATTGTGATGCAAGGGTGCATCTCAGGGAAAGAAGATTAAAATAAAAACAAACAAACAGAGAGTGAGTTTAAATAAGATTTCCAAAACTCTCATACTCAGCTAGAGCCCTTGGGTTTGCAAACCTGAGCTGGAAATCCCAGGGCATTCTGCCGAAGTTCCATGACTTGTAGCTTTTTTGAACCATAAAGCGAGCATGTTTTTGAGCAATTTGGTTCCTTCCTTTTACATGTCTCTACGGAACCTCAAAGTACAGCAATGCATAGAAAACAGCCAAAATGTTAAATTAACAAGACAGTAGGTATATGTCAGGGAGTTGCGATTCTCATCTGAAAAAGTTCAGTAAACCCGAATGGAAGTGGAACCTATATTCCCAGAGTACCTGGGCACTTAAGTCAGAAAACAAATGCTGCTCTTCTCATCTAATTTTAGACCAGTCTTCTAAGGGGAAATGAGTTGTGCTTTTCTCTCTTTCAGTCTCTGGACACCTTCCCACACTATTTGCTTGAGGTGTATGTGTTTTTTCAGTACTAGTAATTTTAATTACTAATTAATTAACCCAGTACTAGCTATTTTAATACCCGTAAAGTTGCTACTTTGGGGATACAAGACACAGCAACAGCCTAGTCAGGGCTCACAGTCAAGTGAGCTCATCGTATATACACTCATCTCTCGTTAAATGACTACTTTACTAACGAGCACTCACTTAAACAAGGGACATGTTTATTTTCCTTTGTTCACTCTATGAATGAGCCGCCCCTGCTAATACAAGGCTTACCCCTACCCCGCGGCTCCAACCCACTGCAGCCTGACCACCCCCCCCCAACCCGCAACCCCAACCCACGGCAGCCTGCCCCCTCTCCCACCCTTGCCCTGCAGCAGCCTGAACACCGCAGCCCTGCACCTCTGCCAGCCCCGCAGCAGCCTGACCCCCTGCCTTCACCTCCCCACCAGCCCAGTAGACCTAACCCATCACAGCCTGACCCCAACCCCCTCACATGCCAGACCACACACACCCAATCTTCAGCAGCCTGAAGCCCCCACCCATTCCATGGGCCAAACCAGCCCCAGGTTTTAACCCTCCCTCCCACTCATGGTCCCAAACTGCTCCCAGCCTTTAACCTTTTCCAACTGCCAAACACAGCTTCACTTACCTTCCAAAAGCAATGCCACCTGCTGCTACTCCTTCCCCAAGCTCTAGGAACCAGAGACTTTTACGTGCATTTTAAATGAGAATTTGGTGTTCCTCTTAGGAGTTTTTGCCTACAAGAACAAGGTTGGGAACGAATTGTGCTCATAGAGCAAAGGATGAGTGTATAGGCAAAGATTTGCTGTAAGAGTGACCAGACCTTTTAGCCCAATAAAAAATGCAGACTACTTTCTCATGCTGGCAGTCCTGGGAGTGAACAGCTTGTTCTATTGTTTGCTACACTCTAAGATTTGTTTTGAAGGAAGCACAAGGTCTGCAAATACCTCCAGCTGACCAGAATTCCTGTCCTCCCCTGTTCACCAATTCAGCAATTCCAGGAAGTAAACTGTAATAATTTCTGGTGCCTACTACCTGTAAATAATTGAGCAACTTAATATTTCTGAGTAGTCCCTTTATCTTCTTAGGCTTCATACCCTGCTTGAGATCAATCATGGGTAGATATTTAGTGATTTCTCTTGTGATATTGTAAACATAATATGGGAATGTAGAAGTGCAAAACTATAATACCTTTGATCCAGATCCTCAGAGGTATGTAGGCACCTACTTCCCATTGATTCATCCTTTGAGGAGCTTCTCAGAAAGTGTTGTAATACATCCTTCCTGTGGGGCCACATGGCTGATTTTATATATACACATCTTTGCTTTCCTCCCAATCAATTTTGTAGCAGTTTGATAGATTAATTTGGTTCTCATATTTCTAAGGTTTCTATAGCTAGATGTGAGTGTGATCAGAGTACTACTCTCTGCTTGTTTTACATATACAGGTTGAACCTCTCTCATCTGGCACCCTTGGGACCTGACTGGTGCCAACAAGGGAATTTCCCAGGCCACAGGAGGTCGATGTTGTCTAGCGCATTTCCAACACCTCTACTATTTCCTGGGCTCTTAGAAGACTTTTAGAGTGAATTCCAGCTAACCAAAAGCACAGAACACTTAGATCCAAGAATGGTGGCTACAAACAAGCTTTATGGAACTATGGAAAACTTCGCCACACCCACGATAAGTGGCTGTCTGGTTAACTAAAATCATGACGGATTAGGGATACTGCCAGACAATTAAGTTCCAAATGAGAGGTTCAACCTTTATTTTAAAATATTGAGGACAAGATTAGGTAAATCCTAAACGTACTACATCTTTCTGATCATAAATGTTTGCCTTTTCCTTAGTGCTGTACCTTTAATTAGTAGTAAGTTTATCCAGATCAGGCTTATACTAGTGACAGTCTATCCACCAGAGGGAGCTAGTAAACTATATTGTTAGTTTTAAGAGTTCCTTGATTGCCACTCTGCGTATGGGGTCTGAAGCGAGCTAGTCACCAGAGAATTATAAATTTTGGGTAAATGTGCACTTTAAGCATTTAGGTTCTAATACATTAGTGGTGTAGTAGGAGAACAAGCTAGAGACAGTATCCCATATAGACAGATCTAAAAAAGCCCTCAAAGGTTCTTTATTTAGATGACCAGCCTGAGAGAATTTGCTAACCTCCCTATATTCGATGAAAATTCCTGCACTTGGTCATAAAAGCAGATAATTAAGCATGATAGAAAAGATAAGCCAAAGTACATCTAGAATGATCTCTGATCAGTTTGTTAAGATGATAACTAATGCTCTAACGTATCTTGCTGTGACTGTTTGATTGTCTCCTGACTTCCACTTTTTTTGTTCCCAGTTACTCTTACCAGAGCCTGATAATCCATTGTAGCTAATGGATTTGTTCCAATTTTATACTACAGTTAGGAAGATCAGATTTGTCCCTCTCTAAGGTCAATGTGCCAACAGGTATCGCTCTATTTGATATGCCATAAATTCATTAAACACTATCAAAAACAAAAAAGCAGTGCAGTAGCACTTTAAAGATTAACAAAATAATTTGTTAGGTGATGAGCTTTCATGGGACAGACCCACTTCTTCAGACCATAGTCATACCAGAACAGGCTCAGTATTTAAGGCACAGAGAACCAAGCACCGTAATCAAGGTTGACAAATCAGAAAAATATAAAAAATTATAATTATAATGGGTTAAAAATTAGATAAAGTGTGCTCTCTGATTTGCTCACCTTGATTATAATTTTTCTGATTTGTCAACCTTGATTACTATGCTTGGTTCTCTGTGCCTTAAATATTGAGTCTGTTCTGGTGTGGCTATAAACAAACAAACACTGAATTCTATGTGCCTACTGCAAGATGAGAAATGCGATGAAGTCAACTAAAAAGCCAAGAGGGGTCAGCAGAAACTACTGACAAATCTGGGCAGAAAAAAAAAAACCCACACACCCCACTGCAATAGAAGTGTACTCTGAGTATAGAATCAATCTCTGTCCTTTGTCAAGAGCCATATTGCCAAGCTGGGGAGGGGGAAAACCAGAGCTTAAATACCCTGACGTCCATGGAGCCTTCTCATGGCACAAAAGAGGAAAGACGACATTGTACAGATGCTAAACCTCCATGCTCATGAAGGACTTCAGCAAAGAACCCTGTAAGCTCAGAGCAGATGAGGCTTGCTGAGCCTATGAATTATTCATACTTTTGTAATCCACTCACCTGCCTGCTGGGTGTGGTTCCACATAGTGGCACTTAGAATGAGAGCAGAGGTCAGCAACCTTCCTGGAGCAAAGAGCTCAAATTTGATCTTTCGACCTTTGTGTACAGTTCCAGTGCTAGTGATACTTTTAGCCCTGCTTACAACAGCTTCATTAATAAATAAAGATGCAGAGCTTTATTGTTTAGGTGGTGATTGGTAGCATTAGCTGGTCTTTTATTAATCCACAGGCTACACTGAGGACGAGGAGCCAGGCTTAGCTCCTGCCTTAAGTGCCAATGAAAATCCGCTCGTGTCATTCTTGGCACCTGTGCCAAGGGTTGCTTATCCCTGCTATAGAGGCTGGTGCATTAAGCTCCAGAGTTCCCAGATTTGCACACACCTGTTGGTGGTTACACCTCGTCTAGCAAGAGGTCTCCTTTCCATTCCAGGTCAAAACTCTAGACAAGTGATCAATACCTGGCGGAACTGACAGGGAATTCCTATGTTTCCTTTTTGCCTTTCAGCCTTTACACCAGCATTTCAGAGCAGACAGTTTTTTGTTCCAGCAGAGAAGTTTCACACGTCCACAACTCAGGTTACTCAGAAAAAACCATCTCATCTCCCTCATGCTGTAGCAGAAACATTTGACAGAAGATAGTAAGAGAATACATAAAACAGTACTCATCTACCGCCTACAGATTACGTTACGTTGTTGAGAGGGGAAGTAAATGCTGAAATAGGGATTTGAATCCTTGCCCTTTAAATTAAAGGAGGGATTCCTTTTGTTATATCTGGAAGACTAAAAAACTTCAAGACATTTGTTTTGAATCATCTCCAGTCCCATGAGATCATTCTAACTCCATATTTCTGCATCATAAAATTTTAGCAAATACCGGCTACGTCTACACGTGAAGCCTACATCGAAGTAGCCTATTTTGATGTGGCGACATCAAAATAGGCTATTTCGATGAATAACGTCTACACGTCCTCCAGGGCTGGCAACGTCGATATTCAACATCGACGTTGCGCAGCACCACATCGAAATAGGCGCTGCGAGGGAACGTCTACACGCCAAAGTAGCACACATTGAAATAAGGGTGCCAGGCACAGCTGCAGACAGGGTCACAGGGTGGACTCAACAGCAAGCCGCTCCCTTAAAGGGCCCCTCCCAGACACAGTTGCACTAAACAACACAAGATACACAGAGCCGATAACTGGTTGCAGACCCTGTGCCTGCAGCATGGATCCCCAGCTGCCGCAGCAGCAGCTAGAAGCCCTGGGCTAAGGGCTGCTGCCCACGGTGACCATAGAGCCCCGCAGGGGCTGGAGAGAGAGCGTCTCTCAACCCCTCAGCTGATGGCCGCCATGGCGGACCCTGCTATTTCGAAGTTGCGGGACGCGCAATGACTACACGGTCCCTACTTCGACGTTGAACGTCGAAGTAGGGCACTATTCCCATCCCCTCATGGGGTTAGCGGCTTCGACGTCTCGCCGCCTAACGTCGATGTTAACATCGAAATAGCACCCAACACGTGTAGTCGTGACGGGCGCTATTTCAAAGTTAGTGCCGCTACTTCGAAGTAGCGTGCACGTGTAGACACGGCTACCTTGTCCTCACATATTAACAGTTGATGCAATTATGTAGCCATGCCTGCATGAATTCAGAAAAACAGAACAGCTTGCATTGAATCTGAGTTTTTTTTCCTGTTATTTGATTAACTTTATCCCACAAGCAATTGTTTTTGCTCGTTCCCATACCTGCTTCATTTGTTCAAGGTATTGAGCATCGATCCTCCACTTATACAACTCCTGATGAGCTCTTAGAAAGACAAAAGTTAATGAGGATCTATTCCAGCGATCTGCCATTTGCTCTGCACATACTCACAGTTAATATAATCTAAGGCTGATTTTTTTAGATTGACAAAGCCTGCATACTATTCCCCCTCCTTCTTAAATCTAAAAAGGAATTTTTTAGCCATAGCAAAATAATTCAAAGAGAGAGATGCTCTTAAATTTTACATTTAACCAATGAATTCCACTAGATTTCCCTTGTATCAATGGCTTCAAAACTCTCCAACATGCAACCATTAATGGGACAAGGGAGAAAGAGAAAATTAATCTGGAGAAACTGGTAACTATCAGCTTTAATGACCACAGAGGTGAAAAGTAGTTAGCAAACACAAGGCCGACAAAATAGGAATGCAAGGTAGTCAGTCACACTCCCCTCTAATAGTTGTAGGAGAAGTGGCCCACTATGTCATCACCACCCCATATGGGTTGATAATTATATTTAGTTCTCTGGATATTCTCTTCAATCCATTGGTTATCTGTGAACTCCTGTATTTACTGGAATCCAGGTCCAATCAGCTGAATGAACCTCTGGCACAGCATAAAGGATAAAAGAGGTTTTTGAAAAGTCACTATCCTTTCTTTAAGGATATAATAAACTCTTTCATAACCAGCATTCTATCCCTCAAGCGACTGGCATTTTGATCATAAGTAAATTTTAGTTACATTTTCCATAAATACAGTATAAGTTTATAGCATACAAACTCTACTGTTGTTGGTAAATAAAGTATTCTGCATACATTTTTTCCTTAATATCAAATCTTATTTGTCTTCAGTGTTACGCATTGCTAGGTATACCTCTCTATTACCCTGAGTATTTGAATATGCAGCAACCTCCCAGTGCCAGGGCTGCTGGGTATGAAAGTTACTGTATAATCTCTTTTTAGGAGCAGTTTAGAGGAAAGCAGATCAATTAAATGTTCCCAGGCTGGTTCCCTTTTAACTTGGGCTACCCTGTAACCTCTGAAACCAAGATCTCACACTCAGATCTCAACAACTCAGTAATTTTTAAAAATTCTGCCAGCATAATTTTGTATATATCTTGTTTTTTTAAACATTTATGATCTGATTTCTAATTAAATTACTACTTCGACAAGTAGCATGTATGTCTGACACCATAAATGAGCCAAAGTACTTCTCTTTAAGGAAAGCAAAAAACCCAAAGCCACTGCCCATGCACTCTTAGGATTATCCACTCTAGGAGCACTAGTTTTTTCTTTCCTGGGCTAGAATGGTTATTGGGCGCCATGAATGCAGGCTCCTAGCCCATGTCCTGGAAAAGAGTGAGCTAATGTCAAAACTATTAGCCACAGGTCTAATTTCAGAACCTCTGTATTGATTATGTACAGTAATGGGATCAAAACCATTAGATTTTGAATTAGATTTTAGATTATATTAGATTTTGAAGTGACTGATGGCACATGATCAGCCAAACAATTGTCTGCAGAGTCTAAACTCTTGCTGCATATGCCATACCACATCCCCCCACCTCACCCCGGTGAGAAAATAAAGAATCTGATTGCAGGAGTGTCTGTAAACATTTTGCCTGTAACATTTCCTAACCTCATATATTCTTACAAAAAGAGTCAGTGGCAGAGAAAAAAAAACAAACAGAAAACTTTGTATTTCATTCTGTACATATGGTAAATCTATCTGACAGTCTTAGACTAGATTTCCAAAGAAAGTTCAGACATCCATTCAAACACTGTGTTGGGAAAACTGACCTAACCCGGCTTTCTGTAGTTCAATCTCAAATCAATCTTTGTAGAAGAGTTGGGAGACAGAATTTCAAAGGTTTCAGACCAGAGGTGGGATGATCACTAAACTCCATTTTCTTAGAAGATAATGTACAACACTCCATAAATGCATTTGCATCACTAGGAAGACGATTATTAAATCTAATTAAGATACGTTAAAGATCTATAGCATATTGGTACATTATATTGTTGTACCTTTCATAATGTAGTGTTTAAGTGCCTGGAGAGACAAAATGTGTGGTTTTACTTATAGACTTATACACAGGACTCATAAAAACTAAGGAAATTGCAATTAAAGTTGCTCCCAGAAATATCCAAAAAACCCATAAAATATTCTAGGTATTCAGGAAATACAGTAGCAGAGATATGTCTACATGAATTATTGAAATTTCTTCATGCACTTTTTGCTAATTCTATCTTTTGAAGGCACAGTAGACAATTGTTTGTCTAGATTACAGTCACATCTGACTAGTCAAGCAGTGATTTTTCATATGTTCAGTATATAACTCACTCCAGCTCTTTTATTTTTATTAAAATAAAGCCAATACTGGGATTGCATGCACAATTGATCGTAGGAAGACAGTTTGACTCATCATCAACCACCATCACCCTGGGCTCAGCACCCGTTGGTGTCTGATGCCTCTCTCACTATTCCTTCCATCTTTCCCCGTCCAGTGCAGAGTGGTGTGGAGATAATCTACTCTATCACCTACCCCATTCTCTGGGGTATCTGCCTCTCCTATTTGAGACGTCCATTATGCCGAGTACCAGGGTCTTGATTTTTCTTTCATCATTCATTCTGAAAATATGCCTGAATTGCTGTAACTTCCATTGTATAACCTTCTGCAGTAGGTTCTCTTCCAATATAATTCCTTGTTGGAAACCTTCTGCATCGATCCTATTCTTGGGATATTTCTTTAACTCCTCTTCATGAATGCCAATATTCTTCTTTTCAAACCTTTTGTTATCACCCATGTCTTACATCTGTATAACATGCTGCTGAATACACACATTTTCAAGACACTCAGCTTCATCCCTTAGCTAATCACTTTGCTTTTCCAGATCTTATCACCTTCAAACTTTCCCTTGCTTTTGCTATTTCCTTCTTACACTTTAGATTACATGTTACATTCTCCCCAGATAAGCGAACCTTTCTATGTTCTCTAATTCGAGCCCATCTGCACTGATCTTCCTTTCTATTTCCTTATCTCCAAAAACCACGGTTTTTATTTTATCGACATTCACAATCAATCCATACCACTTCCCTTCCTTGTTTAGCGTCTGCACCATTTTTTGCTAGATTCTCCTAGGTGGGACTGGCGTGGAACCCCCAGAGGCTTCATGACAGAGTTACAGTTTGACTGCATGACAGGAAAGGATGACGTTTGCATTATTGGATGAAAATTGGCACTGTAAATGGGATGAATCAATGAGAATTTGAGTGGGGGGGAGTGTTACTTGGTTCCTCCTACTCATTAAAGCATGTGTGTGTGTATATGTATATATATATATATATATATATATATATATATATATATATATACACACACACACACCTACAGCAGCATTACATCCAGAGGGACTAAGCACCAGAGAGGGTGGAAGCAGTTTCCTGGGTGCAGTACTGGTAGAGCTGCCAACACTGTGCAACCAGCAGCTCCTCCTGCATGACTAGTTCATGCGGCTATGTCTTCTTTAACCAGTCACACCAGCAAGTTGCATTGGCCTGCAGGGTGCAGAGTGATCACCCTCTCATCTACCCAAGGGTCATCTCTGAGCGGAAGGAAGAGAAGCAGCTCATCAGATGAAAGCTCAGACATCACCAGCCTTCCTACACTCACCAAGGACAACATATGAGCTATTTCCACAATGTCCGACTCCCACAGTTGAAATGTTAGAGCTTGATTTCTTTCCCTGTTGAGAGAGTTGTCCCTGTAAGTATTGAATTTAGAGCACCTAAGTAGCTTATTTTGAGGGAGCTCGTTCACAGTCAAATCGGAGAATGCTAGAAATCTTAATCTCATTAACTGTTTTTTTCCCCTTTCATTTCAAGACTTCCCACATTTGTGGGGGGCAAAAACCACCTTCTAATCCCTCACACTAATAGTAAGCTACACCAAGTTAAACAGCCCCTGAAGGACCTACAAAAAATGATTTTCACCTTTTCTATATCATGGCTAAGTCAGCTTGTAAATTGATGTTACATAAATTCTTCAAAGGCCCATTCCAACCGAGTTCAGGAAGGTTTTGAATTAGAAGCATTTTGAAAGCATTTGCAGGTTCTGAAACATTCAAATCCAAATTGTGCTTTAATCGCATTATCCCATATTCAAACCTTAGCACAAAAGTCAAATGAAAGGTTTGTGTTCAATGGATTTTTGCAATCCCCCCCACCCCCCCGAAAGGGAAATGCAACCAGATTAAAAAAGATATTACATTTAATTCTTGTGACTTTTCCTGGTTAACAGTTCAATCTGAAAAAACAAGATTCAACACAAATTTGGCTACTGAGGAACAGCAGAAGTAGTATGCAAAAAAAACACCACACACACTTTGCAAGACAAAAAGCAGTCAAGTAGCACTTTAAAGACTAGCAAAATAGTTTATTAGGTGAGCTTTCGCGGGACAGACCCAGTTCTTCAGACCATAGCCAGACCAGAACAGACTCAATATTTAACGCACAGAGAACCAAAAACAGTAAGCACGGAGGACAAATCAGAAAAAGATAATCAAGGTGAGAAAATCAGAGAGTGGAGGGGGAAGGTCAAGAATTAGATTGAGCCAATTATGCAGACGAGCCCCTATAGTGACTCAGAAAGTTCCCATCACGATTTAAACTTGTATTAGTTTGAGAAAACTTTGCCAGTGTAGATGAGGTGTTTGATAGGTAGAGAGAAAAGTACTAGGAAAGTAGTACACAAAACTGTTCATTGTCAAACTATTCCCATTGCAACACCTGTTGATTGTTAAGCCCCCAATGGTACACACACTCTACTCCTCAATCCATAGTCACATACCTTACCACTGCCTCCTCCACCATCCCCGTAATCTTGACTCTGGCCTTTGCTATTCAACCCACTCCATGCCTCCACAATTAGTGGTCATGTCAAGGTGGTGGTGGTGGTACAGGGTGATACCGAAGGAAAGGTGAAGAAATAGGTGTTTTGGGCAGGAATAGTTTGGTAAATGGGCACTGTGAGGATGAAAACAACAAAGCAGTCAAGTAGCACTTTAAAGACTAGCAAAAAAGTTTATTAGGTGAGCTTTCATGGGACAGACCCACTTCTTCAGACCATAGCCAGACCAGAACAGACTCAATATTTAAGACACAGAGAACCAAAATCAGTAAGCAAGGAGGACAAATCAGAAAAAGATAATCAAGGTGAGCAAATCAGAGAGTGGAGGGGTGGGGGGGGGAAGATCAAGAATTAGATTGAGTCAAGTATGCAGACGAGCCCCTATAGTGACTCAGAAAGTTCCCATCACGATTTAAACCATGTGTTAATGTTCCGAATTTGACAGCTTGAGGACAAGAGTTCTAACAATCTGGTGTTATACATAGGAACCAGTAGCAGACTTTAAAAAGTTGAAGAGGTGTCTACCAGGCTTCCCTGTTTTCTATTGCCAGGTCACTTAGAAATCTGCCAGAGCAACAGCACATTTGCATATAATTAATAGTGTTTATGATTTGTAATCCAGCTGTGCCAGGGAGGAAGTACACCTTTGACCATGCTTGGGAGATCCTAATGCAGGAAGGCAGTGGACTAGCTGCAAAAGCCCAGTTAACCTGAAACTAAAACTTGAGATTGCAAGTAACCTACTGAATTATACTATGGCTGTGCTAGGAGCTGAGGGTGTGATTTCTAAATGTCTGTCAGGAATGGTCTAGACAGTACTTGGTCCTGCCATGAGGGCAGGGGGCTGGACTCGATGACCTCTCAAGGTCCCTTCCAGTCCTAGTATTCTATGATTCTCTGCTCATGTAGAAATACTTGTATTAGTGCTTATTGAACACATGCAAGTGAAAATAGCAGCATAGCTACTGCAGCTCTGATGGTGGCATCAGCAGAGACAGGACTGAGCCCAGCCAGGTACATACTCATTGGTTTCCAGAAAGTATTCAACAAGTCTCACCCATACCTCTGCTGCTAGTGGACGTATAGGAACAGAAGCAGGCAAATCATATCCCTAGGTCCAAATGAAGCCAGGATCAAAATGTCTGGCTCTTTGGGAAAGCAAAATTGTTAAATAGCTCAGTTGAGGCCCAGGATGTCTATATGCAGAGAAGCGAGTATTATGTAATAGATAATGATATCAATGATGAGAAAAACATGGTAATTTTACTGAGTATAATTTGTTATGCAGCTTAATTCCTGTTAAACCAGCCAACTAAAGATTTGCTGAGATTTTTTTAGAACTTGCACCAAATTACCTCTGTCTCAAGCCACTAGCAATTGCAGAACATTTCTGCTTTTCCAGACAAACAAAACAAGCAAAATTGAAAAGAAACTTGTGACTAGATGACTGCATTAAGGAAACTGCCAGTGTGGAGAGAATTCAAAGAAATACTGTGGGACCAGTTATTGTGGAACAAAAATGAAGCAATCCTAAACCAGTTATCGACTAAGGCTGATTCAAAGAGGAGAATTACATAGTATAAAGGAATAAGGCACTATCCCTTAATAGTTCAGGAGCTCTTTCTTGCAGTGGTTCTCAGCCAAAGGTATGAGTACTACTGGGGGTATGCAGAGGTCTTCCTGGGAGTCCATCTAGGTATTTGCCTAGTTTTACAATGGATTACATAAAAAGTACTCTCAAAGTCAGTACAAACTAAAGTTTCATACACATAGACTTGTTCATACTGCTGTTTGTGCTGTACCCTGAAATGCAAGTATAGGTTCAATCTCCCTGGTTCAGCACCCTTGGGAACTGAGCATTTGCCAATCAGGGATTTTGTTGAATCAAGGGTGGTCGGTTCTGCCCAGTACCCCACCCATGGCTTCCTGACTCCATCAGGATCCCCAGTGCCTGGCTCTCAGCCATAGCTTCCCTGGGGCACAGCTTCCTGCCTGGCTTCCCCACAGCTACCCAGAGCAGCAGCAGCTTTCTGGGGCCACAACTTCCTGCCCAACCCCAGAGATGAGCCATCACTCCTCACCTGGGGCGGGAGTGGAGGGAGGGAGTCTGCACCGTCTCAGCCATGGCTTCCCAGGGCCACAGCTTCCCACCCGGCCCCTGCGATGAACCATGGTGAGCTGCCACTCCCCCACTTGGGCTGCCAACTTACCAGCCCAGGTCACTGCTCCCTGCTGCTGCTCCTGGCCTGGGCTCCCTGGCTATACCCCTCTTGCTGGCAGCCACAACTGGTCTGGCCTGGGCTCCTGATGCTGATCTTGCTGGCCCCTCCTCCTCCCCCCAGCTCTGGGACTGCAAGATCCATGGTCCTTCCGGACGAGAAAATGCTGGATTTGGGAATTTTAAATCCATCTCCAGGGTCTTTTCATAATGATGGTGGCTATGTCATCCTGGCAAGCAGGTCCCGATTTGAACTTATTCTTGGCCAAAAAATATGGAGGATCCTCTGAAGGCTCCTGGTCTGAAAGGAGGACAATTTATCTAGGTCATACACTGTCATCCACCAGCATTCTGGTTCATATAATAAAAAACAGCCATGTAGGGGTTTTCCTTTGAAAGCAAACCCCAATTTCGAAAGTACCCTTCATCCCCTCCCCAAAAAATTGGGAAGGGTGCTTTTGAAATCCAGGTTTTCTTTCAAGAGAGCCCCAGCTACATGACTGCTTGCATTTTCAAAGCAAGATCCTGCAGGAATGTGCTAATGAGGTGCAAGATATTTAAATCTGTCTCATTAGCATTTTCAGACAGCTGCTTTTACATGGCCCATCCAAAAAGGGAGGGGCAGCATAGCCCCAGCCTTTGTGTTTTGTAGAGAGCAAGGACATAGAGCCTGGTTTGTCAACACAGGCTGAGCACTAACCCAGGAGAACATTTATGGCTACAGTCAAATATTTTTCTGTGGCTGTACTTTCATACTTAGACTTTTATGCATAAATGGTAACAGCTGGCAGTGCTATGAAAGAGGAATCAAGAAGACATTTAGACGTCACAAAGATATCTTATACCAAGAGAAATCTCAGTTTCTCTCCATCTGATTTGGATATCATGATTACTCACAACACTTTGTGCTCTTATAGAACCTTATAGTTAAATTTACTACAGAGACTGACAAAATTTATGTATCCCAGCAGCACCATTACAGGACCTAACCAGATCAGCCACACCATCGTGGGTTCATTCAGCTGCACATCTACCAATATAATTTATGCCATCATGTGCCAGCAATGCCCCTCTGCTATATACATCAAATAAACTGGACAGTCTGTACGGAAAAGAGTAAACGCACACAAATCAGATATCAGAAATGGCAATATACAAAAACCAATAGGAGAGCACTTCAATCTCCCGAGCCACACAGTAGCAGACTTAAAAGTAGCTATCCCACAGCCAAAAAATTTCAAGACCAGACTCCAAAGAGAAATTGCTGAGCTACAATTCATCTGCAAATTTGACAGCCTCAGCTCAGGATTAAACAAAGACTGTGAATGGCTGGCTAAATACAAAAGCAGCTTCCCCTCCCTAGGTGTTCACACCTCCACATCAACTGCTGGTAGTAAGCCTCATCCTTCCTGACTGAGCTAACCTTGTTATCCGCAGCCTCGCTCTGGCTTATTTATACCTGGCCCTGCAGATTTCCATGACCAGCATCTGATGAAGTGAGTCTTTGCTCACGAAAGCTCATGCTCAAAACTTTTCTGTTAGTCTGTAAGGTGCCACAGGACCCTTTGTTGCTGTGACAAAATTTAGTGACTGAATTAGAACTCACAGCTACCCTAGGAAGAAAGGGGTGATAAATATCTTTAATTTGCAGGGTAGGGAATTTGAGACAGGAAATATTAAGTTTCCAACATCATACAGCAAAACTTTGGGCAAAGCCAGCAAGAAAGCTAAGCTGCGATGGTAAGTCTGTGGCCTAATTATTAGGCTATGATTGTTTATGCAAACGCAAGACATTTGGTATTGAGGAGGACAGGACAGATTTCAGGTAATATACTCAAGACTAACAATACTTCTTGAACTTTTACAAATTTCAGAAATAGCCACCGTTCTGTCTTGTGGCCTAACATCCCCTGTGGAATACCTTGTTTTGAATCTGAAACTATACTCCCCCAAAACAGATGCAGATTAAGTGATAGTGGAATATATACGGCTTCCTTTGAACACAATAGTTAGGGAATTAATTATTACCACAACTGTTTCTTCTTGGAAAAGCAGCAATATGTGACACAGAGACTTCTGATTGAGGGAATTTTGTTTTGTTTCTTTTGCCCAACTAGTTTGGCAAAGATTTTAGAAACCTGTGAATAATGAACACCATATGCTATCAGATGCTAGAAGAGAATTAAATGATACAAGACTTGTTCCTCCCACTAGATCTTGAAAAGGCAAATCAAAAATGTGCAAAGTTATGGGTTGTAAAGAACAGATGTCATGGAATATATTTATCAATAATTGTAGAGGTTAAATTAGTATTGGTTATATCTCTGAACCTAGACACACCAAAAATGAAGCTTTATTACTATTGTTTTATAAGGATTTTTATTGTTCTTAACTTTTCTCTGGTATAGCTTAGCAGCTTGAGCATTGGCCTGCTAAACCCACAGCTGAGAGTTCAATCCTTGAGGGGGGCCATTTAGCAACATGGTGCAAGTAGACTTGAATGGGGTGGGGGGGGAAGATGGTGCTTGATCCTACCAAGAAGGCAGGGGACTAGACTAGATGACCTCCCAAGGTCCCTTCCAGCTCTGAGGTGTGTATTTAGTAATGAAAAACAGAGCCTTTCTTCCCCTAAACAGAGATCTTTAGTGGCTGCTGCACCCAATTTCAGTTAGGAAGTTTAGGAGCTACACATTCTCACAAGTGACGCCGCTCGTTGGCTAGAACTGATTGAACATTTTGTTGTAACTTGCTTCACTCTCCAGAAAGTCCTTCCAGGGCAGGGCTGAGGAGAAACTAAGAAAAGGTAATGGAGAGGTACAGAAATGGGCATTTATGGACACTAAATTTACCTTTTTCCATAAAACACAAAGGAGAACTTGATGACAAGGCCGAGAAATTTGAAACATATGAAAATGATTTTTCACGGCAAGCTTCAGAAGAGTTAACTTGTGGTACTCATTGTCACGTTATGTTACTGGGGCCATAAGCTTTGTACTTTTTTTTTATATATATATATATATATATATATATATATATATATATATATATATATATATATATATATATATACACAGTTATTGGAAATATATTTGAACAGTTTTAATACACGTGGAGTTACCTAGCTAGACTAAAACGAAAAGGCACACTAACCCAGGATCCAGGGGAGAGTCAAGCTTGCATCTGGAAGCATGAAGAAATATGAGCCTTTTTACCCATGCTAACAACCATTTCAGCTGGTGGTTGTGGCATTTTATGCCTTCCTCTAAAGCATCCAGCCTTCACTCCTTTGGGAAAGAGGATGCTAAAATAGACCATTTAGTTGCAATGTTATGTCAATTTCCATCTTGTGGGTTTTCTTCCCATCCAATGGCCTCCTTTAAACAAAAAAAAACCCTGCTTCCTCATTGTTCTTTCCTAGACTGGTCTTTGAGGACACCAGGACCACAGTCTGAGCTTCCCACTTAATGTTAGTACTGAATGAACTTCAGCATTATCAGATCATTGACCTGTTGGCTTGCTAGGAGTGACAGCTGCATAGTTCTGCTCAGTGAAAGCCAGAGACCTGTCACTTGTAGCAAGCCAACAGCGCTGTACTTCTTTCTCCATAGGTCAATGATCTGATAATGCTGGTGTTCATGATGTTTGCCTGTCTTCAGTTTCTCACCACATGGATTTGCCAGCTATAAAAGATGAGGACTGAAGACAGGCAATGAGCAACGTTTAGGCAGGATTCTAGTCACACACACTGTTCACACCAGTGTTGTCCCAACTTACTTTGGTCCATTTGTGGACAGTGTTGTGAGATGCTGGATCTCATAGTAGCATTGTAACAGAGCACAGATTCATTTCCCAGTCAGGCAAGGGGCCAGATTCATTATTTCCATTTGTACATGGGACTTCTCTTCATGTAGAACACTGCAGTGCCAGTATCTATGCTGATGGGAGAGTGTCTCCTACTAGTGTATTTAATCCATCTCTGTGAGAAACAGTGGCTATGTCCGTGGGAGAAGTCCT
Organism: Carettochelys insculpta; assembly: GCF_033958435.1. Lineage (NCBI taxonomy): Eukaryota > Metazoa > Chordata > Testudines > Carettochelyidae > Carettochelys > Carettochelys insculpta. Next base: position 81,085,040 of record NC_134139.1, on the reverse strand, counting down.
CCCTTCAGCATTGTACTGTCAACATGGCAGTGAGATCAGCATAAATACATCACTCAGAGTAGTGGATTTTTCACACCCATAGGCAACCTAATTATAACAATATACATCTGTAGTGTAGATCTAGACTGAAGGCCTTTACACCACTTTAATCCCTTTACACTTCCCAATTGGCATAAAGGGACATAGTGTAAATGAGAATCAGGACAGCTGACATTAATGGGTGTACAATGCTATCAATGGGCTGTGTTTGTGTGTTACACCTGCTTGACAGTCCCTTTACACCTGATGTATATGACCAAGCTGTGGAGATTCAAAACAAATCTTGACAGACTGCAGCAACAGCATGTTATAATTAGTCGTGGAGGTGGCAGTGGCAGCATGAAGTCTGATGGTTACGGCTGCCCCTTGACAAACTTCTCTTTAGAATATTTTGAAATAATAAAGGAGCATTAATGCTGGCTAGTCATGAGTGGAAGTATAAATTAGGCAGGCCAAGAAAGAACTTGGAGAACAACTAGCTAAGCACACAAAACAGCAAAATATTAAATGCATCAGGAGCAGGGGGCCTGCCACTCAGTTAGTGAGACCATTGGACAATCAAGGTGGTAAAGGAGCACTCCAGGAAGACAAGTCCATTGTGGAGAAGCTAAATCAGTTCTATCCATTGTCACATGTAACTTATCACTTAAATCAACCTCTGCAACTGACATGACGGGGATAGCTAATGTAATGCATATTTTAAAAAGGTTATGGCAATTACAGGCTAGAAAGCCTAACTTCAGAAGCAGGCAAATTGATTTTGTTCTTTACTGTAGTTTCAACCATCATACATGTAGACAAGTACAATATCTTGGGGCAGTAGACAATACAGACTTTAAAGGGAAATTGTGCCTCCCCTATCTATTACAGGGTGTAAAATAGATGTGGACAAGGATGATCCAATTGGTACAGTGTTCTTGGATTTATAGAAAATCTTTGACATGGTCTCTCACTAAAGGCTCTTACGCAAAGTATGTGGGCAGGAAGGTCCTTTCATGGATCAGTAACCAGTTAATTTACAGGAAGGTAGACTGTATCTTCCCCGAGGATCTTTACTGAATCATTCATGAATATGCTGTTTAGCATATTCATAAAAGATTTGGAAGATGGAGAAAACACAAAATTATTCAAAATAGTTACTCCCAAAGATGACTGCAAAGGGTTATAAAGGAATCTCACTAAACAGAGTGACAATAGCAGGATTGAATTCAATGTTAATATAGGGAAAGTAATAAACATTGGGAAAAAATATCCATACTGTATACACAAAATGATGGGGTCTAAATTAGTGGATACCATCTGATTGGTTGCTTTGGTGTCCTGTTTCGAAGTCTATCGAAATCAATAAGATCTTTATCATTGGTTTCAATGGTCCTCATATCATGGCTTATGTGCAATAGTGGAAAAGAAGATTGAATCCTTGTTTCAGTTCCTCCATGGTTGACGTACAGTGAAAAATCTTAGACAGATAAGATGGTTTTGTATTTTAGTATTTGTTTAACATCTGTGGTTTATCTTTCTACAGCAGTACCAATAAAAGCCGTATTGAACAGCATGCTAGTATGCTAAGTTCTGTAGGTACAAAACCAGTAGAGGTTACTCCAAACTATGGTAAAAACAAAAGAAAAAGATCACCTTCACTTTTTTTTAAAAAACAGACTTGGTGCTTCCAATTAAACAACTTACAAGTAAAAATTTATTAAAAAGCTGCACCTGAGAACTATTCAGCAAATAGTTGTGAGAGAAGGGGATGGGAGAGTTTGGTGTTTAGAGCATTGGCCTTGTAAACTGAGGCTTGGTAGTTCAATCCTTCAGAAGGCTTTTCAAGGGTCTGAGGCAGGTTAGATTTTTTTAAAATAGTGTGTCAGGGATGATGATAGGTCCTGTTAGGAATGCTGGGGGTTGGATTCGATGGCCTTTCAAGGTCCCTTCCACTTGTAAGAGATCTACATATTTCCATGTAAAAGGAAGAAGTAGTTATAAAACATACACGACAGATCCGCTAATGCTGAGGTTAAAGTTTGTTCACATTGCAATGGCTTTACAATTAATTACTCAAAACTGTTGTAGGTTTTCCCCAACTACAGGTAAAGAATCATCAAAATCATTTTTCACAAGTAAATTCATGGAAGAACTACACTGAAAGCTTAAAATTAAGGCTTTTTGCAGCAATCAGTATATTTTTGGCTGGTCAATGAGTAATGATTTTCCATGTACAGCAATAAACACTTCCTATCATTGTCCAAGATAGTGAGAAGTGCCTTTCCCACATAGGGTTGTGTGTGCACACATGTGCACTTTACTTTGTTTTATATTCCACAGATGGATTATTAACAGCAGCCCTAGTCTTTGGCAACCATATAAATACATTTAGACAGGCAAAGCACAGAGTTCATGCAGTGCAGTCCTACACCTTTCTCTCTTGACCTCAGAAAGTAACAACTAAACCCGAGTTTAACAGAACGAATGCTCCAGTTTTCCCTGTCTCCCTTCACTCCAAGCACAAGTTTCAAGCAGTCTGACAGAACAGCCTATATGCTGCTCCTCCATAGCTATAACAGAGCACACAGTACAGTCCTACGCCCTTCTGTGATTAACTACTTCATAGGCCGTTTAACTTCAGCATTAATTATCTAGTCCCATTAGTGGCTCAAAAAATATTCAAGAGAAAATATAGCATTTCAGAAGCATCAGGTGGAATGGGTTTTTTCCTGTGATGTCTGCCCAAGAGGTTGACTAAGAAACTTACAAAGAATTATCAGACATCTGCTAACAACTGGATTCATTCTATTTCAATTGCAATGTATTTTACCTGGTTTTAAACCTTTGTAATAGCTCTCGTTTCTTTTTTCTTAAAAAGAAAAACCATTAGTTTACTACAGACTGACTGACAGTGCTGTTCTTGGTGAGATCCTGAAGTATTCAGTGACCTGGGGAAAATGGCCAATGCTTGGGGGTTGGAAGAACTTCACGTGTGGTGTTTTCAGTTTTAATAAACTTAGATCATAAAGTTCAGTTTGACAGGGTGGTTAGCAGGGGCTGGAATGCCAATAGGACTGTCAGTACTCCATGGTAAACTAGTACAATGATCCAAGAATTTCCTCTTATTACGGACTTGGTGAAATTTAGTGATAGAATGGAACAGTTTGGTGTGTCTGCCCTATTTCTGCCCATCTGTACTGAGTCTGGATAGTCCCATCTTTAGACACCTTGGGTGTGTCTACACTTGCATTCTTCTTTTGAAAGAGGCATGCAAATGAAGTAAATCAAAATGCAAATGAGTTGTAAATTTGCATAGTTGGCACCTAATTTGCATACTCTAATTTCAGAAGAGCTTCTTTTGAAAGAAGAAAGCCAGTGTAGATGCTGCTCTTTTGAAAGTAAACTCCATTTTCAAAAGAATCCTTCTTCCCTTTATTTAATAGGAAGATGGATTCTTTCAAATATGGGGTTTACTTTCAAAAGAGCAGTGTCTACACTGGCTTTTGTCTTTCGAAAGAAGCTATTTTGAAATAATATGTAAATGAGGTGCCAAATATGCAAATCTGCACCTCATTTGCATGTCTCTTTTGAAAAGGGACTGCAAGTGTAGACAGAGCCAGAGTGGCCAGACTGACCGGCTACTCTGTCGACAGAGCAGCCAACCAGAAGCACAGCAGAGAGGGCTGCCCGGTGACCCGGAAGCCCTGTCTGTTGACAGTAGGCCCCCTCTAGTGTCCACGCTGTTTTTTGTCAATGGCATTCTCTGTCATGGCAGAGAGGCAGAAGGCTGTCGACAAAGTCCCGTGTTCTGTCAAAAGTTTGTTGACAAAACACATTTTTAGCAAGGACGCTCTGGGGGTTTTGTAAACAAAATGCCTAATTTCTCAAAAAACTTCTAGTGTGGATTGATGTAGCCAAAAGGGTCGGACGGTTCAAGTCAAACCATTTAAATTTTGATGGAGGGATGGGGGAGTTCAGCCTCAAATTTCAAAAGCTTCTGAAATTCCCCCATCACAAATGCAGCAATGTCCACAACCTATGAAAAGCCAACCCACTGAATCATAATTTCTCTTGAATCACTAAATTATGAAATCATCCAAGTTTTCTAACTAATATAAATCTCATGTCGTACTTAAGCTGCTCTAATCAAAGAAAGGCCTGCAAAATCAGGAATGTCTAGACTAATCCCCTCCCATAGTGGATTGTTATTATGGTTTAGCAGTCCAGTTCCTAATGTGAAACATAAAACCATAATCTTCTTCAGGACAGGAGCAGGATTATTTTCAACTGATTCATACTGATACCAACCATCCATGAACATCAGTGAGCCAAATTCTGCATTCAGTTAGACTGGCAGTATAAACCCCATTATAAACAGTGGTATTACTTTAGTGTTACATCCTGTGTGGAGGAATTAAAAAAAAACACCACACACAACATGGGAGAATTTTATACTAAGCTCATCTTGACAGCTAAAGCACTTGTCATAGAAGTAAAAATATTTCATATACACATGATCATAACTTGGTTACAATTTATAACACACAAAAGCTGCGTCTACACGTGCACGCTACTTCGAAGTAGCGGCAGTAACTTCGAAATAGCGCCCGTCACATCTACACGTGTTGGGCGCTATTTCGAAGTTGAAATCGACGTTAGGCGGCGAGACGTTGAAGTCGCTAACCCCATGAGGGGATTGGAATAGCGCCCTACTTCGACGTTCAACATCGAAGTAGGGACGTGTAGACGATCCGTGTCCCGCAACATCGAAATAGCGGGGTCCTCCATGGCGGCCATCAGCTGGGGGGTTGAGAGATACTCTCTCTCCAGCCCTTGCGGGGCTCTGTGGTCACCGTGGGCAGCAGCCCTTAGCCCAGGGCTTCTGGCTGCTGCTGCTGCAGCTGGGGGTCCGTGCTGCATATACAGGGTCTGCAACTAGTTGTTGGCTCTGTGTATCTTGCACTGTTTAATGAAAGTGTGTCTGGGAGGGGCCCTTTAAGGGAGCGACTTGCTGTTGAGTCCGCCCCGTGACCCTGTCTGCAGCTGTGCCTGGCTCCCTTATTTCGATGTGTGCTACTTTGGCGTGTAGACGTTCCCTCGCTGTGCCTATTTCGATGTTGGGCTGAGCAACGTCGAAGTTGAACATCGACGTTGCCAGCCCTGGAGGACGTGTAGACGTTATTCATCGAAATAGCCTATTTCGATGTCGCAACATCGAAATAATCTATTTCGAAGTTGGGTGCACGTGTAGACGTAGCCAAACAGTATAAAATCCAGCTTAGTAGTAAACATGCTTAGTTCACTGAAAGGCCCAGTTTTGCAAGACCAAAAGTGACCATGAGCCTTGTCATCTAGGAGGAAAAATGTACTCAAAAAAAGCGAATGCTAATTTGAAATAGTTCAAGAACAGTTTACAAGACACCCCAACCGCCATAATCAAGAGAAAAGACTGTGTTGGTTAAAAAGCTGGCCTAGTGTAGAGTGAAAGTGAAGAAAATGGTATATTATTAACAACTAATGGAAGACAGGGGTAGTTGATAACAATTAATTACTATTAATATAAATCAGAAGCCAGAAATAGTAGAAAATTGATAAGGGAAGCAAAGAGATGAGCAGTACTCTATCACCAGCTGTCTAAAGCCAGTAAGAATGAGCTCAGATATATAAGGAACAAAAAGAAATTCTAACTATAGTATTGATCTATTACTGGATGGAAATGACAGAATTAATAATAAAGCAGCATTGGCAGAAGTGTTCAATAAATTATTCTGTATTGTGGGGGGGAGGGCAGGGAAAGGATATTCATACCATGATACTAATCTCGCCATTCTCCAGATATCTCTGAAGGATATTAAACAACTACTCACGCTAAACATTATAAAGTCAGTGGGTCTAGATAACTTGTATTTAGGAATTTTAAAAGAGCTGGATGAAGAGGATATTTTTAACTTATTTCTAAACAAAATAATATTTGGAATCCACAAGCGGAACTTTCGCTTCAAAAGCGTTTAGAACTTCAAAACGATTTCAAATTTTTTTCCTCCATTGTTTATTTCAAGAAAGGCAACTTTCAAAACTGATACTTGTCCACGAAAATTTTCAATTTTAAGAAAACTGATATTATTTAAACAAAAGAACATTTGGCTAAAGAATTCCAAGTCAGCTTTCAGCACATTTAAATTAGCCTTTTCATATTATGGAATTTAGAAGTGGGCCAGACTTTCAGAAGGTTTACATGGATGGTCCATTAACATCAGTGAAACTATGCTCATTTGCATCAAGAGATCCATCTCTGTATATTTCTTAGGATGTAATGTAGTTTGATTTTAAATGCCCTGAGAGACCATTTTCCTTGGGAGACTATTCTATGCCATGATGTATACTAGTTTGTTAATTCTTATAAATATTTGAAGGGTGCATATACCAAATATGGAGAAGAAATTTCTGGAGATAGGAGGGAGAATATGGATAAGTGGGATGGACCTGAGCAAAGGAGAATATAAACTGAATACAAGCTGCAGCCATCAGCTGAGAACCAGCGTGAAATATATGCACCCAACTATCATACAGTACTCACTGTCTCCAAGGTTAAGAAGCAGAAGGCCCATCTCCTCAAACATTTTAACTTGGCCAGAATATATTCCTAATGAACATATTGTTGGGAACGGTGCAATGGGTTTCATCCCTAATGGATATACTTCAGGTCATGCCTGGCTATTTGGGTCAGTAATGAACCAGAATGTGTAGAGACCCTCTTCATCAGATGCATCTGCTGAAGCGGGTCTTTGTCCACGAAAGTTTATGCTCCAAAATATCTTAGTCTAGAAGGTGCCACAAGACTTTTTGTTGTTCTCAAAGCTACAGACTAACACGGCTACCTCTCTGATACAGAATGTGTAAGTGGTCACAGGAAGAAAAATGAGAGCTATTTTGCTGGCTTTACATTGTTCATGTGACCTAGCACTGTAGAAGTATCTGCCAAGGGGTTCACCCTCACAAGAGGCTAGCAGCCACCTGGTTCTGAGCTGGCATCAGTCTCTATGGGGCTCAGTTCTCCTTTAAGGGGGCTGAGCAGGCAATCAGTCTATAGGGAGCCTGCCTGTGGTTTCTACATGCTCAGCTGCCTGTAGCAGGGCTGAGCAAACAAACAGTGCATAAGCTCTGGCACAGCAGGGAATATAAAGCTCAGTGCTTTGCCACAGGGCTAAGCAAACAAACAGTTATCAGTAATTTACCCTGGAGCAGGGCATGGCAACTGCATGTGGAAGGCTCTGTGCCCTTTTAACAGGGCTGAGCATAGTAAAGCTGAGCAAACAGGCTATAGCCCTAGCCCAGAGCAAGGCAGCTGTCAATGGAAGTCTCAGTTCCCTGTAACAAGGTCAAGCAAACACACCTACCTGCCTCTTTCTCAGGCTCAGCAGTCTTCTTTCAGGGCATGGACTCTCCTCCAACTCTTCTCAAAGGAAAACACTTCTGTCCTCCCAAGAGGCTTGATCCCTGGAAGCTGTCTCCATCTGAATGCCTTCACAGAGAGGCAGACGCTACTTGTTTTTTTCTTAATCAAAGCTCACTCCCAAAGCTTGCTCTACCCCAGCACTTTCTCCAGACCTCTCCTAGCTCTCTACTACCAGCAGAGACTGCAGAATTCTTTCCCTGCTTTCCTCTTCCTATTCTGAGCTTTTTTCCTGCAGACTTACAACCCAGCTGGAACTGACCTTTAATTAGGCCTGGCCTACTGTGTCAGGTGCAACCAGGTGCCCTACCTGAACTCTCCAACTGCGGTTAACTGGCTCAGTGCTAAGAGTGGGGACTATACTGTATTACAGGGATGTAAAGGCCTTCCCATCTTCATATGTGCCTCCAAATGATTGAAATTTAAAGCATTGTGGGATGGAGGTGGAGAGAAAGAAAGCTCTTCGAGGCTGCTATGTCCCCAGTGGGCTGGTGAAGAGGGGCCAAGGAGAGGGTGGAAATTTTGCTCCATCCCCTAAAATGCTGGTCAGTAGAGCTGGTGCATAGAGGAAGTAAGAGGTATCCTGTGAAGTGTGGGACACAGACGAACTTTCACTTGGAGAAAAGGGGTACAGGGCTACTTCTGGGCAGCACAGCTCTGCACTGCCCCTTGCACAGATCCAGACATTGAGGGCCAACTCCTCAGGTGGTGTAAACAGATTCACTAAGATCAATAAAATTATACCAATTACTCCAGCTGAAGATTTATCGCTAACTTTCAATCTTGTGGTTGACACTCTCCGTTTTGCACAATGCAGTTGTTACTTCACTTTTGAAAAAAGACCCTTCTTGAACGTACATTTTTGGGAAAAGAGGCTACAAAGTCCTAGCCAAGATAAAGTAATGAGCATTATTTGAAAAAGTGGTGTTCCCATCTGACCGTCGTGTGAGAGACTGGCAAAGAGTACGTGAAGCCCCCACATCATATGGATTTGCTTATAACGCAGTAATAATAATTCATATGTATGTTTGATAGTATAAGCACTAAAACCTAACACAGCCTTCATCTAAATCCTGACACACACATTTTTTCTCTAGCAGAGCAGAACCTAAATATTTGGTAAGTGGTGTAATGCAGTGGTAAAATGATAAAAATCATATTGAGCTGAAACTGTACTTTACTGACCTCTTGTTTCTTTTGGCTCACGTAAGAAGAAAATATTGGAAAAGAAAGGCCTAATGAAAATGGAGAGTAATGGTGCCAGACATAAGACCTGACCTGTCAAACTACTGATCTCTGGAGAAAACTGTAGGAATCTTAGTCCAATTGGCAGCTACTTGTTGAAGCTTCTTACCCTCGTGTCGCATTGAGCATTATAGAGGCATACAGCCTGAGATTTTTTTCCCTATAATTTATCTAACTACCTCGATTAGGAATCCTACAAGAAAAACATGTTTTTCCAATCATTTCCACGTGAAACCTCTTCTTTAGGGCATATTTCTCTGCATGATGCATCAGCGATGAAGGCTGAGTGGATTTCAATTTGCTTAGGTTAAGCTATTCATGACAGCAGAAACTCTGAGAAAAGCGAAGGAATGAAAGGACAGAAACGTAGCAGTCACCAATAGCAAAACAAGAGCAGCCAAGGAGGAAGCTCAGAGGCTGTATTCAGAATCCAACAAAGAAGTTAAAAAGGCTGTAAATGGGACAGGAAGAGCTTTGCACAACAAGCCAAACAAACTGCAGGACAGAAAACTTGAAAGAGCTCTATAACATCACACGGAAGCTAGCCAGGGCAGGATAAGGAGGGGCATGTGCTAACAAACCCAAGTGAGCAGCTCGCTAAATGGAAGGAACACTTTGAAGAGGTACTAAACTGCCCTGGCCACATGGAACCGCCCAAGTTACCCATTTGCAAATGTACCGCTGCAAATTAACAGCAGCAGACATACAAACGAAGAAATCAGAAAGGTAATTGCCCATTGCTCTTCATCACAAATGAGAAGCTTTGGAACAGAGCACAGCAGGAACCAATTGACATTGAAATCAAGAGAAGAAAGTGGGGATCGCTAGGCCACACTGTCAGAAAACCATCATCCAGCATAAGCCATCAAGCTCTCACATGAAACTCGCACAGAAAACACAAAAGAGGAAGACCTCGGACAAAGCGGAGAACTTCTACTGAGACTGAAGGACAATAACTGGGGTACTCCTGGAGCCAGCTAGAAGTTTTGTCCCGAGACAGAGGGAAGTAGAGGAGACTTGTAGATGGCCTATGCTCTGCATGCAGTACAAGAGTTAAGTAGTAGTAGTAAGCTATTCATGTGTTTACACGTCAGACTCTTTCTTTGATATTATTACCAAGACATCTGAGCTATTTAAACACAAATTGGGCAAAAAATTGGAGAATACACTCTGAAGACCAGCTGAGTTTGGGATACAGAAGTAAGGACTAGAGATTAAGTCAATGGGTGTCTTTCCTCTGACTTCATTGGGCTTTGGGTCAAATCCAAAATGGCCAAAGGAGTTTCTTCCCTTTCAAATTCTTATGGCTCTAGAACATGCCTCTCCTGTATAATGGCAGAGATGGTGAAGTAGGTCCTGGTATAGCTCCATTACACTCATTCCTTGTTTAACAAGTACTTGACTTACGAGTACTCCCTAAAACAAGGGACATAAATACATACATTTGTTCACAAAAAGAGTGAACTTCCCCTGCTTATATGAGCCAGCCGCAGGGTCCCTGGCCAGGATGTGGGGAGACCCACAGTCCCATGGCTGGAGCAGACCCAGCTGCGGGGTCCCAGGCCAGGGCGTAGGAAGACCTGCAGCCCTGCAGCTGGCTCTGCTCAAACTGTGGGGTCCCTGGCCAGAGCGTGGGGAAACCAACAGACTCAGACAGCCCACTCCCAACACCCCTGGCCCGCAACTTCCCATGCACCCCCCAACACTCACCCAGGCCCAGAACCCCCCAGCCCACCGCACCCCCCCAACAGGTACTGCACCTTTTCCAACACCTCTCCCACCCCCGTAAGGTTCACTTACCTTTCAAGCTGCATGCTGCCACTCCTTCCCCCAATTAAGAGCACTAGGAACCAGAGACTTTTACATGTATTTTAACGGTTTTTTAGTGTCCTTCTTACGAGTTTTCACCTATGTGCAGAAGCTGGGAACCAACTGTGCTTGTACAGCTCCATGATCTCATTCTGGATATATAAGAATGGCTATAGTGGGTCAGACCAAAGATCCATCTAGCCCAGTACCCTGTCTTCTGACAGTGGCCAGATGCTTCAGAGGGTACGAACAGAACGGTGATGCATTCTCTGTTCCTCATTCTCAGCTCCTGGAAAAGAGAGGACAGGGACACCGTCCCTACCCATCCTACCTAATAGGCACTGATGGACCTATCCTCCATGAATTTATCCAGTTCCTTTTTGAACACCATTTACTCCCTATGTCAATAGTTCTCAAACTTTAGCAACCTGAGGAACCCCATTTTTAAAAAGGTTTTTGGGACCCCCCCCATTTTCTCACCTCTTCACAGAGGCCCCATCCACTACTCGTTCTAACCCACCTCCACCTGGCGTTTGCTCTCACTTTGGGGATGAAGGCTCTGGCTGGAGTGTGGGCTCTAGGGTGGGGTGAGGGGTTTTGGTGCAGGAAGGATTCAGGGCTGGAGCAGGGGAGCTGGGAATTTAGGGTCCTGGCAGTGCTTGGAAGCATCTGCCAGGTCCCTGCAGTTTTTAGGCATAGAGATACCTAAGTAGGCTCTAGGACGCCCCTTTATTGCGATTCCTGGCCAGTGGGAAATACAGAGTCAGCACGTGAGCAGGGGCAGCATCTAGATCTTCCCAGGCCCTCCCTGTAACTATGGGCCACAGGGACCTAGTGGAACCAGGGCTCTCTAGCCTATTCACATGAGATTTCCAGCCCAGATTTATAGCCTCAGCCCTTGGTCATGTGCCACAGGAGTAAGTGGGAAGATCTGAGAGAGAGAGAGTGGGAGGAGTTGATCAGCAGTTCCCACAGACCTCTGGAGTTGGGGTCTGCAGAACCCAGTTTGAGGAAGGTTTGGCAGAGGCCATACTTCATCACAGGCAGTGACGAGGAGATAAGGACTTGTCTAAGTTGGGGGTGTTCAGAAATTTGCCTAATAACTAGACTACCCAACTTGGTGAGGTTTCTTCAGTATAAGAGGATATCCTCAACTCCACCTTGATGTTTTTCTTCCCTGAGACCCTCATTCTCCTCCATACCAGAGAGGCTGTCAGACTATCTTGTGGGACTTCTATACTGTATCCTAGAGATGCACATCTATGTACTTCTCTGCTTGCTGTAGCTCCTCCAGTTCAGCTATTCTGGTCTCAAGTACTCATACGCAGTCACTGAGGATCATGAGTTGCTTGCACTGAATGCACACAGATGTTACCTGCCCCAAAGATAAGGTTATCCTACTTGACATATTCAATACAATAAACTGGATAACACCTACTTTGCTGCTGGACTCCTTCCTGCATCATTTTTATTCTTTCATGAGCTTTTATGATTGTGTATGTGGTTTTTTTTTCTTTTGTCGTGTGATTATTACTGGCCTAAGTTTAGAAAAATTTTATTAGGTGTACATGGTTCTCAGTCTCCTTCTAAATGCCCACATAAAACTCCCCCGTTCACTAGCTCCTCTCGTTGCTTAATAGCTGGTGTTTAAACCTGTGTTCTCCCTGAATTGGCTTCACCCCTTGTCCAGGAAGATTTTAAATTTTATTCTGAGAGGTTTTTATATTTTTATTCTGCATTTTCAGCATTATGCACTAAAGCTACTTTATCGTACACTCATTTGAAACGAACCCATTTCATTCCATTGGCTTTAAAGACAGAATCTCTGACCACCCTTTTCTTTTCATAGACTTCCTTCTTATGGGTCAGATGAAAACATATAATTTTATTAGCAACTTGGCCATCTGCAGCGGATAGGAAATGATGATGGGCTGTGCCCAAGATAAAACAACATACCTATTTCATCATTGCCTGTTACTGAACTTTCATCTACTTTGATTTATAGCTGAGGTTTTGAAATATTTTAATGAAGAAAATGAAATGTGCTCAAAAAAACCCCAGCATAAATGTTAAAGTCAATATGCATACTTTTTACTGAGAAAATAAACTACACACACCAAAAAGGGATTACCTCTCTTATTTAATAATATACAGAATAGAGACAGTTTCTAAAGACCTCCAGGGGAAGAAGCAGAGTTAACTAACAGCAATTTCTGGCCTTCATCATATTGGACAGCTTTTAGAAAAATCTTACATATAACCTACTGGCTACGTCTACACGTGAAGCCAACATCGAAATAGCTTATTTCGATGTAGCAACATCGAAATAGGCTATTTCGATGAATAACGTCTACACGTCCTCCAGGGCTGGCAACGTTGATGTTCAACTTCGAAGTTGCGCGGCACCACATCGAAATAGGCGTTGCGAGGGAACGTCTACACGCCAAAGTAGCACACATCGAAATAAGGGTGCCAGGCACAGCTGCAGACAGGGTCACAGGGCGGACTCAACAGCAAGCCGCTCCCTTAAAGGGCCCCTCCCAGACACAGTTGCACTAAACAACACAAGATACACAGAGCCGACAACTGGTTGCAGACCCTGTGCCTGCAGCATGGATCCCCAGCTGCTGCAGCAGCAGCCAGAACCCCTGGGCTAAGGGCTGCTGCCCACGGTGACCATAGAGCCCCGCAGGGGCTGGAGAGAGAGCATCTCTCAACCCCTCAGCTGATGGCCACCATGGCGGACCCTGCTATTTCGAAGTTGCGGGACGCGCAACGACTACACGGTCCCTACTTCGACGTTGAACGTCGAAGTAGGGCGCTATTCCTATCCCCTCATGGGGTTAGCGACTTCGACGTCTCGCCGCCTAACGTCGAAGTTAACTTTGAAATAGTGCCCGGTGCGTGTAGCCGTGATGGGCGCTATTTCGAAGTTAGTGCCGCTACTTTGAAGTAGCGTGCACGTGTAGACACGGCTACTATGAGCAAAGACCCTTCCTCCCCACCCAATTCCTGCCTAATGCATCGTATTCAGAACTGTTGTGGTATATGTTTGAAGTTTGTATTTAAAACTAATCAGGAGCTGCACTGTTAGGACTCTGAAAAATGGAATCAGCTAATGTGTAATTGACTGAGGATCAAAAGACTCATTTTTATTGAATAAACAAATGGTTATCGCACTTAAGTTTAAAAATGAGGCTAAAGCAGAGATTTATGAAACTGGTAACTGGATTTAGTGTATGTCACAGTTATGACATTCATTCAAATATCTCTGACTAATACTTCACAGGAGACACTTCAGCAAGGAGCATTTCTGAAATTATTTGGTGATGTCAGACAAGTTCCTAATGGCAGATAGTGACATTAAATGGTGTTTGGTCCTGCCATGAGATCAGGGGACTGTACTTGAGGTTCCTTTCCACTTTATTGTTCTATGATTCTATGATCATAAGTGACACCTAACTGACAAGAAAGGACAAGCCAATTTATTTAAAATAAGAATCCAAATCTTTGCTCATTTTATTATCACGTGTGAATCAATACATTCATTGACATATTGGGATGTTTGCAGAAGCTTTATTACTTTCCTAGTTTCAAGTAACATTGCAACTGAAAGTGAAAAAATATCATAAAAAAGTCTTCACTATATCTTCAGAGGCCAAAAGACTGGTCCAAGAGGTGCAGTGGGACCACCAAGCCTATTCTACTCCAGTTCTTAGATAGCTCTTTTTGCCATAATATCTGAACATAAAATCATAGAGTTCTAGGGCTGGAAGGGACCTCAGGACTACAAAATGACTTGATTAACATCTACCACATTCAGTTCTTACTTCTTCTCTCCAGAAGAAAATTGTGTGTGTCAAATACTTTAACATGTTAGATGTACAAATTGCATTTACACTGGAGGAAGCAAAGTTGAAATACTTTGCATGCGGAACAGAAGGTGGTAAAATTTGTGAGGGTCCTTAGTTTCTGTGGAAGTTCATACCATAGAATTATAGAATGTTAGAAATGGATGGGATTTCAAGAGGCCATCAAGTCCTGTTCCCTCAAGAGGTCATTAAGTCCAATTCCCACCAAGTCCAGTCTTTGACCAACCCTGAGAAAATTTTGTCTACTGCACAGATTGGCTTTTTCCTTGCTGTGGACAGCACCTGATAAATGGAGCTGTTGTCTGTATTCATTGTCCCAGAGTTTTAAACAGTCTTTGAGATATCCTTGGCCCAGTCCACTTAGCATCTTTAGTATAAAGACCAAGTCCTTAAACTTGACTTGATATTCAGTAGGAATCCCCGATAGAGAATAGAGGGAGAGCCTGTACATCTTAACCTTAAACCTAGCGAGTGCAGAGGACACATCAGATGTTTTTGTGAGAATCCATGCTACTGAGAACAAATCAAACAAGTCAGACAAATCGTAAATTCTCAGGAGCTGGCAGAATTAACAAGTATGCTGCTGAGTGACTCAATTTTCAAATTATTCATGATTTGTGTCTGCCAATTTGAGAGAATGTTATAACTTTAGATGTGTTCCAAAGCCATGTGTCTTGTTAATTTTAAGCCATTTCAGTGTAATCAGGCATCAGAAAATGGAAGAACTCATTGAATATAAATTTATTGCATTAAGTGCTTTTTTATGGCACCCAGGTTTTGGGGTGGGTTTTTTTTGTTTGTTTTGTTTGTTTGTTTGTTTTTGTTTTGTTTTTTCCTCCTTTGGAAAGTGAGTGAGACAGAAATCCATGGGGTGACCGTATTTATAAGTCAATTGTATAATGAAATCATTTATAATATGGAAAAAATCAAAGCATGTTTTACTTTATAGACAAATTAACTTTGGACCTGATCTTGCTCCTATTAATTTCAGTGGAAGCTTTATTACTGACTTCAGAGGAAGACTAATCCAGCTGTTTGGTATTTACTTTCAGTTTTATAATTTGAGAGAATAAAACTTGATATTCTAATATGTTCTGTAGAAAAATATTTGTGTTCTTAGAACCTGATGCTGTATTCCCCAGACCAGAGACCCTCTGGCTTCAAAGGGGTCCCTGGCTAGGCAATCTGTTAGGGTCTGGCCATTAGGTCTGTAGCAATCAGTGATGTCAGGGTGTGACTATGTTGTGTAAATGTTAGAAATTTTGAGCTTGGAAGAGGTGTTACTAGGTACCCACAGGCTCATTAACATTACACTTAATACGCTCGGTTATAAAATATGGTCTATTTTTGTGACAGCAGTTTTGTGCCTGCAAGTAATTACAGATGCAATACTATCATGATTATTAATGCTGGACACATTTGTTAGCACATAGATGTCTGTGAAGGATGTGGCCTGATTGTTTAATGAAAAATAATTGCACTGGTTGACAACTGATACTACCTTAATGAGTGTTTGCGCACAGGGTGTGTGGGGGGAGCGGCTGGTGAAGGGAGGATAATAGGATTCTAGACCTGGAATCTGACAACAAAATTAAAACTAAGTTCAGTACCTCTTGGCAAAGGCAACCACACTTTGTATGGCAAAGATACACTAGAACAAAAGAAATCCTTGGCCACTTTATTGACTCTGTCATTAACTAGAAGAAAGGTTCAAACCACATAAATGGCAACAACACAATATTAGGGATATTTTTGAAATCAGTCCTTGCCTATCCTCATACACTTATGTACTCACACACACCTTTGTAACCAGACAAAGGAGTAGCCCTGGCCCTGGCA
The DNA here is from genome assembly GCF_033958435.1 of Carettochelys insculpta. Lineage (NCBI taxonomy): Eukaryota > Metazoa > Chordata > Testudines > Carettochelyidae > Carettochelys > Carettochelys insculpta. The sequence goes on along the minus strand of NC_134139.1, from coordinate 81,068,801 downwards.
TGCCGATTAGGACCAATATCCAGACTACCAGTGCTCAAAGGTGAGGGTCAGGTCAGATGCCAAGTTACAGACAACTGACTAGCAAAGTTGAAGGCAGGCCAGGGACAGAAGCCAGCATCTAGGGTCGATCACCAGGAGGGTTTAAAGCACAGGCTGGCAGTCTGTGCTGTTGCTCAGGCAGATGACCATCATGGCTTCCTAGTTTATAACTGATATCAGCCAATCCATAGACTGCAACAGGCTTCAACTTCAAACCTTTCTGCGTGGTACTCCTAGCCAAGCCATGGTACCCAACCTAAGCTTCTAGCAATGCTGCAGATGCACTAGCAGCCCAGATTCTTCCTCCCTGGCCCTCCATGGCTGCAGGCTCTTAGAAAGTGCTAGATTCATCTATGCCGCACCCATTGGATGTAATTTCTGGATCCATATTTCATTGCAGACCACACAAGTTTAGAATCATAACTTTATATTGTTTGTTTAGAGAAAAAAAAGTCAGAAACTAGAAGTCAATTACATGAAAAAATTTAGTGGACTGCTGCCTCATTTACAGAATCACAAAATCGCAGGGCTGGAAGAGACCTCAGGAGGTCATCTAGTCCAGCCCCCTGCTTCACGCCCCACTAAGTCATCCCAGCCAGGACTTTGTCTAGCCAGGACTTAAAAACCTCAAGGGATGGAGAATCCACCACCTCTCTAGGCAATGCATTCCAATGCTTCACCACCTGCCTGGTGAAGTAGTTTTTCCTAGTATCTAACCTACACCTTTCCCTCTTCAACTTCTGACCATTACTCCTTGTTCTGCCATCTGACACCACTGAGAACAATTTCTCACCCTCCTTTTTAGAGCTCCCCTTCAGGAAGCTGAAGGCTGCTATTAAAAGAAAAGAGGGGTTTTTAAAATGCTTTTTTTGGTAGTGATGTTAAGCATGAAAACTTTAAACAACTTTAGCTTTCTGTACCTGCGGACAAACTTCTGTCTTCAGCCTCTCAAAAAGAAAAGGAGGCAATTTTAATGAAAGTTCAGGAAGTGCAGACTTAAACTTGATAGCTGGAGTGGTGCCAGATCAATGCTGGGAAGTTTACTAAGCAACATATCAGTAGCTGACTGAAATTTACTCCATTTATTTTGTAGGCTATACTGTGAATTATATGTAGGCAAGAAGGAAAGTGTCTTTCAGTACCTCAGATTTTGCAGAAAGTTTTCCAATAAGATCTTCTAGTGCTAGAATGCGCAATTCATGTTCTTGGTGTAAAGCCAGAAAATCAGTCATTGAATGTTCCATTTCCTCAGATTTCGTTTCCTTAATATGTTGGCCCATTACATTTTTAATTAGTGTCAGCATCTCACTTTTGTCATTCATCTGGACAACCTGATCCTGAAGCTTCTTCAGTTGTAGTATCACTTTGCCATAATCTTCATCATTGTGATGACATCTGTCAGACATGAAGGCCACTTGCTTTTCCAGTTCACTCACACGACTAGAATTAAAGAACTGTACGGCATCCTGTGGAGGCTGAACATAGTAAGAGGAATCAGGACATGGTTTAAGAATCTGCACAGTCTCATCTAGTTTTTGTGTTTGCCGTTGTAGGCTTGACCAGCTAAATATAGGCAGTAATGAAAGGAAACCTTCAAAGCCCCAGTACCTAGCAAAAAGAGCAGTGGGATGAGAAACAGTAACAACTTGCAAATCTTTGGAAGGCATCTTGTAAGAACAAACACATTCAACAGAGAAATCAGGGTAACAAGTTGATACCATCCAGTTCCAAGCCACCAGAATACTCCAGAAGCTGCCTTCCATAAGGATTTCCCATTTATACCAAGATGACCACCCTCTTTGAGAAAGTCTTTTACATTCAAACTTCCACAGTAATTCGAGTGAGCTTTAAGTTCACAACCCAAGGTCAGCAAAACCGTTTGAAATAGTTGCACTAACAGGGATGCAAAAGATGTTGCAGTGTATTCGACCAATCGCAGAATCTTATTCATGTAGAAAGAGGTGTTTCTGGAGTTATATTTTTGGCTTCTATCCCTAGAGTAAACTCTTGAAGATGGCATGTGAGAAGCAGAGCACGCTGTGAGGAACTCCTTGCGTTCAGAAAGCATGCTGCAGTCACTGCAGGTATAGCCATTGATCATGGTAGTCTGTGTTTCAGCTGTTGCTATATCACCATTTCCCTGAATCAATGTTGTGTCCCCACCTTTAAAGTCGCATTCATCATCATCCAGCCCCCAAAAATGGTCAACTTCTGTTTGCTCCTGAATCAAAGATTCATCCAATATAGTAGATACCACAGATGTTTCACTGGCATGGCTATTGAAACAGCTTTGGCTAAAAATAGAAGAGCTGGACGCATTTTTTCTTGGAGTATGTTTCATAGTGACAGACTGCTTACTCATATTTTTCCGCTGCTTTCCTGTTCTGGATGACTGGTCTGTCAAAGACATGTTTCCAGTATAAGAATTGCTATGTACATTGTCATTTTGGGCATCATCTATTACATTATATCCTGTAGTGACCAAGCGTAGACTGCGTCGTGACATTCTTGGAGAATCAAACACTGGATCCAATTTGTGTTCAGTCTCAAAATCAAGAGCACTTGAAGAATAACTCAAACTGCACAGGGAGGAGGGACAAACAGCTTCTCAAATTTTTGCATTACTTCCCTTTGCGAACATGTGTAATACATTTGTGACCAATAGTTAAATTATATTGCATTCAGAAGGATGGTCATTTCTATGCTTCAACTATAGTTGACTTAAGAACTTTTTTCCAACATCTGCCCAGTGGACATAACAACTAGCTGAATGTTTCTTTAGCTCAAACTGTATTTCATTAATCTCATGAATCTTGGTGAGGAGACATGTGGGTTTCTGAACAGAAGAGAATGCAAAACTTACTAGAATGTTCAGACTCATTATCCTTCCAAAAATTCTAGAATGGGAAAGTGTCACACATGAAATGTGTACTTTCCCAAAGTTTTCATGAGAATTTATTTCATTGGCCTTCTTTCTGCTTATATATAATCACTCCTTCCCAAAAATGGATGTTATAAGATTTCTTGGAATAATGTTTACTAGAAGTACTTTTCATTACAGTTGATATTTATGAAGTCTGGGCTGCTATTTTGCTCCTACCACCAATAGCATTCACTTGAAGACTCACTCAGTGAAACAATTTTGTTGTTATATAATTTTCAACATCGTTTAGTCTCAAATTGGCAAGCCCCCTTGGTTTCAGCTTTAATATCATCACTTGCTACTTTGGAATCATGGAGGGTCATATAATTGAGATGCTTTGCTTTCAAACTGCAGAAAGAAAGGAAGAGACGGGGCTCACTTGTCCATAAGAGTCAGAGACTATGACTCAACACTGCCACTGATGTTGGGATAACTTATGTCACTCAAAGATGTGACTATGCCAGCTTCCTGAGTGACAAAAGTTACAGTGACATGAGCATCAGTGTGTACAGTGCTATGTTGGTGGAGAGTTTCTCCTACCGACATAGCTGACATCACTCATTGGGAGTGAATTAACTAAGTCAAAAGGCATGTCTACACTAGGAAATGATTCTGAAATAACTAAAACCAATGTAATAACTCCTGGAACAGCTAAACCGAAATAGCAAGCCAACACTATGGGGAAGAATCACAATAAGGTGGAAAGATTCCAAAAGAGCATGTACACACTGCAGAGATTCTGCCCTGGACCCAGAGCCCCCAGAAGCACTCTGGGGAGAGCACCAGGAGGGCAGATACTCCCTATAGCCAAGGGGTCAGGCAAGCTGCAATGTGGGCTTTCAGAAACTCCTGTCTATGGCCAAGTCTCACAAGGCAGTCTGCCACTGCCTCCCCCACGGGACATCAAAGGGATGCAGTGGACACATGCCTTCCTGTCCTCTGGTTGCCCTTCTCGATCCCACATGATGCACAATGTGGAGCCACAGCAGCTGCAAAACATTGTCACGCCCACAGGCCGTAGGCAGCACCTCATGGGGCATTCAGAAGCAGCAAGTTTGTATAATTTTTGGTGGAACCCAAAATGATTTCAAGCCCCCACACACCTACCTTGTAAATTAACATAAACATAGATTGAAAACAGTCCATCACCCCCTCCCACCAATACTCAGTGCCGGGATTCCCTACGCTCAGGTCCCTTCCCCACCTGAGCTGTGCTAAAGCATCACCAGCTGTGTTCTCCTCCCTTTCTTTGTGCACCCTTGGGCTGCTTGAGGTGAAGGAGCAGCAGTCCGGTGTAGGAGCGATTAGCAATGCTAACAGCTTTGTGCATCTAGGAGGGTCAGTTTTCCCATGTGGTTGTAAGGGGTGGTGCAGGAGCTAGGGGTGCAGGAGATGCAAGGTGTCGGAGTAAAGGGGCAGAGTGCAGGGGCTAGGGGCACAGGAGGGAGGTGCAAGGGGCAGGAGTGCCAGGGTTGGGTCACAGGAGAGAGGCATAGGCATTGGGGGCAAAGGGGGCAAAGTGCAAGGGGAGAGGAGAGCATAGGGCCCCTGTGCGGGACCAGGGGCAACAGGGGCACCATTACCACAGGGACCTGCGACACTAAAATGCAAATTGTGTCCCATTTTCCCTAAGGTCAACCTTGTGCAGGACACTCACCCAAGAAGCCCTGTCAGGCAGCAGGCAGCTGGTCACATGCAAGGTCTCTCCTCTCCTCTTGCTGTCCTCACTGGGGTGGGAGGCACCCCTGGGAGAGGGGTACTGTCAATCATGTCACATTCTCTTCACCACTTCCCTCCTGCAGCACAGGTACAGAAGCTGCAGCATGCTGGTTAACTCAATATACTCACTATATGCATGCCCGATATCCAAGTTTTTATTATCTTTGCAACTTGAATGACTTGCTGATCAAAATCATTTGCTAAGATATTTTGATTAAGGACAAATTTCTCTAATGGGAAAAAGATGAAGATGAAAATTACCAAATATGTTTTTGCAAAATTGTTCACATAACATTAGAAATGAGAGTTCACGGAATGTTTTGCTATGGACCCCCCCCCACCCCACCCCCCCAAAAAAAAGATTTGTACATTATTCTACATTTCTGTAGACAAGCAACTCTGGTATATATATCATTCCCCATTGGTAATAAAAATTCACATTCAACAGCATGCATTGTTTAGAATGCCTTTCAATCACAAAACTCAGGGTTTGTCTTGTCTTGTGGTTTAGACAGAAGAACACTAATATTTGGAGGAATTAAGTGTTAATGTTACACTTGTTACTCCTCTCACCAGGCTTGCAGGAGTTGGGTGACAAGAACACAACTCCAGGGGAAGTCCTTTGATCTGCTGCTCTGTCCTCTGGGGGTCAAAAAGTGTTCTGACAATTACTTATTTCTTGTGGCACTAGAAGATGCTGATAACCACAAGCTTTACTTAAGCAGTGACACTGAAATCCCTCTAAGGCTGGCTGGCAATGCCATCTAGTGTACGGCAGTGGGGAATTAAAGTTAAATACGGTAAATAATCTGTTATCTTAGCTCCCTTCTTACTACCATCTCCTCTGTGTATAGGCCTGACTGACCTTAAAACAAAAGGAAAGCCAGTAACATATGAAGACAGAAATATATTGAATTTCTCTATCCAAGCTGAGGACATGAGCGTAACATTTGAAGAACATATTGTGCTTATGGATATTAGGAGACATAGAGCAGTCCATATTTCAAAAATTAATTCTGTGTAGATTTTTTTCCATTCAAAATATATCATAAGGCAAAATATATCATTCATTACCAGTCTATAGTATACAGTGTGCTACTTAATATAGATTTAGATATATTACATCTGGGAAAGATCTAAAATATCTATACCCTTCCGAGTGCAGGATTGCTCCCTATTAACCATCTTCCAGTGCTTTGGCAATGCAGTTTAATATAACCAAAGTTACGTGGCTTCTGCCTCTTCCTTGGAAGTCTATGGCACTATAGAATAAATCTTCACAAGGATTATTTCTTTTTGTATTCACCTAAAATTTTCCTTTTGTTTAATTTTATAACTTTACCTCTATTGTATTACAGGTTGAACATCTCTAATCCAGCACCCTCAGGACTTGACTTGTGCTAAATGAGAAAACTTGCCAAATCACAGAGGTCAATATTATCTAGCAGCATTACCAACGCTTCCACTCCTTACTGGGCTCTTAGAAGGCATTTAGGTGTAAATTAGAGATAAATAGGAGCATAGAACACTGAGTGCTTATGAACAAACTTTATGGGACCACAAGAGACTTGGCCACACCCAGGACAAGTGGACATCCAGGTTACCAAAATCATGCCAGGACACAGATGTTCCCAGAGGAGAGACTGCCAGACCGGAGATGTTCAACCAGTATTTCCATTTTAATCTTACTCTAGGCTTGTGGGTAACAAAAGAAGCTTGATTATCATTGCTCTTTTTCTCAACTGTTTGAACAACTTTCTAGAAGAGTCTTTAAGTTGTTTATATAGTTGTTGTTGAACACAAAATGGTACTGCAGAGGTACCCTAACACGATCCACTGAGTCAGCACTTCTAGAAGAAGAAACTGGTTGGGATAACCACTGCTTCAGAGCTAGCAAAGCACGCAGAAAAACATAAAATATTGTTTATCCCTAAGTCTTACCTAACTCAGTGGTAGTTTGGGCCCAAGATATTATTTCATTAACAACTACTGTGGAGAATGGAGGAGGTGGTGTTTTTTGTTTTTGTTTTTGTTTTGTTTTAAAATGTTATTTAAAATTGAAAAACAAAACAATAACACACATCAGCTGGTCTATTTCTGAGAAATTAAAAAACAAAAGCAACAGCCAGTTAATAGGACATGCCAGTTATCCAAGTGCCAGATAAAACAGTGTTTACTGTAATTAGTCACTAAAGAATAGGAGTCACTAAGAGCAAAATTTGACATGAATGACAATTTGACATTTCATGTAAATGACGATGTGCAGATGAGAACTTTCGCCCAAAGAGATGTGTTCTTTCTCACCAGCTTTGGGCAAAGGAATTAAATTCCTAGACAAGGCAATACAGTCATTCTACCAGATTCCTCACTCCTGTTGGCTTTGCTGTTGCAGTAACAAAAATGTAAGCTTGTGGTGTTTTTTCCTCAGCTCAAGTTTGTTTAGAAATCATTTGTCAAATAGATGGGTTCAATTATGTGGTCGTCTACAGTAGGTGATGGATACAAAGGCATCTGCAAAGTAGGTGACTGTAAAAGGCCATGGAAAAGAATCAGCAAAGATGGGTCTCATTTCTGTGTTATTTTTCCTGTGTCCCTATCATCTTTTTCAAACTCAACCAGTTCTCTGTTGAACATATTTATGCTCTTGGTAATTTATCCCATACGTTCAGGACGATTTCCTTGAAATTTTTTACATCAACTGTCTCCTTGCTTTCAAGTTCATCCTTTTCTAAGTTATATCCTTGTTTCTCTCATCCCCTTCAGCAAAGGAAAATCCTTGTCAGATCTCTACACTTTTTCCTCTTGTCTTGCAAAGCATCTTCCTCTGTCTTCTCTTTTACGACAAAGAATGCTGCTTCCATTTTTGCTCAACTAAAGATTCTGAAAATTCACATGCTCACAAAACTACAGCAGTAGCAAAACATCCATTGACTGAAAGGGAGCCCTGAGACACTCAATGAGCATATTACAATCTTATATATCTAAATAGGAGGCAAGATTATGGCTTTTCAGGCATTGTCTGAAATGGGTATGTGGGGAGGGTACTGAAATGAACAGCCCCAGTCGAGGGTTTCTGGTTGGACCTTGTCAGGCTCCATACCTGTAGACTGTATGGAGATCACAGGCCAAAGTGGCCCCTGCTGCACTTTCTGAGTAGGAGCAACTTGCAATCCTCCCATTTGCCAGCTCAGCTCACCTTACACAGGCCCCTACCTTCACCTTCTCCTGCCTATGGGAGGTGAGCGCTACTGTCAGTGCTTACCTGAAAAGCAGTCCTAGCACTCAAGGCCCACAAGGACTGGGCATGTGACCAATCCTCCTGTGCCTGAGGATTCATGAGGGATACAAATTAATGTCCTCCTCCAACTCTTGCAGAGCACTGAAGGTTTAGTCACAATCTAGTCACATCTAATCACAGTCTAGTAGAATGAGTATGTGATCTCATGTGGGTCTGACAACACTGAGGTAACATATTAGGCCAATTTTGGTTTTAGTTTACAACAGCTAAATCTGGAGTAACTCCACTGACCACTGTTGAGCTATTCTGGATTTACACCAGTGTAAGAGAACAGAAGTTGGCTCATGGTCTCTGCCTCAAAGACCTGACCATTCAAGCTTTCTTTATGGAAATCCCAATTAATTTCCATATGAAATACACATCTGAAATGAAGAGCACCCTTCAATAGTGTATAATCACCATGGAATCTGATTAATTCACGTATACTCTTAGGACTTTTAGTAGCAAAGAGCTTTATTCCCGGGGGCCAAAATCCAACTGCCTGGATCACATGGCAGAATCAATGCCTACACCAAAAGTTAAGTGGAAGAATCCACAGATGTTGCAATCTGTGATTGCATGCTCAAACAGCAGGCAGTGTTCGTTTAAAAAAGAATCTGCGAAAAATAAATGTAAAGACTACGTTAGCATAAACTTTAAATATTATGTCTTAGTGTGGGTCATACTGGGACAAACTACCAAGGTGTTACACGATTTGCAAACCTCACACTAAGGCAGGGACAATGAAAGGGCTGTAGCAAAACTGGTGCAAGGAGGCCCTGCCCCTCAGGCACTGCTGAGCATGCTTATGGCAGAAGACCAGGTTAAAGGAAGCTTCAGCAGCCTGGAAGGAGCAAAAGAGGCAATTTCCTGGAAGAGCACCAAAACATGAGAGGAAGCTTCTACTCAACAGACATGACCAGAGGTCTGCAACCAAAATAGCGAGACAAGCCATTTCAAATTCAGTTACAACCTAAGTACTTCAAGAGCCACAATGCACGTGAATACGAGACAGTCCTTAACAAATATCTTCAAACCGTACTTTTTGTAACCTGTATTTTAAGACCAGCGCACATGCAATGATTTGTACCAGTTAGAAAGTTACTTTCACCCCTCGACTGGAGAACTAATGAGAACAAGGTAAACACGGCACCTGGGGATAGGCTTTTAAGCAGGAAGGAGAAATATTCACATCAAACCTCCTGCACCCTCCCTGCCATTCCCAGGTTCTATCCCTCAACCCCAAACCCTCCCCGCATCTTCAGCCTTTACCTTCCTCAGCCCCCAAATCCATTCCCCATCCCCAAGCTTCATCCCCCATCCCACAATGCCTCCCCACATCCCCAAGCTTAGCCCCTCTCAGCCCTAAACCTGCACCCCATCCCCAGGCTTACCCTGCCTCAGCCCACAAGCTCCTCCAGCTGCACTCGCTACCGCTGCTCCTCTGCAACCTCCACCTCCGCCTCACTGCTCCCCCACCTCCTCCCCCTCCTCTTCCTCCTTCTCAGCGGGGCTGCGCTGCACCAGCAGGGGCACTAGCAGGCACATGTTTGCAAGCCCCTTATTTCACACAGTGCCCTGGTGACTCAGTATCGGAGGGGTAGCCATGTTAGTTTGGATCTGTAACAGCAACGAAGGGTCCTGTGGCACCATATGGACTAACAGAAAAGTTTTGAGCACGAGCTTTCGTGAGCACAGACTCACTTCATCAGATGCTGGTCCTGATGAAGTGAGTCTGTGCTCACGAAAGCTCATGCTCAAAACTTTTCTGTTAGCCTATAAGGTGCCACAGGACCCTTCGTTGCTGTTACTGGTGACTCAGATGCCTTCTGCAGTTTTTCTACACATTTTGCACAGCTGAGGCTACTCTTGCAAGTGCTTATGAAAAGGCAGGGGACTTGCCCTGCTCACTTGTGGGGGGATGGGATTAGGGAGGGCCCCCCAACCCAGCTCTTGCTCCCCCAGAGTGGGGCTCCCCACTGTAGGGGCCTAAGGCCTCAGCCACACACAGTGCATTTTGCAAGCTTGAATCCCCACACATGTGCACTCAGCCGTGCCATGCCTACCCTGCATTTACCACCGGCTGAAGCCCCAGCGCACATTTCATAGGCCACCGACCTCAGGATGTCAGAGACTTTCACAAGACTGGACATTGTGTGGGTCAGACGAGGGCACTGGCCTGCTCGATCAACTGCGGGAGTGGACAGCAGTGTGTGGGGCCCCGAGACAGCTAAAAGCTGGAGATGTGGGGTGGGGAGCTCTCCTGCTCACTTCCCCCACCAGCAGCATGGGCAGCTCCCTGCTCTGTCACCACTGAAATAACAAAACTAAATTTAATTGGTCTAACATCTGGATCCCTCCTGCCACCCTGCCAGCCATTAAACCAATTAAATTTAGTTCCATTATTTCAGTGGTGGGAAGACACGGATCTGCAAGAGGAGCCAGCAGCACCTGGAGCAGCAAATGAGTCTGTAAAGAGTCACATGCAGCTCCAGAGCTGCAGGTTGCTGTCCCCTGGACATGACTGTGAGTTTCCCTGCCCTCCCGTGCTCCCCAAGAGTGGTGAACTCTGAGCAATGGCTCAAGAAGACCACCAATGTCAGCCCTAGACTGTGGAGGAAAGGGAGGTGTTGGAAGTAAAGGCTCTAAGATGACTGTAAGCACGCTGCAAACTCTGTGCAGCATGGTAGGAAGTGGCACAGGGGAAGATGAACACTTGAACCAGATGAACTCGATGCAATTCATGATGCTTCACTTTGAGGGCTTTGAGCTGGGACTGTGGAGGAGGAGGATTCGGGTCCCTCTAATCATCCCAGAACTATCCTCCTGGCTTCAGGAAAACAGTCCCACTAAGACCTTTTGCAGAGGAAAGGGAGACAGTGAATTCACAGAAAGGCTGGAGTCAGAGGCCCAGACCATTAGACTTGCTGACAGCCTAAACCAGTCCTCCATAGACTGATAGAAGGACTGGAGCTCGCCCCAAATCAGCAGGCCTGCTGACTGAAGAAACCACCCAGCTACATAAGGGAAGTAGTATGTTCTCCATTTTTTGACGTCTTCAGGCCAGGACTGGCTAAATCTCTGGAAAGTAGGCTTCAGTTAAACAGAAGTTACTGGAATTAATACAGTGGTAACTGAGTAAAATTCTGTGGCCTCTGTTATGCAGGAGCTCAGAAAAGATTATCTGATGGTCCCTTTAGACATATTGCTTGATAGATTCATAAAGTTTAAGATAATCCAAAGTCATTCTCCCCAAATAATTAAAATCCAGCTATTTATATTTATATTGTCAGACCCATTTGTTTGTACTATTATTTCTTGTGGCTTTGCAAATCATAATTTCGATTTCTTTGAATTTAAAATCTGTCTTAACCTTGTAATATATTTTTGCATTTAATCCAACTGTGGCCGTTACATTTCAAGAATGTATTCAGAATTTGGAATACTGAGAAATATGAATGGAATCAATTATCAACCACATAGGACAAATGCATTCTTTTTCTCTCTCAGCAAGTACTATGATGTACTTTAATGTTATAGGAAAATGTTTTTTCTTCTTTTGCATTACTGTTAGAATGCTAATTGAATGGGGCAGTTTCCACATGTAGCTTTAGTTATGTGCGTAAAACTCAAAAAACTGAGGGTTTTGGTTTGGAGTGGTAATCAAATAACTGGATACTTGTTTGATTTGTAATGTTTGGACGGTTGACAAGCAACTTTTACAAACCACTTAAATCTACAAACACTGCCTGAAAATCCTACCAAAAGAGTTTCATTTTTATGAAACAGATTTCTTGTTTTTCCGCAGTAAAGTTGACAGTACTGTGCGGATTCTTTCTGGTAATCTTTTGGCACTTCCGCTTCCACTCTTACATGGAGCCTGGAAGTACAAAGGTGCACTGGAATCAAAAGTGTTTTTTCCAAAATAGCTGAAAAAGGTTCTAATTCAGGTTTATCTTAGCTGTGAATCAGTTCTTACTTTGTCCAGTCAGCTTCCCCATCTCCATTGACTATGGGGCCCAGCCACCCTCTTTCTTCTTTTTATATGGAGATACACATCTCATAGAGCTGGAATGGACCTTGGAAGATCATCTAGTCCAGTCCCCTGCCCTTCTGTCAGGACCAAGCACCATCCCTTTTTTTAAACTGTTTACCCTAGATCCCTCTCCCCCCGCTGCCGCCCAGGGATTGAACTCACAACCCTGGGTTTAGCAGGCCAATGCTCAAACCACTGAGAGGGCTACTGGGAAGGAAATCTGCACAATAGTCTCCTTGTGGATGCTATTTACGGTGAATCTAAATGTCCAGCACCATCCATGTAGAGGTCCTGTGACTCCATGTTGATACTATATCCCCAGTGTCTACCATGTCCCACAACTCCCTGGCTGAATTTCTGCAGCTGAGTGTTGCTCTGGATTTTCAAGGAAAGACTGCTGTGTTTTATAGCCACTAGCAACTCATGCAATGACTATAGCTATAGAATTGGCCAGATCTTCACCCAGACCCCATATCTGCTCTGTAGAAATCCTGTACTGTGAGATACAGCCAATATCAGAAAAATCAAAACAACAGTCTACGAGACAAACAGGATATGTTTACTACACAGCAAAGTTATTTTAGAATAATGGCCACTATCCTGAAATAATAATAATTTCAAAATATCAGACAGCTTATTTCAAATTTGGTATACCTCACTCTACAAGGAATAGTGCCTATCCTAAAATAGATATTTTGGAATAAGGGCTATTTCAAAATAAGCTGTTTCAAAATAGCTTTTTCCAAAATAAAGCTGCTGTGTAGATGTAGTATTTTGGATTAGAGCCCCTGGAAGCGGTGATTCTAGAGGATCTAATCCAAAATGGGCCCTATTGTGTGTGGATGCACTGTTCCAGAATATCTTATTTTGAAGTAATAACTCTGGAATAACTCTGTGGTGTAGACATATCCCCAAACATCAGAATGGTGTGCTGCCTCCTAAAAGGCAAAGAAGTGGTATGTCACTCTAATATTGGATAGGCTTCTGAAGATGATGGTGCTTCATATTGGCACAAATGACAGTGTTGTGATGTATTTTGCTTATGGTAGATGATGTCAAGGTATGTGGGAGTGTGCTGAATAAGACTGTCCAAACTATCTTCTCTAAGATCATTCCTGTCCATTAAGCAGAGGAAGAAACAAGGCAACAGGTTCTGGAAGTGAATTGATGTCTGAGTAGTGGTGTAGGATAACAGGTGCTGGTTTTATAGAAAATAGGTCTGCCTTCTGGAGAGGGACCTCTATAATTTTGATGACCTGCCATTCAGTGAAAAGGGAACCAACATCCTAGGTACTGTCTGATCACAACAGTAAGGAGAAGGTTAAACTAACAACAAAAGTAAAGGGTAAAAAGTTACTTAATGGTAACTGCTACAGATCGCTAAAACACACAGGGGACCAGAATGATAATTTCCTTGTGCTCTGTGACATGTGGGGAAAATTCCACATGAGCCTGGGGGCACTTCAACATGAGTAACCTACACTGGTGGTCTCCTGTTGCCAGTATTAAGACATCTTTAGAATTTCTAAAGATAATGGCTGACACATTCTGAACTCAAAAGTATTGCACAAGCGAATTCTTTATAAGCTCTTGTTGTAAGACGCAAAGAAAAATTGGCCACAGAACTAAAAATTAATGGTACTTAGGTACAAGCAGCCATCATTTTATAATGTGCAAACAGAATAAAATCCAGGCCAGTAATGTATGTTGTTTGTGCCTTAATAGGGCCAATTTCAGAAAGCTGAAAACAATTATGAGCTAAATCAGCTGGAAGATTTCATCCAGAAGAATGTGAATGATCAGTAATCATCTCAGAACACCTTACTAGCTGCCCCAAAAGCCCACAATTGAGGAAGAAGGCTAAGATGGTTTAAAAACCAATCTTGTTTTATGAAGAAGTTAGCTTAAAATATAAAAATTTGTACATCAAATCAAATGCAGAAAGAGGAAACTGATAGTAGCTAATATAAATGAGAAGTTAAGAATTGTGGAAAAAGGTAAGGGAAGCCCAGGGGAGTAAGCCAAAATCAATAGCTAGCACAGTTAAGAACAATAGAAGGAGCTTTTGAAATGAGGAAAAGGGGAATTAATTTTTAAAAGGACTGTTTTCCTTACTAAATGAAGGAAACAATGAAAAACAAAGTTATGAATAACATCATATTCAATTTGTTTTAATAAAGGTTTTTTATAGTGCAAAATCAGATAAAAGATAAATGAAGCTATGAAAACTCCATGACACCAACAAACCCAAAACACTCTGGATGAAATTTCAGAAAGCTCAGAGATAAAAGGAACAGGGTAGAAAAAAACACAAAAAAGATACCAGACTATTAATACCTCTTCTTTTTCTAATCTTTATCACCCCACTGTTTGAACTGCAGGGCAGGATTAACTCAGTGTTTATCCTGGATTAAAGCATTCCTGACTTCTACCAAGTCCAAGATAAATATTTTAAACAGATTCCAATCAAAATCACTTACCCTAGATAGACGGGCTTTTTGGACTCTTTGGAGGTGGGGCTGAGAGCAATGGATTATTTATTTCTATCCCAGGAGAATGCAGAGTGAGCAGAACTAGATTTCTAAACCTGTTAAGGGCTGTGTCAAGACAGATATTCTTTGAATGAGATGTGCCTCGTTTTCTTGTGCACGCAGTAGTATAAATCAAGAGTGACTCCAGTTTTAGGCCCTATAAGACAGGAATATCATTCTGACTTCATATACTCACAGACTATGGCTATGAAACCTGTCCAGACATCACGTCAGCAGGAGGGTGTGGCCACATTTGGAATATGGTGATGAGGCCAGAGGATCCCTTACTGGACCAACCCTCTTAGGGTATAACTGGCCTTGCAAAGAAAGGATGAACATTTCACTTGATGAGATTTCTCTAGCTGTCTGTCTTTCATGGAATATTCTAGGTATCAGTGGACAGAACCTGACTGATTTGGGTTAAAACCCAAAAAAGCTTGATTACTGTGAAGCAAATTGTGACTAGATAGCCGCTGGCTACAAGGATGAGGCAGTGACCTCAGAGGCCTGTGGCAGGAGAGCAGAGTTGCTTTGACTACAGTGATGAGGCACTGAGGTCAGCAATAGGGTGGAATTAGGATTTAGATTTCGAGTGAGGTTTTAGGTTTAGGATTGAGGGTTAGAGTTAGGACCTCCAGCGCCAAATGAAGCTTATGGAAACTTCTTGTCACCCTGTGGTGGCCAGCCCACCCCAGCCAAGCCCCCGTCTATGGATGTGGTGATGAGAACTGGCCTGCTATACAGCTTGGCCTATATAAACAAGGAGCGTGACTCTAGGTGTGTGCCTCACACGCTGAGAAGTGAACAGGAGAGAGCCTCCTGGCCCAGGTCTACGCACTCAGACTACAAGCGCTCACCCTAGTGCTCTAAAAGGAGCTGTGTAGACAGTGCTTCAACGTGATAGGGAGCTGTTAGTATTGCTTAGTCTTGCTGCGTCTCCACAGACAACGAAAGATTGCTCCCTGGGCTCTTCTCTTCTGGGGTTTCCTCATATCTAATAACAAGCTGTGCAGCTCAGTTGTTTGCATCGCTGTGCTCTTTATCCACTCAGAGCCCTTTGAAGTAGATCATAGGCGTTCTAGTGAATGAGTAATGCCATACATTAGTGTGCCGGAAAGGAAGTACAGCACTCTGCTTGTTTCCATTTCTGAGGGAAATTTATCTAACTAGAATTGAGTTAGCTAGTTTGGAATGTGGCCCAGACACCAAAGTTAATCATGCCTAACTCTTGATAAATTTGCAAAGGTATCTATGAAGACTGCCTGTGTCCAGGACTTCAGTTCTGTCTCCCCTGAAAGACAGATTTGTCCTCTTCTTCCGATGACTTTCACATAGGAAAATTGCCAGAAATCCCTTCAAAATAAGGTCACAGAATAGCACTGAAAGAAGTCTTAAAATATGCAGTTGCTGTAGCCTCTGAGCGAGAAAGATACTGTCTGGAAATATTTCACAAAAATAAATTTAAGGATCAACCAGGTGAGCCAAGTCCACAGTGTGGAGACTGTATGAGGTAATTCAGATGTATCTCAAACTGGCATTTTCATATGGAAAGCTTTTTCTGCAAAAGAGAGGAAAAGCAATTTCAAGGGAAATCTGAAAAATATTTAGCAATTTAGACTTCTGCATTTTTTTCCCAGTAGTTAGTCGGAATATCACTGCATTGCTCCACTGTCCCATGCTCAGTAGCTTGAGTTGCAAAAGTTATATACATCAGTAAAGAATATGCTTATTGACGTTTAGTTTCCTTGGTAGTGAAGGAGAAGATTTGTCATCCTTTCCTATCTGAGCTTTCCACATGAGCAACTGCAATTTCACCAAGCTCTTCTGCACCTAATATCCCATGGATTTTGGAACAAGAACAGGCCTCCTGACTTCAAGCTCCAGTCCTCAGTGGGACCAGCATGCAGAGGGGAGCAGACTGCATCCCATAAAAGGAATGGCAGCAGATGTTCCCCCTATGTGCTGGGAAGTGACAAGGAATTTTGTTCCCTGAGGCAGAATGTACCCAATGGGTTGATTTGTTTCCCCAAGGCTCCCTGTGAGCTGGGCTTAATAAGCACTGGCTAGCACCAAATGACTAGAGCCATAAAATACTGGCACGCTGTCATTTAAACAATTTGGAAAAGCAATAAGGAAAACCTTACACAAAGAACATACATAAAAATGCATCAATCAAAATTACTGAATACATGGAATGGACTCCAGGCCTTGGCTCTGCAACAGCTTCAAGAGACTTAGGTGGAAAATTACAAGTTATTTGAAAATGAGTTGGGGTAGGAGATTGGAAAAGCAAGGAGAGAAAGGCGACACAAGATACATAGCTGGTTGGAAGCAAAAAGGAGTCAAAGAAGGAAGAATAGACTCAGACGTGCTAAGTTCTTTAAAATTGTGGTTTAATAGAGATCTTAATGGCAAAATGTTAAATTACCTCAACGTGGTTCTGAAAAAGGAAAATAAGGAGTTTTCTGAGTATGTAGGTTACACTTAGTAAAGATTTTGAAATGAAAGCATTGTGATAAAGGTCCAAGCCTGTGGTGTGGCTCACACAATCAAGGAGTGGTAATGTAGCTGGTTTGGACATATGCAAAGGATCAAAGATGGGGACCTGGGGAAGACAACTTTGTGAGAAAGGAATGGATGGGTTACAGCAAAGAAGATGATCAGGTGGACCATAATGTCACCTTAGACACACTAAGAGGGTGGATGCTTGCACAACAAGCCAACCCCAGTTGATGGAATAAGCGAGTTGCACTTATTCGTCATACTAATAGTAATGCAGTGGCATCTAGGGAGGCCACACACTGATCAAGGTTCCACTGTGTTAAGTGCTGTGCAAACAAAGCAAAGACTTTCCTTGCCCCAAGAAGTTTACAAGTGTAGGACAAGAGAATAGATGAACACAATAAACAGGTTGGGGAGCACAAGGAATCCATGAGGCATTGCTATTGAGCTTGAAAAGCGGTGGTCACAACATAGCCACAATCTACCAGCTGTTGTTAATTTTTTCGTACGCATCATTACAGACCAGAATGTTAAGGAGAGGTTTGGCAGCAGCTCGTGGGGTTTTGTCAATGTTTGAAGATGGGGAGCTGTGTTAATGCATGAGGGGCATCATGGAAGAAAACTCAGAAATGTTTGAATACTTATTAGATGGGAAAATGAAAGCTGGCACCATTGAAGAGTGGAAATAGGGGCAGGATGTGCACAAGGAATTGGGGGTCGAGCAGAACCACCACCCCCAGTAACTGGTGAGGACACCAAACTGTGTGCCCCTCCACCAGAAGTGCCCCTCCAAATGCACATATTTAATTTCCTGCACTTGCCCCGAATAATGGTGCGAGTACAGACAACGAATAGATTGTGCAGGACCTTCAACGTGAGTAGGAGTAGTTTGTGTTTGATATGATGGAGAAGGGGGAGCCAAGGGAGGGTGGAAAGACAGGAAAGACATGGCTGGAACAATAAGCCAGGAAAATTACTTCTCCAGCAGCAATTAGATCAAATAGAAGACAGGCAAGATTGAATTTGCGAGGAGGCTGCCGTGTTTGAGAAACCAGGTGAAGTGGGGCCTGGATAAGTGTTTGTGAATGGAGAAGAAAAGCTGCTCTCCTGAAGTCAATAATGTTGCAGTCATGCAGGATCTGAAGTTGCTCAGTTGTTCCTGGCTAATGGAAGCCAGATGTCTCAAAACTCTGTATCTAAGACCAAGTAAATATGTTTTGGTAAATGGTGGAATAATTTCAGTTCAACAATATCTTTTCCCACTCTGATACCACCATGGTGAACTTGCTGGCTCATAACTAGGTACCTTCTCTCCACCACAGCTGAACTGGAGGGAATGGGCAAGCAAATATATAGCATTGTGTGCCCAGTAGGAAAAGAGCAAGAGTAACATCCTGGGGACTGGTTGGAGAGGGAAGGCCAGGCAGCCCGACAGTTGAAAGACAGACAGGGAGGCAGCATGTTGTTAACATAGGATCACAGCAGAAGCAAGATATACACCCAGGTGCAAGGCCTCATGTGACAGGAAAAAGAGGATTTGTAGGGGGCCCACTGAGATTCTCCATGCTGTAATTTTCTTGGACTGCCCTTAAATGAGTTAGGAATGGTTAGGTTGCTTTTTTTGTTAAAGCCACTGTAGGGTATTTGAATCCTTACTTTGACAACCCTATTAACATGCTTCTGCTGCTGACTTGAGATGTGAACCTTGCTGAAATGGACTCACCTGTGACTAGAGTCCATAAAACCTCGAGGTTGTAGAATCTGCAACATATGTTTTGGATTCCGTGACAGTCATCTACACTACAAGATAAATTCTCATTTGAAGCCGTTAGCTTGATACTACCCTGTGACTGTCCTCACTGTAAATACCATTAACTCAATTTAGGGAGCACTAAAATCATTATCATAATATCATTGGTACACCTGCTGGGGGTAGGGCAAGTTCGAATTTAAAAGTTCAAACCGAGGCCAGTGTGGAAGCACCATGTCTTAAAATCAAATTTATTAGCCTCCGGAGGTGTTCCCTATGTAACCCACAATACCCCTCAGTGCTCGGCTCTGACCACTGCTTTCCAGGTGCACAGGAATTAGGTAACAGGAAGACTGTGAGTTTCAAATCAGGATCAGGAAGCCTGTGTCTGTGGGGTCTTGTTTGTATGGAAGACTGAGAAATGTGAACTTTCTTTCTTTCCTATTAAGACGGTGAGAGCATCTACTCATTACAAATAGCCCCAGCATGGAGTTCATGGTTCTGCCTCTACATTTGGTATCTTTTCCTGCACTGCCTAGCGCCCGGTGCTCCCCACTGCACCAAGTGGCAGCAAGGCTGTTGTAGGGGTCATGCATGCATAAAAGACCGAGAAACTTCTTCTCAGTGGTTTACATTTGTGTGCAAACTCCCCTCCCTCCCTCACAGGTGCAAAGCAGGAAGGGTCTTTACCATGCTCAGCCACATCACGTGGGTAGCCCCCAACCCAAAAAAAAGATGTGCCTGCCTTTCGGTGCTGACCGTGTTGCCAGGCAGTACCATGTCCTAGCTTGCGTGCTGCTAGGGCTCCAACAAGGATCCAGAGGGCTAGCCGCTGCCGGGGGACGTCTCTCCCAGTAATTGAGATTTTCAGGGTGTTGCTGACATCCCCGGTGTTTGCAATTTCTTTGTAGTGAAGGCGTAGAACAAACATCTTTTTTCCCTATCCTTTCCTGTCTTCTTTCTTCTCACTTTGCACCCATTCACATTGGTGGAGAGCTAGCTGAGAATGCAGACTATGCATAGAAGCTGTATAATGGAGTGGGAAGCCAACCACGCTTTCCTCAGCACCTCTCTGGCTAGGTCTACTTTGACCTGATCTCCTGGCAGCTTCATGCTAATTAGCAGTCTCGCAATTGCAAATGGCTGCTCATTAGTATAATGCTGGGGCTCATTAGAATAGCCACACGCGATCTCCCTGCAGGCAGAGGCTGCCACCAGCATTAAACAGGTCGTGTACATCTGCCTCTGTCAGCTGAAAGCCTGTCTGTTGCCAGCTCCAGAACCTGAGGAAGGGCTGGGGCTAGGGGTGCATCTCAACCTGAAGAGGGTGCTGGGGACAGGGGAACATTATTCCAGGGAGGCAATAGAGGGCTGCAAACCACATCTGCCTCTTGATCCCCTCCCATCCTGGGTTTGGGGTCCCTGGCAGGGCTGGGATAGGGCCAGGACTACAGGGAGGTATAGGATGGGAGGAGTTTGATGGGCCCAGCCATGGTGGGCAGAGAAAGAAGGGCTGTGGGGGTCAGGGGCAGTTGGGGTTGGGAGAAGGCTGGACAAAACGCCCCCAGAGTATGCCTGTCGTGTCCCTCAAATTGCCCATCAGTTCAGCGCAGGCCTCGCACCACCATACCAGGTCTTCCTCCTCCAGCTGCAGCTGCCAATCGTCCACCTGAGTCTGGCAGCAGATGGCAGTTGTGTAGGCATCCTCAGTGGCATGCCTCCAAGGCCTCCTGGTGTGGGCCCACTGGGGCGCTGGTGGTAGGGGTGCTCCAGCCCTTTCCTCCGTGTCTGGTGGCTCCCTCACTTCACAGAGTGGATGGGGCACACCCTCCCCTTGGCTGGTGCAGGTGTAGGGATGGAAGGGAAGAGAGAGATGGTATGTCAGTCCCACACCACTGCCCCAAGGGTTGTGCCCCCCAACCCCCTGTGGTCAACAGGCCCCCTGTCGCCAATCTGATGGCCCAGTGGCCCTGGGGGATCCCAGGCACTAAGGAGTCCCCAGGTGCAATCCAGGTCCTCCCCACCCTTTCTCTGCGCATGCAGCTCACACTACTGCCTGCAGGAGTGGGTGCTGAGTGTTGCATGCAGCCTTTTCTGCGGGGCGCGAAGCACACCCTTCTGAGGTGTGTCTGGACTGGGTCCAGTGGCCATGTGGCTGGTCTGCTTCCAGCTGGGGTCGGCACCACCTCCCCATGCCCCAGGGTGTGCAGCGCTCCAGGTACTTACTGGACAGTCCCTCACCAAGGTCTGGGGACACCCTACTGGATGTCACCTCAGTGGATGACCATGCAGGAATGGCAATGACCAATGGCTCATCTCTTGAGTCATTGGAGGGTGATTCTAAGAACATAAGAATGGTCATACTGGGTCAGACCAAAGGTCCATCCAGCCCAGTATCCCCTCTGCCGACAGTGGCCAATGCCAGGTGCCCCAGAGAAGGAGAACAGAAGACAATGATCAAGTGATTTATTTCCTGCCATCCATCTCCTGCCCTTGTACTGAAGGCTAGGGCACCATACTTTACCCCTGGCTAATAGCCATTTATGGACCTAACCTGCAAAAATTTATCGAGCTCTTTTTTAAACCCTAATAGAATCCTGGCCTTCACAGCCTCCTCCGTCAAGGAGTTCCACAGGTTGACTGTGCACTGTGTGAAGAAAAATTTCCTTTTATTAGTTTTGAACCTACTACCCATCAATTTTATTTGGTGTCCCCTAGTTCTTGTATGATGGGAAAAGGTAAATAATTTTTCTATATTCACTTTCTCCACACCATTCATGATTTTATACACCTCTATCATATCGCCCCTCAATCGCCTCTTTTCCAGACTGAAAAGTCCCAGTCTCTCTAACCTCTCCCCATATGGGACCCGTTCCAAACCCCTAATCATCTTAGTCGCCCTTTTCTGAACCTTGTCTAATGCCAATATATCTTTTTTGAGGCGAGGAGACCACATCTGCACGCAGTATTCAAGATGTGGGTGTACCATAGTTTTATATAGGGGAAGTATGATATCTTTTGTCTTATTATCTATCCCTTTCTTAATAATTCCTAACATCCTATTTGCTTTACTAACTGCCGCTGCACACTGCGTGGATGTCTTCAGAGAACTATCCACTATAACTCCAAGATCCCTTTCCTGATCTGTCGTAGCTAAATTTGACCCCATCATGTAGTACGTGTAATTTGGGTTATTTTTTCCAATGTGCATTACCTTACACTTACCCACATTAAATTTCATTTGCCATTTTGCTGCCCAATCACTCAGTTTGCTGAGATCTTTTTGTAGTTCTTCACAATCCCTTTTGGTTTTGACTGTCCTGAACAACTTGGTGTCATCTGCAAACTTTGCCACCTCACTGCTTACCTCATTTTCTAGATCATTGATGAACAAGTTGAACAGGATCGGTCCCAGGACTGACCCCTGGGGAACACCACTAGTTACCCCCCTCCATTGTGAAAATTTACCATTTATTCCAACCCTTTGTTTTCTGTCTTTTAACCAATTCCTGATCCATGAAAGGATCTTTCCTCCTATCCCATGACTGCCTAATTTACATAAAAGCCTTTGGTGTGGGACCGTGTCAAAGGCTTTCTGGAAATCTAGGTATATTATGTCCACTGGGTGCCCCTTGTCCGCATGTTTATTAACCCCTTCAAAGAATTCTAATAGATTAGTTAGACACGCCTTCCCTCTGCAGAAACCATGCTGACTTTTGCCCAACAATTCACGCTCTTCTACGTGCCTTGCAATTTTATTCTTTACTATTGTTTCTACTAATTTGCCTGGTACCGATGTTAGACTTATCGGTCTATAATTGCCAGGGTCTCCTCTGGAGCCTTTTTTAAATATTGGCGTTATATTGGCCGTCTTCCAGTCATTGGGTACGGAAGCGGATTTAAAGGATAGGTTACAAACCACTGTTAATAACTCCGCAATTTCACATTTGAGTTCTTTCAGAACCCTTGGGTGAATACCGTCTGGGCCTGGAGACTTGTTACTATTCAGCTTATCAATTAACTCCAAAACCTCCTCTAATGTCACTTCAATCTGGGAGAGTTCCTCAGATTTGTCACCTAAAAAGGCTGGCTCAGATTTAGGAACCTCTGTAACATCCTCAGCCATGAAGACTGAAGCAAAGAAATCGTTTAATCGCTCAGCAATGGCACTGTCTTCCTTGATTGCTCCTTTTATTTATTTATCATCCAAGGGCCTCACTGCTTTTTTAGCGGGCTTCCTGCTTCTAATGTATTTAAAAAACATTTTACTATCATTTTTTGAATTTTTGGCTAGCTGTTCCTCAAAATCTTTTTTGGCTTTTCTTACTACATTATGACACTTAATTTGGGAGTGTTTATGTCCCTTCCTATTTTCTTCACTGGAATTTGACTTCCACTTTTTAAAAGCTGCCCTTTTCTCTCACTGCCTTTTTAACATGGCTGTTAAGCCATGGTGGTTCTTTGTTAGGTCTCTTACTGTGTTTTTTTATTTGGGGTATACATTTAAGTTGGGCCTCTAGTATGGTGTCTTTAAACAGTTTCCATGCAGCTTCCAGGGATTTTAGTTTAGTTACTCTACCTTTTAGTTTCTGTTTAACTAGCTTCCTCATTTTAGTGTAATTCCCCTTTTTGAAATTAAATGCCAGAGTGTTTGACCACTGCGGTCTTCTTCCCAACACAGGAATATTAAAAGTTATTATATTGTGGTCACTATTTCCAAGCGGTCCAGTAACAGTTACCTCTTGGACCAGATGCTGCGTTCCAGTCAGGACTAGATCGAGAATTGACTCTCCCCTTGTGGGTTCCTGTACTAGCTGCTCCAAGAAACAGTCATTTAAGGCATCAAGAAATGTAATCTCTGAATCCCGTCCTGAGGTGACATGTACCCAATCAATATGGGGATAATTGAAATCTCCTATTATTACTGTGGTTTTTTTTGTGATAGCCTCTTTAATCTCCCTTAACATTTCAGCATCACTATCACTGTCCTGGTTATGTGGTCGGTAATATATTCCTAATGCCATATTCATAATAGAGGAATGAATTGTTATCCAAAATGATTCTATGGAACATTTTGATTCCTTTAGGATTTTTGCTTCATTTGATTCTATATTATCCTTCACATATAGTACCACTCCGCCACCCGCACGACCTGTTCTGTCTTTCCGATATAATTTATATCCCGGTATGATAGTGTCCCACTGATTGTCCTCATTCCACCATGTTTCTGTGATGCCTATTATGTCAACTTCCTCCTTTGATAAGAGGTACTCCAGTTCACCCATCGTATTAGACAGACTCCTAGCATTTGTGTAAAAGCACTTTAAAAAACTATCACTATTTATATGTCTGCCTTTCACAGACGCCTTGGATTTTTTTATATGCGATTGTTTCACATCTGATCTTGCCCATATATTATTTCCCACGTTCCCTATCTGACTAACTTCTAGGGAATCCCTATCTATGGAGCCTCATGTAAGAGAAGTCTCCGTCCAATCCACGTGCTCCCCCGCACCAATCGGCTTTCCCCCACCTCTTAGTTTAAAAAGTGCTCTACGACCTTTTTAATGTTTAATGCCAGCAGTCTGGATCCACCTTGATTTAGGTGGAGCCCATCATTCCTGTATAGGCTCCCCCTACCCCAAAAGTGTCCCCAGTTCCTAACAAATCTAAACCCCTCTTCCCTACACCATCATCTTATCCACGCATTGAGACTCTGAAGTTCTGCCTGTCTATCTGGCCCTGCGCGTGGAACTGGAAGCATTTCAGAGAATGCCACCATAGATGTTCTGGATTTCAGTCTCTTTCCTAGTAACCTAAATTTGGCCCCCAGAACATCTCTTCTACCCTTCCCTATGTCATTGGTACCGACATGTACCACGACCACCAGCTCCTTCCCAGAACTACCCATAAGTCTGTCTAGATGCCTCGAGAGATCTGCAACCTTCGCACCAGGCAGGCAAGTCACCATACGGTTCTCCCGGTCATCACAAACCCAACTATCTATATTTCTAATGATCGAATCCCCCACTACTAAAACCTGCTTCTTCCTAACAGCTGGTGCTCCCTCCCCCGGAGAAGTATCCTCGGCGCGAGAGGATACCATAGCACCCTCTGGAAGGAGGGTCCCAACTATGGGATGGTTTCCCTCTGCTCCCATTGACTGCTCTCCTTCCCTGAGCCTTTCATCCTCTGTAACAGCATCAGGACTGACAGATTGGAGGTGGGACAGCCCTACTATGTCCCGGAAAGTCTCATCAACAAACACCTCTGCCTTCCTTAGCTCCTCCAGTTCATCCACCCTGGCCTCCAAAGCATGCACTCGGTCTCTGAGGGCCAGGAGCTCCTTGCATCGAGCGCACACATATGCCACCTGCCCACAGGGTAGGTAGTCATACATATTGCACTCGACACAATAAACAGGATAGCCCCCACTCTGCTGCTGGGCTTCTGCCTCCATTTCCTACTCTAATTACATATAGGGTTTAATTAAATGTTTCAGATAGAGGTTGTTATAAAGGATTTAAGTTTAAGGGCAATAGAAGTCACTGGCTCCCTCCAAGCTCCCCCTCTAACTCCCCTCTCAAAACTCCCTCCTGTTAGCACTCACTCTGTTCGCAAGCACCCGGTCGCAAAGCTCTCTGGTCGCTTACTAGCGGGGTTTAAGTGCTCGGCCTCCCTGATAGCTCCTCCCTCTGCCTACAGCTCAGCCAATCAGCACACGGTGTTTCAATTCAAACCTAATCAAGACTCACAGCTTCCAACTGCCTGCCTGAGCATACAGCCTTTCAAACAAACACTCAGCTCAGCACTCCAAACTCCAAACAAACAAACACACACAAGCCCAGAACCCCCAACACAAGCAGCCACTTACCCAAAGGTGCTTTAGTTTGCTCCTTCCTGCTCCTCCTCCAGGACAGCGTCTCAAAACTCCCTCCTGTTCGCAAGCACCCGGTCGCAAAGCCATCTTCAGGAGGGTGGTCTGGCCGGAGGGTCCTGGCTGATGTTCTGCCTCAGGGTCCAGCTGATCCGTGGCAGTTTCCAGGACCGTGATGGGGAAGAAGTGTCCTTGGGCCTGAGGAGGCTGTGGAGCTCCCAATAAAAGGGGGAAGGTCTGGCCCCTGAACAGCCAGCCATGTTCCTGGCATGGATGTATGTCTGCCTGAGCTCCTTCACTTTGAAGCAGACCTGCTCTGGGTGGGGTGTCCCAGGGCAGACAAGCCAGTGT
This sequence comes from Carettochelys insculpta, assembly GCF_033958435.1. Lineage (NCBI taxonomy): Eukaryota > Metazoa > Chordata > Testudines > Carettochelyidae > Carettochelys > Carettochelys insculpta. Next base: position 81,042,796 of record NC_134139.1, on the reverse strand, counting down.
CCAGCCAGGCAAAGGCAGGGGCATTCTGCCTCTTGCCTGTCATCTCCCAGAGGGCCTCCTTGTCCTGCCAGAATCTGAGGAGGTCACAGAGCTCCAGCTCAGTCCAGAAAGGGACTTTCGTTTTGGCGGCCTGGGCAGGTAGCCAGTGAGTTTGTAGTTGAAGCTATTTGAACGGAGAAGATAATCTATAGAAAGGATGCGGTCTGTACAGAGAAGTTATGAACCTGAAATCCATTGTCTGGAACCAAGAGTTCCTCCAAGACTGAATCTTGAGTAAATAAACATTGTGAATTATTTTCATATTTTTGGTCTGGCTATAAAAGGTGCTATTGAAGTAGCTTAAAATACAGTAAAATATGAGCTAGTCTGCAGCTGTAGAAACAAATGTATGCTCTACTGAAAGCCAGTACTTTGATTTTATATGAAATATTTTTGTGTTCTCATTTTTCACACAAATTAAAAGTACTTCACCTAATTTTTATCAAGGTTGTTTTTTGCATTTATTTTCTTTTAAATTGTGAGTCCTCAATAGCAGTTGAATCTCTCTAGTCCAGCATGCTCTTATCTGGCAACATCTGTAATCCAGCATGATTTTAGTTAGCAGGACAACCACTCACCATGGGTGCAGTCCAGTTTCCCGTGATCCAATAAAGATTTTTACAGTCCTGGCTCTCAGTGTTCTGTGCTGTTATTTAGCTGTAATTTATCCCTAAATGTCTTCTAAAAGCCCAGTAAGCAGTGGAAGTGTTTGTAACGTACTAGACAATATTGATCTCCTGTGGTTCAGCAAATTCTCTGGTCCGGCACCAGTCAGGTCTTAAGGGTGCCGGATTGAGAGAGATTTAAACTGTAGTAGCTTTTACTGGAACAACTTGTATGTGGTGAAAGCGAGAAGCTTTCAAGCCACACAGAGCTCTTTGTCAGATCATATCACACTCAGCCCTCCAGGCCTCACTCAGACAAACTTCACTTCAAGTCAAGTCATTAATTTTCACTGAATAAAGAATGAAAGGTCTAGCCCATTAAATAATTAATGCCAAATTAATGTAGAGGATCAAACTTAGCCTTGACTTAATCAGATGGGATCCACTGGTTTGCATCCTCAATGCAGACCAAGCAGTCCAGTGGATAAGGAGTCATGCTTCACATGCCTTGTTTAGCATTACACGCATTTATGATGCCATTTTCAATCCTAGTCCAATTAAAAAAAAAAGGCGGGGGAGGGAGGGAAATGTCTTGTTTTCCCTCAATGGTATTTTGCTGTTGTTGCTTTTATATTTTTAAAAAAGTAATTCATTCAGGAAGAATTTAGAAGAATCAGGACTAAACAAATGATAGTATTTTTTTTAAATGCCGTATTTTGAGACACATCCCATGGAAGGTCAAGATGAGTTCCAGTCTAAATTTTTTGGGCTTACTAACATTTGAATGTTTGATTTGTCATCCTTAACATTGCTCTGTCACTTGGAAACATAAACATCGCCACCCCAGATCAGAGCAGTGGTTCTTCTTTTCCAGTATCCTATGTTTGATGATGACCAATTCTAGAGAAAGGAACAAATTGCTGTTTATGAAACAACAATAAAGTTTCTTTCTAATCCTTACCAGTTTAAAAGATGTTTTGGTTCTCTACCCACTGTGTCTGCCTATCTCTTTCCCTCTCCCAATTTAGTTTGGGTTTAATGATGGACATTGTCTTCCCAGGCCACATATACACTACAGTGATCTTTTGAACGATGATCTTTTGGAAAATCTTCTTTTGAAAGAGCACATCCAAGCACAAAAAGGCAACCTGCTCTTTTGAAAGACGGCGTCCGCACAGCCCTCACTTTTTCAAAAGAACAGGCCAGAGATCAAAAAATCCAGTACCAGAAGAACTGCTCTTTCGAACAAAGGGGCCCCGGAGTGTCTACACATACATTTTTCTGAAAGAATCTTTCGGAAAAAGGAGCTCTTCCTCATTTGGGAGAGGAAAAGGGCCTCGGGAAGAAGCGCCGTGTTCTTTTGAAAGGAACTCAAAAGAGCACATTTGTGTGTGGATGCTCCACTTGTTCCTTCAGAAGAAGGCCTGATTTTTCTGAAAGGACTTGCTGGGGTAGATGCAGTCCCAGAGTCACTGCCATTGAAATCAAGACATGTGAGTTGTGCCTGTGCAAACGCTACAGTACTGGGTCCACCCTTTGAATGGAATGCAATATTTTAATTCAGGTATAATACAGGGAAATACAGTTAAGTGCATACCTGCCTATAACATAACTCACTTATTCAGGGTAGGACTGCCACTGCCCCTTTCAATAACAGACATCCGCACACACACCTGCAGTAGTGGCCTGCATCACAGGTGACAGACCAAGAGGGAGAGCAGCCTCCACAGAGCCACTACTGCCTCTCCTGTATCCTGCCGTGTGTCAGCAAGCCAATATATGTAGGTGAAAGACATCGGCTACTCTAAACAAATAGAATCTCTTAGTAAAAATAAATACCTAGCCCCAGGCCAAACGAATAATGAAGACACATTGAAGATTTGAAGCACTGATTTTAGAACCACATCTATCAGACCGACACAGGTCATAGAGAGTTGTGTGGAAGTGAGAGCATTCACAATTGAGGGTGAAATTCAAACACTGCACTTTAGCAAGGAGCTGGGAATTAAAAAGGAATAATTTTAAAATGAACCCGATGTGTAGACTGCTCTCATCTCTCCATATGTGCAGTTTTTCTCTGGACTGAGATGTGGCTAGGAAGACTTGTGATGAAGCCACTTCCAATTCTGCACCTGATCTATAAATAATATATCTATATAGATATTTGCCACCTGCACTATTAAGATGCATCTTCTGCTGGCATCTCGGCCTGGTTCTCTTCTCAGTTTTACCTATGGGGCTCCATGGACTTCAACAGAGATACTTCAGATTTAGGCTTGCATGAGAAAACTGTGAGACTCCCTTTCTCTCCACAGATTTTTGAGGTTTGTCCCACCTAACTGGATGAAAAATCTTCACTGTGTTATTATATTTTTAAATTTATAGCAACTGCACAGGAAAACCCATTTCAGTGCTTTTCATAAACACTGAAAAGAAGAAATATAGCTAGTCAAATAATGACACAGAGAGAGCGGAAGGAAAAGAAATCTTTGGCTGGTCTCAAGTCTCCTGGCATGCTAATATGCCTTACATAAATATATTAACACGCCACCACCATTTTACACAGGTGGAAATGTGAAGCTAAGGGTATTGGGTACTTTTAGTTTTACCTGTAAACCACAGTGACAGTAACACTTCTGTTAAATCACTGAGCTGAACCAATGTGAGAATTTGCAAAATATTTACTGGCACAGAGACTAGGAAATTTTCAGGTTCACAGAGAAATAAGGGTTTTCCTTCAGTTGTTCCATATTAAAGTTTTTTTCATCTGTACATTTTGATCTTTAAAGTCTCTGACCCATTTGACAAGGCCGGAAGTGATCAAGAGTCACTCAGTCAAAAATGTTGTTTCTAATTGATTAGCTACATATTTCCTATAAAATAAACTGCTATAGGTCAGTTCTAGTCACACTATAGTGTACTGGCCTCACCTGCCTTTATGTCTGTTCCCATTCACTGCTCTTATAGTGGAATTCTGCTCCCACTAAACCTTCACCTTTCACACTGTCTCTAGTGAATCTTAGAAACCTTTATTCATACTATATGAAGATAAGGGACCTGATCTTGCAACCATTACTCATGTGAGTATTCCCACTGCCTTCCTGCTGGACTCTTTTAGCCAACTTATCACTGCCAATTTTTTTAGAAATCAAAGGTTTCAGCAACAATCAAAGCCTTCTAACTTCTAGCACTTGTCATAAAACATGCAGGCTTCCTGAGAATAGGCACTCCTGCTTGAATTAATTGACATACATGGTCAGTAAATTAATAAAATCTTTTCATACATGCATTAATAGTTTTAATCACCAAATTATCTGGTAGGGGGTTATACAGGTTCTTTAATAGTCAGAGTTCACTTTCACAGTCCAAATAGAGGTTTGGTTTAGTCTGGTTTTCAATTTTTTGTTTATTTCTTCTGGTGGTGGGGAAAGCTGACAAGATCTCATTGTATTAGAGGATGACAGTGCCAAATTCATCTTTCCCCATAAAAGAGAAAACACTTCTTTATATAAGAAGCAAATCAAATGCATTCTTCTTTCTTTCTGGAAGTTTGCATGCAGTCCGATCACAGTATTTTACTCAATATACAAACATTAAATTACAATTACTTTTTTTGACTGTGTACTGTACCCTTTCTAACAGGCTTCCAATATACCATGGAGTAGTTCAGATGTGTGAACCTAATTTAAAAAAATCTGCATATAGCAGGTCTAATCTACCTCACAACGATTAAATGAGAATGGGAAATCACTTTCCTTGACTATCCAGCTAGTTAGTCAAATGGGCTACCTCTACACTACAGAGATCTTTTGAAAGAAGCTCTTCCGGAAGATCTCTTCCAAAAGAGTGTCTTTCGAAAGTGTGTGTCCACACTCGAGTGATCTGCTTTTTCAAAAGAGCATCCACACAGGCTCCACTCTTCCAAAAGAACAAGCTCAGGATTGAAAATGAAGGCTGTTCTTTTGAAAGAAGGGCCCTGCAGAGCATCTACATGTTGTCTTTCCAAAGAAGCTTTCAAATGGGGGTGCTCTTCCTGAAATGGGAAAGGAAGAGTGATTTCAAAAGGAGTGCCACATTCTTTCAATTTACTTTCAAAAGAATGCCTTTTGTGTGTAGCATCACCATCAGCTCTTACGAAAGAGCCCCCTTCTTTTGAAAAATCTTTAGAAAGAATTTGCTAGTGTAGACGCAGCCATAATGTGCTGGGAAAACAGTCTTATTAGGAGCATATTTTGCAACCCACTACTCCTGACTTGAATCACATGCAAATCCTAGTTTTAAAAAAGTTAAAATTAAACATTATCCTAAAGGCGTTGCTGGCTTTAAGGCAGATTTAATAACTCTTAAACACCACAAGCATCAGGTCTAGACTGACTCTCTGTGAAGGCTCCCACAGTTAGTTCAGAGTGTTTTTATGGGGATTTCTTTCAACCTTTTCCTTCTGTGGGTGGTTGAAAAATGAAACTTCTTTTAAAGTGTTCAAACCTCTATGTTGATGACCCCAGTGATTTCTTGAAAGGACTGATTGGCTGTAATAAAATCATGAGCCATAAAAAAAATGAATTTTAGAACTATGTGGGTTACCGTAAGGTTTCTGCTACCTTTGATTTCTTTAACACCCATTTAAGACTTCGGGAAGCACAGGTTTAGCTTTTTAAAAACTTACCTAGATATGTGCCAAACCTTTAACATGAGATATCCCACAGAGACTTTGATTCTGCTTCCAGTGAAGTCAACTGTGTTGACAATTCTGCCATTGAGTTCTATGGAAGTAGCCCAGGAGCTTATATAAGTAAGCAGAAAGTCATGCTGGTTACAAGTATTTCTACAATTTGGAATAATAAAACATTCCAAATGCCACACAACAACTTCTTTAAAATGTTCTTTAAAAATGAAAACCATTCTTTTTCCAGTGACAAATCTGAGGAACGTTCCCAGATTGAAGTATCATTCGAGGAGGTTTGGCACAAATTGATAAGCTAAACAGGAACAGTGCTGGGCAGGCCAATGGGGGCTGAAATTGCATGATACCTGCAGAAGTGCAAGCAAATATAGAGGTGGGAACTAACCCTGGCACAATGCGTATGGCCTGGGAGCCTATTTGCCTACCTCTGGTATAGGCCATGCTCCTTGGTGACTAGGTGTGGTGTAAAGGAGAATAGGGGGACCCAGGGCTGCCCATTACTCTCAGTCCCGGCCCAGGAACCCTCTGGTGTCAGCCATGTCCTGACCTCCTTCACTTCCCTTAAGATCCTTCATTGTTCTCTGGAACAATAAGAACTCTGTGGCACCTTATAGACTAGCAGATATTTTGGAGCATAAGCTTTCGTGGGCAAAGACCCACTTCATCAGATGCATGAGTTCTCTGGGACACTTTCCTGAGACTCTTGCACCTTTTTAGCCCTTGTATAAGGGTCCTCAGCCTAGGCAGTATCAGTCAGGAGGTCCACGGAGCCTGCCCAGCACTGCTCCACCAAAGCGGCTCCTTTCAGGGAAACAATCCTTCCCCAGGTGAGCAGCTCCTTATAGCAGAGCTACCCCAGCAAGGTGCCCTTTGGTTGGCTCCTTATGAGACTCTCCCCAATTGGAAGGGTAAATGCATGCTTCTTCTAGGCTGCTTTAAGCCCTCCTTTGCCATAGTGGGACAGCTGCCCCAACTACACCCTACTATACAGGTAAAATAAAGGGACCTAAATTAGCTGTTACCAATCAAGAAAGAATGATTCTTGGAGTCATTGTGAATAGTTTTCTAAAAAACAGCCACTCAGCGTGCAGCAGCAGTCAAAAAAGTGAAAAACTCTGGAGAATAATTTAAAAAGAGATAGATAATAAGACTGAAAGTATCATATTGTCGCTAAAAAAATCCACGCTTCATGCATTTCTTAAATGCTGGGTGCAGGTGCGGTCACGCTATCTCAAAGCAAAAACAAAAAAAAATAGATTGGAATTGGAAAAGGTTCAAAAAAATGAAACAAGATGTTCGGGGTATGGAATGGATGACATATGAGGAGAAATTAATATGATTGGGACTTTCCAGCTTGGAAAAGAGATGACTATGGATCAATACAATAGGGGTCTGTAAAATCATGACTGATGTGGAAAAAGGCAATAAGGAAATGTTATTTATTTCTTCTCATAAAAATAAAATTAATAGATAGCAGGTTTAAAACAAAGAAATGGAAATATTTTTCACATACCACATAATCAAACTGTGGAACTCATTGTCAGAGGATGCCGTGAAGGCCAAGACTATAACACGATTCAAAAAGGAAATAGATAACTTCATGGAGGTTAGGTACATCGCTGGCTATTAGCCAGGTTGGGTAGGAATGGTGTCCCAGCTTCTGTTTGCTATCAGATGAAAAGGGACAACAGTAAAAACAAAAAAGCAAATGCATACAGAAGAACTGTCCGAACTAAACACAGAGTAATGCCTTCCAGAAGAGACCTAATGGATATATTTAATAAATCTCACATGGAGACCTTCTCAGTGATATGTACGAAGTTGAAGACAGCACGAGGAAAGATCTCATTTTTTGCACAGACATATAAGCCTGCTAAGAGAGGGTAGAGAAGCAAACGCAAGTGTGTTTGATTTATAATGAAAAGGGAGAGTACGATGGGTGCCTAATATCCTAGTCAAGGAGAAATTTGCTTTTTATGGGTTTGTGCTCGTATGAATTAGGTGTGAAAAGTGGTGCTTCATTTGTCATAGTTTTTATTCTGTTTTTATGGTGTATCTTGTTCACATGTGCACTAAACTCACCAGAATTCAACAAGCCCCACACCACTTACCATAATGAAATCAGCTGCCAAAGAGCAAAAACGTGGCACAGGATGTTTGCAATAAATACCCCTGAAAACAAAAGGATTATTCTAACTGATTATTTGGAAAAAAAAATCTGATTATCTGGGATTTGATTTTCTATGTGAACTAATGACACCAACCCACCATCATTTTCTCCAATCCCGAAAGTTAAACTCTAAATTAACCGTGAAGAAAAAATATTTTCACCATGTATAAAGGAGTGTGACAGGCACCTACTGCTCCCATGTCCTTTGCTTCACATAGACCACTCAGAGACTTTCTTTCATGTAGATACTACTGTAGGGTAAAAATTTCCAGTGCATGTTATGGTTTGTGTTAAGAACCCCTTCTCATTATTCCTAAATTTCATAGGCTGGTATGAGGCCTAACTATCTCATAACATGTATCATGGTTCATAGGCAGTCAGTGTTAATGGAAATCTGCTGTCTCTGCCCTTTATCACCAATTTTCACACCTAATTCATATGAGCACAACAAGGCCACAAACAGAAACGGTGCCTTATAGTCTAAAACGGAGATACCTAACACAGCAACGGCTATATTCAAGGGTACAGAACTAGGCTAGAACAACATTCTCTATCTCTCTCTCTCTCTCTCTCTCACTCTACCCAAACATCTCCCACTGTTGTCAGCCCGGACTCTCAGAGATATAAACAAAGTATAACAAACTCAGTTTGCTTGCCATTTACCTTTACTGTTTTTGCTTTAAATCCCTAGATATGCATCACTGGATCACACCTACCTGGGAAGAATCACCACCACCAAGGGAGTCCTTGACCTCTTAATTAGAATTCCATGCATTCATTGTTTAATTAAACCGTTAAGTAGTAGTATCTCTGAATTAGATAAACGTTATTTGAGCTATGGGCAGATTCTTTTGTGTAACCCGTTAGATCACTGGCTTATGGTGTTCATTTCATCTTGCTGCTAGCGCCTGTCTAGTTGCTTCTCTCTGCCCGTTGAAATCCTATATAATCAGTTGTAACTAATTGCTTGATGGTGCTCCTTGAGTCCTGATAGGCAATGTGGCACTCCACTAGCTTTATGTAATAAACCCTCCTGCTTGTTTCATACTTGGTGTCCAGACTTTGTTTCCAACAACTACCATGCAGGGGTTTTTTTTTTCACAGTGGTTTACTCCACAACTTCTACTTAAGAGTCAGTCATGCTGTTCATGCCCTCCAGTTTCCTACCCTATCTTGAAAGAAGGGGGAACTAAAATTATCTCAACAGAAAGCTCCATTTGCCAGCCTGTCTGTGCTTTTTAATCTAGTCTCCTTGCAGAATTCCAACTGCATGGAGTTAGTCAGAACCCCAAGAGCTGTCAAGTGGAATGGACATTATTCAAAGTTATTCACTCAAAAGGGGAAGGTCTCTCCATTCGGCTGCAAATTACTGATGCACAGTTTACTTCAGTGCAAGAGCACCACATGTATATGGAAATTGTGGCAGATGTTCTGCGATTCACTGCAGACCAGGGGCTTGCTGAAAGAGGAAAAGATGTGAGTGAAATCTGCTACGACAAGGGCAATTTCCTGATGCTCCTGACTTTAACAGCCATCTAAGATGGCATGGTAAGAAAGAAAATTGGAAATGACCCGGCAGTGCAAAATATATCCATTTGTCGATCTCAAATGAAATCATTCACGTTATGACAGAAATGTGAACCAAGAAGTGAAAGGGTCTAATGTTTTCTCTATAGTGGTGAATGAAACTAAAGACAGTAGCAAAGCAGAAGTAGTGTCGGTTGTTGAGATATTATTTGCATGGCACTGTATAGAAATGATTTCTCTCTCTTTTTTTAAATCCTGCTGAGTCACTTAATGCAAAGTATTTCCTACAGTGCATGAAGAACACATTGGTCATGATGTGGTATTGATATACAGAACTGTATTGCCTGGACTTTTGACCATGCTAATGTCAAGAGCGGAAATATGAATGGAATGCAAGTTTTCTTACAGGAAGAAGCATCTAAAACACTATACATTCATCATTTCAATCACAGGCTTCATTAATTGTTGATGTATACAAAGGAAACAAACATGGACTGAGTTCCTGCATTATCCTGGAAAAACTGTAGTTTGCTCTCTGTATCAGCTATCCATGCTAAATTCATACTCACTGAAAGAAAGTATATGCCAAACATATACATATATGCTAAACATTCCAACGTCTTTGAACTGAAGACGTTCTGGGAACATTATGGGTGTGGTCTCTGCTTGTAATACTGTGAAAAAGACAATTTCATCTGTTCTGGTGACACCTCTTGATATATGTCAAGTGGTAACAAGCCAGGAGGCATGAGGTCTTAGTTCTATGTTAAACTTTGAATATATTTTTGCATGATCACAAAAATTCTTCAACTGCTTAACCTTATATATGGCTACTTGCAAGCGTGGACTGTGACTATTCTCAGGCATATTTTCCTGTGAATCCCAACCAATAAACTGCTGAACATGAGAGATTCAGAAGAGGCATTTGATAAAATATCGAGTGAAGCTGTTGCTTTAAGCATTGGAAAATGATTTGATGCCACTTGACCTTTGAGGAGCACACAGTCATGTTACAAATGTTGCCTAAAAAACTTCAGGAAAACATTTTGACTGAAGTGTCAAAGAAGTGCACCCCTTTTTAGATAAAGAGACTTCAGGAGACATCTATTTGCCAGTGCTTATTCAAACAACTGGCAAACTTCAAACATTTTCTGAAAATAAATCTGTTCTTGTTGGTCACCCCATCCCCACCCCTGCAGCATGGAGCACACCTAGACCAAGGTAAAGGAGCTGAGGCAGGGCTACGTATGAGCCTGGGATGCTACCCAATGTTCTGGAGCAGCACCTGCTCCTATTACTGGGAGCTGCACAGCATCCTGGGCTGGGCTGGGAAACACATCCCACTGCACTGCATCATAGATACAGTGCTTGAGACCCTCCCACTACAGTGGCAGCCCCCACAGGAGAAGGAAGCGGCAGCCCAGCCTCAACTACTGCCAGAGCTGCAGCCGGACTCAGAGTCCAGCAGAAGGGGGCCGGGGGGGTAGGGTGCAGATGGGACATTCTGCAAGCATCTGAGAAGAACGAAAGACGAATTAGTACAGCTAAACCACTAAGTATGGGGTGGAGATTAAAGTGAATCTAGGCATGGCCCACCACCTTAACAAATATTTTGCCTCTGTTTTTAATGATGCCAATGATGACTTTAGAGGTAGTGGTTGGGTGGCTAATGGGGACAAGGATATGGACATAGAAATTACCACATCCAAGGTGGAAGTCAAACTTAAACATCATAATTGGACTCAGTTTCATGGCCTGGTTAATCTTCATCCAAGAATAATAAAGGAAGTGGTGCATGAAATTGTAAGCTCAATAGCAAGGATTTTTAAAGAGTCTGTAAACTCTGTGATCGTACCATGTGAAAGGCAAATTGCTAATACTGTTCCTATTTTTTATAAAGGGGAAAAGGTGATCCAGGAAACTACGGACCCATTAGTTTGACCTTAAGGTGTGCAAGATCTTGATTTACAGTTTAATATTCTCTCTGGTCTTATATATAAGCAATTCCAAATAACAGCGGGGTGAGTTCTGTGGGATAGGTTTGTCACTGCTGTGTTTAGTCCAGTGACTGTCCAGTGTGTAGCAATAAGTCAGTTGTCAGCAGGGAACAGGACAAATCCCCTTATGGACAGTAGACACAGCGTCTAGTTCCTCAAAGCAAGTGGCTGAGGAGTGACAATACTGTGGAGTCAGAGAGGGAGGCTCTCATCTAACCTCTTACCTCTAAGGCTTTAGCGCTCAAATTTTTGTTCTGGTGACCCCTTTCACACAGCAAGCCTGAGTGTGAAACCCCTTATAAGTTAAAGACTCTTTAAATATTTAACACTATTACAAATGCTAGAGAAGAAGTGGGGCAGGCCGGTCAACTGCAGGGGAGGGGCCAAAGGGGGCAATTTCCTCAGGGCTCTGCAATTCTAAAGGGCCTGGCGCTTTGACTGGTGCTCCCACTACAGGGGCAGTGCCAGCATCTGGAGCCGTGGGCCCTTTAAAGCTCTGCTGGAGCACTGTATATCACACTCCCACTGGCTCTAACAGCTGGAGGGGGGCAGCAAGCTGGTTTTCATGGCCCCAGCCCTTCAGCCTGAAGCCCCACCCCTGTTTGCGGACAGAGCCAGGCCCCTCTCATCTTGCCCAGGGGCCCTGTGTGGCTGTCAGAATCCTGAGGTGGGGCTGGAGGTGGAAGGGTTTAAGACCCCCAATTTGAGAACTGCTGCTGTCAGGGATCCTTAATTTAGGGCGCTGAACTGAAGAGGAGCAAAAGGGGGGAGCAATTCCAAACCAGTTCTATGTCTGAGAGGAAAATCAGTGTGTACTCTCTTAAAATGTTTCTGGACTCACACTTCTGCCTGGGGTATTTGCCTGACAATCGTGTGAGGAAAGAATATGTTTCCCTGACTTGGACACCATCCCGATTTAAACTCCCTCTTTTGGGGAAGCCTGGGAGTGATTTTCTAGTTCAGCTGTGAAATGCAAAAACTCGTCAACATCAGCAGAAGTTCAGGATCTGACCACTGTGCTTAGGGGCGAATGCCAGGAATGTAGGCGGAGTGATCCACAGAATACAGAACTTTTCCATTGCTGGGAACATAGAGCCTGGGGTTATTTTCAAGTCACAATGGGATACCAGAAATATCCGATCCATGTCTACATGAGATCTGGACTAGCGATAGAAAATGATGAGATCTAATCATTTGTACTGATCATTTATTCTGAATGAACCAAAACCATTCTGCCTATGTGAATGGACTGGAGCATCAATGCAGTCCCATAAATTCATAGCATGGTAACTAGCAACATTGTAGCTGTGCTTTTGTCCCACTTGGCTTTCACTTTTAGGTTCTCTAGGCTCCAATGTGTGGGCTGCAGATAAGAAAGGGATTATTTGCTAATTTATAAGCATCAGTTCCCACCAGATTTTTTTAAAATAGAGAAACATTTTTATAGGTCTTTGGTTTCCCCAAATCTTATTTTAAGAGAGCTAAAATTTGGGCCAATTGTATTTTGTGATCTTTTTAACTGTAGAGGCCAACCTGGACTTAAACAACACCGCTAAAGCCATTACTCTTCGTAAACAGCGACACTGGTAATACGTCACAGGTTAATAGCAGTTAGGTAAAATGCTGACTTCTGGAGCAGGTAGATGAATTCTCTAGTGACACAACTCACATGGAATAAACCAAAAAAGGAGTCAGTTAGCACTTTAAGGACTAACAAAATAATTTATTAGGTGATGAGCTTTCGTGGGGAAGACCCACTTCTTCAGATCTTTTCTCCATTTCAGTTGCATATAAAAGCCAAATTGGCTTTGTACCATCACAGTCACATCTTGCTTAACAGAACTTCTCCCACATTTTCTAATAAATATTCCTTTTTATATTTGGGTTGTTCATTGCATACTCTAACAAGTATTTGCTTAACTCCTGCTCAGGAAAAATTTAATTAAGCAAACCAGTTGGCCTGGAAAATATATTAGTGCCTTTCAACATTCGGCAGTTCTCTTGTGACATCCTTGCAGTTTTCGCCAATATATATTTTTATGAATATTTTCTGTCCCTTTATTACTACAGCTGCATCTACGTTCTGTGGATTATAGAGAGACAGAGTTCTCAGCAAACCCTGTACACAAATGCACATACATCACCTAAAGTCCTTTATCCTTTAAATAGAGCTAAATAGAATGCAGTGATCATCATAGCCAATTTTTTTCTGACAGTGAAGGAAAGGATTTTCTTATGAAGCTGATCAGAAGTGTTTTTCCAGTACACACAAGTAATATTGTTTTCTTATGCATAGATGCTTTTCATTATTGGCAAAGTCAGTCTTGAATTCAAGAGGGGTTAGAGTTGTACAGTGCATACGTTGTATGACTTTTCCCAGCATTCTTTCCATTTACCCAATCCTGCACTCTTTAGAGAGGGAAGACATTAAAACCATTGAGAGATTTCCTTACACCAGAAAGAGTCAGCTCCAGTATTCTTTAAATAGGCAAAAATAAGCTGATGTCAGTATTTTCATTACTGTCATTTCTGCTTCCTGTGTGTAACACTTTTGCTATAGTTAAACAAATTGTTAATAATCTAATTTTAGACCAGAGTTTCTCAACTGTTTTCACCAAATCCCTCATTCAGCCACGTGTAACTTATCTGCCTTCATATGCCTTAGAATTTTTTACTGCAAGTGCTAGAATGCATCAGAAAAGCTGCCTTGGAAATCAGCACAATGGTTTTTAAGGAGAGATGGTCAGAAAAAAAAATGGTCTACACAGGCGTTTGTCAAAACCAAAGAAAAAAATTTCAAGAAAAATGCATTATTTCACAAAAATGCATTAATTTTGACAGGATTTCTTGTGAAAGAAAATGTTCTAAAGGAATTAGTTTTGGTTTTGGAAATATCTCATTTTGGAAAATTTAAGACATGATTCGGAATATAAAAATTTCAATTAAAATTGATTTTATTTCTTCTTGTTCTTCTTGTGCTTCTTCCAGTAGTTTCATTATTTTTTCATATTCTTTTTTGGCATATCAACAGTAGTAGACTATAATATGAGTGCAGTTCTATTGTTAGAATGTTCCTGCTTTATATGCACTAGTACTTTTCATAGGTAATATGACATGATGCCTTATGTTATTTTATGCTTAAACTCACCAAGGGCAGCTGCTTCCTATTTTTGGTTTTACTGAACCATTTAGTCAGAAATGGATCTTTCCAGCAGAAATTTCCACTTTGAATAAAATAGCCATTACAATGAAAAAGGAAAAAAAAAGAGAGAAAAATTTGTCACCAGCTCTTCTTAGAATTCAATGTCCTAAAACTTTAAATTATACCTATCTTAGTTGCTCTTACAGGTGAAATCCACCCAGAAATTTCTCATTTGTTTATATTTAGAGCCTTCTTCTGAAATCACTTGTAGCAGAAAGGCCCTGGGTGGATTAGTAGCAGTACAGGCTGAACATGGAACTTCTGCTCAGCCAACATGAAGATATAACTTCGCTTTTTGTGAAGCTATGCACATAACGGTTTTATTTACATGAATAAGTGTTTGCAGAGTTGAGCTGCTAATATGCCATCGCAACAAATTACTGAGGGCAGAATCATTTGTTTCTGGATGCTCTGTTTTTCCATATAGGCAATGATTTCTGGCTTCCAGGCTAACCTAACACTGAATGAATGCAACATAAAGTCCTAAAGCAATGTGAGCCTACCGTTCAGTATTTTACTGTAGTAATGGTATTTATCTTATTGTAGTTTTAGCAGATTAACACCGATTTTAAATTATTCTTCTTTACCCTTCAATTTTTAATAGCAAATGTACAGTTATTTTTCTCATCCTCTAGTCAAGAGGATAAATAAGCAACCTTATTACCAATGTTGCTCCATGGATTAAAGTTCAGCCATGAGTGATGATGATGATGTTATTAGCAGCCATAATTCTTTTGGGCTCTGAACCCATCCTCTCTATCATGGCTCTAAATTCCAAAAGTCTTGCAAGACAAGCTGTCCTAAAGTACTTACTGAACTCCCAACCCAGACTACCTACAATAATTCAACTCATCATGAAACACTAATGGGGAGCAGTGGTTAGTGAGCAGCTGGGGAAAATATTTGCGCCATGCCCCAAGGGCCTGTGTGTTGATGGAAACAAATGTGCTGAGAATGGGGTTCGACGGTGAAGGCTTTGGTTTGGCAGACATTTGCACTGAAGCACTGGTATTTATGTTGTGACGCTTTTGCAAGAACGCAAAATGCAAACGGCTTATGTCATGCCAAACTATGTTGTAGTAGCCCTTTTGTAGATTATAAACACGAACTGAGGATTTTCTGCTTCTCTTCAGAAGGCACAGAAGAAAAATGCTGGTGATTACAGAGGGTGAGAATTCCTTTAATGGGACAAATGCAGCCTTTGTCAGGAAAGATAAAGCTTAATACATTTCAGAGCCTACCTAGACTTATTAGTGACCAACAGAAGCTGGTCATAAAATGGTATTTGTTGTTGGTCACATCCACCATTTTACCAGCCTTCCCTGGGCTAGAATGAGAGCCCTCCACCTTGATTCTAACTCATTTGTCTCTCAACACAAAATCTAAGCACATCTATTGGCTGTGCAAGACGACTTACAGCAAGATGGCAGAACTTCAAAAACTGCAAACCTGCCCATGTATCAAAAGTAAAAATAGCCATATCCTTTCCAAAACTTAAAGAAGACTAGTAAATGTCTGGCATAATAAGTTCCCTGACAGTTAATGGAGACCATAAGAGATATATACATTTATTCTATGGAGCATAACTAAACCCATTGAAAGTGCCTTAAAACATCTGTGGTGAAAAAAAATTGCCCTACTCCTGCTGTTATGCACTGCAAAATGTCCAGAGGTGATGTAAGGGTTGGTAAATATACAAACATTTTTGATAAAAGCAATGGTAGCAAATTCAAATATGTACCACTATCAGACACTTTACTGATGTTTCTTATTTATTATTATTTTGTAAGGTCAAACTTAAATAGTTATATATTGTATGAAATATAATATAGAATATAGAAATAAATAAACATTATTTTATATGTTGTAATTCAAATGTATTTTATCCACATTTAATAAGTGTGTAAATACTTGTTAATAATTGGAATAAAATGTAGCTGGGGTAACTTCTATTTCATCTCATACACTGTCCTATCTGCGTCACTCCCTCTCCCGCTCTCACAGACAGACATACATACACTCTGTCCTATCTGTCTCACACACATGTATACACTCTTCTGTGTCATTCACTCACACACACACACACACACACAGAGTACTGTCTCTATGTCATGCTCTCTTTCATACACTTAAGCCATGTCTACACGGGAAGCTTCTGTCGACAGATGTCACTGTTGGAAGAAACTTCCTGGCAGTACCGCTGGTGACAGATGCTCCACACAAAAGTGAATTGGAACAACGACCCGCTCTCTCAACAGACAGCGACCACGTGGCCTGGCTGCTCTGTTAATAGAACCAGCCCCTCTGTCCACAGAAGTGGTGCCATGACCACAAAAGGCAGGTGCATATGGAGGGAAAGCCCTCCCGGGACTGCTGACCCCATGTAGCCTGAAAGGCCTCCCTAAATCCATGGTCTCTACCCATGCAGGGGCTTGCCTACCTCCTTGAGGGAAAGCAAAGCTGCTGCAGGGCTCTCTTGCTGCTTGAGAGAGATCCAGGTCTATGCAAACTGCTGGACATGCAAGAGCAGCCACCAGGCTCACCCTGGACCAAGGACCAGCTCATGCTGCTCCTGCCTCTAACGTTCACCAGTCTGTTCCACTGCATCTGGGGGTATGACCCTGATAGTCAGCCTGCAGAACAGGCCACCAGCACCACAGTACCCCAGCCACCCTCGTCCCTTCAGGTGCCCAGGTGGGTCTGGCGGTACCCCATCAGTTGGTCATGGGGGAACCAGCAATGGGCCCAGAATCTCAGGATGTGCAAGGAGACATTCCTTGAATTGTCTCTGTGTCACACTCCCCTTCCAATACATACTAATATTTCTGTTAATATTTGTAACTACCTGCAATGCATATATATTTTCTATATATATTTTATTCTTTCCAAGTGTGCTCTCTTTGGCTACATCTCCACCGCGTTCCACTTTCAGAAGCAGAATGCAAATGAGCGAGATCGGAAATGCAAATGAAGCACGGGTTTTGCATATGTGGAAGAAAAGAGCTGTGTAGATGGGGTTTCTTCAAAAACAAACTCGATTTTTGAAAGAACCCTTCTTCCAATTTTGTTTCTATGCTTCATTTGCATTTTCAACTTTGCTCATTTGCATTCCACTTCTGCGGTTTCTGTTCTACTGTAGATCTTCATCTGAACAGGGATTCTTCCTGTGCTGATATTTCTTTGTTACGTGGCTGGCGATTAACCCAGACTCATGTGTGCTTGTCCTGGAATTGATTTGGGGTGTGTGAGGGCTTTTTTCTCCACAGCTTATGACTAAATTTTGAAATTGGAAGGATAAATACGTGGCTGAATTACTGTAAGAAATATAAATAACTGTATTTCCACAGTAAGCTTTTGGATGTGTCTGTGAAAATGCTGTCTGTTAGAGTGACTAATAGATAGCTCAATCTGAGATTAATTTAGAAATGTATTTTCATTTTATTGCATTTTTGAGCAAGTGAAACAAAGTAGTTTTACTTCTGTAAGAAATGTGTTTGCTTTCCTTACTGAGGGTGTGTCTATATTACATGGAAGATCAACCTAGTCAGGGATGCATGAAATCAAACTATCTGGGGTCTGCAGTTGACCCCTGTACTCCTCAGTCTCACTAAAAGGGAGGTCAACAGGGGAGTTTTGATAAGTTGATCCTAGCTTCAATCAACTTTAATGTCTGGTATAGACCTGGCCTCAGTTTCACATCTGCAAAACCTTCACAGGAGTGTGCCCCACTCTCCCCAGTTTTGTTTGCACTTTTGCCAACTTAGCTCAAACAGACAAACAAATTCAAATGACATACCAACCCAAACTTTTATCATGTAACGACGCCCTCCTTTCACCTCAGTGCAAGTCAGCACAACTGCTAGTTTACTGGCTAGGCTCCAATATCAGTTAGTAAAAAGCTGTCCTCTTCTGGGGCGTGGAATGATCTGTTGTTTAATTCCAGCACAGCAGAACTCAACAGAACACCTGCTAAGTCTCCTGGTCTTTGTCAGGTCAACTGCCTTCTTCTCAGATAAAGAAACAGTAGTATCAGGAAGGTGACTTTTTAAAAACTTCTCATACAGCATATTGCACAGAGTGTATTTTCAAAAAAGTTACTAGGTGTGTTCTTCTTTTCCTTTGGTGCTACAATCAATCAAAATGGACCATTATTTGAAAGACCAAATGGCTTTTTTTTTTAACCAGGTAGTCAATAAGCAGATGAAGTGAAATCCTGACCTCACTGAAGGATGGGGTTGTGTGACTTCAACCAGAAAAACATACATCAGGAGACAGGTAGTAAACATTCTGGCAGGTTGTACAACCTAGGACTACATAGGGCTTCAGATTGTATAGGTATTGTATAGCACTAACTACTGGAATTAGTGAATGTGTCCGCTTGTCATGTGGCAGGGCAGACCCTTATCCAGATCGTGAGATGATGGCTTAGAAATAAAGGTCAGATTGTTTTCCCCACACTTGTGTGCCAGATTTTTGCAATGATGAGTCAGATGAAGCATTCTGAATCCCTCAGTTCAGATAGCAGCACTCACAGTGTTGCCCTCTCCCAGGATTTTTGCGATCATTGGTACATGATATAGAGGTTGTTATAGATATGATTTTAACAAAATAGCAAGGACGTGGTTGAGAATTTGAAAGTGGAAGGCAGCTTGGAGGAAAGTAATCATGAAATGATAGAGCCCATGATCCTAAGGAATGGCAGGTGAGACATTAACAACAAAGGCTTAGTTTTGGGGCATGGCACTGTGCTCAGGCCTCACTACGCCCAGGCCCTGGCTCGAGACAGGGCAACAAACAACAGCAGTTCAAAAACATTGGTCTTCATCATGAGGCAGAGGGCTGACACACCCAGGCGTGTGCCTAGAACAGCGAGAGGGGGAGGCTGCCATCCATAGATTATAGGTGGTGGGTGGTAGGGGTGGCAGAGGCCCGCTCACTCCACTGCGCCCCAGCCCAACACCTTACTCATGTCAGAGCAGTCCACTACTGAGATCAGCAGAGATCCCAAATGCAACACGCTCACCCAGCTGTACATCTGGGCCACTGCCAGGTTCCCCGTCTGGATCATATCCCAATGGGCCTCAGATTAGGTTTGTCTGTGCCTGGGTAGACTGAAGTCTCTATCCCAGTTTGTAGCTCCTCTTCAGTGAGGCCTGGTGGCCCGAGCCAGTCCTCAACCTCTTGCAGGACTACACTGGTCTCCTAACCTGGGAGCTCAGGACCAGCATCCTCCAGTGGCTGGGCCCCAGCTGGGCTTCTAGACAGATAGTCCCATCCTCTGAGAGGATATCGACAGCATTTATTAAAGGTCTGGTCTAGAAAACATGACCTATGAGGGAAGATTGAAGGAACTTCTAAGATTCTTAAAGTACCACCTTCTAGAATCAAGCGATTGCCTGAAGATCTCAGCTTTCATTTTTAAAGGACGTTTCAAGCCGTCAGAATTGTGTATAAAAACTCAAAACCATGAAGTTGAGTATAACCTGAAGGCTCAGAAACAAGGAGTCAAATAAATAGAACTTATACTAAATTTCATGATTTCTAAGCTGATCTCAATTTTTGGAGGGAAAGCGTGACTCAGTGCTTTTCACTATTTCAGGTAAACACCACTTGGCCTCAAGTGAACATTTTTGGAAAAAATAAAAAAAAAATGGGAGTGACATAGGGAGAAATATGACTGTAGGGAAGGCTTACACTTAGATATTTTATCAGTCTCATCAAATTTGCTCAGACACGTCCATCACTTTTGCAACTTGCTATTGGAAGAGAAACATTGGACAGAGGAACTATAGTTGTTGAAGAAAGCATACCTATCCCACACTATAGCAACAAGATTAATCTCATGCATCTGACGCAGTGGGTCTTTGCCCACGCAAGTTTGTGCTCAGAAACATCTGTTAATCTATAAGGTACCAGAGGACATCTTGTTGTTTTTGAAGATTAATCTGATATTTCCTGACATTATCTTTTTTGCCACATAATGTTAATACTGTGATACAATTGAGAAATTAAGCACTCAGACTCAGGATGTTATACAAGTAAAGGACAGTATTTAATATTTTGTATTTTGAGGACAAGTTCTGATTTAAATTAATCAATTTTAATCAGAACTTCGCATCTCTGTATTTACCTTAAAATGTTATATGTATTATACATGATGTGACAGACAATACAACATCTAATACATCATATATATATCATATATCATAATAAAAACTGAGAACATTATAACAAAAGATAATTTAAAAACTATTATTTAAAGATGGCAATCTTTGCAGTTATTAGCATTTTCTATTTGTAACTCATTTGATAATGAATAGCCCAGTTAAACATGCTTTTGTTACAAAATTGTCACATTTGGCAATCTCAATTTAAAACTTTACTAAGCCATAAAATTTCTATCTCCATTTTTTTCTAAATTGGCATGAATTTAAGTCTCAATAGTATCTACAAAACAAATGACTTAAATTTCCTAGCTTCATTTTTCTGAGTTATCAGAGGAATTTTCTCATGGAAACATCAGTGTTCATATAACAAAAATTTACAAAAAAATGTGTTCTATCTTTCAATAGCAATAAACAATGTGGAGGCTGTGATAAATCAAGATACATGAGCCTACAAGAATTCTTTTCTGAGACAATTATTAGTAATAGAAAAAAGGTTGGAATGTACTGTAGGGTGCAACTTTATCTTAAATATAATGGGAGTTTACCATTGACTTCACAGGAACCAAATTTTCACCCTTTGTAAACAGACGTTGTACTCATCTAGCTTTGGATAAAACTCAAGTTTAAACCTGTTAGGATTATGGCAATAGAAATTAGTGACAACCCTTAGCTTTATCCATATCACCATGTCATTAGCTCCATGTGTCCTTGATTCTCAAGTCAATAATTTTGAAAGGTGCTTATCATTGTAGGGCCTGTAGAAAATCTATGATTCCTTCATGGTCTGAGAAACCAGTGATTGAGTTATGAACCTAATTTAATATTCTGTGGGTTGATTCTTTTTTTCACATTAAATGCCAATGGAATGTTTTGATCATGGATTTTTGTGTGTGCTCATAGAAATTTCTCTCTTTCATGTGCAGTTTATTTAAGGTCATCATAATCTATTTTTTTTAAACTGGACTCTATACTCCTAATAATTCCAGTGGTCTAAAGACAACAGGAAGTCATGGCTGTCTTATGACTTTGTCAGGCAATCTTTAGATTTTTATGGCCTTGTGGCTTTTAAGAGTGCTTAAGTACATCTATAAATCACTGTTATTTGTGTATGAAACCATGCCTTTCAAATCAATTTGCTTTTCACCAAGTTCTGACATACATTATGGATGCTGTCCATAAATCAATGCTATGGTCTGGTGATTTCAAAAATTGTTTTAATTCTTATAAGACTACATATACCAGAGAACTGCATGGAATGTTCTGAGATGGCAGGTTCTTATGTTATCCTCCACATTCTTTAGCCAACATATTATGAATGACTGTATCTGGATCTATAGAATCACTTACACCTTTTGGAACTCTGTTTTGGAGCACAGTGCCTGGATGGTGTTCCATCTTTGTTCTCTGCTGATGTGTTTATTATCTTTGTTACTGCCTCAGTCAGCCTCCCTGCTTCCAGAGCCTTCCTCCAGAAAAGTATGAGGCCAGCTATTGAAAGGGTCAAAAAAGAGTAATCTACCCACGCAAAATGTTCATGTTCCTAAGGTTGCATAGCTTGTAGTCTAAAGCTAAATATTGATCCCAGTGAAGTCAATGTTAAAACTCCCAAATGACTTCAGTGAGATCAGCATTGGGCCCTAAATACTCAATATAGGAACTTTTATCTATCTTTTGGCCTGGATATACAGCTCTCTTTCAGGATTCTCCAAGCTACTAATTTCAGTACAGTTTATTTCATGGCAGTGCTTAAGTAAAACAATGCAATTGCATCAGAATAGATTATTTAAAGGTTGAGATGTCACTTGGATGATACCTGTTACTTGTTCATGTTTCAGGAAAGAATTGTATTTTGATTATTGTACAGAAGGGAAATAATATTTTGAGCTCACTTTGCTGTTTTTAATATGCCAAAACAATTAAATACAAATAAAATCTTGTTTAATTAGTCTGCTTCATTTCTGATGTCTTTTCCCAAGCCTAGGCCTATGCTAAATTCCATTTTATAAATCTGGCAAATATTTGGGTTGAGTGTATACTGTTGTAGTTGAATTTCAAGTAACTAAGGCCTCTTCAACCAATTCCAAAACTGATTCAATTCCCGAATTATCCAGCTTCATTCAGCAGTCAGCTGTGGCATACTTTGATATATTTAAGAAACTGTCTCTGTCACAACCACAATACCTTGGACTGTTACCATTTTTACATTGATCAACATTCTGAATCCAAAACGCTTCTTTTACATGAGCAAGAGTGGCACATAGCTTCCCGTACATAGAATATAAACAGCTGTGGGTTTCCACAACTTCAGAACATTCTGTATTTGTTTGCTATTCAGCAAATAAGAATTCGTGAAAAAGTGATTGAAAGCATACATTTAATTTATAGCAGATGCCACATAAAACAGTGCAGTATTTTCACAAACAGAAAAGCCAAATGTTCCATTCTTAAATCTAATTAACAAAAACAATGTAATTTGTTTATTTAACCCAGTTAGTGGATTTTGATAGCCATTTCAGTGCACACAAGGTGAACAAAACTAATGCAGTGAGTATATTAGGCAGATATCTGGAAGCCAAATTCCCATTCCTTTTCAAGCATAGCAAACATTACTGAGGCTATGGCCACAGAGCAGTGTTATTTTGGAATAAGCTATTCCGGAAGAGACTTTCTGGAATGGCCTATTTTGAAATAGCACACATACACAAAACTCTGAAATCCAAATCTGGTGAAGTCATCGCTGACAAAGCCAAACAGATGGAGCGCTGGTTTGAGCACTACTCCGAGCTGTACTCACGCAAGAACGTTGTGGTTGACACAGCCCTCGATGCTGTCGAGCTCCTACCAGTAATGGACGAACTGGATCAAGAACCGACTGTGGATGAACTGAAGGGAGCCATCGACAGCATTGCAGCAGGAAAGGCCCCTGGTCAGGATGGTATACCACCAGAGGTAATCAAATGTGCCGCAGACACACTCCTGAAACCCCTGCATGAGCTACTGTGCCTGTGCTGGAAAGAGGGTGAGGTTCCACAGTATATGCGTGACGCTAACATTGTAACATTGTATAAGAACAAAGGAGACAGAAGTGACTGCAACAACTACCGTGGAATCTCCCTCCTAAGCATCACTGGTAAACTGCTCGCTCGCGTCATCCTTGGCAGACTCCAGAAGATTGCCGAGAGGGTGTACCCCGAATCGCAGTGCGGATTCCGCGCAGAGAGGTCTACCGTTGACATGGTCTTCTCTCTAAGGCAGCTGCAGGAGAAGTGCAGGGAGCAGAGAAAGCCACTCTACATAGCCTTCATCAACTTGACCAAGGCTTTTGACTTGGTCAGCAGGGATGGTCTGTTCAAACTGCTCCACAAGATAGGCTGTCCTCCACGGTTACTCAAGATGATCCAGTCATTCCACAAAAACATGAGAGGAACCATCCAATATGACAGTGCATTATCGGATGCTTTCAGAATCAGGAGCGGTGTCAAACAAGGATGCGTGCTTGCTCCGACATTGTTTGGGATCTTCTTCGCACTCCTCCTGAAGCATGCCTTTGGATCTTCAACAGAGGGCATCTTGCTGCACACAAGATCTGATGGGAAACTGTTTAACCTTGCAAGGCTGAAAGCTAAGTCTAAGGTGCAAGAAGTCCTCATCAGAGACATGCTGTTCGCAGACGATGCTGCTGTAGTGTCTCACACAGAAGACCAGCTTCAAAAACTGCTGGATCGGTTCTCCAAAGCGTGCAATGACTTTGGGTGTACCATCAGCCTAAAGAAGATGAACGTACTCGGTCAGGATGTTGCTGAATCCCCATCAATCAGCATTGACAACTATACGTTAGAGATTGTCCACGAGTTCGTTTACCTCGGGTCCACCATCACTGACACCCTGTCGTTGGACACTGAGCTAAATGGGAGGATCGGAAAAGTGGCCACAACTCTGTCCAGACTCAGCAAGAGAGTGTGGAATAACAACAAGCTGTACACTCACACCAAAATGCAAGTCTACAGAGCCTGCATCCTCAGCACCCTCCTTTATGGCAGCGAGACTTGGACCCTGTATGCCCGCCAGGAAAAGAGGCTGAACGTCTTCCACTTGCGCTGCCTCAGGCGCATCCTTGGAATATCATGGAAGGACAGAGTTACCAACACTGCCGTCCTCGAGCAAGCTGGAATCCCAACCATGCACACCCTCCTCAGGCAGCGTCAACTCCGCTGGCTTGGCCACATCCACAGGATGAACGATGGAAGGATTCCAAAAGACATCCTGCATGGTGAGCTAGCCTCTGGCAAAAGACCTCCCGGACTCCCCCAGTTGCGTTACAAAGATGTCTGCAAGAGAAACCTCAGAGAGGTAGACATCGAGCTGGACAACTGGGAAGAACTAGCAGACGACCGCAGCAGATGGAGGCAGGGGTTACACAAGGGCCTTCAGAAGGGCGAGTTGAAGACCAGACAGCTAGCAGAAAAGAAGCGAGCACACAGAAAGCACAATAAGGACTTGCCAGACACCCACTACATCTGCAAGAGATGCAGCAAGGACTGTCACTCTCGTGTGGGTCTTTATAGTCACAATAGACGCTGTAAATGAAGTCCTCAATTGAAACTTTAAAGGGCGCGATCCATAGTCTATGCAGACTGAAGGATGCCTACTACACACAAAACACTTATTGAAATAGTGCTCAGCTATTTCAAAATAGAGCATTCAGACACAGTCGAGTCCCCTTCAGATTAGAGCCCCTGGAAGCATTATAGCTTAGTTCAAAATAGCCCCTATTCTCTGGCTATACGGCTCCTATTCAGAAATATTTATTTTTGAATAGGAGCTATTCTTCACAGAATGAGGTTCACTGAATTCAAAATAAGCCACCCACTATCCTGAGATCACTTTGAAAGAGTTGGTTTGCTGTATAGACCCTCACAAAGTTATTTTGGAACAGCCACCATTATTTTGAAATAACTTTGATGTGTAGATCCACCCTAAGGCTGCTTCCACACATGCACAATCTTCCAGAAGAAAGCTTCCAGAGGATCGTCTTCAGGAAGATCACATCTACATGCAAAATGCGGTCCAAGACAGCCTCTCCTTTTTCTGGAAGATTGTGTCTACACGTGCACAGACGTTCTTCTGTAAGAAAGGGGCAGGAAATGCTGCGGACAGGGTTGCAAGGCCAGAGAGCCGTTTCTGGGCTGCCAGCCACATGGCCTGTTAAAGGGCCCCTCCCAAACAGTCCCTCCCTGCCGAAGCTGCTGAAGTATGCCATGCTGCATGCAGCGAGGCTGAGCCAGTCCTTGGTCCTGACACCCCA
Organism: Carettochelys insculpta; assembly: GCF_033958435.1. Lineage (NCBI taxonomy): Eukaryota > Metazoa > Chordata > Testudines > Carettochelyidae > Carettochelys > Carettochelys insculpta. Next base: position 81,017,100 of record NC_134139.1, on the reverse strand, counting down.
AACCAGCAGTCATCAACCCCCAGCAGTTGCAGACTGTCAGTGTTGCCCTGACCTGGATGATGGCTGTCCTCCTGGCCACCCTCCTCGGCTTCCTGTGGAGAAGAAGACCCAGACCCATGGGTCCCGACCCAACTCCACCCCTGCATCCCCCTCGAGGCTGTCCTGCAAGTCTGGGCCCATGCCACCCGCACTGACTGGTGGTACAGGGTAGTCATGGGTGAGTGGGACAGAGAAGTCTGGCTACAGAATCTTCAGATGATGAAGGAGACCTTTCTGGAGACCTCCAGCTGGCTCCCCCAAATCCTTTGATGGCAGGACACCTGGATGTGGCCAGCCCTCTCTGTTGAAAAAAGCATGGTCATCACCATCTGGAAACTGTCCAGCCTGGACAGCTACCAGTCCATTGGGCAGTAGTTCGGAGTGGGCGCATCCACCATCAGAGCCATCGTCCTTGAGGTCAGCCCTGCTCCGGGCCCTGGCCTGGCTATAGGAGGAGAGAGAGGGCCGGCAGGCATGAGGGACCGTCACAAGCCAGGGGATGAGGGCCTGGTCTTGGTGGGCAGGTAGGCCTAGCCCTGGGGAACCAACACAAGCCCTCTGCTGGAGGGCCCTATAGGGAGGAAGGGGGAGCCTCGGGAGGGGGCAGGACACCCCTTTGCACACCCACAAGTGTACCCACTCTCTATCCCCTGTAGGTCATGGGAGACATCAACAACATACTGGTGCGGAGGCTGTTGCACATCAGGGATCTGGACACGATTGTCAAGGGCTTCACTGAGTTCAGGTTCCCCCAGTGTTTCGGGACGATTGACGGAATGCGCATCTCCATCAGGGCCCCGGACCACAGCAGGGTATCATGCTCCAGGCGGCGGTGGACTCACAGGGGATGTTCACTGACATCTATGGCGGCTGGCCTGGCTCGAGGCTTTGCGCTGATGCAGGGGCTCAGTGGAGTGTGACTGGCAGCGCAGCATCGGCTGCCTGCCTCCACGCTCTCAGCTTCCTGCCTCGGGGTCTTCAGGTTCTTGCAGCTTTCAAAGTGGCTTCTCCATGGATCTTCTGGAAGAAACTGTCTCTCTTCCAGAAATCGTGCATGTGTAGAAGTGGCCGAAGCGTCTACCATAGATGTCCCCAATGGCTCTTAACAGAGGAAAGTGAAATAAATAAATAAATAAAAACACCCAAGCTAATAAACTATTTTGCTAGTCTTTAAAGTGCTACTTGACCGCTTTTTTTTTTTTTTTGATAGTGTATAGACTAGCACGGCTTCCTCTCTGTTACTACCCAAGCTATGTGTACTTTGAATTACCTATGTTGAAGCTAATGAATGAGGTTAATGCAAAACTTCTCCAGAGTCAATGCCTGAGGACAAGGATGTCAGCAACTGAACAGATGCTCATTTAAGTTTATAAGGCTCAATAAAACAAAGTTATATCAAAAACACCTATATTTAATTTTTCAGGGTGGGTGAAAGAGGGAGAGGAGGACTAAGATTATGTCCACTATTTTCCTGTATTATTCTTAAAGTTTCACCAGTCACAAAGAACAGAAAATGACAAAAGATAAGCTAGCAGTAACTGAGCTAAGCAGAATGAATTACACTGGAGCAAAAATATGCACTGTGGAAGGTGTCCTCTAGAAAACAAAAATTATCAAATGTAATATTTTGAAAGCAATAGCTGAGGAAAAGTAAGTTCTCCATTAGGTGATTGCCCATATGTGTATTATACTTACAACATGCATGTTTCCCATGTGCCTGAGATCAGCGTCTTTTAGCTCAATTACCATTCTGTTCCCATCACTGTCCCCTTGCTTTGAAACTGAGCTGTTGTTAAACAAAGTTCTGGTTCTTTAGTGTATTTATTAGAAACTGTTAGTTTGCCTGTTGGCACTTCATTAGTTTCTTAGGAGCAGGCTTCATTATTTTCCCAAGAAATCATTATTTTCATCCTGACACCAGCACAACTTCTTCGCAATCAGCCAGATTTAACCACTGTCCTTTATGCAAGGATCCTATACTCATTAATGATACACACTTAAAAAGTTTATTTTGTTTGCGGAAATCAGCTATCAAACATCATTTGGATATGCCTTCACTAGACTTCTCCTCCCTGCAAGGTGGAAAGAGTCAGAGATGTTTAAATATTTCCATTGGTGGAAACCGGAGGCATTAATCTGCGTATTTGGATGAGAACACTCCCCAATGTACAAAATTTACAGTTCCACTTGTAGTCATGTAATAAATTAATAGTTTCAGTTTGTGTTATTTCTCACTAACCTTAGATTCTGGAATTTTCTTGGTGTCTCATTTTTGTCCTCACCAGTACCATGACACAATGGATGTTTTTTACTTTTATTCAGTAGAGCTTTTTTTTAACCGCTGTTCATTCTGAAAATTTGGTTTAAAGTATGTCTGTTTGAAACAATCCATTTGCCTCAATAATCTCAACATGATAAACTAGACCTAATCTTAATTTGTCTCACCTTGGATCCTAGAGGGTCTTCTGTGGCAACAGACAACTGCACCTGCTGCTCTCAGTAAACCCCCACCCAAGGTATTCTGGATCATTACAATTGCTTGCCTTGTTACATTATTGTTTTAATATCTATACAGTGAGTGCTGTTTAAAATGGAACATTTCCTAATTTGGGCTGATTTTTGATCTTTCTTCTGTTTCATTACAGCTTTCAATGTGAAAAGGGTTTCCAGTACATTTTATATTCATCCCAAGAAACCAATAATAACTCATGTACAAAAACAATCTAAATGAGCATCCCCTTATTCAGTGGCCTGGAACACATTAAATTTGTCTCCAAATAATTTAAACAGTATGAGCATTTGCTTGCTGGACAGCTATCAATTCCTAGACTGCAACAAAATGACAGATGATCAGGAAAATCCAACTCAGTTTTCCTTAGGTTAATCTACTTGCCAGTCTGTTGTATTAGCACCATATGGGCTGCTATATGGGAGAGGGGTGTCTACACTAGAGTTTTGTAGACAAAACTCGTGGGCTATCTCTACGCGAGAAGTATCTGTTGACAGTAATATCTATTAACAGAGTTGTGTCGACAAAACCTCTGTGATAGAAGCAACAAGACAACCTGTGGCTCCTTATAGACTAACAGATATTTTGGAGCATAAGCTTTTGTGGACAAAGACCTGCTTTGTCAGATGCGTGAGTGAGGGGGTTCCAGAGAAGGGTTTAAAGGAGGAGTCTTAGTCAAGGGGCGGGCCAGAGGTGACAAGGTCTATTCAGTCACAGAGGATGTGGCCCATTATCAGCAGTTAAGGTGGAGCTGTAAACATCAAGAGAGGAGAAATCAGGTCAGTTCAGTCAGGGATGATTTGACCCATTATCAGTGGCTAATGTGGAGGTGTGAACATCAAGAACAGAGAAACTGCTTTTGTAATTGGCCAACCACTCCCAGTCTCTGTTCAGTCCTTGGTAGATGGTGTCAAATTTGCAAATGAACTGCTGCTCTGCAATTTCTCTTTGGAGTTTGTTTTTGAAGTTTGTGTTGTAGGACTGCTACTTTTAAATCTGTTACTGAGTGTCCACGGAGATTGAGGTGTTCTCCTACAGTGTTTTGTATGTTACCATTCCTGATATCTGATTTGTGTCCATCTATTCTTTTACATAAAGACTGTTCAGTTGGGCCAATGTAAATTGCAGTGGGACATTGCTGGCACATGATGGCGTATATTATATTAGTAGATGGGTCGGTGAAAGAGCCTCTGATGGTGTGGTTGATGTGGTTAGGTCCTGTGATATCGCTGGTGTAGATATGTGAGCATAGCTGGCACCGAGGTTTGCTGCAGGGATTGGTTCCAGCTTTAGAATTACTGGCTACGTCTACACGAGCCCCAAACTTCGAAATGGCCACGCAAATGGCTGTTTTGAAGTTTACTAATGAATCACTGAAATGCATATTCAGCGCTTCATTAGCATGTGGGCGGCCGTGGCACTTCGAAATTGATGCGCCTCGCCGCCACGCAGCTCGTCCCGACGGGGCTCCTTTTCGAAAGGACCCCGCCTACTGGGAAGTCCCCTTATTCCCATCAACTCATGGGAATAAGGGGACTTTGAAGTAGGCGGGGTCCTTTCGAAAAGGACCCCCATCGGGACGAGATGCGCGGCAGCGAGGCGCGTCAATTTCGAAGTGCCGCAGCCTCCCGCATGCTAATGAAGTGCTGAATATGCATTTCAGTGCTTCATTAGTAAACTTCGAAATGGCCATTTGCGTGGCCATTTCGAAGTTTGGGGCTCGTGTAGACACGGCCACTGTGTTGTTGTCTGCAGTTGCTGGTGAGAATTTGTTTCAGGTTAGCAGACTGTCTGTATGCGAGGACAGGCCTGCTTCCCAAGGTCTATGAGAGTGAAGAATCATTGTTCAGGATAGGTTGTAGATCACTGATGATGAACTGGAGAGGCTTTAGCTGGGGGCAGAATGTGATAGCCAGAGGGGTTCTCGTCTTCCTTGAGAGGCCTGTCTTGGAGCAGGTGGTTTCTGGGTACCTGTCAAGCTCTGTCTATCTATTTCTTCACTTCCTTAGGCAGGTATTGTAGTTTCAGGAAAGCTTGGTAAAGGTCTTGTTAATGTTTGTCTCTGTCTGAGGGATTGGAGTAAATGTGGTTGTACCTTAGTGCTTGACTGTATACAATGGATTGTGCAGTGTGCCCTGGATGGAAGCTGGAGGCATGTAGGTAAGCATAGCGGTCTGTGGGTTTCCAGTGTAGGGTTGTATTTATGTGACCATCATGGATTTGCACAGCAGTGTCCAGGAAGGGGACCTTTTGCGTGGAGTGGACTCTGCTGTTGACAGAGTGCATCTACACATAAAAGCAACTCGGCAAAGTAAGCCACTCTGTCAACAGAGTGTATCCACACAGCCAGGCCTCTCTTTTGACAGACAGGGACCTGGAAGCTTGCAGACGGGGGCTGCATGGTCTGCAAGCCCTTCTGGGTCACCGAGCCCCACGCGACCTTAAAGAGCTCCCTCCCCGACCCATGTTCCTCAAGCTCTGCACCTGGCTCACTCCTGCCCTGTGCTGGGAGGATACGTGGATGCACCACGCCATCCTCATTGAGAAATGTGTGGCCATGGCCCTATGGAAGCTTGCCACCCCAAACTTTTACCGGTCTGTTGGGAACCAGCTTGGCATGGGCAGGTCCACTGTCAGGGCTGTGGTCATGCAGGTAAGGCACTCTGGGTCCCCAGGCCTTGCCCAGGGTGTCGTGGTGGGGCTAAATGCAGAGGGACCCCAGGGGTGGTAGGAGAAAGGGGTGGGGGCAAAGGGGGGTGTCCCCAGTGGGACAGGGAGCCATGGGCCAGCCCCTTCAGCCCCTCAAGTGTGTCTCGTTTCTGCCCCTTGCAGGTTGTCATGGCCACCAACGACATCCTTCTGCGGAGGGCCATCTGGCTCAGGGATGTGGCTGCTGTGGTGGCTGGCTTTGCAATCCTTGGATGTCTAAACTGCATCATCACATTCAATGGCACGCATATCCCCTGGGCCCCCTGAGTCTTTAGGGGCAGCTGGAGGACCAGACCATAGAGCCCTGATTGTGGCGGACAGAACCTCTGCCAACCGATTGCTGCTACAACTTGCTCTGTCAACAGAGAGCTACCAGACTGCACTGCCCTCTGGTGCCAGAAAGTGGAATGGCAGCTCTGCAAACAGGGCTGCTTGGCAACAGGAAGCCCTGTTTGTTGACAGAAGTGTCGACACTGCACTTCTGTCAACAGTACTCGGTCGACAAAGTGTTATACCTCAAATTTTGGAGGGATATCTCTGTTGAGGGAAAGGCACAGTTCTGTCCAGACTCTGTTGACAGAAGGCTCTATGAGTGCTGACGCTCTCTTCTGTTCTGTCCACAGAAGATGCCTTCTGTTGACAAAATTCTGTAGTGTAGACACATCTGGGGAGTGTCTATACACAAAATGCATTTTGTTGACTGAAAATGTCAACAAAAAAACACCGTGTAGCTTCTCTGGGGGGGGCCCTGTAGACAGAGCAGATAAAAAGATTGATCCACTTTCATATGCAGACAGGATCTCTTGACAGAAATTTTTTCGTAACATCTCTTCTGACAATAACTTCTGTAGACCAATGCATCTAGTGCAGACATACCCAAGAATAGAAAAGTGCATGATTTCTCATTCCACTTCACTTTATTAGGATAGATTATTGTAGTTTATTATTTTATTTTGGTAGAGTCCACAGTCTGCTAGGGACTGTGCCTGCCTTTGAGAGTTTTTGTTGTGTCCTATCTAGCTGATTCATCAGTTTTTATTTATTTATTTATTCTTCCCTTATTGGCTATATCTGCACTAGAGTTTTGTAGACAAAACTTGCAGAGCTTCTACGCACAAAATGCATTTTGTAGACAGAAACTGTCCACAAAAAAAAGTTGTGTAGACACTCAGGGGCCCCTTTTGTCAACAGAAAGGATCAAAAAATCGATCCACTTTTATGCATAGACAGGATCTCTTGAAAGGTGTTTTGTTGGAACATCTCTTCCAACAGTAACATCTGTAGACAGATGCTTCTAATGTAGACATAGCCTGTATCTTTATGTTACATTCTTTTTGTCTCAGTTATCATTTATCAGGACTTTCCAGATCTGAAGAAGGGGGTCTGTCCCACGAAAGCTCATCAGATAATAAATTATACTGTTAGTCTTTAAAAGGCTACAGGACTGCTTTTTAGTTCTGTGAATATACAGACTAACATGGCTACCTCTCTTGGACTATGTTGAGCGATATTAGCGATACTAATGTTTACATGTTTGTGACCCTGGGAGCCCCTGAAGGCCACCCGGCAGAGGGCCCATTTTTTAAAATTTCATTTTCCTCTGTTAAGGGCCATTGGGGATACTTATGGTGGACACTAATGGAGCTTGTGACCGCATGTGCAGATTCCTTTCTTTATGATTTAAGGGCGTATTACAATTATATACATTTATTCTTGACTTAAAGACCAGAAAAAAAGATGTTTATGTGTTTCCTGAGGAAGATGATTCCCCAGATATAGATAATAATTTCTGAACACTCTAGCTCCAATTGCTTCAGAATGATAGCAAGGACATACCAAATAATCAGCACCTGCTGGTGTTGTTGAAAAAACAAACATATAAAGCAGAAGTTGTTGAAAGGCAGAGTTTCCTTTTTAGGTGTAAAGATAAGTACACTTCAGTGTGTAGGTAGTTTTTTCTCCTGGTTTTCCAGGACTCAAGTGTCTCAGAAGCAGTGTCATAAATGTGAATTAAATCCAAATACAAACCAGCTGAAAAAGTACAGTCACACAATTTTCACACAGGATGGGAGAAGGGCTGTGATATTATTGCTTCACTCATTTACTGTTTCCTCAAGGATGCTATTTCTGCACTGTTTTTTAAACACGGAAAACTCCATTGCTGATCAATGACCAAGTTGCAAGAAATGTTTGAATTACAAAAGCTCTAGGTATCAGAGGGGTAGCTGAGTCAGTCTGTATCTTTAAAAAACAACAAGAAGTCCTGTGGCACCTTATAGACTAACAGATATTTTGGAGCATAAGCTTTCATGGGCAAAGGCCCACTTCATCAGTTAAAAGTTCTAGGTGGACATAATTTAAACCAACAATGGTCTCTGGTACTTCACAGGCTTTGTCTCTTAATTCTACTCATTCAATGTACTCTTTCCTGCACCGGCTTCCTCTCTGTTGTTTCCCACATTCTTGGCACAACTAATGTGAGGTGCTGCAACATCCGCAACTACCTTTTGAGGTTCAACATTGTTAGTCTTATCAAAAGGATGCAAAGCTTAGTTTCATTCTCTTTAGTGTCATTTTTGAAAGCTGCAAGAAGTTTTCAAGCTGCAGTCTAAATTTTGGCAAATCATTTTGTCTGTATAAAAGTTTACAAACTTCTTTGTATCAGGTTACTTTGTTGTTATTTTTATGAGCAAGTTATTGCATACACTTGGAGAAGAATTATAATCACAAACTTACATTTCTGGTTACACTATGTATAATCATCACTATGTACAAATGTAAATTCTCGTGAATGGTTCTGTACAGCTTTTCCAAACTTCCATTTAGATGTGCAATCGTTATTTTCCAAGTCATAATACTTATGAATCACTTATTACTGCAATAAAAAGTCACTTCACTAAAGATTTATATAAACTGTTTCACTTGATGTAATTTCTGCAGGAAGACATCTTTCCCAGAGACCTTATTGGGGCATCTATCAAAGAAGGAGGATCTGTTATTTAAAAAAAAAACAAAAACAAAACTGACACCGAATTACATAAGGTAACATCTTTTGTACTTTTCATCCAGTGTATAAATTCATCTCAGGTAAAGTTTACAACCAGTTTCAAGTATTTACAGGTGAAGAAACCATGTAGCTTACAGAACAAGCCATAAACAACAACAAAACCAACCAAAAAAACCCCAGCCAGAATACCTGCAACATCAGCGTTGAGTAAAAACTGTAAATGAAAAGGTGGCATTGATTATATTCAAATAACTGCCCTACTGCTGTTTAGTTTAAATATGCATTGTCATATGATAAATACACCCATCAGTTACCTAGTATGTTTTAACTATTGTTTGTGGGTCTGTCTTTTAGGCTCCAAATCTAAGTCTGAGTAAGTAGGCTCATCTCACTGTTCAAGACTCTGTCCATGTAACAGTTGCTAAGTTGTAAATCTCTGTATAACCAATCCATGCTGTCTTATACTAATCATGCTTTTAACTCTTCAAGAGCTAAGTCTATGGAACTTAGTGACCACAACTGTTTTCTTCATTATCAGCTGTATACAGGAATAAATGAAGGAAACTTTGGAATTTTTCCTTATCGACTTGCAGAGTTGTACAGTTCCACCATTTTTTGTTTTGGGAATACTCATGTGTAAATTCAACAAGTCTTGTGGCACTTTATAGACCAACAGATATTGTGGAGCATAAGCTTTCATGGGCAAAGACTGACGAAGTGGGGTTTTGCCCACGAAAGCTTATGCTCCATAATATCTGTTAGTCTGTAAGTTGGCACAGGACTTCTTGTTTTTGAAGATACAGACTAACACAGCTACCTCTCTGATTTGTGTGTAAATGACTTTTTGTAAGACTTTGAAAACTATGGGCAAGAATGTAGAACTATAACCTTGTGATCAGTTTATACCAGCCACGAGGAGCTTTTCCACATAGCTTTTGTGACTAAAACTGCAAAAACAGAGGGCTAATGTTCTCCATATGTTTTTAAAGATCCCAACTCCTTAGCATGACATCATCAGATGTTTTCAGGTTCCTTGTCATCCAGGAGCGGCATACACCTTCACTGCAGAAATACAGTATATAAACCACAAAATTATTCCATGGCGATCTAACCTGCAATGCAACTACAGAGCTGGTAAAATAAGAAGGTGAGAGAAGGTTAAACTGGAAAGCTTAGGTAAATATGGGATCCAAGTTCAAGCTTCTGAAAGTCAACCAGGACTCAGATTTAGCTAAATTCCATCTTCCTAATCCTTTACTTAGGGCAGGATTTTCAGAAATACTCCACACTGGTATAATTCTGCTCCTGCAGAAATGAATAGGTACATTTACACTACTGTGAGAAGTATGGCTGCAGTACATGTAAACATGCCTGAGCTAACTTCAAATTATCTTGCTAGAACAATGGCAGTAATGAAGCTGCAGCAGTACAGATGGCAGCATGGGCCAAACAACTCTCTTGTGGACTTGGATATGTACACAAGTGGCTAGCCCATGCTGCCGCGGCTTTACTTCTATTGCCATTCAAACAAGTTTGAGTAAAGCTAGTTTGTTTATGTCCACACACACTGCAGTCACACCTCTGATGGCAGAGTAGAATCACTGGCTGTAACGGGAGCCGAGTTAGGCCAAACAGAGTACTTAAAATTCTACCTTCGCGTATAAGATCTTCAGGGAAGGAACATCTTTGTGTCCTTTGTAACCTAGCACACTGGGGCTAGGGTCCCTGATCAGGGCCTCTGAACTCGACTGCTGTACGAATACACACATATTAATGGCTAATAATGACACACATCAAAATTTGGATTCAAACAGGGATCAAACTCTGAACATTCTATCATTCAGGGGAATTGGGATTGGCTTTATCTTAAGCTCCTCCGTTTCTCATATAAAATAGGAGGCACATGTTGCCTCTAAAAAGAAAAGTAGGGTATCTTCATGACATTTTGTTTCCATTTTTTTGCTCGCTAGAAAAAAGAAAGTTTAAAAAACAGACCAACACTTAAACCGCTCAGCCTGTATGCATAAATTTTCCAGTCTCTTATCCATGCATTTATTTGTTGTGGAACATGCAGCTTTAATACAAAATAGACATATTGCTGAAGTTCTTCAAATGCTCATAAACATTCAATTGCCTTTACATCACTTCTCAACAATAAAAGAGGCTGCTTATTACAAAGGCCAGATTCTTCCCTATGGCTCACATGGAGCGGTACTTCCACTTTGAAGTAGCCTCAGGGACTTCAGACAGGCAACCTCATCAGCCCGTCCGTCACTCAAGGCTGGAACCTGGGCGCCATCATCAACTCAGACCCCTCTCTAGGTCCTCAAATACAGGCTACGTCTACATTTAGACAATACTTTCTTTACAACATATCTAAGATATGGCCTTTCTTATCTGAAATCATCTTGCATCTTATTGACTGCAGCATCCTTTCCTCTGACCTTGGTAAATGCACATTCATATTCTTTCCAAGTGCCGCTCCCAATTTGTTTCTTTGACCCTGTGTAATGGTACATACAAACCCCTTCCTGACCAGAAGAGGGCTAAGGAACATTTTTGGGGTGAGGAAGCCCCACCCTGAAACCCTGGCCAACCATGCTCAGGCTGGAGGCAGGGTTTAAAAGCTTACCAAGCAGCTCAGTCCAAGGACTAAGAAGCCAAGAAGACCCTGGCGGCTCCAGGGCAGAAAAAGTTGAGTGGAACACACACAGTGCTGTTGTGGAAGGGAAACACAACACCCCAAAGCAATATTCCCCAGAGATAGACAGAGGCTGGCTAGGATTCGGACAGCAGGAGGACATGGCACAGGGATGCTGACTGGAGACTACGACAGGTGAGGTAGGACTGGGACAGGTGAGCAGCTAAGCAAGTGTTGCAGGGTTGTTTGTTAGAAGTTGGTGGAACAGGGTGATGAACTGGACTGTGGACGTTATGCGAGAACCCCCAGCACCATCAGCCAGATCTATGTCATCCTGTTCTCTCTCATCTCTCAGCTGGTGCCACCTTCTATATTGCATCAAACATAAGCTGACTGTCTTCACTTACAAAGCTGTTCATATCCGATCACCACTGACCCATCGTCCTTCATTCATTTCAAGAAGGCAGCTCCCAGCTACAGTCAAACCACAAAGCCTGCCTCCAACACCCACGTGGTAACTGTCCAGTTATCTTTGTGCTTTCCTCCAGGTTGCCATGTGAAAGGGTTCCCCGTAAACATCTGCAGTGCTACCTCACTATCTTCTTACAAACCCTTCCTTAAAACTCTCCTTTGTTGTGATGCCTACAAAAAAGTGAAAACAGTTAAGCAACTGAGGCATTGACACCACTGCCCATCATGCTGACTGGTAGTGTCTCATTGTTTCCTTGAGATTCGCTAGCTGTTTGTTTGCATCCGTTATCTCTTTTCAGGTATTTAGACTGGGGCAAGGGCTGTCTTTGTGTTCTGTGTTTGTATACTGCCTAGCACTATGGGATCCTGGTCCATGAGCAGGTGTCCTAGAGAGTTTGTGAGCACATATAAATGAAGACACATGAGAAAAATGCATGCTACACTCTGGGATGCACGGCTTTGTTGCTGTGGGCCTCCGTCTTCTACTAAATGGTACCCCCATTCTATTGTCTGTTAGGTCCACGAACGAACCCAGACCTGCCAGGTCCCCAGATGGCATCCTAGTCTCCATGTCTTGTTAACGTGCTGAATAAGCGCCCCTGCCCAGCAATCTGTTCACTGAGTACCTTAAACATAGAGGCTGTGTCTACACGAGCCCCTTCCTTTCAAAAGGGACATGTTAATGAGCAGGTTCAAAAGATGCTGATGAGGTGCTGCATATTCATTGCATGTTCCTAACACCCCAGAAAGGAAGAAGGGCTTTCGAAAACTGGGGGGGTCCTTTTGGAAGATCCTGTCTCCACGGGTGGCACGCGATTCAAAAAGCCGCATTTCAGAATCGCTGTGGCCACCATTATGCTCATGAGGTGCTACATATTCATTGCAGTGCCTCATTAGCATCTTTCGAACCCGCTCATTAACATGCCCCTTTCAAAAGGAAGGGGCTCGTGTAGACACAGCCAGAGGCTATGTCTACACTAGAAGCATCTATCGACAGCAGTTACCGTTGACAGAGTAATCTCGACAGACATCTGTCAACAGATTGCATCTACTTGCTCTGTCGACAGAGCACTGCCAGACTGCACTGCCCTCTGGTACGAGAAAGCGGAATGGCAGCTCTGCAAACAGGGCTGCCCAGCAACCAGAAGTCCTCTATGTCGACAGACGTATCCACACTGCGCTTTTGTCGACATTGCTGTGCCCAGAGATTGTTATGCCTTAAATTTTTGAGGGATAATACTGTCTAGGAAAATGCAGAGTTCTGTCCAGACTTTATCAACAGAATGCTTTAAGGGTGTGGACGCTCCCCGAGTTATGTCGACAGAAGGCCCCTTCCATCAACAAAACTCTCTAGTGTAGACCCACCCATAAAGAGGAAGAGGAAGCTGTTGAGCAATAGGCCATTGCCTGATGGTTGCTGCATAAACGGCCTTGCTTTTACATCTAACTTTCTTTGCTGCCCAACTGCATTACCTGAGCCTACCTGGCTGTCTCACATGATCCTGCCTTGTCACCCTGGCCAAACTTGCTGATTTATCCTGCCACCTGGCCCCTTGGATCAAGCTTCTTGGCCATCAGGCTACCTCTGCACCACTTGACCATGGCTCAGAAATGTTTCTAGCCCGATTTAGTGATTGGGCATTTCTATTGTTTCTGGTCCCTCTGCCAGAGTTTCTGTGTGTGACACAACACAGATTAGGAAAAACCTCAAGAGCTGCATGTGTTGAGTCTCCTTCTTCTTTGCATTTTTGTGTGGTAAATAGAAAGTTTGAGCCTATTTGTAATTCACTTAAGATGCCTTTTTACAAAAAAAGTGGAATGTTAATCATATGTTTCTCCGTACTTGCCATGAAACTTTCCTATACCCACAGCGATATTTCATAAGACTCACTGGCAAGTGGTGGAACAAGAAGGAAATGCATATTTTTTAAGAGAAGGGCTTTTCTCAGAAACTTCTATTGTACAGGTTGTACCTCTCTTGTTTGGCACCCTTGGGATCTGAATAGTGCTGGATGAGAGAATTTGCCAGATGAGGGGAAGACAATATTTCCTAGCACATTACCAACACTTCCACTGCTTCCTGGGCTCTTAGAAGACATTTAGTGGTAAATTAAACCTAAACATTACAGCATAGAACATTGAGAACCATGACTGGTGGCTGTAAACAAACTTTTTGGAACCACAGGAAACTTGGCCACACCCATGATAAGTGGTCGTCCACCTAACTAAAATCATGACGGCTTATGGAGTTTGCCAGACAACACAGTTCCAGAGTAGAGAGGTTCAACCTGAATATTGACAATGTTTTGATGATTTCTTAATCTGATGTAATATGGTGAATTGAGAGTTTTTTAATTCTTTTGGGATAGTCTTTTTATGATTTATATCTTCTGAAACAAGATGGAGAAGATTGTGAAAGGGGCAGCAGAACATGATCTAGATGAGAGCCAAACAACGTATTCTATTAAATATGACTGAAAGGATTAATACAAGTGATAATCAGTGTAGACAAGAAAATAATGTTCAGTTGGGATAATGTTTCACTACCTTATCCCCAGTTGGGAGGAAAAGTTCAGACAAATTGATTCAGTAAACTAGATCTTCCAATTGGGATCACACCATTCTATCGTCTCACATATTTAAGTTGCCTTTTGCAATGAAACTGTATTGACATTTTGTGGAATTTGCTCCACCCCTTTTGCGTAAGTATGTGATCCTGAAGTTGATCTTTTGAAAATGAAATTTCTTAAATCTATGTACTAATTTTAATGGTCTAGCCTGCACAGGAGCTACTATGAGACCAAAAGCCAGTCACTTCACACCTGAGAGGGTAAGAAGGTCCTATAGAAATCAACGACTCATCTACTAAACAGAGGAAAGGTACATGTGTAATTCTGCCACACCAAACTAAATTCAGCCGTGGTGTCCGCAAATGTAACCATATTGTTTATGAGTGCCCTTGTGGCTGCTTTTCACAGCTCTCTTGATTTTGGCTTTTTAATCCTTAAACCTAAACCTAAAATTAATTTGAAAATTAATCTCAAAGACATTAGAATTGACAACTTTCAATTAGGGACAAGTTTTCAGGACTCGGGAAACCATTTGGCAAAATGAATATCAAGTATGTGGAAGGCTTAGTATAATTCCTTCTTTATCGTGCTTGGATCCTCTTCCTTGTTTCCCTCAACACTAACAATCTGGGGAACTGAACTAACTCTGCTTTTCAGCTGCTAGCTGAAACTAAATTCCAAAGGTCATTAAGAAAGCAGACATGATTGCTCTGAAATAAGGTACCCCAAGGCCTATATGTCAGTGGACTGTACACCTATGTGTGACAGCCTTTTCCCGAAAAGCAAGTGTTCTGCCTTTTTTTTCATGTAATTTAAGAAGAGCAAGCCCACAGACTTGTCCATTTCAGAACGCTGTGCATACAACAAGCCAGATACATCCTGACGTTCCATTGACTGCAGGGGATGTACACCAGAGTTCTTTACTTCAGAGCAAAATTAATAAAAGGCTAGAAAATGTGTCAGAATAAAGAGAGACGAGAAAGAAATGTGACTGCTACAGCTGACATTTCTCCAAGACCTGTTAAAGTTACTGATGCATTCCTATATCTTTATATAAAGAGATTGTTTACAAACAGTAGGATTGTTATAACTTCCTCTGAAGCATCTGCTGCTGGCCGCTATTACAGATGTGTGCCTGTACTAGGTAAACCATGTCAGATACACTCTGGCAATTTTCATTTTATATTCTTATAATGCAAACATATTTTTAGACCCTTACATTGCTAATGAAATTACTTTTTGATATTCTTAACTCAACTTCAGTTTTCACAGTTTACCAGTGTCACAGTTATCTGTCCACCACAGAGGTTTGAGACTAGACTGGGCTCAAGTCCACAGAAACTTTGGGTTCTCCCTACCATCCGTATGCCGGATGCAGTTCTGCCATGTCTGCTCTGCACACCTCCAACCTGCTCATGCCAACCTTACACAGCCAGCACGCTGTGCCATGTGTGTGCTTCAAATCAGTGACACGCCTCCCCTTTGCACCATGGTGTTACATGAGCTAAGTCACTGCTGGAAGTGCTTGTGGGCCCAGTGTTCATCTCCGTGCTGGATACTAACCCAACAGCAAACTGGCAGTCAGACCACTGATGGGGTGTGCGGGAGGAGGAAGGGAACAGTTGTCCCCAGGCGCCTTTGAACTGCTGCAGCAAGCACAGCTCTGTCTGCAGACAGCTTGGAGGGCAAGGTTGCCAAGGGCTAAATGCCCTAGACCCCCTCCCCTTCCACCATTGGCCCTGTCCCTTCTGGACCACCCTGCCCCCCTCACCTTGCACTGAGGCTCACAGCAACTCTCAGAGGTGCTGATTGGCAGAAAGTACCAGTTATCTCTGTGCAGTGTTGCCTGTGGCATATTGACTCAGTACATCTTCTGCGTCCCTTTCCATTGCAAGACCCATTTTCCAAGGGTCCTGACTTTTATCACCTCGTCGAAACCTTTCCCAGTGGGTTGTTTAATTTTTTTTTAGTAGTTCCATATAATATTACTTATAATCTTACTTTTTGTGCTCCAGGTCTGAAATTTTTGCGAACTGACTTGTTTTCCAACATCACACTTGTTTATTTCATGAGATTTGGTTTCTGTACAAGATGTTCAGCAAAGTGTTCTGGATCCACACCCACTTAAGAAAGTCTTACGTTCCTTTTTTTTCCCCCCCACATATACTTCAGCAAGTAGCTGAATGTAGTGGGACCCAGTGAATTCTTTAAAAGAATTAGAAGAACTTTCAGTGTAATTCATAAAATATCAATACACAAAATCCTATTTTGGGTAGCAAAAGTGTCAGGTAATTGGGATTTAGATAGCAGACTTTGTATTAAGGTGGTATTCCTATCAGTACTAAATAATTCAGATCCTCCAGGCTCTATGTGTTGGCCTCCTACAGCTTGCTCTGTGTTTCAGATATTTTCAGAATGGCATTCTCTAGTCACTAAAATCTGTAATATGGTAACTTTTTTTTAATTATTAAACTTTCATTTTTAAAAGTTCATTCTCTAACGACAGTATTCTGGCAGAGCCACAGTATCGACTATTACATGTACTCAAAGGGGACATTCTAGCAAACAGAGCACAAAGATGGAAAACTGGAACTTCTGGTGGGTTTAAAAAAAAATCCAAATGTCTTCTCAAAAATGTTTAAAGTCTTTTTTAAAGGATCAGAATGTACATAGTTGGCCTAACAGACAGAATTACCACTTCTGACATTTCTTTAGTTACACTTCCACAATAACGTCTAATTTCTGAAACCACATAACAGTGACAAAATTAGAAAAATCAGACTAGTGCGGAGTCAAATATAGGAACATTATTTCTTATGCTATATGAATCGTTGGACAGTAACTCCTGAGGTGGTTTATCTTTCCAGACAAGTTGGTAGTAAAAACAGACATCTTACTGGGTCAAATTACTTCACCCTTGCCACTGTAGAGAACAATTACAGACCTGAAGCCAGAACACTGGAACTACAGTTTCCAACATAATGCACCTCTGACCAAGGTATATTTTGATCATGTTTTAGACTGCAAATTACTCAACTTAAAACTGAGCTAGAAGAATAAACATCAACAAACTTATCCGGGGCTTCCTTCATGTTAACTGACGAGAACTGCTAGAATGGATCTAAATGCATGTGCCAAACATTATTAGGCCCTAAAGTGGTCTGAAATCTAAGGCGCTGCCATTGAGGGCATTCACATTTTGAATGGGATTAAACAGTGGAGGCTTATTTCATTCTAATCAGTCATATGAAAAAGTGGAGTTGGTCTTTCCTGACTGGATTTTACAGAAACCAGGATGATCCCTAAACCACTTGCCAAATGAACAAAAGGAATTAAAACCTATGGCTTGTGAGGCCCAAGGCAACCTGGGGGATTACCTGGGGCTAGCAGAAGGGTTTCCCCCAGCCTCTACACTCACGACAGCAGTGGGAGCTGTGGGAAGTGGAGGGACATAGCAACCTGCTCTGACCCTGTCTCCCAGCCAGGCTGCTCTGGCCCTTAGATAGGTACATTTTGAAAAGCTTCCAAATGCATTTTTTCCTACATATGCTGGGAAATGCCCTATCAGATCATTGAGGATCAAGCTTCAGAGCGCAAGGAACACAGCCCAGAGGTCTGGCTCTTGAGAGGGTTAGAACATTTGTTTATTACGGGAAACAGCGCCTCTGTTTCTGTTAGTAAAGTCAGCTGTGTATAAATGCAGGGTTATTATTTCAACGGTGTCTCAGGCTCCCTTGGAAATGAGTAGTGAAAACTCTAATTGCAGGTTCTGAAGTAGCCAAAGCCAAAGCAAGGTTGTTTATGCATATTTGCAGCTCATTTGAAATCTTAATGTATTTCATTCATGAAAGATGCCACGTGAAAAACAAAAGCTAGTTTTTTAGTCTGGTCCTTTCAGTTAAGTCTAATTGCTACATTTGCACAGCTCCTCAAGCTAGTGTGTATATTGACAGCAAGCTAAGCTGGCCTGATCTGTTTCATGAATGGTGCATATTGCGTGAGGCAGGTTCTAAAGAAGTTGGTGAGCTAATTAGAGTTCATTTCTTTGCCAAATAACAACATGATCACCTTTATGAATGGTTCCTTCATCAACAAATGTCTTCAAAGCTGGCAAGGGCTTGTTGATTTTGGTTGTATGTGGCAAGGTACCCCACGTCTTCCCACTGTCCCACACCTCTCTTGCTGGAGGAATTAGGCTGCACCCCCACTGTCTGGGCCAGCTGGTCACTCCTTTCGCCCCTAGCTAGGGTCAGGGCTTCACTCTCACTGGGGGAGGGGGAGGCCAGGCACTCTTGCATGGAACTACTCCTTTTCCCCCTGCTGTCTTTTGTAAACACTGCCTGCTCTCCTTCTGTCTTTTCTCCTCTGATCTCAATCTCCTCCATTTCCCTACCTCAGCCCCCTGCTCTCTCACTCTCTCCTCCTGGCCTGACTGGCACAGCTTTTTAAAAGCTCTGCCTGCATGCAGGCTGTGAGCTCAGCTGGCCCTCATTGATTTATTACAGTCATTCCCTGTTGCTCTCACCTGGGTACTTAACTCTTTCTTGCCCAAGCCTAGGCTGCATCCTGAGCTGCCTTTCCCCCTTCCTCCTAGGTTCTGCTGGCCAGAGCATGTTACCTAGACTAAGATTGTTACCAGTCGTAAAATATACGTCCCATTCTACAGAATTATAAACACTGAAATGCAGAACCAGCTGGCATTCACTAGTAGTAGCAAGGTATATAAACAGTGAGGGAAATTGCTAGCCAGGGACTTAAAGAATATTTAGGGAGACAGTTTATTACAGTGATTGATTTGCTTTGCATACCAAATCCTGCTTTTTGCTTAAGTCAATGACAAAACCCCTATTGACTGTAATAATCCAAGAATTTGCATCTGCATTTCAGATGCAATGATCTGGAAACTCTGTCAGACATGTAAAAGAACAAGAGAGGTGTAA
Source organism: Carettochelys insculpta (assembly GCF_033958435.1). NCBI lineage: Eukaryota > Metazoa > Chordata > Testudines > Carettochelyidae > Carettochelys > Carettochelys insculpta. The sequence goes on along the minus strand of NC_134139.1, from coordinate 80,998,214 downwards.
CTACAGAACAGGTGTTGTGGTGGGTGGGTGTGATTTTTAAATATTATATAAGCGTAATGGTGCTTAGCTGACCAATGACAGACTTGCCTAAATGACTCCTCTGAATATACAAGACTTGTAAAACGCCTGAGGTGTGCTTCCTGCTCCCATGCCTTCCTCCTCAAACTCAGGAACTATTTGCTGTGGTGCTTGTCTCCATGAAGTTCATACACTAAGCACCGCCCTATGCTATGAAAAATCTACAAGGCAGCCATAAACAGACAATGCTTGCACCAGGCTTCTGATGTTGGGGCTTAACAGATAAACACAATGGAAACACTCTGAGGCTGTGACAGCTGGGAGCCCAGGGCCCTTTGGAATCACCGGGCCCTGGGACAGTTGCCCCTTTTGCCCCCTCCTGTCAGCATGGAGGTGGAGGTAGTGTCAGACATAATATTGGTGTACATAAAATTCATGTGGTGGGACTGAAGTGGAGGCTTTTGGAGAGTGGGAAGGGGCTCAAGCCAGGGCCGAGAGGGTTGTGGTGCAGGGGGCTGGTGAGGGGGCTATCTGGGTGTGCAGGTTGTGGGATGGGGCCAGCGATGAGGCATTTGGAGTGTAGGCATCCCTAGGGCTCAGCAGGGAGAGAGGACTCCTCACCCCAGCTGTCTCTTCCCAATCTCTAGCTCGCTTTGAGAGCCCACTGCTGAAAATCTATCCATAGTCTCCAGCACACTGCTAAGAGTTACAGTCCTATGTATCAAGTGGTATTTAATGGCCCCTCCCAGTGGATTTTCCAAGTCTGAAATGATTTCCTATTGAGCAGCAGCAACCACATTTCCAGGTTCCACAATGTCAATGCTATTTACTTCTCTACTTTCAACTCAACTTTCATTCCTGTGCCCTGAGTTGTAGGGCTGATGTGAGCTTACCTGGGCTGGGAGGGAAAGGATCAAGCAAGGAGAGGCACCTCCATCTGCTGAAGCTCTAAGTGCTCTCAGGCTGCTGCACTGCCATTCAGTTTAGAGGGAACTTAGGTTACCAGTTGTGTGAAGTATGGTAGTCCATGGGCTTCTTGGATATAGCTGCATGTTTGGTTCCTTTTCCGAAGCTGATCAAATTATCCTCCAACCTGATGCTAATGTAGGAGTATTCTAGACAAAGTTTGATGGATGGGTGGTAGTCCTTGAAGTTGTATTGGTAATCTGAGGTAGTTTGGATCATCTGGGGAGAGGATGTAAAGAACATCAGTGAACTTCAGTTATATCATTAGTTTTGTGGTACATTTGTCCAGAAAGTCTTCCTTGAAGTGGGTCATAAGGAAGGTGGCATATTAGGGAACAATTCTAATTCCCAGGGTGATTCCCATAGTTTGGAAAAAGGTGCTGGTGAATGGAAAATTGGTACGGGCAAAGATTAAATGGATGAGTTTGTCACGGTGTTTGGGGTGGATATATGAGAGTTGTCCATTGTTCTCTAGATATTCGAGGCAGGCAGCAGTTCCCTCCTTTTGAGGGATGTTGGTTGATAGGGAGCATTACATCGAGGGCGGTAAGGATGGTATTCTGAGGGAGGTTGTTAAAGTTGCTGAACTTCTGAAGAAAATCAATTGTTTCCTGGAGAAAGCTGGCCCTTTGTGTGGTTCAAGTTTGTATATTTTGGGAGACATAGGGAGAAGTGTCCAAACACAGCTATGGACCAGGCATAGAAACATTACCATCTGTGAGCAGGTTGCATGGTGGATGCAGGAGAAGAGGTATGATAGGAATCAGCAGTAGTGCTGTGTAAAAGTGGAGAAACTGGTAGGCGATTAGAAGAGCAGGGAAGCCAATCTGGTGCCAAGCCACTCACTCGGCACTTTTACAAAGAGATCTATGACATTCTAAGCAGGGACACCACCACTACCACCACACATTCCACTGTGGATGCTCTGAGAAGCCCAAGTCATAGGCCCCAAAATGAACAGCAAGGAAGCTTTTCATTAATTTACTTTCACTAGAAGTACAACAAAGAAAGGAAGAGTTGCTATATCTGCTTTTCATTCCCCCAGCATTTGGAAAGGGGGAGGCATGTGGAGCTGTTTGTTTATGTTCACAAAAATGTCCCTTAAATCCTCCTGAGTGATTTTGGTGAAACTTTTGTGGAACTGCTCTGAAATCCTCTCCCAAAGGTTTCTAGGTTTGGCAACTTTATTTCTTCCTCTGCGGCAGGACACTTTCCAAACCAACGGGCTAGCAGCAAGTGGACCTGGCTGGATAGAGGATGCCAGTAGCAGCTATGCTCCATCTGTCCTTGTCACCATCAGAAATTAAATACCAGCCAACACCACCACTCCTGGTGCCAGTACTCAGAGCCATTGCCCTTTATACAGTTACATACAATGAACAATTCCCCTTTATTTCTCTCTCTCTTGACAGGCCATATTCTCCCTAGCTCGTTCTGTAGGTGGCACCATGCACAAGCACTCTGAAGCAGAAGTGTCAGTAACCACATCTTCTTTAAAACATTTTAGGTTAACAAGAGAATTCTGAATCTTAACTTTTGCTTTCTGGTTTGACTTAGGTGTTATACAGTAAACTCTTTCATATCTGGCATTCTATTATCCAGATCTCTCAAATAACCAGCATTTTAACCATAAGTAAATTTTAGCTATGTTTTCCATAACCACAGCATAGTGAAAGTAAATACAAATAAATACAGCAAATACAGTATAAGTTTACAACACACAATACTACTGTTGTTGGTAAATAAAGTACTCTGCATACATTTTTGTTTGATTCTTAATGTCTGATCTTGTTTTTCTTTAATGTTATGCATTGCTAAGTATACCTCTCTATTAGCCAGAATATCCAGCAACCTCCCAGTCCCAGGGCTGCCAGATATGAAAGATTTTACCATATTTGTAGCTACTGTCATTACATCCTTGAGGAGTTTTCTTTCGACACCCGCAGAATACCGGAGCCAGATGAGTTGAAAGAGGACTGGGATAACATATTCAACAAGTTCCTGAAAGCCAGTGCTGCATCAAGGACATGAGCAACAGCCTGGAGGATGAAAACCATGAACTATATGAATAAAAACCCAAGTATCAGGGAGGGAGATGTACCAGCAGCAAACACAAATACTGCAAATTTGTGGACCTGCAAGTTCAGCAATTCTGGGGTCATCTCCCTTAGTAGTTCATATCCTCTCTCAATATTCCACATAGCATCAGAGAGCACATCACTACCCCTACCAGCGGACTTTAAGGACAACCACAACTTCACTTACACTGATATATGAAAGCCACAATTCAAGTATATGCAGCTAAAGTGGACATGAGTACCCCCTTCTCCTTCTTTAAGCTCTATTGCATAAACTTATTAATGCTTCAATGTATTTGCTTTTCATTTTTCACAAAGTGTTTTCTATTATTTGGAAAATAATTTATCTTTATTCCCAAAATAAGTTGCAGTGTGGCTGGTGGTATTGAAGTATTGAAAGCACCGTGGTTGTACGCTTTGACACAACATATAGCATCAGTGCTAAAAACAGTGTAAAAAACATAAATGTGTACCAAGCACTGTGCAATTCCTAACAGGCCCCCAAACTGAAGGGCAGGTAGACAGAACACGGTACACCACAAGACATTGCTGTGACTCGGTGTTAAAGTGTTCTTCTAAAGCCTCACTGAGCCATATGTACCATGCTGAGCTCTTTTGATAACATTTGTTTCTGACTCTTCAAACTTGGTAGATAACCACTCCCTCCAGCCTTGTGGCAATTGTCCCACCTTTGCTACACAGATATGCAGGAAACAGTAGACAGCTACAGTCACTGGGTTAGTTTCTCCTTTGAGATCCAGCTTTGTGAGGGAACACCAGAATCCCTTCAATCTACCAAAATCACATTCAGCTGTCATTCTGCACCTCCTGAGCCAGGAGCTGAATCCTTCTTTGGTGCTGTTGAGGTGGCTGGCTACAGTTTCATGAGCTGTACTACTTGTGGTATTCCGTTTGCTCTCAGAATATGCCAAAGACTAACCCTATGAACATCTGAGATAACCTGCTTCAACATAAGGGGGCGTGGGGGAAAGCCACTGGCAGGGCCCTGGTTGTCATCTACCGCCCTGCAGTGGATCCCGTAAGGGAAATTAGTAAATAGTTACAATCCATATTTGATTGGGACCACACCCCAAGAGAAATCCATTCTGAACCCCATCTTATGGCCCTCAAAAAACATCTTGCCAGGCTCTTCAGAAGCAAATTCCCCACTGAACAAGATACATTAAGTCAAAATAAAATCAGATCCTACCAAAATAACAGAGGCAAAACCTGCATACATATCTCCACTGCTGTGATGATCAATACCCTTCCACAATTCACCTTTCAAGATCTATGGGTCCTACACATGCCTATCACAATACTTGGTAAACTCATCCAATGTGCCAAAGCCAGAGTAACTATGTATGTGGCATCAGACAATCATAATGCTCTACAATTCACTCAGATAGAAAAACAAAATGATAAAAACATCCTATCACCCGTAGGCAAACCCTTTGCCCAGAATGAGCACACCATATCTGACCTTTCAGCCCCTGACCCCAAAGGAAACCTGCACAACACCTCAAAATATGAGCCTGTGAACTTAAAATCATAACTCCACTAGACATCGAAAATCATGCACTTAATGACACTGGATTTACAGCTCATGACTACAATCTGCCCCTTCTTTGTCCTTAACCTGTTGAGATGTTAACCGGCCACATCACCTTGAATGGCCTCTTCAACATGTAGCACTTTAAAGACTAACAAAATGATTTATTAGGTGATGAGCTTTTGTGGGACAGACCCATTTCTTCAGATCTAAGAAGTGGGTCTGTCCCATGAAAGCTCATCACCTAATAAATCATTTTGTTAGTCTTTAAAGTGCTACATGACTGCTGTTTTGTTTTGATAGAATAAAAACTAACACGACTACCTTTCTGTTACTCTACAACCTGAAAAAGACCTCTGTATTGACTTATCCTTTTCACCAACTGAAGCTGGTCCACAAAACACATTAATCTGAACCACCTTGTCTCTCTAACATCCAGGGGCTAATACAGCTGCAACAGAACTAGAAACAAGACATGGTCTTTTTGTTGCTGCTGTTAAAAGTATAATAAATGTAGTGTCATCTGGGTTTTATTGGAAAGCTCTCTAGAGTTAAAAAGAAAATCTGAGTGCTTCCCAGCTCACAAGATTAGTGTCTCAAACTTCAGTACTGTGTCTACGTACATACACTGTAACTTGGCATAAATAAATTATTACATATTTTGCCAAGTTAACGGGTACCATAAAGATATTTGGCTCTTAGATACCTGTTGTTCTGAATAAAACAAGCCTTAGCCATCATATAATTTATTGTAAATTATTATGCACATCTACATAATTTTCAATGGTTTTAAAAGGTCATTTTAGATAGTGACTCCAAGTACATATTTTTCTTGTTACTAAACAATGATATAGCATTGGGAACATAAACATCTAATTATAGATGAAAGACCTCTTAGGTCATCTTGTCCATTCACTGGCCAATGCATGACTCTTCCCTATAATATATTCTTGAGCCTTTTATATACTCCAATTTTAAATTATTTAAATGACAGGTCTTCCACCACTTCCCTTAGGAGATTGTTCCACTGTCCTCTACATGTTTATTTCAATGTGCAATTTAAATGATCACACTTTGAAACTTGACTGAAGTAGAGAGCAGATGGGCAAAGAATATAAAACTGTAGAGCTGGAGCATATCCTGACTATTGTAAAAATACACGCTGTGAAACAATTTCTTCTTAGTTTCAGATGTATATTGTAATCAATTAAGATTCCAAAGAGCTTATCCCATTTATCATTCAGTAACAACCAAACACCTGAACATAACCACCTTGCAATAAACACAAAGAACAATAGTATATGTCAAACAATGTTGTGTGAATACTGCCCAACATCGTCATCCCGCTGTTAGGCTCAGTTCTTGCAGCTTATTAACATCACAGTAGACCAGAGGGTAGAGTTCATTATGAAACAGGACGTACAGAAGATTTACAAAATTACATAGGTTCAAAGCACATTAATTAAAATGTCTGTCACAGCTATCTACTAGGTGGAATTGCAGACACAAACAAATATATTTATCTGTCCACACAACTGGCTAAGTTAGTACCATTACATGGCACTGAAGGCTGTAAGATCAAGTCTCCATTTAGCTACAACATCCTCTACCATTGCCAACTAATGGGATAGATAAAAAGTATGTGCAATTCTCAATCTTCCTTTCCCAGACCACAAATCTCTACACAATTAGTTGAAAAGAAGCTGAGAGGTAATGTTAATGTTGTGTGACAAGGTGTTTCCCAAACTTTTGAAAACTGAGCAAAAACCTATTAAAAAAGAAACCATCTGTGCTCACCCTGCAATTCCACCATGTGGAGTTCAAAGCTTATCTGTTTTAATTTACACATTTTCCAGACCTTCCCTACTCCAGCTAGTCCTTTGGGGAGCCATTCCAAAGGGACAGACTGATGTAGTTTTTCCTCTTCTTATTACATGTCATGAAGAGCAATGAAATGGTTAACAATACACATTTTAAAAATATGGCTGGCAATTAAGTTAGCACTCATTAAAACGAATGGGGCAGTTATGCCCCTGAGCTATTGTTTTAGGCTCTCTGACAACTCAGGTAGACATCACTACTCTGAGTCCACTAGGGTCACATTTTGAAGGTTTTCTCCAGGACCATAGCACCAAAAGTGTAAGGCCCAAATACTCATTTATGTATAGGCTCTTCTACATCACTCGACCATTATAGTGCCACTTCTCCATGATTTTTATTTGAAGGTGAAATAATTTTATTTTTCAGCACAGTTAATCTGGCATATTGTACAAGCAATAAAAATCAGTACCTTTGCAGCGTGGCCTGGCTCATTCATGTAGCAATTACTTGTTACATAAATAAATGTCAAGCCTCTAGCATTTGAAAATATGCAGACGCATATTAATTCATACATTGCGCAACATTTTTCTCACTCTGACAAAGAATATGAGACTATTTCCATAAAAAGCACATCATTTTCTAAACATTGTCCCATGTCATAAAAAACTACAAATCCTTTCACTTCCATAACAGCACTGTTTAAATCATATTGGCTACGTCTACACGTGAAGCCAACATCGAAATAGCTTATTTCGATGTAGCAACATCGAAATAGGCTATTTCGATGAATAACGTCTACACGTCCTCCAGGGCTGGCAACGTCGATGTTCAACTTCGACGTTGCGCAGCACCACATCGAAATAGGCGCTGCGAGGGAACGTCTACACGCCAAAGTAGCACACATCAAAATAAGGGTGCCAGGAACAGCTGCAGACAGGGTCACAGGGCAGACTCAACAGCAAGCCGCTCCCTTAAAGGGCCCCTCCCAGACACAGTTGCACTAAACAACACAAGATACACAGAGCCGACAACTGGTTGCAGACCCTGTGCCTGCAGCATGGATCCCCAGCTGCCGCAGCAGCAGCCAGAACCCCTGGGCTAAGGGCTGCTGCCCACGGTGACCATAGAGCCCCGCAGGGGCTGGAGAGAGAGCATCTCTCAACCCCTCAGGTGATGGCTGCCATGGCAGACCCCACTATTTCGAAGTTGCGGGACGCGCAACGACTACACAGTCCCTACTTCGACGTTGAACGTCGAAGTAGGGCACTATTCCTATCCCCTCATGGGGTTAGCGACTTCGACGTCTCACCGCCTAACGTCGAAGTTAACTTCGAAATAGCGCCCGGCGTGTGTAGCCGTGACGGGCGCTATTTCAAAGTTAGTGCCGCTACTTCGAAGTAGCGTGCACGTGTAGACACGGCTATTGTGTGTGCAAATGATCCCATCAGAAGAAGAGTAATATGCCATCTCTTACACTGCAAGCTCCCTGATGTCCCAGAGTTTGACCACAATAATCCTTCTAATAATTTATAAAGCCCTCATCTTCTGAGATGAGAAACATATGCACAAGCACACATGCACACGTGTGGATAGACAGATAGATAGGTAGATAGATGGATGTTGATCCTGTAAGATGCTAAACTCTCTTGACTCCTTTTGAGATCAATGCAAATGAAATGTAACCTCATGATTGGTCCTTAAAAATCGAGCACTCTGTTTGACAGAAAAATGCTCAGTGCAAGGATTTTGTCAGTCGTGTTTTTAGAACACCTTGCAAAATGGGCCAGCAGGAAATTACTGGAAAGAATGGTTTGCTCTTAATACATAGAGAAACTGACAGTGACTTTTCTGCATTCGAAACACTGTGAAATATGTGTAGAAGAAAAACAAAACTTTTATCCGCATGTTGAAGAAGAGAAGTCAGTACCAATGAACACACACAAACCCAAATGTGACATATAACTAAAAGTAGCATATTCCTTACTACCAGTCATTATGACCACCAAGCACATTCCTGAGCAATTCTAAGAAATAGACAGACTTTGGGCAGACACGCTTATCAATCAGCTGCACAGATACTTGATTTGTAATAACACAGCAGTGAAGTAACTGAAAGAACAAGCATATTTTCCATACATGAATCACTCAGTGCAATATTTTTTCTTCAAAATCTCGTATGAACAATTTCCAGCTTGCTTAACTGGAACCTCAACCAGCAAAACAGAAGTCAATAAACTGTGACCATCCTTTCTGACAGCACATTATGGCCTGGCTTCTGTAGAGATGAGCACCACAGGCGCATTTAGCAGTGCCTAATGGCTTATTATTGTAATTAGTATGCCTGCGGGGCACATACAATTTAACAAATGGTGGGTCAAGCACTCACCCCATATTTCAGGGGTGGCCACTGCTGCTAATGTATAAAATACAACCAAGTGCCAAAATTAGGTAGTGGCACCACTGAGAACTACCTCACTTTTTACATATATTCTTGACAAGTGCTTAGGGATACTCATGTAGCTGGAGGGTGAAAGAGAATATATTATGTTGTTTTTGTTTACGCGGCAGGATTACTGGAATAGCATCACTCAGATGAAGCTATTAGGACAGAACAAAAAGCAGTGGTCTCACACTGCAAAGGGAGAGATCTAGGCTGGGTATTAGGAGAAACTATTTCACTAGGAGAGCAGTAAAGTACTGGAATGGGTTGCCTGGAGAGGTGGTGAAATCTCCATCCTTAGAAGTGTTTAAGGCCAGGCTTGACAAAGCTCTGGCTGGCATGATTTAGCTGAGCTGGTCCTGCTTTGCGCAGAGGGTTGGATTAGATGGCCTCCTAACAGGACCATACTTTGGCATTTGCAGCTTACACAGCCACATAGGGCACCACTAAATTTGGGGCACCGCAGTTCAGTGGTGCCCTATGCTGTGTACGCCTGGCGACAGGGTTGTGGGCAGCACTGGCTCCAGCAGTCTAATCCTCCTTTCCCCCCTACAGGCTCCAGAAGCCCCCATCCTCCAGCCACCCCCATCACAGGCTCAGTGCTGGCTCCAGTGGCCTCCATCCTCCAGCTGCCTTTCCCCACCCCCAGCAAGCTCTTTGCCCAGCCCCCACTCACCAGGAGGCATGGAGAGCCACAAATGCAGGCTGGAGGACTCTGGGGGAGCAAGGGGTGGCTGCACAGCTGGAGGCTGGAGAGAAATGCTGGCTTCCTCTTCCAGGTGATACTTCTGTCTGGACCATGCCCATGTGTCCTGCCTGCTGCCCCGGGCTGCAGCTGAGCCTCTCTCTTAGTCCTGCTTTAAGTTTGCCAGCTCCCCTGGACCAGATGGGCTGGATGACTTTTCACCACACGGCAAGCGGTTCATCTGGGTCCAGGAGAGTTGGCAACCCCTGCCCACCCACAGCTTCTGCCCACAGCTTTCTCCTCTGTCCCCCAGGAGCAGCCACTCCACCAATGGGTGGGGGTGCTGGTGCTGGGCGGCATAGGGCACCAATACTGGTAGGAATGGCCTTGCCTTCTGAGGTATCTTCCAACCCCCATCTTCTATGATTTGGTGATAGCCTTTTCTTCCTTTAAAGAAAGAACATTTGGGCTAATGAAAAATGTAAGGCTATTTTAGTATTTGAATGGAATTTTAGAAGTAATTTTGTACTTTATGAACAACAAGAAGTCCTATGGTACTTTACAGACAAACAGATATTTTGGAGCATAAGCTTTTGTGGGCAAAGACCCGCTTCATCAGATGCATGAGTTGGGGGCGGGGTCTTCATAGGAGTATTTAAAGGGGTGGGGTCCAGTAAAAGGGAGGGCCAGAGCTGACAAGGTCTATTCAGTCAGAGTGGGAATGGCCCATTATCACTATTATACATCAAGAGAGGAGAAAAACCAAGTCAGATCAGTCAGGAGGGATGTAGCCCATTGTCAGATTGTAATGTGGAGGAGTGAACTTCCAGAGCAGAGAAACTGGTTTTGTAAGGGGCTCACCAGTCCCAGGCTCTGTAAATTGCAGTGGGGCATTGCTGGCACATGATGGCATATATTATATTTGTAGACGTACAGGTAAAGGAGCCCCAGATAGTATGGTTGATATTAGGTCCTGTGATGACCCCTCCTCTTTAAATACTCCATCTTCTTGTTGTTCTCAAAGATACAGACTAACATGGCTACCTCTCTAATACTTTGTACTTTATGTAATTTTTGGCCTCCAACTTAATCAGATCCTTTTTAATCAGATCTGTTTTCAACAACCAAAAGAGGCTGGAATTAAGTATTCATGAAGATGAAGGGTGGTTAGTGTCTGTCTCTCACTACACCTAAAAAGGCTTGACAAATGGAAGTGAGTACATCAAATGGGCTTGCAGAGGTCACTTTGCTGGGGAAAAGGAAATTTTTAAAAAGAACAAAATCACAGCTTTTCTGAAAAGGAATACTTGACTCTGAGCAGCTGTACTTTTGCCATACCATAGCTGTCAGACATTTCTGTTCAATGTATCCTAAATTACCCCCAAAGCGTCAAAAAAACTTGCCAAGCCATAGGAAAAAAGCTTCTGTCTGCTAATGAAACAGATGTTGCCCATATCAGGATCTTGACAGATATTATGGGCTTATCCTGAAAGCCTTTCATTTTTGAAACTTTTATGGAAATCAGCGGGTATATTGTATGCAATGGGCTTTGGGAGTCATTTTGGGTATGCTTAGCAGAGATGCCTGACAGACTATCATAGAATCACAGAAACATAAGATTGAAAAAAACCTCATGTAGTCATTGAGTTCCAAACCCTGCTAAAAGCAGGACCAATCCCTTCTAAATCATCCCAGTGGGTGCTTAGACAAGCCAGGATTTAAAACTCTCTAGGGATGGAGATTTCACCATCTCTCTAGGTAACACATTCCAGTGCTTCACCATCCTCCTGGTGAAATAGTTTTTCCTAATATCTAACCTAGACCTCCCGCCCTGCAACTTGAGACCACTGTGCCTCGTGTAATGATCTGTCACCACTGAGACCAGCCTCTGTCCACTTTCTTTAGAACCCCTTCTGTAGACTAAATAAGCCTAAATCCCTCAGCTTCTCCTCATAAGTCACGTGTCCAGCCCGCTAATCATTTTTTTTGCTCTGCACTGGACTCTCTCCAATGCATCCACATCCCTTCTGTGATGGGGAGAGGTTCCCAGAACTAGATACAATACTGCCATAAGAACATAAGAATAGCTGTACTGGGTCAGACCAAAGGTCCATCCAGCCCAGTAGCCTGTCTGCTGACAGCGTCCTATACCAGGCACTCCAGAGGGAGTGAACCAAACAGGTAATGATCAAATGGTGTCTCTCTTGCCATCCATCTCAGGCTTCTGACAAACATAGGCAAGGGACATCATTCCTTACCCATCTTGGCTAATAGTCATTAATGGACCTAACCTCCACGAATTTATCTAGCTCTTTTCAAAACCCTGTTACAGTCCTAGCCTTCACAGCCTCCTCTGGCAAGGAGTTTTACAGGTTGACTGTGCACTGGGTGAAGAAGAACTTCTTTTTATTTATTTTAAACCTGCTGCCCATTAATTTCTTTTGTTGTCTCCTCGTTCTTATATTATGGGAACAACTTTTACTTATTCACTTTCTCCATACCACTCATGATTTTATATAGCTCTCTCATATTCCCCCCCCTTAGCCTCCTCTTTTCTAAGTTGAAAAGTTCTAGTCCCTTTAACCTCTCTTCATAAGGGACCCATTCAAAATCCCTAATCATTTTAGTTGCCCTTCTCTGAACTTTTTCTAATGCCAATATATCTTTTTTGAGATGAGATGACCACATCTGTACACAGTATTCAAGATGTGGGTGTAGCATAGTTTTATATAAAGGCAATAATATATTATCCATCTTATTCTCTATTGCTTTTTCAATGATTCCTAACACCCTGTTTGCTTTTTTTGACTGCCACTACACACTGCACGGATGTTTACAGAAAACAATCCATGATGACTCCAAGATCTGTTTCCTGATTAGTTGTAGCTAAATTAGCCCCCATCATATCATATGTATGAAACAGAAGAAGAAAGTATGGATCATGCCAGACACATGGAAGGCAATCGATAATAGATGTACCTTAAAGAAGAAACTCACTGATGCCAAATCAGAAAGACTGAAATAAAGACACCAGCAGCAATACAAAGAAGTTGACCAGCATGTCAAGAAACTTGTGAGAGCTAATGAGAGAACTCCTATAAAAGAACAAGCAGCACAAGCTGACTCGAAGAAAGCTAGGGAAGATTTTTAAAATCACCAAGCTTGTTTGCAGTAAGTATCATGCTACTATAATAGTAATCGAGTGCTACATTTCTGCTGCTTTGTTATGCTAGTACAAGACAAACAAGGAAATCTACTTACAAAAAGTCATGGACAAGCAGGAAAATCTACTTGCAACAGAGAAGGAACAACAGGCTCGTTGGGCAGAATACTTTCAGAAGGCAATATTCTAGAAGCAGAAACAGAACTTGACATACATATTGCTCCACCAAAAACGGAAGAAATTAGCATGGCAATAAGATCCTTAAAGAATGGTAAAAGCTCCAGGACACAACAACCTCAATGCTGAATTGTTCAAGGCAGACCCAGAATTTGCAGCCACTATTCTTAGACCCCTCTTTACTGCAACATGGGAAGGGAAGCAGAAGCCAGAGGAATGGACAAATAGAATTATTGTGAAGATACCCAAGAAAGGAGCACTCAATGACTGTAACAACTGGCACAGCATCAATCTCCTCTCAGTGTGAAGCAAGATCCTCACTAAGATGATTATTCAGTGGATCTCAGATGCTGTTGACAACTCAGTGGAGAAAGAACAAGCTGGGAAGAAAGGAAAGGAAGTGGGTGTGTAGATCAAATTTTGTACTGCATAACATCATTAAGCAATGCATTGAATGGCAGAAGCCATTGTTCATCAACTTTATTGATTTCGAAAAAGCCTTCAGCAGCATTTGTAGGGATAGTCTTTGGCATATTCTGAGAGCATATGGAATACCACAACAAGCAGTACAGCTCATCAAGAGTTTTTATAACAATTTCACATGCAGCATGGGAAACAACGCTCTGCACTTCAAAGTTAAGACTGGAATAAAGCAGGAATGTGTCATGTCTCTGATGCTTTTTAACTCATAGACTTGGTTATGCAGCAATACAATAGAAGATGAGCTAAGAGGCATCAGATGGTCCATCTTTTCCACACTAGAGAACCTTGATTTTGCAGATGACCTCCTGTTGCTCTCCCATACACATTGCCATATGCAAGAGAAGACAGATTGACTCTGCTCCTTCAGAAAACAGGTCAGACTAAGAGTTAGCCAGAAGAAGACAGAAGTCATGACCCTAAACCTTGAGGCACCAGCATCAGTTAAGATCAATGGCCACAACCTATCTGCCACAGAGAGCTTTATGTACTTGGGTAATATCGTCAGACAAGATGGAGGTGTCAGAGGCAATACCAGAGCAGACTCAGTAAAGACAGAAATGTCTTCATGGGTCTGAAGGCTGTATGGAAGTCGTCACAGTACAGCATCGATACCAAACTGAAGTTTTATCAGAGCTGTGTTTTACCAATATTATTATATGGATCAGAATGCTGGTGGATGACAGAGTATGACCTTGAAAAATTGTCGACCTTTCACACTGAAAGCCTTCAAAGGATCCTTTGTATTTTTTCCCCATGAATAATTTCAAATCAGGACCTGCTTTCACGGTGCAAGCAAGATGACATGGCCACCATCTTTATGAAAAGATGCTGGAGATGGTCTGGGCATGTGCTCAGGAAAGAGAGAAGTTCCATTACAAAGACTGCTGTGCACTGAACCCCTGAAAAAGGATGACCCAAGACAACAAGGTGCTGGATTGTTGAAGTAGAAATGAAGAGCATGAATCACACTTGAGTCACTGTTGAGAGGCTGGCCAGTCACAGACAGAAGTGGAGGGCCTTTATACTGACCTACATGCCAGTAGGTGTAAAGGGTAGTGATGATAATGATGGTGATGATGATGATGATGATATTGTGTGTATAGTTGGGGTTATTTTTCCAATGTCCAATACTTTACATTTATCCACATTAAATGTCATTTGCCGTTTTATTGCCAATCACTTAGTTTTGTGAGATCTTTTTGAAATTCCTCATGGTCTGTTTTGGTCTTCAATATCTTGAGCAGTTTACTATCATCTGCAAACTTTGCCACTTCTCTGGTTACCCCTTTCTTCAGATCATTTATGAATAAGTTGAATAGGATTGATCCTAGGACTGACCCTTGGGGAACACCACTCGTCACCCCTCTCCATTCTGAAAATTTACCATTAATTCCTACCCTTTGTTTCCTGTCTTTTAACCAGTTGTCAGTCCATGAAAGGATCTTCCCTCTTAACCCGTGACTATTTAATTTATATAAGACCTTTCAGTGAGGGACCTTGTCAAAGACTTTCTGAAAATTAAGTATGCTATATCTACTGGATCCCCCTTGTCCACATGTTTGTTGACCTCTTCAAAAAACTCTAATAAATTAGTCACAGAGCCATGTTAGTCTGTATCTTCACAAAACAATAAAGCAGTCATGTAGCACTTTAAAGACTAACAAAATAATTTATTAGATGATGAGCTTTCCTGGAGCAGACTATTCCAGATCTGAAGAAGTGGGTCTGCCCCAAGAAAGCTCTTCACCTCATAAATTATTTTGTTAGTCATGTGGTGGAGTCAGTCTCATTCCTGGGCCCCAGGTCCTCTGTTTAGTCCACTGGCCCCACCGTATGAACCACGTTACTCTTGTTGGGGCAGGGGGCAGTCTGGGGAGGAATCTGGTCCCCACCCACTCACTCCAGGTTCCAGCCCAGGGACCCTGGACAGCCGCTTTCCGTGGTGGCTGACTCACTTCGCCCTGGCCCCTGCAGCTCCTCTCCCTGGGCCACTTCCCCCAGACGCTTCTCCCTGGTATCCCCTTCCTCGAGCGGTAGATGTGACAGCAAGTCCCCTCCTTAGTTTGGCTCCTTCAGCTGACCAGTTCCTCCAAGTCTCTGGTGAGGCTCCAGGACCCTCCTAGGTTGGGGCAGTACAGCCCCCCGGGTTGCTGAGGCTCCTCTCCTCTTTCGTGGCCCCAGGTGTTTCTCTCAGTCTCCTTCCTTCTCCTCACTTGTCTCCCAAACTCTCCTTCACCACCCTCCCCTTGCCCTGCGTGGAGGAGAGCTTATAAATGTAGCCCTGAGCAGGATCAGCTGGCCCTAATTGATTTAGGGCAGCCTTCCCCTCAGCTGTTCCTACTTTGGTTGCCAGCTCTGTCTCAGCTCTCCTCTTACTCCTGCCTCCCCTCTCCTGGCCCCAGCCTGCCACAGTCATTTAAGTGCTACATAGTTGCTTTTTTCTAATAGATTAGTAAGGCATGAGCTCCCTAAACAGAAACTGTGCTGACTGTTTTCTAACAAGTTTTTTTTCTTCTATGTGGCTGACAAATTTATTTTTTACTAGTGTTTCAACTAATTTGCCCAGTATTGCCATTAAACTTACTGGTCTACAATTGCCAGGATCGCCTCTAGAACCCTTTTTAAATATTGGTGTTACATTAGCTATCTTCCAGTCATTGGGTACAGAAGCTGATTTAAAGGATAGGTTACAAACCACAGTTAAAAGTTCCGCAATGTCACATTTTGAGTTCTTACAGAACTCTTGGGAGAATGCCATCTGGACCCTGTGACTTGTTACTATTAAGTTTATCAATTAGATCCAAACCTCCTCTATTGACATTTCAATCTGGGACAATTCCTCAGATTTGTCACCTACAAAGGACAGCTCAAGTTTGGGAATCTTCCTAACATCCTCAGCCATGAAGACTGAAGCACAGAATTCACTTAGTTTCTTCACAATGACTTTACTATCTTGGAGTGCTAATTTTGTGTCTTGATCTTCCGGGGGCCCCACTGCTTGTTTAGCAGGCTTCCTGCTTGTGATGGACTTTAAAAATATTGTTACTACTTTTTGAGTTTTTGGCTAGCTGTTCTTCAAACTTTGGCTTTTCTTATTTCCTTTTTACACTAAATTTGGCAGTGTTTATGCTCCTTGCTATTTTCCTTACTAGGATTTGACTTCTGCTTTTTAAAAGATGCCTTTTTATCTCTCACTGCTTCTTTTAAATGGTTGTCAAGTCATTGTGGCTGTTTGTTTTGGTCTTTTACTGTGTTTTTAAATTTGGTATATACATTTAAGTTGGGCCTCCATTATGGTGTCTTTGAAAAGTTTCCCTGCAGCTTGCAGGGATTTTACTTTATTCAGTGAACATTTCAATTTCTGTTTAACTAACCTCGTCATCTTTGCATAGTTCCCCTTCCTGAAAGTAAATGCCACAGTGTTGGACTCCTGAGATGTTCTTCCCACCATAGCAATGTTAAATATTATTATATTACGCTCACTATTTCCAAGTGATCCAGTTATAGTTACCTCTTAGACCAACCATATCCTGCACTCCACTCAGGACTAAATCAAGAATTGCCTCTCCCCTTGCGGATTCCTGTACCAAATTCTCCAAGAAGCAGTAATTTAAGGTATTGAGACATTTTATCTCTGCATCTTGGCCTAAAGTGCCATGTACCCAGTCAATATGTTGATAATTGAAATCTTCTGCTATTACTGAGGTTGTTTTTCTTATTTTGTTAGCCTCTCCAATCTCCGTTAGCATTTCATAGTCACTATCACTGTCCTGGTCAGGTGGTCAGTAATATATTCCTACTGCTATATTCTTATTAGAACATGGAATTACTATCCACAGAGATTCTATGGAACATTTTGATTCATTTAAGATTTTTACTTCATTTGATTCTACATTTTCTTTCACATATGCTGCCTATCCACCACTCACATGACCTATTCTGGCCTTCCAATATATTTTGTACTGTGGTATGATTGTGTTCCATTGATTGTCCTCATTCCACCAGATTTCTGTGATGCCTATTATATCACGCTAGTTCATCCATCTTATTATTTATACTTCTAGTATTTGTATAGAAGCACTGTTAAAAGTTCTCACTGTTTATTTTCACATAATTTCTTTTCCTTCTTTTCAGATTAGCTAAAAGTAGGGAAAGAAAATTACATACAGCTCTGATGTGCAAAGTTAGAAAATTCAATTCTGGATTAATGATGAGTCTAAGGGCAAGAAACACTTGCTACACCCTATTGGATATTGAGGAATTCCAGCTTTCCAGAGAAAGGTGTAGCATCTCTGAGCATTCCTGGCAAATCACAAGATTTTGAAGGTTAAAATTACAAGAGTGAAAGCAGCATTTGTATATAAAGCCACTAGAGGATTAGACATTTAAAAATAAAACAGAGACAACTACAGAACTCCAAAATATGTTCTGAAGTATTATCTCAAAAATGGGTCACAGTGTAACTACATAATAATGTGTATTGTCTAAAAGTTTCTTTGTACTCATAACAAGGTTCTGAGAACAATCTTGATACAATGATAATACGAAATAATGATAACACACTCATGGCTTTACCACATGAGTAATGCAGCCACCACAATCTAATGCCAACAAAAGCTCTGTATCTCCACATGCCATGATGCATTCTCTCTATACACATACTGGATACATTATATATATATATATATATATATTATGTCAACATTTCTACTCTACCACTAAAACATTGATCAGATCACTTAAAACCTCTGGTGTCTAGAAATCTTAAGTGACTAAAGGATGGAATGTAAATGGGGCTTCAGAAAGTCAGAAAGAAGTTGCTTACAGAAAAAAAACTGACTGGAAATTAGTCCATAGAAATCACTAAGTGTCAGTGGAAAGTAAAATAAATTACTGTGAAAAACACAGAGAAAGTATTTGGGTTTTCAAAAATGGGAACTTAGTGATCACATTGAAAAATCATGCACGCAGTAAGCAAAGGACAAAAACCAGATTACTTTAATTTGATAAATCACACAATGTTTTGATTGATCAATATTAATTATATAGATAGCAGCTTCTGTTTGGCTTTGCCATCTCTGTGTCCATTCTCTCCCTTGCATTCCAAGAGAGGTCTGAAACATTTTAGAGGGTCCAAAACCGTAGGCTGACTATTCTGAAAATGAAAGATGTTTGCTTTTATGCCATGTCTTTTTCTGATCATTTATATTACTGTTTCAGGTTTTAGATTTCATGCTTTGCTGTCTGAAGCTGATCCTTTCTGTGGTCTGGGTAAGGTTCATGGAATGATGTGTTTTCATCAGCCTATGTCTAGTTCTGCCAGCTGAGAACATTACTTTGTATGAGAGCACTTTACAAAGTACTGCTTATTTTCTTCTCACTAAATATATCTTCAAAAACTGTTGGGGGCTCAAGGTATGTTAGCAAAGCTACACCACCAATTCCATAATTCCTGCTGCAGTGTAAGCCCATTAATGTCAAAAAAAAAAAAAGCCATGCTTAAGGTTAAGTACGTTTATGGAAAAAGCATTCAGTGGTTAACTGGTCTGACTTTTGAACAAAGAGAAGGGAAAAAGAAACATGGCACGGTGATTGAAACCAAAGTGTTCAACAGTTCAGATGTAACACACTAAAAATTAGTTAGAAATACAAGATTTACGTCTACACGTGAAGCCTACATCGAAGTAGCTTATTTCGATGTAGCAACATCAAAATAGGCTATTTCAATGAATAACATCTACACGTCCTCCAGGGCTGGCAACGTTGACGTTCAACATCGACGTTGCGCAGCACCACATCAAGATAGGCACTGCGAGGGAACGTCTACACGCCAAAGTAGCACACATCGAAATAAGGGTGCCAGGAACAGCTGCAGACAGGGTCACAGGGTGGACTCAACAGCAAGCCGCTCCCTTAAAGGGCCCCTCCCAGACACAGTTGCACTAAACAACACAAGGTCCACAGAGCCGACAACTGGTTGCAGACCCTGTGCATGCAGCATGGATCCCCAGCTGCAGCAGCAGCAGCCAGAAGCCCTGGGCTAAGGGCTGCTGCCCACGGTGACCATAGAGCCCCACAGGGGCTGGAGAGAGAGCGTCTCTCAACCCCTCAGCTGATGGCCGCCATGGCGGACCCTGCTATTTCGATGTTGCGGGACGCGGATCGGCTACACGTGCCCTACTTCGACGTTCAACTTCGAAGTAGGGAGCTATTCCCATCCCCTCATGGGGTTAGCGGCTTCGATGTCTTGCCGCCTAACGTCGATGTTAACATCGAAATAGCGCCCAACACATGTAGCCATGACAGGCGCTATTTCGAAGTTAGTGCCGCTACTTCGAAGTAGCGTGCACGTGTAGACACGGCTTAGATTAGATAATTTGTCTATCTAGTGTGGAGCCATGCTTCTGACAATAGTTATGGTCTAAAATTTTGGAGTATCGGAGGGGTAGCCATGTTAGTCTGGATCTGTAACAGCAACAAAGGGTCCTGTGGCACCTTATAGACTAACAGAAAAGTTTTGAGCATGAGCTTTCGTGAGCACAGACTCACTTCATCAGATGCTGGTCTTGGAAATCTGCAGGGCCAGGTATAAATAAGCCAGAGCAAGGGTGGGGTTATAACAAGGTTAGCTCAGTCAGCAAGGGTGAGGCTTACTACCAGCAGTTGATGTGGAGGTGTGAACACCAAGGGAGGGAAAGCTGCTTTTGTATTTAGCCAGCCATTCACGGACTTTGTTTAAGCCTGAGCTGAGGGCGTCGAATTTGCAGATGAATTGTAGCTCAGAAATTTCTCTTTGGAGTCTGGTCCTGAAATGTTTTTGCTGTAGGATAGCTACTTTTAAGTCTGCTACTGTGTGGCCTGGGAGATAGAAGTGCTCTCCTACGGGTTTTTGTATATTGCCATTTCTGATATCTGATTTGTGTGCGTTTATTCTTTTACGTAGAGACTGTCCAGTTTGTCCGATGTATATAGCAGAGGGGCACTGCTGGTGCATGAAGGCATAAATTATATTGGTAGATGTGCAGCTGAATGAACCCACGATGGTGTGGCTGATCTGGTTAGGTCCTGTAATGGTGTTGCTGGTGTAGATATGTGGGCAGAGCTGGCAACGAGGTTTGTTGCATGGATGGGTCCCCGAGTTAGAGTGAATGTGGTGTGGTGTATAGTTGCTGGTTAGGATTTGCTTCAGGTTGGCAGGTTGTCTGTGGGCAAGGACTGGTCTGCCTCCCAAGGCCTGTTAAAGTGGGGGATCATTGTCCAGGATGGGTTGTAAATCCCTGATGATGCGCTGTAGAGGTTTTAGCTGAGGACTGTAGGTGATGGCTAGTGGTGTTCTGTTGGTTTCTCTCTTGGGCTTGTCCAGATCAACTGCTGGTAGTAAGCCTTAACCTTGCTTCTTGAAACTGCAATACCCACCTGAGGTAGTGAAAAAACAGATCAACAGAGCCAGACATGTGCCACAAAGCCTCTTAGTACAGGACAAGCCCAGAGAGAAACCAACAGAACACCACTAGCCATCACCTACAGTCCTCAGCTAAAACCTCTACGGCGCATCATCAGGTCCCTTCCAGTTCTAGGAGATGGGTATCTCCAATCTCTTCTGTGCAATGACTGTGTTCTCCACCAGCCATCCATTGAGGGTCCCACCTCCCATCATTGCATGTGATCCCTGAAAATAACGCAAGGGCCCAGACTGAATTGTAAAGCTAGAAGAAAGAGGATAGAAAAGTCTAGGAAAAAAGAATTTTTGACTTTCCCATTCACTACACAGATGTTGCCAACATGGGTGATGTCAGTGAAAATATCACACCCTGAACTTATAACATAAACAGGAATCTCAATTAGACCTCCTGCCCCATGTTTCTGAGGGGGTCAAAGCATGAAGACAGATAGCAGATATTAGCAAAAAGACTGTATAACTGAAGTATAAAACCAGAAGGTGTCTTCAATGGACAGCCAGCTCCCAAAAATATTTTTGGCGGGGTGTGGTGGGGTGCTGTGGTTTGCGGCTGCTGAAGTAGTCCCCCCAACTATCTTAGCTGCCGTGGAAGACTGCCCCATGGCGGCAGCAAGCCCCAGTGGTGCTGCGATCTGTTGGGCTAAGCAAAGTGCAGAGATCAACTTGGCGACATGTGGACAGTGTGCAGAGCTACTTCTGACTCATTGTCCCTCCCCTCACAAAGAAAATGGAAGGTAAGCATTTTGGAGGGTTTTGCTCAGGCTCCCTCACGAGGTGAAATTTCACCCAAATCTCTTTAATAAAGTTTAGCGCGTATGATATAATCTTCACCAAGCATTATACAAAATAATTACTCCTCTGTGAGCTAGTTGTTCATTATCCACATCTCATATGTCTGTACTGAGCCAGTCTTGCCAGATAAAAAGGAGGAACTCATGCCTCATATACCAACCAGCTCTGTGGTAGTTCAAGCTTAAAGGAAAGCAGCAGTGATTTTTCACTACAGTATTGTGGATGATGAAAGAAACATTCACCAGGAAACTGAAAAACCCTGTATTTTAAAAATACCTCACAGTGGTTCAAATACTCAATTCATATGAACCAGGAAGCAATGTAATCCTTGGTGGTGGCCATTTTGATGGTAATTCCAACAATGATATTTCTGAAAACAGGATGATCCGAGCAGCAACTGGTAAGAACCAGCAACGGATTTGCATACTACTACTAGCTACATTCTGTATTTTAATCAAGACTTTTGGAAATCCCTTGCTGCTCTCTGCAGCCCTAATGCAGCTTTCTGTGTCAGATCTTTGTCTCGAATTATATTATGAGGCTCACAATATAACTTCCTGCTTCAATTCATATGTTTACAGTTTTTATATTGTATATGCACAGGTACGTAAATTTGAAAGCATCAACAATAACAGTAATTTTTCTTCAGTGATTTGGGCCTCTATTCATGAAAACAATCATGCTTAACTTTAAGCATATGCTTAAATCATATGCCTTCAATCGAGCATATGCATATGTACTTTGCTGAATCAGAGCTTCAGTAAAATAAAATTCAACAGTGGCTCAAATAACTGACATATTTTATGTGTAACTTTAGTTTTTCTTTAATATCATCGTTGTCATCATCATTATCAAAGCAAATCTAAAGGGATATAACATCTTTATATTGCTGCCTGGATCAATCTCCATCTAGGTCCTTAAGATTGTCTGGCTGGATGTTCAATCTGCGTCCATTATTGGCAATCTTATTGCACTGCTAAAGTTTTGGTGTCCATGTTCATTAATGTTCTTTACAGTTCATTGGTCTTCCAGTCTAATAATATGGCCATACCAAGAAATCTAGCAAAACCAAACCAGTGCTGATGGATACATTTAGTTGCTTACGCTACCAATATCCTCAATGTTGATCTTGTTCTGCCAGCTATTATGGAGCCTCTTATGAAGACAACGAGAACGAAAAATGTCAGTCTGCTCTTTTTTTTCAGCCTTCCTCATCACCCATGCTTCTGTGCAGTGCAAAAGACCTTGTATAAATGAGGTTCTGTAGATTTCTAACTTCATAGTATGCATGACGGTCTGACACCTCCAGATCACTAAACAGTCATTAATATTATTACACAATAAAAATGGTAAATATGTCCCTGTTATTTTAACAGATGTCCATCTTTTCTTTTTCTTTGTCATTTTTGTTAACAGGAAAATAATTCCATTTGAAAGAGGAAAGGTTAGTTGAGCTCCAGCCCACTTGAGAACTCCAAATTAACTTCAGCTGGGCCTTAATGCTTCCTAGGAAAATATCAAGACCAAAAATGGCATATTGAAAGGAGAAAAATCCAAACCAAATTTATAAAACACACCTCATGAACCTATTTAAAGTATATTATCATTACCTTTAATATAGTTCTCTGGCGAATGGGACTTCTCTTACTTTATATTTTTGGATTAGTGTGTAACAGCTGGCCCCAATTCCACTGCAGCCCAATATATGAGTCATTTAGGATGAATGATAAAATGGGGCCCTGGTAGAAGTTTGAGTGTGGGCAGTAATCATGTTACTACTGAATTACATTTTGCATTTCCCAAATGCACTATTTGATTTCTGTCATAATAATACTGAAACGTTAACAGTGATAAATCAATTTTTCAGCACAAAGTTTGTTCTATAGGATATGAATGCCATTCATCTCAAAAAGAAATTCAGTACACCAATGTCCTAAATTTACTAAAAATTAAGACCCTCAGTTTACTTACTACAGTCTGAATAACGATAAATTAATAAATTAATTACCTCTAGACATAGGAGCTCTATCCAGAAACTGTAGCCAGATGTCAGGTAGTTTTTGGTA
The DNA here is from genome assembly GCF_033958435.1 of Carettochelys insculpta. NCBI lineage: Eukaryota > Metazoa > Chordata > Testudines > Carettochelyidae > Carettochelys > Carettochelys insculpta. Next base: position 80,974,514 of record NC_134139.1, on the reverse strand, counting down.
TCAATACTGGCTTTATATATTGTGATGAGCCTGCCAAGAGGGAGAGGGATTGTAGAAGTACATATTCGAGAAAATACAGATCATTGTAAATACATGTGTGGCAAACATGAAACCATTTGTGTGGATGTTATTTCTGTTTTGCTTTCTGTAGGCCAAAATACTTTTTCTTCTTTGTTATATCCTGCAGTAATCCTGAAAAGTGCAAGTCTCATTGTCTAGCTAGGATTCTTGAGTGAAAGGGATCTGAACATTAGAGAACTTAGAAGGAATGGTTTGTTCTTTCTGCAGAAGAGTTACTGAATAATGAATAAAAACAACGAGAAGTCCTGTGGCACTGTATACACCATTTTTTGGAGCATAAGCTTTCGTGGGCAAAGACAAGCGGGTCTTTGCCCACAAAGATTATGTTCCAAAATACCTGTTAATCAGTAAGGTGCCACAGGACTTCTTGTTTTTGAAGATACAAATTAACTCAGCTACCCCTCTGATACTTGAATAATGAATGACACTACCAAAGAGCAAATGAGCTGATACTACAGTGGCTGATGATTTGTTACAGCTATCTTATCTTAACCAAAAACAGTCCAGTAGCACTTTAAAGACCAACAAAATAATTTCTTAGGTGATGAGCTTTCGTGGGACAGACCCACTTCTTCAGACCATAGCCATACCAGAACAGTCTCAACATTTAAGGCACAGAGAACCAAAAATAGTAATCAAGACTGACAAATCAGAACAACATTATCAAGGTGAGCAAATCAGAGATTAGAGGGGCAGAATGGGGCGGGGGAGTCAAGAATTAGATTAAGCCAAGTATGCCAAAGAGCCCCTAGAAAGACTTAAAAAATTCCCATGTTGGTTCGAACCACGTGTTAATGTGTCAAATTTGAATATAAAAGAGAATTCAGCAGCCTCTCTTTCCGAAGTAATGTGAAAATTCCTCTTCAGTAAAACGCAGACTTTCAGGTCATTAACAGAATGGCCCACTCCATTAAAGTGGTCACTCACTGGTTTGTGCATCAGGAGTGTTTTTATGTCTGTTTTATGCCCATTAATTCTTTGTCTAAGAGAGTTTGAAGTCTGTCGAATATACAAAGCATCTGGGCATTGTTGGCACATAATGGCATATATGATGCTAGCTGAGGAACATGAGAATATGCCCGTGATTCTGTGAATAACCTGGTCAGGTCCAGTGATGGTATCTCCAGAATAGATATGTGGACAAAGTTGGCAATGAGCTTTGTTTCAAGGAAAAGTTCCAGGACTGGTGTTCCTGCAGTATAGACTGTGGTTGTAGGTAGAATCCTCATAAGGTTGGGAGATTGTCCGTAAGAGAGAACAGGCCCGTCACCTAGGGCCTTCGGGAGTGTGGCATCCTGATTAAGGATAGGTTGTAGGTCTTTCGTAATGCTTGTATGTTTGCTTCCTTCTGCAATGATAATGGCTAGTCTGTCAGGGAGCTGCTACTTAATGGAAATGCTTGCAGCATGGAATTTCTAAAACTAGAACCAGACCCCAAATGCCTTACAACTGGAGGATATTGTGAAATTTGACCTTAGAACTGTTGTTTGGGGAAAAAGATAGGTTAGTAATTGGATGGCTGGTTGAACAAAAACATGGGTTTTGACTAAGGGAATTTAGCTAACTCTTCTTTCAAAGCAGTTAACTGTTAATATTTTGGACAGAGAGGAACAATTTAATTGTTTTAGGCACAGACATGCTGTGCTATCCCCTATCACACTATAAAGAGGTACAATCAGGGAGAGGCCTGTTTTAGGAAAGTTTTAGGAGTGAGCTCCAAGACAGGATTTTTAATATTTTTATTTGGTGTAAATTATCAGCTAACACATAAAAAGGGGGCTGCAATGGTTTAGTATGTATTTTAAGTTTATTATATATGTTTAACCTTTTATTCATTAAATTAAAGTGGAGGTTATATATAATCTTCCAATTTATTTAATGAGAAAGGAAAACCTCTCATAGCACTTTGGTAGCAAACACAGTAGGAGGTTAAATATACAGTACTGAGTTAAATTTATTCTCGATGTTACCCTTTTGATATCAGAGGGTTTAAACTGGGGCTACAATGGTATTTGGCTCTCTTGCTTGCATTAGAGAGATGATATTATTGGCACAAACCAGGAGAAAGCCCAATTCTTTTCTTAGGCTATGTCTATACTAGAGGGTTTTTTGACAAACCGGGAAGTCCCTGACGGTGGACTTCCCCATACCAAACTGATTTCCTGCCAAGCAGTAGCTGTTGGGGGTGGCAACCTTCCTCAGGGTGACTGCAACCTGCTCCTCCATGGGGATGGTAGGCTGCATCTGAGTGCCCTGTCTCTGGAGGGTGGGGGCAAGCCAGGCACAGATCTCCAGGAAAGTGGCCTTCCATGTGTGGAAGCTCTGGAGCCACTGCTGGGTCATCCCACTGCCCCATGACCAGCTGGTCCCACCGGTCAGAACTGGTGCGGTGCCTCCAGATCCACCTGTGCACTCAGCAGGGGGGTGCAGGTACGACCGTTTGGTAGCAATGGTGAGCTCCTCAGAGGTGGCGTCAGGCTCACCTTCCCTGAGAAAGAGGAGGATGGCCGTCAGGAGGTGCAGAAGGTGTGAAAACATGTCTGCGTGGGGCCAGCATATGTCCCAGTGTTGCACTGGCATCAGTGCTTGCTGGAAAGAGCTGTGTCTCCCAGGAAGCATGGAAGCTCTAGCAGCTGTGCTGTCCCTCATGGAGGCTGGCACACCTCAGCATAGGCAGGGAGGATGTGTCTCACCAGGACTCCCGGAAGGAAATGCTGACCTGTGACCTTGTCTGTTATGGTTCTGTGCGGCCATTTTGTCAAGAGAGCGGCTGGGCAGTCTGGCTGCTCTCTGTGGACAGAGTGGATTGAAAGAGTGAACTACTCTGCAGTCTGGATGCAATCTGTCAATGGAAGTTTTGTCAGAAGATACCTTCCAACAAAAACATCTGTCAACAAACCGCTCCTATCTAGACATAGCCTTACTGAGTGGTAGGGGGAGGCCTCAGATTCTAAGACCATATCCTGAATATTAAATATTTAATTTGACTGAGACGCATTTAAGCTCCTAAACTCTGGAGAGGTATGTCTACACTGCAGACTTACTCCGGAATAGCTTATTCCAGAGTTATTATTCCAAAATAAGCAGAATAATGTGTCCACACTACAGAGAAGTTCCAAAATAAGCAAAACTTATTCCAAAATCATGTGTTCACACACAGTAGAGCCTATTTTGGATTTGAGCCCCTGGAAGCTATTTTTCTCTGTTCTGTTCTTTCTCAGTTCTTCTCCAGAATCTGATGAAGTGGGTCTTTTCCACAAAAGCTCATTACCTAATAAATAAAATTGTTAGTCTGTGAGGTACTACAGGACTGCTTGCTTTATTTTGCATAATTAAATATTTTCTCACTGGCTATGTATCCTAAAGCATCACATTACTAAATATTTACACAAGTGCCACACCAATAATTATCAATATCAATAGCATCTTCCAAAACATGAACATTTTATCTAAAATATTTGTAAGCACCAGTGAGAACTAAAACATGTTTACCTTATGTGCTAGGGGGTTGCCCTAACCTTTTATTTATTGATTGATTGATTGATTGTCTCTCCTCACTCATATTTTACCCGGTGAACTTGCTGGCCTATTGTCTTACTTATTTTAAGCAATAAAATTTGGGGCCTACTACATTTCAACACTTCTATATAAGAAGGATTGTCTCTATAAGCTATATTACAACTGGAGTGGAATGGCTTATATCTGACTATGGATGGTTAATTATAAATAAACATAAATATATAAAAGGTTCTGTGCTGGTTCACATTATTGATCCTTCCCCTATGAAAAGTACTTCATAGTAAAACAATGAGAGGGAATAGTAGCAAAAAGATCACAAACGTCATATTTCATGTATTTTGAATAAGTTCTTTGCTATTTTTCTAACATTATTTCTTTTTCATGAGGGAAATTTAGAGCCTAGCGATCACTTTCAACTCACCTGCTTTTGCTAAAAATAATATTTTGGACTGTTGAGTAGATCCCAGTTTAGCTTTTACAACAGGAAGTAGGTTGTAAAGACCTGAAAGGGCCAAATATTGCTCTTGAAAAGGGGTTCGTGACATTCTGAAGGGGCCTAGTCTGTCTTCCACTACTACCACCACCCAGTGAGCCAAACATGCCTCTGTGTGCATGCGCGTGTGCGTGTGTGTGTGTGTGTGTATTCCAGCTGTGCTTTCTTGGGAATAGGTGTAGCACTATAACATCATCACAAGTACTCAGACAGAATGCAGCACTGAACAGTTGGTACTAGGTCTGCATTACATTGTACAGGTTGTACCTCCCTCATCTGGTACCCTTGGGAACAGAGTGGTCCCAATCAAGGGGATTTGCCAGATGAGGGGAGCTCAGGCTGCCCTGCGAGGTGGGGAGGGGCAGTTGGGGGGGACCTGCTGGCCGGGCTCCCCTCCTGGCTGCTGCAGGCTCCCTACCCACAGGTTGCCTATGGGAGGGGAGTCTCCACTATGGCCAAGCTCCCCACCATGGGGTTGCTGGGCTTGCCTGCCCTTGCCAGGTTTCTCATAGCTGTGGGGCTTCTGGCAGGGTCTGTGCCCCAGCCACCTTCCCATCTTGGGCTGCCAGGCTCCCTAGCCCCAGCCAGGATTCCCACTGCCATGGGACTGCTGGTGGGGCTCTGCAACACAGGCTGGGCTCCCCATACTGGGGCTCCCTGCACCGGGGCTGCCAGCGGGGCTCCCCAGAGCCAGGTGTCACTGGAGCTGCCTGCCACCAACCAGGGCTCCTCAAGCATCTGGAGCTCTCTCATCCAGGCACTCTCTGGCCCAGCAACATCTGTGGTCCTTCCAGACAAGGGATGTTGCCAGACAAGAGTTTCAAAGTGCATTTGCATTTTGTCCTGGGCATTCTTTACAGGTAGAGCTTTCTGATTCCATTTCAAAGCTGACTTCCCAGGAATCTCTTGCACTGCAGCTACTCCTTTCCCCCTAATGCTAGCATGGGGTGGGTGCAGATTGCCAGTCATTGCATCGGTAGGGGTGAATTTGGCCTACGCTGCCAACAGATGACACATCAGCCAGAGATAGATGAAAGCTGACAAAAGACGCCAGGGGTTCTGTTGAGCAGTAAAGCACATAAGAGTTTCAAAAATATGAAAAGAAAGGAAACAATTTCTAGAGACACATTTAGCTTTTACTGGAAACTTCTTTCCCTCCCCCCCCTTTTTTTTTTTTCACAGAGAGGGGGACTGAAGCAGAGAGAATGGAAAATAATATCCTATTTATGGCTTGCTCCCTAAAACTCTTTTTGGACAAACTTCATCTTTACTCTTTTTGTCCCCTTTAAGCTTTGAAATTGACGCTGTCCTCAGCAGTGTTAAGGCGCATCTGCGCTTTCATGACCATCCCAGCACAATCTGCGTGGATCAGCACAAAAGAACCCAAACATATAGAGTACGCAGGCCTCGGAGCAGGGGTGAGCTGCCAAAAACTGAACTCTGTGCTCGAGATTCAATAGCCCTATAAGTATGTGGTCAAAAGAGGGGGGAGGGTAATGCATTCCTAATGAAATACATATTTTAGAACTTAAATTAATAGGTTTTTAGTTACATTGTGGTTCAGAGACGAGTAGATGTGGAACAACTGCTTACACAGACATAAAACAGTCTCCCTCTGCCTCTCTCCGGGTCCCTTAGGATGCGGTTGGGCAGATGGATGCACATATGTGCGGAGGAATCCTCAACAAAAAGCCTAGGAAGAAAGACAAAGGGAAGTATTTATGTAGCTGAAATGTAATTAAATTCTCAAGCCATGAGGCTGACAGCCTGCCAGCACACATTTGCTGGCTATATTATTTGTAAGAATCGTATTTTTAAACGTTTTGTCAAGGATACCTGGAACAGCGGGGAAAGCACTTTTGTGCTTTTATGCACAAATTGAAATAACTACATAATAATAAAGAGCCACACTGACTTAGGAATGTTCAAAGATCTTCAATTTTTTTTTTTTAAGTGCTGCAGATCTCGCCCGTGTGCTATATATTTGGGACAGTTTGTGTATCTGTCTGTCAGGCTGTGAGTTCATTTTTTTCAAGAATTCCTCCTACATGGCAAGAGCTTGGCCCACCAAATTTGGTTTGCAGTTTCCTCTTCTCCCAACTTAAAGCAAGGTCAAAGTTCGGTTGTGCCAGGACAACCGAACGTGCATGGAATGTGATTGTTTCTCATCAAACAGAAAGGGAGGGGCCTGAAAGCAGGGACAGCATGCCCCCAACAGCCCCATAGAGCAGCATGGCCCACACCGCCCCAGCCTGGCCGAGGAGCAGTCACCAGCCAGCCCAGCCCCACCACCTGAGCCAGCCCCTGGGAGCAACACCAGTACCTGCGCAGCACAGCCCCAGCCACCCCGGGCTGGTCTCAGATAGCAGCCACCAGCAGCCCAACCCCTGAAGTTGAGACCCCACACTCCCTTCCTTAATGAGCCCCTGACACTTCACAACCCCTGCCCTGACTACTGCACTTCCAAAACACCCAGCCCCTGCCCTGAGTTCAAGCATCTCCAACCCCCTGCCCTGACTCATGTGCCACCCCTTCCACACTCACACACACACACCTGAAGGACCCAAGCAATACCGGGTAAATCCTTCTTCTAGTTTAGCATTAAAGAATTTTCAAAAACAGTATCTAGGCTCATGTCATTTTTCAGCCCTTCAACAGCATCATTTCCATAATATTGCAAATATTACGTATTTGTGCCAAAGCACATGACTGGCTTAGAAATACTGTTGGTCATAACATTTTTCAAGGTTGCATTTTGTTCCTGTGTGGCTTGTGAACGAAATGCTACATGTAAGTACATATTTCCTGTGAGAAGTTGGGTCGATTTTTAAAATTGCCTGAGGGAACTGAAAGTGTCACTAATTTCAGTGAGAACTGAGCACCTATTTCCTCAGGTCCCTTTGAAAAGCTCACCCAACAGTCCGTCTATTGGCAAGTTGGGTGTCAAACACAAGTATGAGTAATACAGCTATTAATTAAACCTATTAAAAGACACATTGTCTAGAGTCTGTCATCAAAGGACCTCAGCATTCTTTACACACACTGACTGACCAGTGTTGCCAATTCTCCTGATTTAGTCTCCAGTCTCCTGGTATTTGAGGGTTTTGCCTTGTTTTGTTTTGTTTTTGTTTTTTCTCTCAAAGCTTCAGTTCCCAGAGTCATGTCATTCTGTGAAAATCTGGTTTTCTGTTTGTTTTTAATAGAAGTGGAGGTTTTCACAGAATGACATGACTCAGGGCACTGAAGCTTTCTAGCCTCTGTTGTTGGATAGAGACGTTTGAAAATGTAACCCGAGTGTATCCCAACATTTCAAAAACCGTTGTGTAAGACTGTATATTACAAATTCTAAGTGCTAAGGATCTCTTAGAAGGAATATAAGTGGAACTAATACATAGTGGAAGAGATGACTGGTTCCAGCCTTAACTAATGAGAGATGTGTATTCTTGGAAGAGAGTTGGAGGAATTCGCCTTTAAGGAACCATCTGTCGTACAGGAAAAATAAGCCTGGTGATTTTTATGATATCCTGTGGAAGGGCTTCAGGACCCAGCCTGCTCATTGGAGCCCTGGAGAGTGTAGTTATAGCATGCGGTGAGTAGTGAAATTGGCAGCAGTGAGTCTACTCCAATCTTTTATTTATAATTCCTGCTTCATACGTAAGCTAGTGTCCAAGGCAAACTCTTTGTCTCAGTGCCTCCCAAATAACAGTGAGATCTCAAGAAGTGCATTTGCGAACAATGATAAAGAGAAATATGCTGCTAAGCAGCCCTGAGACACTGGATTTTCTCCCAAGCAGTCACCAGCCAGCAGTCCATACTCAGTAGTTTGTTATTGCTCCCTCTTGCAAAGGATGCAGTGATAGTGCACCAGTGGGTACTAGATGAACTGTAGAGCAGTTCTGCTTTCATGTGGTTTTTGTCACTATGTAACTGGATGTCAGTGACAAAAGCCACTTAGGCCTGGTCCACACGGGGAACAAAGTAGATCCCAGATAGGCAATTCTAGCTACACTATTAGCATAGCTAGAATTGATGCATCAGGATTGACTTTGTTCCCTAGAGAATAGTAACAGACAGGCAGCCCTGTTAGTCTGTACTCCAACAGAACAAAGGTAGCACTTTAAAGACCAGTAAAATGATTTATTCGGTGATGAGCTTTTCGTGGGACAGACCCACTTCTTCAGATCAATTGAAGAAGTGGGTCTGTCCCACGAAAGCTTATCACTGAATAAATCATTGTGTTAGTCTTGAAAGTGCTACATTTCTGCTGCTTTGTTTCCCCAGTGAAAATCGGGGCTCTTTTGGTTCATACCAACACCCCTTACTCCATGCAATAGCATGGAGTACCAGTATCAACAGCAGAGCCCAGAGAGATCAGTTTTGCCATGTCTTCACAGATGCAGCAAAATCAAACTCCAGAGGATCGAGTCTGGCTGAACAACAAACACTAAGTACAGAATTGAGCTAAGTATAGAACTGAATACAAGGTTAGTTTTGCCAGTTACAGTCTACTCGTATACTTATACTTATGCCTTCTATTACCTCATTGGGCATTTCTATGACAACAGAAAGGTACAGATCATAAGGGGGCAAACCATAATAACAATGCTATTGATTGTTAAAATTGCAGTGCAATCTGGAAAAACTGGAAGACTACTAACATGCCTCAATCATTATTCTATTTTAAAACCATGAGGAAGGCGTTTAGTACAGATGTGCAAAATATAATATCTTAGGCAAAGTACTTACTATGCTGGTAGTAACTCTACCACGTAGACCTGGTTCTTGACAGCTGCAATTATCACTGAGCACCTGAATTTAGAAAAGTGGAAAAGTAATTTATCCCCAGGATACAGCAGTGGTATTTCGACCTATCCGAGTTACCAATGAAAGAAAATGTCTTATCAATGCAGAAAAAAATTATATGAATGTCAGGACTTTTGGGTCCCTCTTTCTTGATACATTTAAGTAAAGAATACTGAGGCAGCTCATATAATGCCAGTCCTCCATTCCACCTGATCTCAACCATAGAATTGTAGAACCATAGGGTTGGAAGGGACTTCAGAAGGTCGTCTAGTCCAGCCCTCTGCCTAAAGGCAGGATCAACCCCATATAAATCATCCCTCCATGACTATGTCAAGCCAGGACTTAAAAACCTCTAGGGATGGAGATGCCACCACCTCTCCTGGTAACAAATTCCAGTCCTTCTCCACCCTCCTGAGGAAATAGGTTTTTTTCCTAATATCCAACCCCACCTTTCCCTCTGTAACTTCAGACCATTGCTCCTTGTTCTGTCATATGTCACTATTGACACCTTTTTCCTTTCTTCTCATCACTGCCACCCTGCTTCCCTCCTTCCCTTATCTTTTTTTAATTGTTTCCCCCTACCCTACCATGTTACGGTTGTGTAATATTCTCTTTTTTTGTACTGTCTTGTCTTGAAGCTGTGGCAAGTTGTATTGGTGCACTATTGCACATTATTATTGGGTATCCTGTGGAATGTGCAGTATTTGGTAACATATAAAAAGACACAAGTCATTTACCTTTTTGTATTTTGTTACCATTTGTGTCTTTGTGAAAATAAATAAAAATTAATTGCAACCAAAAGAAAAAAAAAAGTATTCCACCCTCTTCCCTATAACATGCAATTGTCTGACCAATACTAAACCATCACACAGTGCTAGCAGCCTCACAAACTGTTTACTCGGTTTCCAACCGCCTTCCCTAAACAAGCTAGCTTGAAAAAGCTATCTAAAAATAGTCTTTAGTTCCACCCCTCTGCCATGTGCAGCCTGGATCTCTCACAAATAAGCTTCAGGCCAGGATATGGTATAGAGACAGCACTCCTTCCTTTGGTGGATAACCTCCTCCTGCTCAGAGCTAGGAAGCATGACCATAGTAGATTTCTGCTCCACCTAACTTTGCCAGCAGTGCCCTTTCCAGTCTCTCACCTAATTCCACATCTAGCCTCCAACACAAAACTCTACCTTGGTCCCATCCCGAAGTTACACCACTTCCTTCACCTACTAACAGCTCCACATCCAACCGCCAGCATAACTGCAAACCCTTCAACAAAGCTTCAGCACACCTTTTTTGTTATTTCCCACCCAAGACCTGCCAGCCTTAGGGCTTCGAAAAAGCATCCAGAATCCTCCACCTATGTCCCCCAATACTCAGGACCTTGATCAACAGAAGGGTAATTCTGTGGTTTTTCTGGAAATATATATTTATACTGCATGGATGAACATGAAGAGCCCTTAAAGTGTTCTGGAGAATGAGAAGGTTGTGCCACATCTTCTATTTATGAGGCCCCTTTTCAGGATTTTTTGCATAAGTCTCACACTGGTTGGTAAATAAAGGAGTTCATGTGTCCACTGCAGTTGTTATTTTAATTCCAGACTCTGCAAATCTCACTTAATCCGTGTGCACATGCAACACTGCACATTTTAGTTTATTCTTCAATTTGGAAAAAAAATTAGGAAGACATGTACTTTCAAAAGAGGGACTTCCCTTCAACGGAATCCCATCTACACAGCTGTTTTGCATTTCAAAACCAGCAATTCCAGAATGATGAGCGGTTCCCGTTATGCGAATGATCACTGAATATGCAAATCAGCACCATATTTGCATTTTGATCAGTCACGTTTGCATGCCCCTTTCAAAAGGGAGCGGCAGTGTGGATGCAGCCTGTGCGTGGTTGTGTTATTTCAAAATAGCTGTTTTGAAATATCTTATTTCGAAACAGGGCTGTGGCATAGATGCAGCCTGAATGTTCTTAGATCCATCTTGACTGCATATGAAAATAGAACAATATTTTTCAAACTGTGGGTTACCCAGAAGTTGTTTACTTCATCTGTTCACTGCTCAGGTTGTATGGCTGGTCCTGTAAATCAAATGGTGTTTTTTTCTGCTCTCTCACTGGGTGACTGAAACTATTCAAAGAGGAGAATAATCCACTAATGAATAGCAAACTATGAATAACACCCATCCAATATGAATTTTCAGACAAATAACTGTTTGTGACAAAATGTATTGACATTTTCTGTTTCATTAATATTTTTGTGAATACCGTGTGCTCATCCAAATCTATCTGACCCACCAGTAACATTTTAATAGTCCACTGGCCCTGCTGTTATATATACCAAAATGTAGTTCAGACTCACAGTATACACCGCCTGAAATACTGGAATTTTTGAAGTTGCTAAAGTGGAAATACTTTACTCATGCATAAAATAATAAATATTCTGAGTGATTTAAAACAGCTCTGAAGCTCTAATAGCCAAAATCAGTCTAATTTTCGCCTACAGCAAAAAGCATCCCACTTAATGAGTGCAGCATGTAAAAAAATTAAACAAACTACTTCTTTGCCATGCGAGATAGAAAAGAGTAAAATATAGTGAATAAACAAGGGCTTATTAAGCAGCCAGCCACATGGTTATTTGTTTCATTTAAAATTAAGAAAAGTCACACCTTCCATCAAAGACATTATCACCTTCTTTTTCGCAGTTAAATGACAATTTCATCATAGCAGTACGCAACCTTTTCCCATTTCTTATATTTACCAGCATCTATGCAGACTAGTAATAATGTATGATTTGTACTTACAGTGGCTCACAGATGGTAGAGAGTTCATTAGCCTAAGAAGTCACTTCAGTAGTCTTCATTTGATTTATCGCTCTTAAAGTAGAAAAGAAGCCTTATTCCAGAAATTAGTATCTATAACAAGAACAATTTGTATAAATGTACGTGTTCTAATGCAAATCAGTAATATTTTAGAAAAATGTTTAAAAATATGTTCTTGCCTGTATATTGACTTAGTAGGGAGCTCCTTGTGATGTGACGCCACATCCAACGCTATTAAAATTCTATAGAAAAATCAACTTTCCAAAGATCTATGGAATGATTTTCAGTTTCATACTCCAGAGGGAGTTCAAGTCCGGTTCATTGGTCAGGCTCCCCACATTATGGGTGGAGCTGGTAGAGCTGCCTATTCGCAAAGTTTAATTTCATTGCCCATTGTAAGATTTTGGTTTCAGTTTCTTATAACTTTGCCAGACTTTAACCACTCAGGCTGAAACTTTCCACTCAGGGTATCTGCCTCTGATTGAATTTTCCTGGAAAATTTCTGCCAAAATAGTTCAACTATTTCTGAGGCTAAAGAAAAATATTTTGTTTTTCTCTTCTTAAAAAATTCTGATGACCTTCCTTTAAAAAGATCTAGCATCACCATGCTTGGGAGCAAGGATTTGACAGTTGGCAGGGGTTGGGGTGGCCTTTGTGCCACAGATGTGTCTTTTGATATCCACTCAAATTCAGTCAGGCTGAAAGCCCTTTAAAAAGCCCACACATGTTCAATAGAGACGTCTTAAATTTTGGCCACTAAATGCTGCACAGATTCTGTCTGTACACAGCATGCTGCTGTCTGGGATGGAGCAGGACTTTCCTTTGGGTTGCAGGGGGTCATTCTAGATCGAAGCACTCTCTCAGTCTGTGATTTGTCATGTATTAAATCCATCAGTTTTGCTTGCCTAAGACCAGTGAGGCACTTAACTTTATAAGATTTAATCTAGGAGTCCATGGCAATGTTACAATAGGAACAGGGGAAGATGCGTGTTGACAAATTTGGATTTGAGTTGCCCAAGTGGTATTGAAATCATGCAATAGAGTTTTATTTATTGTATAATGCAGGGCTCAGTGTGTAGGGTATTTTGTCACTTGATTCCAATAGTTCTGCTGTTTTGTTTGATCAGGACATGTTGCATTCTGCTTTTCAGGACTTCTTTTTAGTTCTGTTTTTGTTATGAGAGCCTTGGGCTTTTGAACACAGAACATTACAAAATTATTAGAACTATTATCCATATATTATGAGAATTTCTTTATTCCTCTATAGACTTATTCTCCATTGTCAAATATTTTATATTTATATATATATAGGTCACCTATTTACTGCTGTCCTAGTTGACTAATTCACTAGTTTTTGAACTCCAGTGCTCACTCCCACTCTATAACCACTTCCACTGGCTACCAAAAGGAACGTTTCAAGGTCTCTTTTGGGTGCTCCTTGCATACAGGGAGCAAAAGAAGAAAAAAAAGGGATCCTCTGAACTTCCAGTCCCTCTTGAAAAACAGTCGCCCATAATCCCTGCTTCAAACCTCTTCCACTCTTACGTCTTGGAGCATAGGCCATTGACAACTGTTCACCAGCATCCCCTGCTCTGGATGATCTTTTCCAGTTCTAACTGGATGTACCTTGTCTTCACATCTTACTACCTTGCAACGAGGGCCCTTTTTCTCCTTGGAGTGGAATCTGTTGAACTGTCATCAATGTTTCTGTAGCTGGGATTGTTCTGAGGAGTAACCGCAGCTACACAGCATGCCGGCACTTCAAAGTTTGACACTTCGAAGTTGCTGGGGGAGAATTTGCCTAATAAAGTGTTGCATATTCATTGCAGCACTTCATTAGTAATCTCCCATCACCCTGATTACCAGACATAGCCAAAGTCTTTTCTAAGGAAAATGGTGTTAAGTTACATTTAGGTTTGCAGGGGGCTTGCTGTCTCCATAATTAGAGTAATTAGATTTTCTGTTGCAACTCTGACTGTATCCACGTACAGTGTAACTGGTTTAACTTATTCCGCTTTGATTTTTTTTTCTCTTACAGCTCCCATATTGTAGCTCCTGGAAATTATTTCAGTCAAAAATTCAGTCTGTGTAAAAATCGGAGACTTCCTGAAGCTGTGAGACAAGAGCCAGCAGACTGGGGCTGCAGGGCTTTCTTGCCAACTCTTGCAGAGTGCGTGGCTGCAAAAAGATTCATAAGATCATCTGAATTTCATGAGGAGAGTTTCCACTGTAGCAGCAGAAGCAACATGCTTGTTAATGCAGTGGTGCTGAAAGGCACTGAACAAAACAGCAGCCTCTGTAGCTGATGGGAACCAGTTCAAGCCATGCGGTGCTGCAGCATCCTTGTACCCCAAACTCCAGTACCTGTGTGTTAAAGATTAGAACATAAAAGCACTTATACATAACAATCATGTAACTATTCAGGTTGGTTAAATCATAGGTTGTCTTCTGTCACTAATTCCTTTTCTCCTCATGGCAATAAATGGTCATTTCCTGAACACCTCCTCCAGACACAGCAGGTGGCCAACTCCACCCTCTCTCTCTGGCATGCCTTGTCTCCTACTTCACCCCAGGCCACGTAACAAAGCTTCCATGGGAAACATGGTGCCACAGAGCATCTGAACTCCAATTCCACTACAAGTTTAGTGGACAAACTTGATTAAATAAGGCATGCCTTGTTGGGATTTGAAGTCAGCCCTCTTCTGAACAAAGTAGAAGTCGATGGCTGTCGGACCCCACCCAGTGAGGAACAAAGTCCTCATGAGACTTCATTTTTACAAGTATTTCACATCCACAATCTAAGAGGATCCAAATCTAAGGCCATGTGCAGTTTTACCCTGGTTGGCAGGAGTCACCCGTGGAAATGGGCACATGTACTTGCAAGGTGCAGAAATGTGTATTATTTTGAAATCTATTTGGAGAATAAATCCCTTATAAGACTGATGTCATTTTTGGATCATCATTGTTACAGCTGCCACCAGTCCTGTGAGTGCTAGCAGCTTCCAACGCAGCAGCAATTTTAGGGGCTGCCAATTAAGGAGCAAAAATAAACTAATGGCTTTTTACAGGGTTACGATTTTAATCCGAAGCAACATCTATACTACAATATAAATTCAATTTTATTTAAATCGATTTTATAAAGCTGGGTTTTATAAATTCAAATTTGATTATCTTCTCCTCCCCACAAAGTCCCCACAAAGTCTATTTAATGCTGCCACACTAAATTGCCAAACAGTGACTGCTGCAGCAGTGCATTGTGGGAACCTATTCCACAGTTCCCTCAGCCTCCTAGCATTCTAAGTATTTTTTTCTGGTGCAGTATGGGAAAAATGCCCTGCAAGTGGTTGTGGGTATGTGATGTCATCTTCCCACATTGCATTGTCCTCCTTCCCTCCCATGGAAAGCAAACGGACATTGTTTCAGAGTGACAGAAATAAAAGTAGGGAATCCCAGGTGAAGGAAAACCAAATAGGCTGGCTACAGAAGATGTAGTGAGCCAGGCAGGAGGTCTGTCAGCCTGATCTGGGATCACCCAAGTGTTTGTGTCATCTTAACTGGCCCTCCAGCCCCTTTCCCCACCCCACTTGAATCCAGAAACTTCATCCCTGAAAAATACTACAGGAACAGAACACAGCTTGAAGAAAGAGAAACATAGTGAAGTTGAGGAAAAAAAGACAATTTGTGATGCAGAATTTTTGGCTTCCCGCTTCACTACACAGACGTGCCCTACATGGGGGATGGAACTTGCCAAATTCCACATGCATGAGTGACTCTGTGCCCTGGGATCACCCAGGTGTTTGTGTCATCTCAACTGGCCCTCCAGCCACATTTCCCTATCCTGGATCCAGAAACATCATCCCTGAAAATATTACAGGAACAGAGCACAGCTTGAAGAAAGAGAAAGACAGTAAAGTTGAGGACAGTGCAAACCACAACAACTAAAGCCAGCTCCCTCAGGCAGCAGTAAGACGACAAATTGCGATGCAGGATTTTTAGCTTCCCACTTTGCTACACAGACGTGTCCAACACAGGGACTGAAGCTTGCCAGATTTCCACACGCATGAATGACTCTGTGCACTGGGATCATCCAGCTGTCTGTGTCATTTCAACTGGCCCTTCAGCCATGTTTTCCCCCCTTGAAAACACCCCTACCTGGGCAGAATAGTACAGCTTCTACCTGATAAGCCATCTAGTGCTCCAGGCATGGGACTGCCACATCTGCCCCACCATTCTATTAGGGGTGTGGGGTTGTCAGTTGCAGGGCCAATTGAAAAGGACCCTTCAGTGTGTTGCTCAGGTGGGGAGGCAGCCCTGACTGACTGTGTGTGGCTACCCCCCCCCGCCCACATTCCATTCAAGAGGCATCGTGGGGTTACGGACTCTTTGCCATAGAGGGAGACTTCACCGCCCATGCAGTGACAGCAAGCCCCAAAAAATCTTTCCTGCCTTTGGAGCCCTCACCATGGGCAAACCAGGACATGGTGCTGTCTGGCAGTGTGATCCACAATGCACAGCAGGCACATCCTTTGGCTGGGTCAGCGGCTAGTCACGTGATGTGGTTTATTGGGTTGGGGGCAAGCCACATGATGTGGTCGGGTGCAGGAAAGACCCTGACTGCATGGTGCCTGGGGGGAGGGAAGGATGCCCCTGTTCAAATGTAAACCACAGAAAAGAACAACAGGAAGTCCTGTGGCACCTTATAGACTAACAGATAACAGATATCTGTTAGTCTATAAGGTGTCAGAGGACTTTTTGTTGTTTTTGAAGATACAGACTAACACAGCTACCTCTCTGATACTTTTCACCACAGAAAAGAAGTTTCTTGGCTTCTCACGCAAGAATGACCCACAACCTAGCTAACACGTGGTGCAGTGGGGCAGGGGCTGGTACCAGCACAAAAAAGAAAAATCCAAGTGCTCAGCCTACAGTGGGAGAGACAGAATCATGAATCCATGTTGGGGCTATTTTTAATAGGTAGATGCGCTCACCATGCTGATAATAAAGACAGAAGTTTCTCAACTTCTCATACAAGCATGACCCCATAGGTTAGCCTCCACAGGCTTCCTGGTGCTGAATTCAAATTTGCGGGCTTCCTGTTACCTAATTCCTGCACACCTGAAGAGCAGTGGAGATGGAAGCAACCAGAGCGGACAACCATGAGGCATTGTGGAATACATATGGGATACCTCTCTAGTCTAATAAAGGCAATTTAAAGGCATGGTGTTTCCACACTAGCCTTAATTTAAAATTTTTAATTTGAATTTGATGCTACGCTGAATAGTGTTCGACAATGTTATAATATCAGTCTTAGCACTCCTAAAATCAACCTAATGGTATTTACCATGAAGACAGTGACTTTGTAAAATCGAGCTAACTGCCTTAAATTCCACTTTATCATGTAGGGTAGACATAGCCTAAGCCACTTGGCTTTGGTGGGAGGGAAGGGGTTTTGTTTAAGAATGGCAGGACCAACTGATGCTGCAGCACTTGCATTTCTTTTCAAATTAATAGAGTTGTATATGTCCTACGTCAGGTCTGATTTTTCCACACCCTTGTTGAGACCTTCCAGCTTCCTCAGCGGTGTAGTTTCAATAACTGAGTATACTGTTCATCACTAAACAACTTCCACAACCAATGCTGATTTTACATTTTGACTTGCATTTTTTGAGCTCCAGTAAATCTACACATGGGATCTAAATTAGTGCTTTTCAAAGGTTTCCTTTAAAAAAAAATCAGAGCTTGCTTTGTTTTCCCAGGATTCACCCAACCCTCAACAAAATCTTTCTTGATGAAAAAAAATAGGTATTGAGCACTGCAGTTAAAAAAACCAATAATAATAATTTACCATCTTGAATTTAATTTAAGCAGACTAAGCAGCCACGCTTACCAAAAGAGAGCAAAAGGAACAAAAGAAAACGGGGAAATTCACATGATCAGTATTTACCATTTGAGCCCTGCTCCAGGGGTTTGGGCCAAAGTATTTTGGCACATAATCATCGGTTTTATATTTAGTGACTCCTGCAGCTTGTACAAAAATCTCTGAGTGAACATAATAGATTTTAAACGTAATCTAGGCAAAAGCGGGTGAGGCAGGAAGGACAACTGGCTAAAAGGAAGGGAAATGAGACAACTGAGGCAAGAATGGAGAGGAAGATGGTAAGGAAATGGAATCAGGCTGAAATACATTAAAAATAATATATTTATTGACTACTATAGCTTGTACAAAAATCTCTCAGTGCACATAATAGAAGTCACCCCATCCCCTTACTAAAATGTATATATGCAAGGAAGCATATTTTTCCAGCTGAAGAAGACCCCAGGGACAGTGTTGTCCAAGTACTTTCCCAAACGTGACAGGATTTCTCTGAGACTGATAGTTAATACTTCTGAGTGTGGAGGAGACTCAAACCTCCCACAACCTCTCTTGGCTGGTGGGGGCAGGGGGGGAGGGAGGGAGGCTAGACAGGATCATTGAACCAGCTAAGAGTGAAAAACACCAACGACTAAAACCAGAGACATTTGTGGCCCAGTAGATCAGAGCTTGGCTAAAATCCCAAAGCTTTGAACGTCCCTAGGGGGTTGCAGGACCTGAGGCAACCCCACCCCAGTGTCCCGAGCATGGGGGCCCAGATACAGGACCCATCTCTGCTCCATGCTTTCCCTCAAGCCCTGCCTCTGCTCCACATCCACCCCCTTTCTGAAGCCCCCTACCCCAAGCAACATGAGTCATGAAATTACCAGGCACAGTCAGGAGCTTGGCACCAGCAAAAACATCATCACCAAATCCAAAGAAAATCCAAGAAGTTAGTTCCCTTTCAAACCACAGGAAACAAACAGAGGTTTCAGTTTCTAAACAGAAACATTTCACCAAGTCCAAAAAATAATTAGAAGCTAAATGACAGACACTGGTCAGAACGAAATGATGTGGTGATCTGTGTCTGTTACCCAGTGCAGGAGAGCACAGATGTTGAAATATGTTACTGTTTTTATGTCTGTGTATTCACACTGATATAATAATTAATAAAGTTTTTGCATTCTACATACTTGTTTTCTTGCATGTGACAAAAGGGTTTTTTTTTCACGTGAACATAACTAAAATTTCCATTGGTTTGGATTACATTACACAGGTTGGGGAGCCTGGTGGGAGGATGCCAATTGGAAGGACAAAAAGCAGGGCCTAACATAAAAATATCCGTTCACCTCTAACCTAGTGGTCAGGTGCCCACATTATAAAACCCCACAGAATTTTTAGGCATACCACAGCACTACACACGTGAAAGTGAAGTCAGAGAGTTATCCCTTCATCCAGCCTCCAGAACCATTCAGGCCCAGAAACACGCAAGCAAGACTGACTTTCTGTGAGAACACTGGGACCTATGGAGCCCAACCACTCCCCTCACCCATCTGGTATTGGGAAAAGGACATATTCAATCTGGCAGGAAATGCTGCAGAAGCAGCTTCAACAGAGACCTTCCAAAAATAGGTGGTGTCACCAGACTATCCCTGTGTCTACACATGCCCCTACCATAGGAAGAAGGGCTTTCGAAAACTGGTGGGGGTCCTTTCGGAAGGTCCTGTCCCCCCGGGCGGCGTGCGATTCAAAAAGCTGCACTTCTGAATCGCCGCAGCTGCCATTATGCTAATGAGGCACTGCATATTCATTGCAGTGCCTCATTAGCATATTTTGAACCCGCTCATTAACATGCCCCTTTTGAAAGGAAGGGGCACATGTAGACCCAGTCTATGTGTTCTCCAGTATTTACTGTAAGTGTACTTTCCCCTCTCTTATTGTCTGCTGGGTCCAGCTCTTTCCTACCTCCTTTATTCTCTTAATTTCAGTCTGATTCTATTTCCTTACCATCTTTCTCTCCATTCTTGCCTCATTTGTCCTATTTCCCTTCCTTTTAGCTTGTAGTCCTACCCTCCTTATCCGCTTTTGTCCTAGATAACATTTCAAATCTATACAGATATATAAAATAACCCACCCCAAAATAATGAAAGAAAGTAAATACTTTAAGGAGTTCTACAAACATGTGGACAAGGGGGAATCCAGTGGATATAGTGTACTTAGGTTTTCAGAAAGCCTTTGACAAGGTCCCTCACAAAAAGCTTTTGGGAAAAGTAGATGTGATGGGATAAGAGGGGAAGTCCTCTCAGGGGTTGGTAACAGGTTAAAAGACAGTAAACGAAGGGTAGGAATAAATGGTCAGTTTTCAAAAGGGTGAAAGGAAAATAGTGGTGTCCCCCAGACACCTGTACTGGGACCAATTCTATTCAACATATTCGTAAATTATCTGAAAAACTGTGTAAACGGTGAGGTGGCAAAATTTACAGAGGGTACAAAATTTCTCAAGATAGTTAAGTTCAAAGCAAACTGCAAAATGCTACAAGGGATCTCCCAAATGGGGAGATGAAATTCAATGTTGATAACTGCAAAGTAATGCACATTGAGAAACATGAAATTGGTCCTATTTTTGTGATAAAGGAACTTTATGTTTTGATTTATGTGTTCGACCAGTTTCGAATGAGAGTTGCTCTGTATCAGAAATCTGAAACTTAATATCTTGGTAATTTTTGGTGAGGAAAGACCCAGAGTGATCAACATCACAAAATGTGACTATTAGTGGGCATAGTAAATCACTCTAAACTAACCAGTAAAAATATTAAGAAAAATTGTCATCACTTTGACTTAATTCTGCTTTCTATCTACCTAGCATTTTCCTCAGCAAACTTCTGAAAGCAAACTCCTGAAAGCAAACTCCCTTCACAGTTTTTCACTAGCTCATCCTTTGTCCTGCATCATTAATATTTGCTTCTTTTTTGTTGTTGTTGTTTGATGATGCTTCTACCTTCCCAGTACAGTTTCCCTCAGAAAGGGTTTTAAAAGATGAAGTCAAAAACGAACATACACAGCACAGTCTCAGTTAGCAAAAATACAGCTTCTGGGATTTCATTTGATTCAGAAGTTGCGTGCAAAAACTTAATACACAGAATATTAGTCTATCTGCACTACACAGCTAATAGACTGTCTCAGGCTAGAGTTCTGAAGGCCATTCACCCTTTCCTGTGCAAAGTAAAACAGAAGTTATCAATGTTAGTATTATTTTGCTAGAGCTAATGGAGAAGCCAGGTAGCAGTCTATCCTACGGTGTCACGTATTGTACTATATGTGGACGAGCAGAACTACTGTATTTAAAGAAATCTCAAACAATAACAATGAATTTGAATAAAATTAGTAGGAGTTGACTGACCTATTGCTCCACAAAATCTTGCTCTAAGTTTGTTTCAAGGCTCAGTCTTGGTAAAACGTAGAGCCTAATGGCATGCAGAGAGATGATCAGCCATGGTTGGAACCACGTAAGATGACTGGCACACTTCTCTATGGGGTTTCCTGTGAGGGCATCAGATTCCAGGCGTTAACCTTTCATTTTTACTGCACATTCTTAAATTCAATGATAAAACAGCAGACCAAGTTCCTGTTTCATCTGTGCAGGTTTTAATGTCAGACTGGAAAAGCTACACATGCATGAATTATGTAAGTGCAGCCGTGGAGCAAGCTTTCATAAATGCAGTTCTCATTTTCCTGCCCCCCCTCTTTTTTTTTTTGGTGGTCTTTTATTTTATACAATCACCTCACTGGAAACAAACCAGGGGAACTGGTGTATTTTCATACTTTAGAAATTCCATGTACTCTGCTACAGTAGAGAGAGACAGACAGACCTTTTGCTGTGGCAGATCCTTAGAAGCCATTGCCACCTCAGTGCCAGAAGCTGAAAGGGCCTGTCAGCAATGGGTAAAGGAGGGTTTTTAATTCCCTGCTTGTTTTTAATTCCCAGCCTCCCATTGTTAATGAATGAAGATGCTGTCTCCTGGGATGTCCTGCTTTCATTAACTTGCCATGGAATAAATCAGAGCTGTGGCTGATGCTCTGCTTAATAGTACCAGATCCCACTTCTATGTTGATTAATACTACAACTTTTGGCAGTTAGACAGGCACTATGAAGAGATTTGCTCAAGGAGAAATGGAAAAGATCACAATGGCTGTGGCCACACTGGGCAGTAATTTTGAAAGTGTTTTCGGAAGGAGGGGTGATTTCGAAACGAGCAGCAGAGTGACCACATGCAAAATGCTTGTTTTGAAATGAACTTCAATATAAAAAGGCGGCCATTTCGAAGGCATTGTTCCACTCCTGGCTTGGGAACAACGCTGCATCTCGACGTCTATTTTGAAAGGAAACTTGTGTAGCCCCTCCCCTGGTCGCCATTTTGAAATCACAAGTCCTCCATGGTGCTGGACCCTCCCGGGAGCACAGAGACACCCTGGCCAGCACCAAGGACTCTATGGCTGTTAGCTCCAGCTGCCTTAAAGCTGCAGGGACAAAGAAACCCCTCACAGCAAGATGGGAGTGTGCTGGCAGCCATAGGAATACATACTCACAGCTGCAAACTCTCCAGCACCCCTCAAGTGGCAGGAATCCAGCCAGCCAGAGCCATGGCCAGCAGCCAGGAGCCCCAGGGAACCCAAGGCACCAGGATGCGGTGCTCCCAGGACCCCTGGCAGCCGGGGGTGGGGGAGGGGAACCCTGTGGCTGAAGGCCAAGGTCTAGGATGTCCTGGTCATCTGTGGGGATGAGGACGCCCTGCTGAGAATGGAGGGGCAGAAGCAGACCGCTGCTGCTTTCGGCTGGCTGGCCAACAACCTGGCTGCACATCCCCCACCCCCCAAAGCCTCCACCCAGGTTCACTCTAAAGTAAAGGAGATGCACCAGAGGCATGCAAGGGCAAAGGACTTGGCCAGGAGGTCGGGGGTAGCTCCTGCCAGCTGCCCCTACTTCGCAGAGCTGGACCAGCTGCTTGGCTTCAGGGAGGCAGGACCCCCAGAATGGGCCCTGGACGCAGCTGAGCTGGAAGGGAAGGGTGAGGAGCCACATCCAGGACCCTCCGCAACATTGCCGATCCCACACCGGGAGCCTCAGGGCGACGATGGGAACAGCAACAGAGAGCACGGGAGCGAGGGCAGGCTCTACATCGTCATGCCCTCAGAGGACACGAGCCAGGCCACCTCCACCTCTGAGCCTTCTGAGGCACCCTCAGGTAGGACCAGGCCTGTGGGGGGAGGTGGTCCCCACTGCTGCTGCCACAGGCCTGGGCACACGGCCAGCAGCCGTGGGCCCCTGGAACAGCCATGGTCACAGTCAGGAAGGGGCCCATGTGTGGGGATCCCTGCACGTGGCCATGGGCAGCCACGCAGGGCACATGGCAGCCGTGGCGGAGGCGAACCAACCCTGCAAACAGCCCAGCGTGGATGGACCCCTCAGTGGCTGGGATGCCCTGGGCCCTGCCACCATGGGCAGGGAGGGACAGCGATGGGGACGTGGCAACTGGCCCACAGTACCTGGTTGTGTGACCTGAGCAGACTCATTTGCTTGGGGGCGTGGATGCTGACATGGCCTGGCTCCAGTAGCTGGGGTTCCCCAACTGTTTCGGCACTTTGGACAGCACCACTCTGCCATCAGGGCCCCACCACACAGCCATAGACAGTGCATCAACCGCAAGGGCTACCATTCCGTCATCCTCCAGGCCCTTGTGGACACAAGTGGATGTTTTGCTGACATTTGCATGGGCTGGGTGGGCAGGGCCCACAATGCCCAAATCCTGTGGAACTTGTGACTCGGGTGCAGATGGCCAAGGGCACCTAAGTCCCCCTACCAGTTGATGGTGTCGACGACCTGCATGGGGTGGAGGGCACAAGTGCCTGTGACCATGCGGCAGGATGAATGGGGGCCCCCTCCCCAGAAGCCCTCCTTGGCCACCTTCCTCAGGACCCCTCCCCAGGCCCCGTCATGGGTCCATGACCCTGGCTGACTTATTTCTAGAAGGATGACCCCATTGGTGCCCTTCCCCACCTTGAATTTGTGGCCAACTGTGCAGTTGCTGTCTGGGGTGGCCAGCTTCCACACGGCGATGGACACCCTTTTCTCCAGGGGGGAGCGCAGGCCACATGTGGGTGTCCTGGTGGTGTGGTGCTGATGTCAGCCACTGGCACAGCTCCAAGAAGGTGGCTCGGGACATCCAAAAATTTTGGAGCCGCCACTCATCGTCCCACTCCTCCAGAATGATGTGGTCCCACCATTCCCCACTTGTGGGGTACCACCAGAGGCAATGGAAGGCCTGGGGAAGGGAGTGCTCCAGACGTACCATGGGGAGGGCCTGCAGGATGCCGGCCATGTGGCGGGCAGCGCAGAGCCTCAGGGGAACTGCTGCCAGGAAAACCATCAGGCTGGCCATGATGTGCAGGATGTCCTCATCCTGGAGGTGCTGCAGGTCCATGGAGTGCTACAGTGCTGGGGCTGATTCAAGGCTCTGCTGGTGCTGAGCTGGAGGATGCATGCTGCAAGCAGCCTGAGCCCTCAGCATTTGTACGTAGTGGAGGGTGTTTGGGAGGAGCCCCTTAATGGGGCAGCTGGCCCGTGCTCCAGGAAGGGCTTGTTGGCCATTTGACACTTCCCTCACCACTTCCTGCCCCGTTCTTTCAAAAGGAGCCTCTGTGCTGTGTAGCTGCCCCCTTTTGAAAGGACAGCGGGGTGGGGTGGTCTTGGTTGTAGCTGCTTCGTATTGAAATGACTCTCCTTGAAATTATGGATTGGGATTACGCCTGTCGATGTCCCTTGCTAGCGTGGCCACAGCCTGTGTGTGTAGGGCATGCAGACAGCTATGGAACACCTGTAATATTTACATTGTAATGGTGGTAGCAGATGAAAGTTTGGCTTGAGATCTTACTACTACTTTCTGGGCTAGAGTTCCCAACCCTCCAAGGTAATCCCAGAGTTTCTTTTATTAATTAAAAAATGTGTCTTAATTAAGCTTTAATTAAGAGTATGCCTTAATTATGTTTTAATTAGTCTTTAATTAACGGTTATATCTCAATTTAATCGTTAATTACAGATTACGTCAAATGATGAAACGTCCAGGAATAAATCCAACCAAAATTGGCAACCCTAACTTTCCCTCGATAGCTCTGAACTCAGATTCAACCATTTCTGTACAGCTGTTACCTTCCCCCCTCACTCCCCGCCATCTCTTCAAATAGGTCAAGCTGTAACCTTAGAGCTTGACACCCCAATGTCAACACAGGCACATTTCTCTGATGATGATTGTTAGTGATCATTTGTACAGATCAGCTGTTTTAGGTCATGCCTATAATACCTATACCTCTAACAATTTGTGAGTACAAAATTATGGGTCCATTTTACAGCTGGTGCCAAATTACTCTGCAAAAAGGGAGGCTGGCACTGAAAAAGTGACTCTATGTACCCATCCTGGGTCCTACTAGCCCTCCTGAGTCTCTCTCACACACACACACAAACTCCGGAGTTAACCAGCTGGAGCACACACTGTCAAGGTCGGGGTCGGCAACCAGAATAGCAAGAAGAAGCATTTTTTCCAATTTGGTAAGAAACTCAACAATTCAAGAGCAGCAATGCATATGAATATGAAACAGTCCTTAATAAATAACATCAACTCATACTTTTTGTAACCCTTATTTTAAGAACAGCCCACTCACAATGATTTGTGATGTGATACATGTGCACAACTTTTTACATATTCTATTTCCTCATACTTTACATATGTGTGTTTGTACCACTGTCTTCCTGACTTCCACTCCTGAAACTTCTCTCTCTCTGGAGGACATTAAGGGAAGTTATCCAGCATTCTGAGATAACATATCATTTGCTATTGAGGTATGAGTTGTTCATTTTGGGGTTTTTAGGTGTTCACTATTTATCTAAAATAATGGGAAGGGGTTTGTTGTTTTTTTTTTAATTTTGCCTCTAATGGGGAGCTATTAGCACCCAGAGCAGTGGCTCGCAGTTTACAAAGGCAGTATCTCTGCTCTGGGTGCTAATAGCTCCCACTTAGACTCTGACAAAGGCTCACAGCCCCCTGTCTGATCTGACTTGTTTCTTCCTGTTTTGATAAGTGCTGTTGATACCGGGCCATTTCCACCTTGCTGAATAGACCTTGTCAGCTCTGGCCCTCCCTCTTACTGGGACCCCACTCTTTAAATACCCCTCTGAAACCACCACCCCCCCAACTCATGCATCTGATGAAGCGGGTCTTTGCCCACGAAAGCTGATGCTCCAAAATATCTGTTAGTCTATAAGGTGCCACAAGACTTCTTATTCTCGAAGCTACAGACTAACACGGCTACCTCTCTGATACTACAACATTTGAGCTGTGTCTACACGTGCACGCTACTTCGAAGTAGCGGCACTAACTTCGAAATAGCGCCCGTCGCGGCTACACGCGTCGGGCACTATTTCGAAGTTAACTTCGACGTTAGGCAGCGAGACGTCGAAGTCGCTAACCTCATGAGGGGATCGGAATAGCGCCCTACTTCGACGTTCAACGTCGAAGTAGGGACCGTGTAGACGATCCGCGTCCCGCAACGTCGAAATTGTGGGGTCCTCCATGGCAGCCATCAGCTGGGGGGTTGAGAGACGCTGCCTCTCCAGCCTGTGCGGGGCTCTATGGTCACCGTGTGCAGCAGCCCTTAGCCCAGGGCTTCTGGCTGCTGCTGCTGCAGCGGGGGATTCATGCTGCATGCACAGGGTCTGCAACTCATTGTCGGCTCTGTGTATCTTGTGCTGTTTAGTGCAAGTGTGTCTGGGAGGGGCCCTTTAAGGGAGCGGCTGGCTGTTGAGTCCGCCCTGTGACCCTGTCTGCAGCTGTTCCTGGCACCCTTATTTCGATGTGTGCTACTGTGGCATGTAGACGTTCCCTCGCTGCGCCTATTTCGATGTGGCGCTGCGCAACGTCGATGTTGAACATCGACGTTGCCAGCCCTGGAGGACGTGTAGACGTTATTCATCGAAATAGCCTATTTCGATGTCGCCACATCGAAATAGGCTACTTCGATGTAGGCTTCACGTGTAGACGTAGCCATACTTGCACAAACAAATGCTGGGTGTTTATAGTAACAGAGAGTAAGCCATGCTAGTCTATACACTATCTTATTTTTATGGATTTTGCAATTGCTAAAACTCAGAGAGACTCCATCCGAGCATTGGCAGAACCATCTGGCTTTCAGGAGTCTGCACATTCTGTTTCCATAGATTTACTGAAGCATACATTTTTTCCTCAAGTCGCAAGATGAGCCGATTTATACTGGAAGATTAAAAAGTTTGAGGAAATTTTGATGCATTCAGGAAACCATGATAGGATAACTAGCATACCTTTAATACATCATGTAACCTAATTCATATATTTGGTGGAAAACAAGTAGTTCCATAAAGCATTAAGGAAATTTGTAGGACATCGAGTCATAGTTGCAAACTTAATGGAAAGACACAAGCTTACCAAGAAACTTAGAGGTGACTGGGGGATTTCCAGTCCTAAGATAGGCAACATTCTGTGCCAGCAGCCTGACCTCCTCACAGCTGTGAACTGGAATGTATCTTATAGAAGGACTCTTTCCCGGAGGGATGGAAGAGGTCAGGAGCCAGATTGCTGCCAAACACATGGTGGGATGGTGGGGCAGGGAAAGAGTAAGTAGGTCCGCTGCCTTTTCCCCACAGGATGCAGCAATAAGGCATCTGTCCTCCACAATCTCCAGAAGGTTGGAAATGTCTGGGAATATGTCTTCAGCAAAATTTCTCATTTCCCGCCCAACTTTTACAAGTAGAGTGTTCTTGTGGTGAGGTGACAAAGGTGGAAGGAATGCACTTGGTGGGAATAAGGGTGTGTAGGAAATGAACTGGCGTGTTGAGATAAGGGAGGGAGCTGGTTGTTATACAAGTGGAAAGCGGAGCAAAAAATGTACTGTCTTTGTTTGTCTTGCCTTGTCTTTAGCTTTAAGCTCTTCTGGGCAGTGGCTATTATTGTACCTACCACAATGGGGCCTTGGCCCTGACTGAGGCATTGAGGATGTCAACATTGGTATATTGCTATCAGACTACAAATGTCAATTTTTAATAAAAATGTCATAACTTTAGGGACACTTCCTTCACCTCCAGGAAGAAAGCAGGGACATCAAATTGTCAGGCTCTGACCCAGGCAGCAAGGAGGAATGGAGATATTCACCATCTTGCTATACAAGATGCTTTACAATTTTAAAGATTGTATTAAAACAAGCACTCCTTCCCCTTTTTTTTCCCCACCAAGCTAAAGAAAGCTGTGTTTCCAACTCACCGCACACTGGACCAGAAAGGAGAAATATAAAGTGCACAAGTTGATGTGCCTCAAAATGGCAGTGTTTTGTGCCTTTTTTTTTTTTTTTTTTTTTTAAATATAGAGACCCGTGAAACTAAGCTGTATATTTCTGGAAAGTTTGGACTTATTTGGAGTCCTATTTTTAGAATGGATCTACCTAAAAATATTAAAAGGTGACAAGGGGTACGTTCTGTCTACTTGCTACATATCTGTTGCTCATACTCAAGCCTTTAAATACATAGAATTAAATCGCAGAGCAATACTTGCTAATATTGGGTAAAAGGTTAGTTGTGCCACAAATTAGCACTTGTTATGGCTGAAAGGCATAATGGAATTTCTCAGATATTGACATACAGGTGGCTAAAGTGTAAACATGCCTCCTTTTCATCTCATAACATTATTGCTAAGCAGCCATTGGTGCATTCCCCAATCGCATTTTATAGAATTGTTTTCACTTTCCATGGTAGTTTGTCTTCAACTGTAATTAAGGGTTGGGTTTGAACAGGCGCCCTGGAGTCGAACATTCCATTGTTAAACACATTCAGATATACTCATGCTCATCTTGTTAGTGCCAACATTTTAGCTGGGATACTTGTTATTGATAGGGAAGCCAAATCAGAGATGTGGTTTGTAAAAGTTGGGAAGGACTGAGTTTTGTAAACTTGCCAGAAGTATATTTTACAGAAGAGATTCAGAGGCATGGTGGCCAGGATTGAAGACATGGTCCCACATGCAGAAGACTCCATGGAAAAAGGCACTGATACAGGAGAGGGAAAAGGTCCTGAAGGTGTCAGAGAATCAGATTGTTTGGGCAAAATGATGTGGGCTACCAAGGGAGCACAGATAAGCAAAAGAGAAGGAGGTGATACAACATTATACAGGACCAAGAGGTGAAGACAAAGGTCTTCAATCAGATGTGGTAATTGTAAGGAGACTAATAAAGGGATTCTGAGTGAGACGGTCAATTCAATTTTAATATAATAGAGTAAAAATGAAATAACAGTCTCATCATTTTATAAACAGTAGTTGTTCACCAGAGATCTCTCTGTGGGGCATGATGAACCTCACCTTGTACCTCTGAGCCCCTTTTTAACTTAATCAAGCTCTGTACTACTGATGAAATATGGTCAAAGTGATATTTTTAGGGGGAAAAATGGGATTTGTATTCACTAAATGAATCTGAGGCATCGGGTTCTAGAAGTACTATTAAATGACTTGTTTTAATGTGGCAACCCTCAGAAATGTATTTCTCATGGACTGAAATGACATGGGGTAGGGATGGCTTCAGGAAGCTAATGCCCAAAAATACATAGTCCATGCTACAGAGAGAAATGTTGCAGGATCTGAGAAATCCCATCACTTCACATAATTTTTTTTCAGGATTCACACTCCCTAACATTAGTGAGAATCAAAGCTTCTTATTTATGAGTTTTCAACTTGTAGGCAATATTTGAAATGTTTAATAGTCCTTGGGCCTAACCACGAGGTGATGAGCATGGCTGGCAAGGCACTAAGTGCTCTCAACTCCCACCGTAATCAACAGGCATGGAGAGAGCTTCACACCTTGTAGCCTTGTGGTTCTACATTGGCCACCTCCCTATTTTGTGCTTAAATTTCAAGTCAAGCACAACTGGTGTCATGAAGCAAATGGTAATAATACATCCACTGAGTCGGAGATCCAGCTATGTTAGAGATAACACTGTGGATTCCGCAGCTGGGTATCTGATAAATCTATTCCTGATTATGAGTGAAAAATCAGTGTGTTTGATCTGTGATTATGGAGCCCTTTGCCCTCTTCCACTGACCTCCTATTCTTTTCAAATCTTGTTCAATTTCATCTTCCACTGGCGGTATATAGACTATGTCGATGCTGACGCCGTCAGTAAAAGGACTTTACTGAGCAGGCGAGGCGTCACTGAAGTACAGTGATTCCGAAGAGAAACTTTCTGGAGCAAAGCATAGAACTAGCACTGTCTGCCAACCTCAGAGGGAAAAATTCTGCTCTTAAACTCACCCGAGTGGCAGCGGCAGCCTGTCCATCTTTTCATCAAATCAATCACACACCAAGAAACGGTTCCAGCAAAATGACCCAAAGTAAACATTAGGATTTTAAGAGGGATAAATGACACAAGAAGCCAAAGGAATCCTTGAAGAAACAGATCAGCTGTACAGACCACCTACTGTACCGATTAAACAGCTGCGTTATGTGCAAGCTGAAGTGATGATGTCACAAGGAGTAGGAGAGCCCAGTAGGAAGAAAGAGTTGCCATATTCTTAAATCTGACTTCAAAAAGAAATGAAGAGGGTTTTCAGAAATTTTGGCCTATTTAGCACAAAAATAATGCTTCGACAAACTTACTCAGACTAGGATTTTTTTTGACGCTTTTCTTGATGCAGAGCCATGTAGATCTCTGGAGATCTGCAGAGTCTCTCTTTTTTAAGATTCTGTGTTAATTTCTAAAGAAAAACGTAAGCAGCAGCAGCCAAAATACAAGACAATGAATGAGACAATTAATGAATGCAATTGTTAGTACTGACAGCTGGAGTGAGGACTAGTCTTGCAATTGCTAGGCAAGCCTCTGCTTTCCCTTTGACCACGGCTGCCCCTGGGTCCAAGCAAAGGAAAGTGCAGTAAGGAAGAGGAAGTAAAGGTGAAGCCACAAAGAGAAAGGCTGGGGGCATTACTGTCCTCCATCCTCTCCTCACATTACTATAGAGCTATCCCAGAGTCTGGCCTAGACCATACTACCCACAGATAGCACCAACTCATTCTAGGCACCCCAGCATTCTCAGATACCCACCAGTATCTCCTCGCCTGCTATTCCAAGAAGCCAGGCACAGACACCCATCTACTTACCCCAGATATCCCCTTACCCATATATCGCAGCAACCCTGGGACTGTTCCCCACCCCAACATTATTCCCTGCGGAGACCGGTGGCCTGGCAAGCTCAATAGCACAGGCTCTTCTTACAGGTTCCTCTGACTCCACAGTTCTGTGCTTCATTTTCTGCATCCTGGGGTCCAAGAGGTTGATAGAGTTCACTCTATTCCATCTGATGTGCAAGGTAAAGTTTGAAGAGTATATCTATGAGAAAGGAAGAGCTCGATCTCCCAGACTAGACACCAGAGATTCAACTGGACAGGGAGACTCTCAGCCTACGGAGCTCCAAATGTGGGATGCAGCGTGTGACAAAAACCCACAGTAGAGAAGCAAAATAAATAATGTTAATAATAATTAGAATTGGTAATACAGGAAACTTAGAATGCGGTGGGAATCATTTTTGTGGTATAAATGCCCCTTCTGTAGCTTCACTTTGGTGAGTCTTTATGTCTAATGTCACTCATTTTCAGCACTAGAAGATTTTCTCATTTTGTGTGGAACGTAGATAATTTTGCACTAAGTTAAATGATGTCCTCTAAAATAAGGGACATCTGAGTGCTGCAGGAGGAACTCAGCGTAGTCCCACTGGAGTTAGTTTAACTGCACATATATCCCAGGTGAGGTGTGACCCTGTAATGGTATTATCCAGCAATGGATTGCAAAAGATATCTCACATAACTGCTATCCACCCTGAGACATTCATTTATGAATCACCATGTAATGATATTTTTATAAGCAACTTTTTAAAAATGCACATTAAAGCAGTAGTTCCACTTCCCGAATTACTTAGTAGACATGACCCACAGGTTTCCCAAGCAACCTTTCTTTGATAAACAATGCTAGAATATTGCAAATAAAAGGGGGACAGAAGTGTATATGGATAAAATCTTTTCCATGCCCATCTGGAAGTATCAACATGAATCCTAAATATTGAATATTAATGGTAAAACTTGGATCAAAAATGGAAAAAGGTGGAATTTCCTGTTTATAAGAAAACCATATGTGCAATGGAACTTTCATGTATTTTGAAGCTATGAAAAGAAAATATAATATTTCTCCAAAGGACTTTATATTTCTGAAAATAAAACATTACTACAGTGACTCTTAAAAGTTTGTGTTTTACAAATCAGATAAATCCAAAAACACTAATAAAATGAGTAAAAATGTCCAGTTTATAATTATCCAAAGAAGATGTTTTGCATATAGTTAGGTACAAAGAAAATGGGGGAGAATTTAGACTATGAAAAATAGACCAGGGTTTATCAGTGGTATCTGCAGAAATTCAGTTTAACTGTCTGTCAAATGTCTGCATTGCACACTGGAAAATTGACAAGCTGTATGCAAGAGGAATAAGTATGCACAACTTGGAGCTGAGTATCGTGAATCGTAAGGAAACTGTAATCTCTGCATTACAAATAATTTATGAGATAGGATTACCACATCTATAATACTAATTGTCATGAACTTTCCATCTAGATCTCACAAGATTTTCCACACATTAATAATCATAAAAAATAACACCTCACTCTTAAATAGTGCTTTTGATCCAAACACCTTAAAGCACCTTATAAAAGAAGTCAGTATCATTATAATCATTTTAAAGGTGGAGAAAGCAATCTATGGAGACACAATTCATTCATTCATACTGTGAGATGTTCATATATTATTAGCTCCACTTAAGACATAAGGAAAAACAAGGGCATGGATGATGAAATTCATGATTGATGTAAGCTGGTGCAACTCCATTGGCCCTGCCTGCCATTAAATGCAAAGCTAGTGTTTTCTATTTACCATCAAGATGCAAATTCTAAATCCACATTCAGATGGCATAACTGGGCTAGACAGTAAGCAGATGACTGGCATGAGGACAGAAGGAAGAATCCTGCCCATAGGCCACAGAATAGCACGGAGTCAATCAGCAGAGGCTACTATAGCTCAACTTTTGAAGTAGCTCTCTGTGGTCTCCCCACACTGTTACCTCTTCATGGCAACAAGCTCTGACCTATCCTTATGATGACAGATGGCTCTGCCTAATTCCAGCAGCTAGCTGCACTGGGATCCCTAGTGAAACCAGTCTCTACACCATGTAAGAGAAGCCACCATACCTGACTTTTCACCACACCTCCTTCTCTTCTACTGCCAGGGGACCCAAGAGGCCCATGAAGGAAAGGACAGGATTTTTGTCTGAAAGAAAACAGGTTCAATTTAGCACTTTCACTCACAAGCTACACGACTATAATAAAAACACGACAATGCTTTAGATCCTCCATCCAATTTAGAATAATTCCAGCTGTTAACTTAGAGAATTTATTACCAGAAAAGGAAATCAAGCAAAAATGTACAGAAAGTGATTTTATATGGAATATTATGAAGTCAATGGCACAGACAGAGTGGGGAGATTATTAACAGAAACATTGATAAATTAACCTGTGGAGGTGGATGAATATTATTGGCCAGATCATTTGACATATTTGCGAATCTGTGTCAAGTTAGTCTGCAAGTAGTTTCTTCCACTGTTCACTTATCTTTAACTGTAATATAGCAAATGTAATGTACTGCCCCCACTTTAGCAAAATATGGTAAAAATGAGAGTATTTTCCTAAGTGATAATGACACACAATTTAGTATGTATGCAGGCAGATTTTTAAAAAAATAATCTTTAATTTGAGGTTGCTTCTAATTCAGAGTGACAGGATTAGACACTGATTTTGAATGTCTGGGCCATACAAATAGTATTGGGTACAGTCTTGCTCTTTTTGAAGTTAATGGAAGCTTTGGCATTAACTTAAATCACTGCACTGTTAGGAGATGGGGTCAGTGCGATTCCTGACCGGGAAGCACTCTGAAGACAAATATTTGAATAATTATCAGCCCTCAGTTCAGGAAAACGTTTCATTTGTTTTCTTTGAATATTTTGAAAAAGACATTTGGTCAAAATATCCATGCAAAGAACTGATGGAACTGCTAACTTCTGCCTCCCACTTCTTTATGTCAGTATGATTTAAAGAGCAGAAACTGACTCACAAAGGAGGGCTGGGAATATATCTGTTAGAAATTAGTCAGTGAGTACGTAACCTAAATTAATATAAACAATTTCCAAGATGCCCGGTTACAGCCCTTCTGAAGATTTTGAGAGTGATTTGTAGAGTGTGACTGTACAATATCCAGTTCTGACCTGGATGGGTTCAGCAAAGATGAAGAAAACTCAGGGATACGTTACAGATCTTTAACAGAGACTAACTTGCTTCCATAGAGGAGATTTTTTTTTCATAGATTGTACAGTGACAAATAAAAGTACATAGATAATGAGTGGTAATAGGTTGTCTGCAAAGTGTTCTGTAGATTAAGCTATAAATGTTTCTAACTACTCAGTTCGTCTTGTTGACCACAGCTGGGAATATGATTAGGAATATTGTTTGGGGTTTAGAGAAATTTACTGGCTTGATAATTGCTTTCAAACAGTGTTTAAATTGTTTCAAAATGACTTTTTTTTAAAAAAAAATTAAAGTTAAATTATGCTTAAAATAATTAAACATAAGGTCAAAATTAAAATGAAACATTTGAAAATTGTCCAAATGAAAACTTTCTTTCTTTCTTTAGATGTGTCTAACCTGCAGGCTTCTGTCGGGAGACCAGAGGTCTCTCAGCAGAAGTCTACCACATCAAGACCATTCTACCCAGAGCCGTCTTCCTTGATCCACAAGAAAGAAGAAGTGAAGTCTCAGCAGAGGGGTTTTCCCCAACATCTGGCCCTGTGCGGACAGGCCAAATGTCAGAAAAGCCTCTCCTGGCAGAACTGTTGGCAAGAGATATGCAAATACAGTGCGCAATTTGCTAATCTTTTGCTGACAGTTCTCAGCAACTTAGACACAGCTAAATTTCTTTCTTTCTTTCTGTCTTTGCCTCTCCCCTGCCCAGGTCTTTTTATTCGTGCAGTTTTTGAGGTTTCAACTTTTTGTTCTGATTTCAGACAGGATTTTTTTTAATTGTCTTTTTTGGGGTGGGGTGGAAGGTGGAACCACTTTCTGCCCAGTGATACTTGTGATTTCAACACAGTGATTTGGCAAATATGAGTCGTTCTCCCTGGTACACTATCACACATGCACACACATACCATTTAATACAATAGCAGAGGCTGTCTGGATAGGCACAGAGAAGCATCCCTGACAAGCAAGGCAGACACAGAGAAAAGACAGACAGCTGTGGTGGGCATGAACCTCTCTTTTTTCTTCACTGAAAAAGAATAGGCATTAAAGAAGCCACATGACACCTGCAAATTGCCTGCATACTGCTCCACCATACACCATGTGCCAGCATGTCTGGTTTGAGTTTATAATTAGTTGCGGTGCTATGGCTGTCATCTGAGTCCATTAAAATCTGTGGAGCTGCTTTGGATTTCATGGCACTTATTGAGACAGAATCTGGCCCATAAGTTCTGGAGGGTTTCTGGGTTTATACTCTTTCCGTATGGATGCATTGCTGCATATAATTTTTCCCTAACTATGAACGATATAAATACAAAAATTATGAGACTGGAGGAGGAAAAAATGACAACTAAGCAAAATGGCATTCATTTAACTATCTTTTTTTTTGGAAGAGGGGGCAGGGGGACTTTACAAAAATGTATTTCTGTCTCCATCTGCCTTAAGTTTCACAGCCTTTATTTATTTAATTCCATCTGCCAACCCTACCCAATTTCAAGGGAAAAGCTGTACAGATGTTTAGTTTTACACCTCATTTAAGCTAGCCTGTGTTGTCACCCACATTGGGAGTTTGGCTGTGTAGTGCTAGTCTTGGGGATGGGGAAGAGTGGCTAGGAACTGCCAGGGTTTTGGAGAGCGATTGTGCAGAAGGGTACACAGACATTACCCCGTCTTCCTAGGACAATGCAGCCTGCTTTGCATTGTGCATGCCAGGCACTCTGCAGGCCAGTGTAATGCAAACAAGACAAGAGTGGACTATGGTCCTACCTTCCATCTCCGCCCGCCAACCTGCCTTCTGAGCTATACAACCTTTAGCTTCCCAGGCTTCCGTGAGAGTAGAGACTGCCATTGTTGCAGGTCATTGAGCAGGCTGCTTAGCAACAGGGAAGATTCCATTTCTATTGGCCTGATGCATCCTTACAGAGATAATATCACCCTGATTGGTGGGACTCAAGCATTCCAGCCTTTGATGTCTCTTATTTAATTGCCAGGAGTGGTGGTGGATATTTCTCTAAAACAAAAAAATCCCATTCATCACAGGTTTACATTGACAATACTTTCCATTGGTGTGTGAAATTTTTGGAGACGTTTGATAGTTTTTCCCCCCATAGGGTAAAATGGCAAAATGTTATAACAATAATTCATGGCTGGAAAGGAAAAGAAGATGTCACAAACAGCAGCCAGGGGAAGAATGGTCATATTAGGACAGCTGTCTGGCTCTGCCAAATTTAAAGGGCCAGCTAAAGAAAGGCTTGCGGTGGGGAGGAGCAAAGTTTGTGTGAGATGAAAACTTTGCACTAAGGAGGTGTAGCAGAGATCATTCAAACTCAAAGAAAAATGTTCCTGAGAAGTGGTTGTTTCTGCCTGTTAAATATCACCACTCTAATACGGGGAAATTGGAGCATTCGTCTCTTCCTGCCGTCCCTTTCCCATTATTATTTATCATTTACTACTTATCTCGCTCATTTTCTTGGGTAGCTACCCTTGAAATGTTTCTGGCTTCACAGAATCACAAAATACCAGAACTAGAGCAGTCATCAAGTCCAGTCCCCTGCCCTCATGGCAGGACCAAGTACCATTTAGATCACCCATGATAGATGGTTATTTAACCTGCTCTCCAATGACGGATAACATGTGCACCTACTGGGTCTCAATTTCTGGATAAGAAGCTGGTGTACGAGAGTGATGCAAATTTATGATGCTCTGGGGAATACTTTGGGGAAGATACTTTACAGGAAGAGCATACACCATTTGAAAGCAGATGGCTGGTGTGACAAATTTGGGAATATTTCGGAATTTTTAAACTAGGTGGTAAGGGACATTTAGGTCAGACAGTGATCTCTATCAGAAATGTCAGTAACGCAAGAGAAACTATGTAACTGGTGGTAATGGAAAGCATTGCAGGAAGCAGAGATGGAAGTCATTGAAATACAATCCAAAACAATAGCAATGTGGATCAGGTTGTTATATTAAGAATGTGTACCCAGGAATAAAGTCTAACAATGTCTGTTGTGCTAATATGAAACCTGAGCTTGTTTTCCCAACAATGGAAAATGACATAGCTAGAACAGATATTTCAAGGGTGAAGTAAGGCAATCCAGTTCCTTCTGCATACTGTGACATGTGACTCTCCCTCCCATGGTCCCACCCCAGCACCATGACCCTACTCCCACATGCAATACGCATTGGAACGAAACATCTGTATTACTCATACACCTTACAGGATTCTAAATTAACTGTATGAACTCAGGGAAAAGCATAATTACGCATGGCTGAGCAAAGGTGTCTGCTCAATGTGCAGCTGCAATCTGGAAAGGAAATAAGTTACAATGGTTACAGGACAGAATGGAAAATAATACAGCAAATATTATAATACAGTTATGTAAATCAATAATATCTTCTCTAGAATATTAGGTACTCCAACCCCCCCTCAACAGACTATTGGAGGCAAAAAAGGGCTCAGATGGGTAATAAAATAACTAGGGGGCATAGAAATTTTTCTGTAAGATGAAAGTTAAAAATAAGGAAGGCTGTGATTAAATCTTACAGTAGACTGAGTGGGATAGCAAAGGTAGATTGGAAGCTTCTGTTCGCTATGTCGCGCGTACAAAAACAAATGGGCACTCAATTAAATTAAAAGGTGGCGAATACAAAAGTGATCTGAAATCATTTTTCCATATAATGTATAATTAGACTGTCGAACTCATGAACACCAAATGTCATTGACGTGAGAAATTTGGCACAATTCAAGGGTCTGGACACTTATCTGAATAATAAGAATGTCTATCCCTGTTATCGTTAATGCCAATAAACTGTGAAAGGGATATTAAAACTCATGTTTCAAGGGGTTTAAGCAATCAAAAATTTGGAGGCACCAACGTTGGGGACAAATGAAACATTTTTTCAGTCCAGAAGATTTAGAAAGAAGAAATTAGTTTTGCTGGGGAATCAATATAGACCTGCTATGAAAGAGGTATATAGTATTTACCTCTCTCTCGTAAGGCAAGAAAAAAAGGCAATGCAATGACAGGAGACGCCAATACCTTTATAACTGATACGAAATATATATATCTTATGTCATTCATGATCCAACTGTGGGACCCACGGTTAGAGTTTACTGAAGCCAAGAAGTGGCATTCAAAAAATTAGGATCAGGAATAGTCAAACTATCTGCAATCATCGTAGCTTGATAAGGATGCAGTACTGATGCTTCTGGACATAAACCAACCACTAGCTATTAATGCATGGGGCTAGTGAGCACATCTCCCCATAGGCAGGACTGCATTAACTTTTCTTGGGGCCCGGGGTTCTGTGTGCAGAAAGAGGCAGGCGAATGGGTGCTGAAGCGGGAGGTGAGAGTTCCAACTGGGGCTGTAGGCTCCAAGGTTAGGCTAGGCTCAAGGCATTTGAAGTGCAGGAGAGGGCTCTAGGCTGGGGCCAAGGGATCTGGAGTGTGGGAGCAGCTCAGGGCCGGAGGCTGGGGTGGGATGCAGGTCTGGGCAGGAGTTAGGGTACAGGAAAGGGCTGAGGGCCTGGTGAGAGGTCTGAGAGGGAGTTAAGATGCAGGACAGAGCTGAGGGCTGGGGCAGGGGGTGGGGAAGCAGGTGACTCTGTGCTGCCCTGCACTCGCCTGCTGGCAGTGCCCCTCCCACAGCTCCCATTGGCCACAACTCCAGGTCAATGGGAGCTGCAGGGGTGGAGCCTGCAGGCAAGGGCAGTGCAATGACAGAGTGTCCTGCCACTTGTGAAAATGTGGCTCCAGCCCCAGTCAGGGGAACAGTAACACACAGAGCCACCTCTTTCCACCCCTACCAGGAAGGGCTTCCCCAGAACTCAAGGGCTTTAGCGGCTGCAGGCCAGGGTCCCAGGCTAAGAAGCCCTCTTAGCCCAGGGCCTTGAGCTGCATTTCTGAGAGCCCCTTTATTAATCCTGCTCAGCCCATAGGCATGTTACTGCATAATTTTTAATTATATGGGTTTTACACTTTCCCCTGAAGCATTTGGTTTTGGTCACCGTTAAGAGACCAAACACTGGATCAATCAGCACTTTGGTTTGAGTGGGCCTGTGTTCTTTTTGTTTCAATGTCTCCCTTCCTGCTCTACAGGGGTGGTCCCCGCCATGATGTGAACAAATCTCTGCCAAGCTCTGACATCATTATTTATTTTTCGAATGGTTTTATAAAGCAGAGATTCCCAAGTGAGCTTGGGATCTTTCACTGAATTTTGCTGTGCAAACAGAATAATGAACCTAACCCAGAGCCCATTGAACTCAAAGGCAAAACTCCCACTGACTTACTCTTCAACTCTTAGTCACAGAGTGAAACTAGCAAGGAGTTGATACCCAGGGCTGCTGGAACAATTTTTATTGTAGGGATGCTAAGACCCATTGAGCCAAAATGGAAACCCTGTATTTGATGCAGCTGCCTGAAGCCAGGAGGTACAGCAGCACTCCTAGGACCACTAGCTCCAGCCACTGGGATAGAGAGAGATGTTCACATTACTGATGCTTCTTTTCAGGCTTTGTAAAGCAAGAGTTCACAGGTATGATGGCAGCTTTCATCATTCTCATCCATGAAAACCCTTCCGATATTTTAACATGGTGGTGGACAAACCTTTAAAGGTTCAGCTGCTCAGTTCAGCTAAACACTCTAAACTCGGAGACCTAGCTGAAGTGGATCTTAAACTGCTAACCCAATCCCAAATTGGACCGGAAACCTTCTCACAACTTGGTGTCAGTTTAATTTGTTTTGGTTGGTTCAGAAATAACACCACATGGCTCTTTTCATCCACAGATCACAAAGCACTTTGCAATGGAGGGCACTTTTTTTTTCATTCCTGCTTTATAAACACGGAAACTGAGGCTCAATGTCCTTAAGAGATGTGTGACATTAGACAAATCAAATCAGAGTCAGAAGCAAAAGTCAGGTCTATTGATGGCCCACTGCTGTCTACACTTGAGATGTAATGTGATTTTTAGTCTCTTTCCATGCTGGTCCTACGCGCTCCTGCTTGAAAAAAGAAGTACAGAGGCTTCAAAATTAATTGCTGTCATCTAGACATAGCCTGCCACTGCTTACTGGGCTCTTAGAAGACATTTAGGGGCAAATTACACCTAAATCACAGCACAGAACACTGAGAGCCAGGACTGGTGGCTGGAAACAAACTTTATAGGACCATGGGAAACTTGGCCACACCCGCGATAAGTGGTCATCTGACTAACTAAAATCATGCTGGATTATGGATTTTGCTGGATGAGAGATTTCTGGATTAGAGAGGTTCAACCTGGACTGACTTTTCAGACATTTTCATCCCTGTTTTCTTCAGAGATGCTGTGTGTGTCATGCTCTTTTTCAACCTTTTCTTTCTTGGAAGAGATGTATCACAGTATATCAAAACAGCCTTTGCTACCTTTGCCTTTGCAGCACAATTGGCAGGCAAAGCTAGTGGTGGATACCTCTCAGCAAACCTGGAATTGGAATCAGTTCAGATATGCTTTTGAAAGGTTTTTGGGTCTTATCAAAAAACACTTTATGGCTTCCTTGTGCCATTTTTCTGATACTTGCAATGCTGTCCAGAGGTGTCACCTGAGCAACATTCTGTTTCCCTCCTGGAACACCGAGTGAGAAAGGGGGGAGGGATAGCTCAGTGGTTAGAGCGTTGGCCTTGTAAACCTGAGCTTGTGAGCTCAGCTCAATCCTTGAAGGGGACTTTCAAGAGTCTTGAACCGGCTAGATTAAAAAAAAAATCTGTCAGGGATGGTGATAGGTC
The DNA here is from genome assembly GCF_033958435.1 of Carettochelys insculpta. Lineage (NCBI taxonomy): Eukaryota > Metazoa > Chordata > Testudines > Carettochelyidae > Carettochelys > Carettochelys insculpta. The sequence goes on along the minus strand of NC_134139.1, from coordinate 80,933,737 downwards.
CTGTTGTGAGTGCAGGGGACTTGACTCTACGACCTCTCAAGGTCCCTTCCAGCTCTATGAGATATGTGTAGCTCCATAATTCACATGAAAATTAAAGTTGGGGGGTGGACCTATTCAGAAATATGAAGAAATGTTTGGTTCAACAAATCATGTCTCTAAGCGTGCAAAGTATTGTCATGGGCTATGTCTACGCTACAGAGATCTGACGACAGAAGTTACCATTGGAAAAGATCTTCGGACAAAACTTGCGGTTGACAGAGTGTGTCCACACACAAAAGCGGATCAAAAAAGCAAGCTGCTCTGTTGACAGAGAGCAGCTGGACTACCCAGCCCTTTCTTGACAGGACAACTGGTCCAAAGCTCAGCAGATATGGCTGCCCAGTGACCTTGAAGCCCTGTCTGTTGACAGAAGCCCCTCCCAGAGCATCTATACAGCTTTTTTTTGCCAACAGAAACTGTTGCCAAAGGCATTATTTCACATTGCAGAAAGGCAGAACGCTGTCAGCAGAAGGGCTCAGTTTTGTCAGACTGTATACAATATGGATTTTGTGTGTAGGTGTGCTGCAAGTTTTGTTGATAAAAACCCTGTTTTGTTGACAAAACTCTTAAGTGTAGACATAGCCATGATGGGTGTTCTTTTCTCTAAACTAGTCCACCCACCCATCTCCAGATGATTGCAACTCATCTTCTGGCAAAGCCTTGTCATAAATAAAACAACTTTAGGGCACCAGGGCTATGTCTACACTAGAAGAATCTGTCTACAGAAGTTACTGTCAGAAGAGATGTTCTGACAAAACTTCTGTCGACAGATTGCATCTACACATAAAAGCAGGTAGATCTTTTGATCTGCTCTGTCAACAAAAGGGCGCCCCAGAGTGTCTATATGGCTTTTTTGTCCACAGTTTCTGTCGACAAAAAATATTGTGTGTGTAGAGGCGCTGCAAGTTTTGTTGACAAAACTCTAGTGTAGACGTAGCCCAGGGCTTGTCTACACTTGCCCCCAACTTTGAAGATGGCATGTTAATCAGGGTGATGGGAGATTACTAAAGAAGTGCTGCAGTGAATACGCAGCACTTCATTCAGCTAATTCTCCCCTGTAGCAACTTCGAAGTGTCAAACTTCAAAGTGCCAGCATACGTGATGTCGTGGGCACTTCAAAGTGCCCGTGCTACTTCAAAGTGCCTATACTCCTCACAATTGTGGGCAGTAAAGGCACTTAAAAGTACTTGCGGCTACACGCATGCCGGCACTTCGAAATTGCCACAGAGGAGAACTAGCCAAATGAAGTGCTGCATATTCACCACAGCACTTCATGGCAATCTCCCATCGCCCTGATTAACATGCCCCCTTCAAAGCTGGGTGCAAGTGTAGACCCAGCTTAAGTGAATTAAGGGGAATTACTGCTCTTTTAAATAAGATCAGGAAGCCTGCTGTTTACTTCCTTAAAATGTACTAAATTATTTGTAACTAACCAACCGATCAGTTTGGCATGAAGCGATTTACAACCAAGCAATAGGTTTGTTCAGGTACCAGAAAGTTTCAGGGCATAGTAATTATTTCTCTCTCTTTTTAAGAAACATTTTAATTATAAGAAAGGTAAAGCGATTCTTATAAAACCTTTTTACAGTTTATTTCCTATCATTAATTGTTAAAATATAAAAATGATGGTCTGCCAAAATGAAGCAGGATGTGAAATGGTGAATTTTATGTGTGTAAACAAATAAATAATTATTTACAATCTTTGGCAAAACAAAATGAAATTTCACTCATCTCATTCTCTCCCTCTCTCTCTCATTCATACACATGTGCATACATACCCTTGCAAAGAAGAAAAAAAAAGTAAATCATAAATAATTTACATAGCATAGAAAAATTATGGTACAATTTAAATATTAACATCTTCATCCCCACACTGATGACTTGCCTTCACAAAACAAAACCCTACACACATCCACCACAATCATTATGTTTAATGATGTCTCCCACTGGGTGTGTCTACACAGCAAAGTTATTTGGAAATAGCAGCTATTCTTTCAAAATAACTGTGCAAGTGTCTACACAATGCAACTGTTCAAAATAATTTTGAAATACTGGATGTCTTATTTCAAAATCTGTAAACCTCATTGTACAAGGAATAGCACTTATTTTCAAACAGGTATTTTGAAATAGGGGCTATGTAGACAAGGCAGAGCCTATTTTGAAATAAGCTATAGTGCGTTCAATTGCTCTGTTTCAAAATAGGCTCTGTTATGTGTAGATGCTTTATTTTGAAATAACTAAGCACTATTGCAAAATGCTTTTTTTTTTTTGTGTAGCAATGCTATTTCAGAATAAACTATTCTGGGATATCTCTTCCGGGATAGCTTATTCAGGAATAACTCTGCTGTGTAAGCATAGATTGGAACTTGGGGATACAATCTGAAACACCAAAAATATGAATTGCAACAAACTCAAAAAACTGTTTGTTAATATGAAGAGACTATACTGTGCAATAAGCCCCAACCTGTAAATTCTTTCTAACAAATATAGTCATAAAATCTATTTAAAAAGAAAAAAAAAAGAGCTGAGTCAACATTTGGCTCCCCATGGCCTATGATAAGGCAAGAGATATTGTATTATTCCCTTAGTAAACCTCATCTGTGATTAAAATTACACCAGCAAGAGTTTTTGTGAACAAAGCTCATACATCTTAAACAAAACCAAAAAAGTGTTAAATACTTGCATACTATTGCATAACTGAATAACTGTTGTATGTGGTTAGAATAAACATTGGTATCCCTTCAGCATTATTTTTTAAAAAGTTCTATATACAGCAGACATAGGTAACAATACAAAATCAGGATAACAGTATATATAAATTAAGGTTCCATTTATAAATTCCTCATTATTATTTATTTAATCAAGTGCTACTTTAGAACATGCTGGATTGTTATTTCATAAAGCTGCAGGTTTAAACAAGCGTGTACATTGCTTAAATGATTGCTTCAGATTGTGATATGCTTTTTTAACAGATTGCTCCAGCATGATTCGTTAATAATGTATGATGTGCTTTAAAATAAATTATCAAGATAAAAAATAAAAATATTTATAACTGGAACCTTAATTTCCAAATTGCCGAATTTGTTAATGGTAGCATTGCCACCTTTTCATCATCCTAGATCAGGATTCAGGAAGTCAAAGTGCTTTTTGCAGCAGAGATGGGAAAGTGGTTCTGGTCCAACTTGCTCCAGATGGTCAGTGTTTATGTTTAATAAGAGGGTCTGTAAAATAAGATATACTCTGGCCAACTGGAAACCATTTTATACAGCCACAGTGACAGCCTTCTGTGCTTGACTGAATTGTTATGCTTTGTTATGTTGAAGATTATGTTCTGGCTCAATTGTATTTGTCCTGACTTAAGTCCATACAAATAATGTGCATTGTTATTTCTAATTATACATTATTTGAAACTGAAAATCTGAGGTTTCAGCAACCTATGGTCTTAAAGGAATTTTTGAAGAGTTATTAAAAGCTTTCTTAGCAGCTGAAAGATCTTTTTGTGTCAAGCCATCTTCATATTACATGGCCTTCACTTTATTCTCCAGTGGTTTCTTCATTATTCGGCTAGATATTGTTAGCATGATGCTTTTGTTATTTTACTGAAATCAGGCTCAGAGCTTTCGTGTTACTGAAGTCCAGCCCTGATCAGAGCAAGGGAAGTGTCAACCCTACACATAAAAAAAAAGTGGTTTTAACACTTTTTTATCTCACTTAGTTTAAGACAATGGATGATACTCATCCCCTTTTTTCCATATATATATATGTATGTATATAAATACATTAAGTAATTACACTTCATATGTAAACGTTATTCATTTGTAAAAAAAAACAAACAAACATACATGTCTTGCTAAGTTTTCACTCTACGAAAATGCTCTATTGTATCAATCTGCTTTTGCTTCAATGGTGGGTTGCACGTGCACATTTAGGTCCCATTCGTCCTCATTTTCAGAAGGCACTTGGGCGTAGGATCAGCTGAGGCACTTTTGGCAGCAGGGAGGTACAAAGTCACTCAAACAGAAGGCCGAAGGAGGAAGTACACAGAAAGAGAAAATGGGGGTACCAGGATGTACTGATGTGTCTAGGTTGCACAGCATCTACAATACTCTGCTGGTGATGCAGCAACTATAGCTCAGAAATCTAAAATAAATGAGAAATTGTTATTAATTGGTGCAGAGGCCTATTTGGTTTGGAAGACAGTAAAAACGGAACTAGAACTCAAATGTGCTGTAGTAAAGAGAGCAGCCTAAGTAACACAGATATTACTTTTTCTTTTCTTGTTCTTACAAGGTGAAAACATAATTCTAATACAAACATCATGGACAGTTTCATTACAGTTTTAAAAATTTTGGAGACCGCATTAATCACTGTTTTGGGAGGTTTTTAGGAATGGGTGAGACAGACATCTGTGAGGAATGGTATCATTATTACTTAGTCCTGCCTTGAGTCCAGGGAAGTGGACACGGTGACTTACCCCCTCTAGGCCAACACTTCTATAAAATGATCATTGAAAATATCCACTGGTTTCTCAATGCCTACTCAAAGAAGGGATATCTGAAAGTCTGCAGGGGCATGTGTAAGTCACTGCTGAATATACGTTACCAGCCCTGCTCTGCTCAGTAGATGATATGAGATGTTACATCTCCCAGCCCGGTAACACATGGCCTGCAGCAGTTCACACTTTTAGCACTAGAGATTCCCTGCTTCAGTCCCAGTGCGTCAGGCATGAAGATGGCTTATTACCATGCCACTTCCAGAAGAAGTGGCATGTGCAGCCACAGCCAGTATGTATATCTCTAACGTGTTAGTATGTGTTGCATGTGTGATGGTAACACACGCAATGCATACTAACAGCAACGAAGGGTCCTGTGGCACCTTATAGACTAACAGAAAAGTTTTGAGCATGAGCTCATGCTGTTGCTGTTACAGATCCAGACTAACACGGCTACCCCTCCGATACTTAACACATACGAGATATACATACTGGCTGTGTCTGCATGTGCCACTTCTTCTGGAAGTAGCATGGTAACGAGTCGTCCAGAAGATGCTGATGAGGCACGGATGTAAATTTCCCACACCTCATTAGCACGTGTGCACACGGTTCAGAGTCCGGAAGAAGCTCGCAGCCCACGGGGATCTTCCATAAGGAAACCCTCCTTCTGGCAGCCCCTTCTTCTTCAAAAGTTTGAGGAAGAAGGGGCTGCCGGAATGAGGGCTTCATTCCAGAAGTTCCCCACAGGCTGTGCGTCTGCACGTGCATTTTGGAGTCCGAAACAGCTTCTTCTGGACTCTGAACCACATGCCAATAGGCCAATGAGGTGTGGGAAATTTATATCTGCACCTCATTAGCATCTTCCGGACAGCTCATTACCACGCCGCTTCCAGAAGAAGCGGCACATGTTGACAAAGCCACGGTTTCAAACATGTACCTCACTCAGAGAATTTCAGCTTCCTTTTCCACACAGATTATGTTAAACGTGTGTTTTTCTTGATTCAGATTTACATTACGACTAGTGGGATCCAAGCTATTTTAATGAATCAATGTCTAAATTATTCTGTGATCTCTTAAGGCTTTGCAATATGCCATCTGGCTGTTACTTATCAGGACCATTGCTGCATGTCAGTGTTTCCCAAATTTACTTGGTCATGGAACCCTTTCAAACTCAAAAGAATTCTGCGGAACGCCATTCCCAGGCTTTACCCGCTCTCCTTGGCCCCCAAACCTGCTCCCCATCTCCAGGCTTCACCCACCTCAGCCCCCAAATGAGCCTCCCATCCCCAAGCATTACCTCCCACCCTGCAAACCCACCCACCATCCCCAGTCTTAACCCCTCTCAGCCCCACACCTCCCCACTCCCATCCCCTGGATTAACTCACTTCAGCCCCAAACCAGCCTCCTGGGACTAACCCACACATGGAACTGGCTGGGAACCCTATGCCAGGCAGCTACATGCACCCAGCAGAAGGAAAGCTGACACGGAGGTGTTCCGCTGGTGGGGGTGAGACAAACCACACCCAACAGAGGGGTGTGGCCACTTGGGTAGCGGGGCAGGTGAGGGGCTTTCTGCAACTCCCTGCCCAACCACTGCGGAAACGGCCAGATCCCTCCCGCTTTGCTGCCATCCATTAAACCAATGAAATTGAGTTCTACTATTTCAGCAGTGGCAGTGCAGGGAGCTGCAGAGGAGTCAACTATTGTAATGGAATTTTCTCATGGAACCCTGATTTTCACTTGTGGAACCCCAGGGTTCTGCAGAACACCATTTGGGAAACACTGCTGTATGCGACAGTCATGCTCTGATTTAAAAACCAGAGTTAAGCACATGCTGAAGTCTACTTGTTTCAGGAAAGCATGTTGATAAACTCAGAACAAACTCCTTGTTTCATTCACAGTTAAGAATTTGTTTGGTTATTTCATGATCGACAGGTTTAAGATGCTAGTCAACAACTGAAGATACTTTCTATTTCCACTTTTTTGCCTGAGCGCACATACTCTATATGCACCGGCCTCTTTCAAATAATTCTGTTTATCAGCGACATAGAAGTAATTGGGGCAGCATTAAAACTTTCAGAATTGCCCAATTCACTGAAAAACTAACCTCTACATTCATATTTGAGGTCAGAGAAGTAGACCATTTCTTGAGAGAAGACAAAAAGACCTAATCGTCCACCAGCATAGGTTTGATCATAGATTGGTCCAGAGTCCACCATGACTTGTTTTCCTTCATATACTAAAACTCTGTGAAGAGAGGCATATTTTATATTAGTATAGTGAATCAAAAGAACATTCTGAGGTCGAGACATGGAATAACAGCTGTCAGGTGACAATATGATATTGAATTCCAACACCAGGTTCCAAGTAGTACAACTTCATTACATGGGTCATCCCTCTGCTACACCTTATCCCCAACCCAAGTCTGGCTGATAGTCTTAGGCCAGTTATTGGAAGCCCTGGTGTTGTTCCATGTGTAATTTTAGGAACATCTGCAAAGAATTTCCAAATTCCTTGTGTTAGTTGAGCTAAGGAGTGTCATATACTTAATGTTGATTAACCATACATTCCTCTTTATACTCAGAAATTAACTTGAGACATATACACATAATTTAATTGATTCACAGTAAGTCTGTTGCCTCCTCACAAATAAATATACTTTATGTTCTTACGTTCTTAATGACCATTCAAAGACCTAGTCAACGTTTTCTTTTTGGTACTACGATTCCCAGAAGGATGAAGAAGCTTCATGCACAAGGACCAAAGGACCTCACACATCAGATTAGGGAATTGGGCTAGGGTGGCCAAAATTTCTATTTGCACAACACTGAACACTCTTGCCCCACCCTCTGCTCCATCCCCTCCTCAAAGGCCCCATCCACGTCCCACGCTTTCTCCGAGTCCCCGCCTTTGCTCACTCCATCTTCCCCATCCCCACCAGACTCACTCTACCCACCCTCGCTAGTGTTCATTTTCACTGGGTTGGCTCAGGGGCTGGGATGCAGGAAGGGTGAAGGCACTAGCTGGAGGTGTCGGCTCTGGCGTGGAAAGGAGAAGTTCAGACCAAGGGGTTGCAGGCTGAAGCAGAGGGTTGGGATGTGACAGGGGGTTAGTGCTCCAGCTGGGGGTGTGGGCTCTAGAGAGGTGCAAGAGATGAAGGGTTTGGGATGCAGGAGGAGGCTGGGGATGAGGGTTTGGAGTTGGGGGGGGTGCTAGGGGTAGAGCATGGGGTTTTTGTCTGTGGGGGGCAAGGTTTCTGGCCAGAAGAGCAGCAGACTTTGGCTGGGGCTGGGGATGAAGGGTTTGGGGTACAGCACGGTGCCCCAGAGTAGGTCTGAGCATTTTGGAGGGCAGGAGTGCAGGAGAGCTCCTGCTGGGGGTATAGACTCCAGGGTGGGAAAGGAGGACATGGTGCATGGGGTGATCAGGGCTGGGGTGGGAGCTTGGGGCCCAGGAAAAAAAAGTCAGGAGTACAGGTTCCAGATGGCGCTTGCTTCAAGCAGCTCCTGGGAAGCAGCTGGCATCCCCTATGCAGCTTCAACATGGAGTGTGGCCACATGGTTATGTGTATGGTCCTTTCTGAAAGCAGCACCCCTGCAGCTATGGTTCCTTGCCAAAGGGAGCAGAGGAGCAGCACTTGGGGTAGAGACAATTGTGCAGCCCCATACACATAGGAGCTTGGGGAGAGGATGCTGGCTGTTTCCTGGGAGCTGAGTGGTGTGGAGGCTAGCAGGGAACATCTCAACCCCTCTATGTGGCACCACGAACCGGGCAGTCAATAGCCCTGTCAGAAGCATTGACCAGAGCTGCCAGGCTCCCTTTTTGACCAGATGTTCCAGTCCAAAAATGGACAGCTGTCACTCTCCAATGGGCCTATTAGGTGATAGTGGCCAATACCAATGGCTCCAGAAGAAATTGCAAGGAACAGTGTAGTGAGTGCACCACTGTGGAACAACCTGCCCTGATCAATTAACGTCTGACTTGTTCTCTGAAGCAGCATGGTTTATAACACATAACTAAACAGTCTTTTGCTCTTTCTGATGTCATGGATGACCCATGTGTGTCCCAAATCCTTTCTGCTCCCCACGTCATGTAACACAACATAAAGTATCATAATCCTGTTGAGTCCTGGGCTATTCAAGTCTAAAGAGGTAAGAATGAAATTACTGACCCAGTAAAATGTAATATACAGTTACAGTACGTCCTGTAGGTTAAAAATGATCTGCACCATCAGTTTTTGTGTGCATAAGGCATAAGCTAACCAGACAGGGTAAGGAAAAAGTGTCCTTCATAATGTAATACAGGGCAGTGCACTTTTTTTGTGCTTTACAGAGGAATACCTGCTGTAAGCCATAGTCAGAGACAAGATGCTGGATGAGATATGAAAAAGAATGTTAAGTTGTAATCTTACTTTTAGTATTGTTTTGGGATTTTTTGCTACTTTACACAATAGTTAATTGGTAAGAACTCATGAATTTTATTTTAATATTTAGTGTATGTAAATACTGAACAGTCCCAATGAAAGTGATGCGTTTGCGGGCAAGATGAATAGAGAGATATTATTTAAAATTCAACAAAATGATCAAAAAAATAAACATACTGCTATGAATTTATCATCAGCGCTCGAATTAAGAACTAAACCAATGAAAACCACTATATCATTAGAAGCAAAAGCCGTATTACCCAGGAAACTTGTAGGCATTGAAATATCTCTTACTTTATTAATCCTGTTTTAGGCCTGTGAATCAACTGCCACCTGTAGGCAGTATAATCTTTCCAGCCAACATTCTTGGGGTCATGCCACAAGGTACGAACCTATGGTAGGAATACAAATACCTCATTACAAACAGTTTGTACTGAAGCCACTGGATATCTGATTTCAGCCTATTTTCTTTGCGTCATCAAACTCAAAACCATTTAAAAAATTATGGTACTGAACTACAGTCCTGCACACTCTGGTCACCTATATTAAGTAACATGAAAATTTTCATCTTCAGTTACACATCAGTTACTTTCAAACAAGTACATTAATACATAGAGTCATAGAGGTTTAGACCAGAAGGCACCATTATATTTTGTAGTTTGGTCTCCTGTAGATCATGTGTCATAAAATTTCACACAATTATCTCATATTGAGCCCAATAACTTGTGCTTGGCTAAAGAATACCTTTCCAGAAAGGCATCCAGTCTTGAGGTGAATATATTTAGAGATGGAAAAGCCACTCCTTCCCTTGATAGTTTGTTTCCCCCTCACTGTCAAAAAATTATACCAGATTTCTAATTTGAATGTCTCTGGCTTCAATGGCTAGTCATTGATCCTTATTCAGCCTTTCGCGAATGATATCATTATCATTGAAGAAGATGAGGAGAAGCTAGAAAGAACGGTGCAGGTGTTAAATGAGGAAAGGAAGCAATACAGACTGAACATTGATAAAACAAAAACAATGGTATTTGGAGATAAGGAAATAGGAAGAAAGATCAGTGTAGATGGGATTAAACTAGACAATGTAGAGGAGTTCACATATCCAGAAAGCAACATAACATATGATCTAGACTGTAAGAAGGAAATAGCAACTAGAATAGCAAAAGCAAGAGCAAATTTGAAGGCAATAGATAAGATCTGGAAAAGCAAAGCAATTAGCTTAGGAACAAAGCTGAGCATCTTGAAAATGCGTGTATTCAGCAGCATGTTGTATGGACGTGATACATGGGTGATCATGAAAGATTCGAAGATAAGAATATTGGCGTTCAAGAGGAGTTGATACAGAAACATCCTGAGAATAGAATGAATGCAGAAGGTCACCAATGACGAATTATATAGGAAGATACAGCCAAAAGAGAACCTACTGCAGAAGGTGACGCAACGGAAGTTACAGCCTTTTAGGCATATTTGCAGAATGAATGACAAATGAAAAAGCAAGACCCTGGTATTCAGCATAATGGATGGCTAGAATAGGAGAGGCAGACCCCACAGAGAATGGGTAGATGATATAGTAGATTGGTGTGGAACTAGTCTACAGAAACTAAGCCGCTCTGCACTGGACAGGGAAAGATGGAAGGAAATAGCAAGAGAGGCACCAGACACCAACGGGTGCTGAGCCCATGGTTGCTGTTGATGATGATGATGGCCTCTCTGCTAAATTAAGAAGTCCCTTAGTGCATAGTATGTCTCACCTCACCCCCACCATCCCAAATGGTATTAGACACTGTAGTCAAGTCATCTTTTAGGCTGTGTCTACCCGAGACAGTTTTGTTGACAGAAGCAGCCTTCTGTTGACATAACTGAGGGAGAGTCTACATACATAAAACATTCTGTCGAGAGACTCTCAAGAGAACTCTGCATTTGTCTTGACAGTGTCATCCCTCAAAAATTTGAGGAATAACACTTCTGTTGACAGAATTGTTTTGACAGAAGTGCAGTGGAGACACTTCTGGTTGACAGAGAGGGCTTCTCGTTCACCAGGCAGCCCTGTTTGCAGAGCTTCTGGTCAGCAGTTCTGTTGAGAGAGGGCAGGATAGTCTGGCTGCTGTCTGTCAACAGAGCAGATTGCTCTGTCAATCTGCTTTTGTGCGTAGATGCACTCTGTTGACAGAGTTGATGTCTCTGTCCAGAGATGCTTCTAGCATAGCCATAGCCTTCTGGTATGACTACACAGCAACCTTATTCTGAAATAAACTATTCCAGAAGAGCTATTCTGGATTAGCTTATTTCAAACTAATTTGGCTACACACAAAGGCCATTTCTACACAGGCCACTTTCTTTGAAAGTGGCACGGTAATACACGGCCCAAACTATGCTAATGAGGCCTGGATGCAAATTCCCTGTGCCTCATTAGCATACGGTCACATAATTTGGAGTCCGGAAGACCGTTCTCCCAGCCTCCAAAACGCCATGTAGAAGCGTGGCCCCATATGCTAATGAGGGGCAGGGAATTTGCATCCGCACCTCATTAGCATATTTCAGGCCGTGTATTACCATGCCACTTCGAAGAAAGTGACCTGTGTAGAAACAGCCTCAAATGCATATTGAAACACCCCTCAGCTCTTTTGAAATACAGAATCTGTACAGATACAGCCTATTTTGAAACAGAGCCGTTAGACACACTATGGCTTATTTTGAAAGAGGCTCCATTCCCCGTCTTAACAGCACCTATTTCAAAATTTTGAAAATAGGCACTGTTCCTCATACAATGAATTTTACCTATTTTGAAATAAACCAAGCAGTATTTCAAAATTATTTCAAAACAGTGGTAGTGTTGTGCAGACACTAGGATAGTTATTTTGAAATAACTTTGCTTTGTAGACCTACCCTAAATCTGCTGTCAGATAAATTAAACAGCTTGAGCTCTGAAAGTCTCTCCTGGGTATGGCATTTTATTTTGCACTCAAAGCATTTTTGGTTCCTTTTGTTATCCCCTCTAATGTTTTACTATCATTTTTTTTAAGATGGACACTTGAACTAGATGCAGCATTCCAGTACTGGTCTCACCCATGCTGCATACAAATACAACCTCTCTCCTCCTTCTAACTATTCCCTGGATGACACATCTGACAATCACCCGAGATCTCTTAGTCATGGCATCCTACTAAGAGCTAATATTCAGTTGCTTGCCCATTATGAGTCCTATATCCTTTTCAAAATCAGTGTTTTCCAGGATATGATTGTCTTGCTGTAGGTATGGCCTGCTTTTCTTGTCTGAATGGGTCCAGTTGATCAAGTGATCCACACCATGCTCCGTGCACACGTGCACACACACACACACACACACCACTTGAGGAAAATGAAACAAGGATGAAAAAGTGCAAGGAAAGTAAACATTTGGGAATATAGTTTGTCTTGGAACTTTGTGTATGTTCTCACACACACACACACACACACACAAACTTCAGCTTACAGAGTTGATCTGCTGCACTTACCTATGTGAATAGCTACATTGAAAGAAATGGGACTAGTCGCTGAAGTAAGTGCTACTGCAGGACTGGCCCAGTATTTATTGCATATTCTTTCAAATCTTTGTCACAATAAAACTCTCTAGAAAGGCCCAGACCCTGGATGAATGGCATGCACTTGAATCCCATGCCTGTGTGGTGCCCCACTGACTTCAATGGGCTTCTTTAGGTTACAAGCTCCACCATGTGAAGTTAGTGAAAGATCAGGACCTACGTGGTAATTCAAACTTTCTGAACATAGAACTTCCAGAAATAGAAGCACAAGCATATATGATGTCCCAAAGGTGGATGTCTAAACCCCTCTCTGAAGAGAGTAGTAGCCACAAATGATTTCTAGAAGCAGAATAACACCACCTCTATTTCCAATGGAAGATGATGTTCCCTGTACTCCTCCTTCAATTTTTCAGGTTCTTTTTAAACTACTTTGCACATTCTGTTTTCTAAATGTCTGTTTTAAATTACTTTGAAACACAATACACATAAATAACAACAAAAACATCCAAAAAGACTGGCAATTTTATCCAAAAATTAAAACAACATTGAAAAGTTATTTAATATTTTTCCTATTTTAATATCCCCTACTGAGCCTCACTGCCCTTTTTTAATTGGTAACCAGTTTCCAGGTCAGCCCCTTTTTACAATATTGGTTAACCCCTCGATGGTTTGAAGACTTGCTTCTCTTACCTGTCCAGGCGTGTTTCCAGTGTGCCAGAGAGCATTTCTCAAGTGCTCACCGGTGCCAGTTGTGGAGTTCACTACTTTGAGTGAGACCCCTGAATAACCATAAGCCCTGGTTGGTTTGTCCTCCCAGTAGGTCTGGGTGACTTGCTTCCACATCAGAACATAAAATCGACTGCTGGATTGATAGCCAAACACAAACCCAGCATAATCATCATCACGGTCTGTGTTAACGTAAAATGTGCCACTGAAGTCAACAGAGCTGAATTCATCAAAACCTGGTAGAAGATGAAATGTGCAAGATAATCAGTTTCTCCACGTGGGGCAAATCTTCAGAATGCTTAAAAGCAGTGTATTCTATCATTTATATTCCTTTCTAGTGGTTTTCTAGAGGTTGTTTTTCTTGGGGGCGGGGGGAGGAAGGTAGGCGGAGAGGGCAGTTGAGAGAATTAAGTCATATATATATGGTACAGGTTGAATCTCTCTCATCTGGCATCCCCAGGATCTGACTGGTGCTGACCAAAAGAATTTGCTTGATCACAGGAGGTCAGTATTGTCTGGCAGCATTACCAACACTTCCACTGCTTACTGGGCTCTTAGAAGACATATTGGGGTAAATTACAGCTAAATAAACAGCACAGAACACTGACAGCCAGGACAGGTGACTGGAAACAAACTTGATGGGACCATGGGAAATTTGGCCACACCCACAACAAGTGTACATCCAGCAAATTAAAATCATGCTGGATTACAGATGTTGCTGGACAAGAGCGTACTGGATTAGAGAGGTTCAGCCTGAACTTGTACAGCTATTCTCTCTCATTCCTTAAACTAGGATGAGGGTAAGATGATATCATACTCTCTTTTTTCTTTTGTTTCTGTGCAGTCTTTGCATTTCTCTGTCTCATTGTCCTTTGTAATACCTCTGTTAAAGAAAAAACATGAGTTGATAGACCTTTTAAAGATTTATAGTGTTTTACATTAGGATCCAGTGGTAGAAAGAAGGAGGCACTTGGCAGGAAGAACAACTAACACGATTTATGTTTGCAGGGCTGCCTCACTCTCGATTCATTCAACTCAGAGAAACAACTATGTTCTCTCTTACCTCTCAGAATTAACTCTGTAACATGTAGGCAGGGGGTTACTGTCAGTGAGGTTTCATATAGCAGCTGGCATTCCAAAATGAAACAGGGCAATAGGCTTTTATTTTTCTTGTTTTGATGATTATTCTTATACAACTTCAATACAGAGTATTTTTTCTTCATCAGCAGAGCAGAGTTGTACCAACAGTAACAGGAAAAAAATATCTGATATTATGCACTCATGTGCACTCACAGACACTCAGGATACCGAGTAAATGGAGTAAATGAACAAATCCATGCTATGCGGGGCTTCTCTATGACACAAGATCCAAACAAGAAACCTCAACAACACCACCACTTGATGAACTGCACAAAGCATACTCGAAGTGTGGTCAAACAGCTTGAACACTCATGTCACAAAAAACTCAGAGTCCTAACTCCATCTTTGATGGAGACTCCATGTATTTTAAGTCCCCTTTCTCAGCTTCCCTATCTGCAAAATGGGGATAACTGTAGTTACCTACCTCATTGGGTACTGAAGAGAGAGTGATGTAGCTAAAGTTCTGTGAAGAGAAACAGCACTAAATCTGTACTAAGGCTGAGGGCTGTTTATTACTGTAAATATGATTTAGTCAGCATTGTTCCAGAGAATGCTGGTAATTCTTCGTTCTTTTGATACTCACCTACTGCTATGCCAGGATCAGAGTTGGCAGTCTGCACCAGTTCTTTGCCCTGGTGACGAATAACCCAGTTGGGATCAATTTGAGCTGTTCCCTTTGGATCCAGATGGACCATCTGGAATTTTCTAAAGTCAGTTTCACTGATGTCAATATTTTCAGGGCACACATCATAAATATCTGGGACTTTGTCATTGTCAAAATCATCTTTGCAGATATCACCTCTGCCATCACCTAGAAACGGAACACATACACAGACAAAAATGTTAGCATTATGTATGTATCTCCTTTTTTATTCATAAAAGTAAACACATGTTCACAGGCAAAAAATAAATGAAACTTCATAAAGCAAATGCAATCTTTCTCATTTCCACATTAATTGCCACAGACAGTTGTATAAGCCTGTCTCTTGGAAAAGTCTATAGGGAATATCGCTGGTAAAAAGGATATCAGCCATATTTGATCCCAGAGATAGTTGAATAATCTCTTCAAATCCAGGAACAAAATCAGTTTTGATGTAACTCAATCATAATCAATGGAATTACAACGTGGACAGATTTGGTGTCTAATTTGAATAGGAGTTTGGAGTTTGGCTGTGTTAGTCTGTATCTTCATGGCCGTGTCTACACTAGCCGCAAACTTCGAAATGGCCATGTAAATGGCCATTTAAAAGTTTACTAATGAAGTGCTGAAATACATATTCAGCACCTCATTAGCATGCGGGCAGCCGCGGCACTTCGAAATTGACATGGCTCGCCGCCGCGCGGCTCGTCCCGATGGGGCTCCTTTTCTAAAGGACCCCGCCTACTTCAAAGTCCCCTTATTCCCATCTGCTCACAGGAATAAGGGGACTTTGAAGTAGGCTGGGTCCTTTCGAAAAGGAGCCCCATCGGGACGAGCCGCGCGGCGGCGAGCCGCGTCAATTTCGAAGTCCCCTTATTCCTGTGAGCAGATGGGAATAAGGGGACTTTGAAGTAGGCGGGGTCCTTTCGAAAAGGAGCCCCGTCGGGACGAGCCACGCGGCGGCGAGCCGTGTCAATTTCGAAGAGCTGCGGCCGCCCGCATGCTAATGAGGCGCTGAATATGTATTTCAGTGCTTCATTAGTAAACTTCTAAATGGCCATTTAAATGGCCATTTCGAAGTTTGGGGCTAGTGTAGACATAGCCCATGAAACAAAACAGCAGTCCTGTAGCACTTTAAAGACTAACAAAATAATTTATTAGGTGATGAACTTTTGTGGGGCAAACATTTCTTCAGATCTGGAATTCTACCCTTCGGTCATATACCTGTCATGCCAGTTCATTTTCAGCACAAATTTCAGATCTGAAGAAGTGGGTCTGCCCCACAAAAGTTCATCCCCTAATACATTATTTTGTTAGGTCTTTAAAGTGCTACATAACTGCTTTTTTGTGTTCTATAAATGTAAGTCTGAGTAGCTTGGCTACAGAAAGTAAGTGACCGATCGCTCAGTCCTTTTACTGCCCTACACATTTAAAAAAAACCAACAACATTAAACACAATCAGCCTTAAGCCAGCAAGTTTGTTTGGTTTGGATTGGCATTAGAGTGGAGGGAGGCTGCTGGGGAAGGCCTGTTATCAGCTCCATTCAAGGTCTGAAGCTGCAAAAGCCAAACAGTTTCATCATCTGTTCCAGTTGTTACCCAAGAGAGCCTTTCTCTATTGTAAATTGTGTGTTGTAAGAATGTAGGAATTATTAGACTGGAAGAAACCAGCAGTCCATGTTCATTATTACACTGGAAGAGATCACCAGTCCATCCTGCTACCAACAATGCTATAACAGGTGCTTCAAAGGCAGATGTAAAAGGTGTTTATTGCATTTGATCATCAATGTGCTCTTGAAGAACAGGCTTTCCAGTAGAAAGAAGGAGAATGAACCTTAGGAAATAACCAAAGAAAAAGAGTTTCCGCAGTTCAGTTTGGTGGGAAAATTGTTCCACATTCCATGGTCTGACAGTCAGCCAAGTAGAACTCCAAATTCTGGCCAGCTGTGCACTCCTGCACTTGTTTATCTGAACACTTAAGATAAAAACTATGCATTTCCAGCTTTATTCCTTTTGCCAATATCAAAGAAGCAATTCTTGAATCCATACAAGGGTTTTAATTATTCATTGCATATGTTGCTGAAGTTCCCAGTGGTCCTGACTGCTGAAAGAGCTGATTTTGTTTCAAATGATATTAAAAGCAGTTGTCCATTCCAAAACTCTCTCCAGGTTTGCAACCTAAAATTATGTAGCTCACATACTTGAGAGCCATGAACATCTTTCGATTTCAGTTATAATCTGGCTTTTGCCAAAACTGAACAAGATTTATTCTGCTGTTGATGACGATGAAGAGCAACTCAACCTATACTACTGATTCTATGGGACAGTCTTTGTGGATGTGCATGCACATATACACTGGCCAACATCTCCCTAGCACAGATGAATTATGCTTGATATAAGACGAGGAAGAGCAAAAGTAGGCTTGAACAGAACTATGTTGCATACTTCCTCAGGTCACCCTTGGACTACAGTTGCCCTGATGGAATTTAGTCCCACCTAAGAGCTCTGGGACCAATGTGACAAAGTGGGTCTTACCCACGAGAGCTCATTATCTAATACATAAAATTGGTAGCCTTTAAAGTGCTACAGGACTGCTTGTCCTCAGGGAAAAAAATATTGGTCCACCCATGAATCAATTCTTCCTGTTCTTAAAACTTAATCAAACCCACACTACTCGGTTCTTACCATCAGAGTCCTTCTGGTCAGGGTTGAACATGAGCCGACAATTGTCCCTGTCATCAGGAACACCATCATTGTCATCATCGGAATCACAGGCGTCCCCTTTGCCATCCTTATCATGGTCAGCCTGGTTAGAATTGGAGACGTAGGGGCAGTTATCTTGGTTGTTCTGGTGACCATCTTCATCTATGTCCTCATTGTTGTCACATTGGTCACCAACCAGGTCGTTATCTACATCAGTCTACAGAAAGAAGGAAAAAAAACAAAAATTGGATTTTTTTTGTTATGAAACACAACATGGGGATGACATATTTGTTTATTCTCTACATTTCTCTTTCAGTACCTTACTGAAGAGTTGCTGTATTGTTGTGACAAACTTCTATGAAGTAGAAATATATTAAAATATGATTTTTTCACTCTAATGTGAAGAACATCAATGAAGATCTTATTGAAACTCAGATGAACATTTTCCCACCTGGCCAGTAGTTCACAGTAATTGTTTTGAACCTGTTAGCCCTATATCACATGTCTGATACACAACCTTTATTACACTGTTCTAACATAGTCAAATCTATCCCACAGGCAATAAGCCCGATGTAAAGGAGCTCACTGTACATCGTAGGATAGAGCTACACTGCAATTAAAAACCCACTGCTGGCCCATGCCAGCCGACTCAGGCTTGAGCTAACTGTGGTGTTTAACTGTGGTGTAGACATTTGGGTTCAGGCTGGAATCTGGGCTCTATACCCCTCAAAAGGCATTGGCCAATAGAGAGTTTTTAATTGCACTGTAGAGATACCCACAGAATGTTCACTGCCCTCATCATAAATCCCATGCCTGGAGTGTGGCCAAGGTAGGAGGTTTGCCTGGAGTGTGCATTCTGGCAAATTGGGTTTTTTTGGACACATGGGTGCCTTGGAGCCACGGAAAGCCAAGTGAAGTTCAAAGCAGCCCTAAGGGTGCTCTTACTTGAAGTGGGAGACAAATTATTCTCCAGATGGCCCAGGAATGCAGGAAGTTTAAAGGTGGGGTTAAATACATCTTTGCCCCAATCCCCTCAGGCTATACACAGTGCGACCCTTAGCCAGACCTAAAAATTAGTGTTGTTGCTTTTTCACATATAGAGAAGTTTAATGCCTACATTGAAGGGTGTTTGTTTTTTATTTGTTTTTTTTTAATTTAAATGTTAAATGTCCAAAAAAAGCATGGACATTTCAGATCTAACTTTTCAATCTTAAAGCCAGCTTTGAAACACTATAGTATTAATTAGATACAGTGCGGGACAAAAATCTGAGGTAATATAATTTAATAAAACATAATGGAATGTGGTAAAATTTTCCCCTTGAACACAATTAACATTGCAAGCACAATAGATGCATATATGATATCATGCATTTCAGTGGGCCCAAGAGACCCTCATGAAAATGTGTTACCCCGTATTATTAAAGTCTGTGCAAGATGTATAGTGCTAATATGAACTTTCTTCTTCAGACAAGTTTCTTAAAGGTATGAGTGGATGCTGTTGATCTCAATGAAGTTCAGTTATGATAAGCTCTGAAGTGAAGCTAAGCACAGTAAATTTGCATAATTATGAATTCCAGAGCATTCACCTGAACCAAGAAAATATTCATTGTTAGATTGTTGAAAACTTGCAAAAGCATGTTTTAATAACTTTTGTTTTCAGTTCATACCCGAACCTGCAATTTATGACAAATATCACAAAAGAGATATTTATATATTGTGTTGCCAAGCAGGGCAGTTTTCATGTAAATTGGGTGAACTACAGGCAGCAGAGAATTGTCACTATCATTGCCATACTGGGCCTTTATGTTTTATGCGGAAATGAACAATGGGCCAAATATGGTCTTTGCTTTCCCAGCATTGTTAAGTCTCTTTTGTGAAGGAAGGAGCATGATTCTCCTACCACAGGTCTGAGTAATTGTCACTGAAAACAATAGCAGTCTTTCACACCCTGTGGTAGGAGAAATGGGCCCCTCCATTTCAGAAGTGAATTTGGACGGATATTGGACTTTTCAAATCATGTCATTCAAATTATTTTGTGCCCCATGATAGTAGAAGAATGTCCTGGCCTTTTACCCAGCCACTCTGTACTATATTTCCTACGCCCCCCAGAGAGCATGCAGCTTGCTAAAGATTATAAGGAAAGCTAGGCGGTCTAATGGATAGGGTGCTGGCCTGAGAACCAGACAACCTGGACTTCATTGCTGGTCCTGTTGAGGAGCTGGTGTGTTTCCCTGGACAAGCCTATTAGCCTTTCTGTCACTACGTCCCCTTCTTCCTTGCCTGCTTAGTCAATACATTCTCTGCAGCAGGGAATGTCCTTTACTACGTGTCTGTACAGTGCAGAGCTCAGTGAGGACAGGGAACTCAACAGAGGTCTGTAATGCAATTCATAATGATAATTTTGTTCAGCTTCTTAAACATTTCTTTCACACATTCTCTCCTATTCTGAGGTCAGCATTAAATACAAGCAGGTAGAAGGTTGCCTTCAGATTGCCCACGTCAAGAGCAAAGACTCCCACCCATCACTCCTCACACAACAGGGCTTAGCGTTTACCTGGTCAGGATTGTGCACCAATGGGCAATTATCACAATGATCACCCACTCCATCCCCATCAGTATCTCTCTGGTCAGTGTTGTAAACGTACGGACAGTTATCACGTTCATTAAAAATGTCTGAGGATAAAAATAGAATGTGACTGTCAGAAGTGGGTTTTATTAATGGTACTTGTTATTTGCTGTTCCATGAAAGCTGCTTCAGTTTTATTGTACTATGACATCACAATAAGAAATGAAAGGGCCAGTGAGGACTGCAGAACCTCAGAGTTACTGGAGTGACAACTGACCCATCAACCACACACCTCACTTGG
Organism: Carettochelys insculpta; assembly: GCF_033958435.1. Classification (NCBI taxonomy): domain Eukaryota; kingdom Metazoa; phylum Chordata; order Testudines; family Carettochelyidae; genus Carettochelys; species Carettochelys insculpta. The sequence goes on along the minus strand of NC_134139.1, from coordinate 80,913,186 downwards.
AACCAGACACCTGCAGTCAAGCAGCAGGAGAGGTAATGATTTTTTTAAAAAAAGTAGATGCAGTATATTACCGTGTTAAACGTAGACTACTATAATCAAGGGGAAAGTTTTAAAAAGATATGACAAGGTAAGGAAACTGTTTCTGTGTTTGTTTAATTTAAATTAAGATGATTAGAAGAAGTGTTTTTCTTCTGCACAGTAAAGTTTCAAAGCTATAGCAGGTCAACGTTCAGTTGTAAACTTTTGAAAGAAAAACTACCATGCTTTGCTCATACCAACAAACTCCATTCTAGAGGTGTTCATAATGCTGAGGTTCTACTGTAATTTCATACTATGGGCAGGCCCACTGGCAGGATGGAGGGGGTGGGAGGGAAGGGCACAAGGCAAAAGGCAGTTGCATGTGGACCTGGCATTTCAAAGGGGCCCAGAGCTCTGACCACCATCGCTGTCTCTTTGGCACTGGCAGCAACCTGAGCTCCGGATCCCTCCAAACTGGTGTAGTGTTGCCACTTTGCTGCTCTGTGTGGCTGGGAGGGAGGAGGGAGCACTGAGGGCTGACTGCCCTAGGTCCTCCCCATCTGCATCTGTTCTGGGGCATGGAGCCAGAGACCCCTCCCACCTGGTCCCAGGGCTCTCAGTGGGTGTGGGCCCTGCTGACTGGGGCCAAATCCTGCTTTCCTTCCTAATGCAAAAACACCCAGGTATATTTCAGTGGAAGTTTTGCTTCCATGAAGACTGCATGGGATTTAAGAATTCAGCCTTTTATATTTGTGAGCCTAAAGAAAATGTGTATTGCTAAAAAGTAGAAAAGAGGTTTTTCACTTAAAATTACTTGGGCTGTATTGCTTAGAGCTGGAACCACCTACCCAGAAGTTTTGAGTAATGCTCTGTAGTAAATACTATATCGCAATGGAATTCCTGAGGAATTCTACATAGCAATGTATCGCATGAGTGTATGTTTTAGTGCTAAATGCGTTCATCTTATCATAACATATATATCATTAATTTTACAATGTTGCCAAATATTTAACTGATACCCTTCTTTCTCATTTTGCAGCAGAGTCCTCTCCTTCCAAAATTATATCATGTGACAAAAAAAAAAGTTAAGACAAGGTTCTCACAAGTGTCAGGATATAGCACTAGGATTATGGTTTCTAGAGTTTGCTTAGTTGTTCATGCCTCTCTGGTCTTGGTTTTGGCCAGAAGTGGAAGAAAAAACATTGAAAATTTTTAGAAAGTTTGTTCTTGAAGCATTTCTATCATGGTTGAAATGCCAAAGTGTTAGAAATAATAGAATAAGAGTTGGGTCTTGAAACTTTTCAGTGCTTATCTGAATTGACCCTCTGAACGTTTTGAAGTTCTCCCATCACATTATAGCCGCGCCTACACGTGCATGCCACTTCGAAGTAGTGGAGCCAACTTCGAAATAGCGCCCGTCATGGCTACACATCTTGGGCACTATTTCGAAGTTGAAATCGACGTTAGGCAGCGAGACGTCGAAGTCGCTAACCCCATGAGGGGATGGGAATAGCACCCTACTTCAAAGTTGAACGTTGAAGTAGGGCACGTGTAGACGATCCGCGTCCCGCAACATCGAAATAGCGGGGTCCGCCATGGTGGCCATCAGCTGAGGGGTTGAGAGACGCTCTCTCTCCAGCCCCTGCGGGGCTCTATGGTCACCGTGTGCAGCAGCCCTTAGCCCAGGGCTTCTGGCTGCTGCTGCGGCAGCTGGGGATCCATGCTGCAGGCACAGGGTCTGCAACCAGTTGTTGGCTCTGTGGATCTTGTGTTGTTTAGTGCAACTGTGTCTGGGGGGGGCCCTTTAAGGGAGCGGCTTGCTGTTGAGTCCTCCCTGTGACCCTGTCTGCAGCTGTGCCTGGAACCCTTATTTTGATGTGTGCTACTTTGGCGTGTAGACGTTCCCTCGCAGTGCCTATTTCGATGTGGTGCTGCCCAACGTCGAAGTTGAACGTCGACGTTGCCAGCCCTGGAGGACGTGTAGACGTTATTCATCGAAATAGACTATTTTGATGTCACTACATCAAAATAAGCTATTTCGATGTAGCGTGCACGTGTAGACGTAGCCTATATGGTTTCTAGAGTTTTACAAAAAAAATTCAAAATAGGGGGTCTCAGCCAAATATACAGGGCTATGTTTTCCACTCACTGCTCATGCAGAGATCCGATGAGCTCTAATAAAAACCTGACATTGTGAGTGATGGGAAAACTTCAAAATGCTTGGGGAGATTCTCTGGCCTGGAATGTGCAGGAGGTCAGACTCTGATATGAACATGATGATCCCTTCTGTCTCAAAAGTCCATGCCTATGTCTACGCTAGAGAGTTTTGCCAACAAAACCACGGTTTTGTTGATAAAAAACACACGGAGCGTTCACACACAAAATGCATTTTGTCGACCGTATGCACTTTCATTGACAGCCTTCTGCCTCTCCCCCACAAAGCAGAATGCCTTTCTCAACAGAATCTGTCAGCAAACAGGCCATGGGGATGCTCTGGATGGCCCTCTGTCAACAGACAGGGCTTTAGGGTCACCAGGCAGCCCCATCTGCTGTGCTTCTGGTTGGCTGTTCTGACGAGAGGGCCAGGCAATCTAGACACTCTGTCGACAGAGTAGATCACTTTTATCTGCTGTTGTGTGTGATCGCACACTGTCAACAGAAGTTATGTTGGAAGAGCTCTTCCAACTGTGACTTTTGTCGACAGATCACTGCAGTGCAGATATAGCCTATGAGTCTATAATCAGTGTCCTGGGTTCAATGCAGAGAATGGGGATTGGTGGACCTTGATCTTCCCTTACATATCTTCCAATATGAACACAATCAGCCCCCTCATGGATCACAAGGCAAAGTCTTAGGTCTGAAGCGTAACTAATTGTGGACCAGTGGCTGTCTAGTTTAGCAAAGAAGAACATACCATCACCATCAATATCCACAGCACATGAGTCACCCTCTCCATTATTATCAGTGTCAATCTGAGCAGGGTTGTGCACATACGGGCAGTTATCACAGCGGTCACCAACTTCGTCCTTGTCATAATCAAACTGACGGGGGTTGAACAGAAGAGGGCAATTGTCCTAGTGGGCAAAAGCAAAGGGTTTAAGAATATACATCACAGCGTGGGCTGAGGCATTAGTGCATTTGTCAAGATGTATTTCCCCATCTCCTGGCCCTCCTATTCCTCCTGGGCAGAAATGAAAGTGAAAATGAAGCTAAGACACATTAAATTGATGTACAAATGTGCCTTTCACTAGTGAGATTAGCCCTTCCCCTTGTGCAGTTATTTACACCTCTGTGAAGCAAAGGTGGAAAATGCTCAAGGCAAACTGACACCCACTTTGTACAAATATGAATGTGCAAGGTACAGGAAGATCAGGCCCAAAGCAGGTGTGTGGAGAGGGGACTAAGTCTCAAAGAATCTTAAGAGAAATTCCTGGTGAATATTTTGGACTATTTTGTTATTGCGTGAGCCTTTTCCAGTAAGACAAATAACTGTCTTAATGCCATAGCCAGACTTCATTATTTCAGGGATTCTAAGAAGTGATGTAAAGGAAAGGCAAAATATGCTCTATCAGATACTACCATATGGTAACAAAGCATAAATGTGCCTGAAAGAGAGAAGAATAATCAGTTCAATGTCACTTCACTGAACAATTTAACTGATGGCAACAATTTCTGCAACTGCACACACAAAGAAATTATATTGTTCAAATGCTTGGTTGACTTCTGATTTTTTTTTAAGTTTCCAGTTACAGACATTATGAATCAAATCCAGGATGTGAAGGCACACAGCACATATTCCCTTTTGGTTATTATTTTCTCCTCAGTGGCAGACAGAGCAATCAAATGTCATTTTTATTTAAACCAGATAACTAGCTCCCGTTCCAGTCAATATACCAAAACCCTAAGATGATCCCCCAGAGCACCTAGCACTGCACAGAATAGGGTGGGGATTGAAAGGATGCATAGGTCACCATCACACCCCATAATCCCACTCTACTCTGCGGCAATTGATACCCCTCAGGGGTAACTGAGAGAAGAAAGGGCAGTTAAAAGCTGCTCTAATGCAATTAAGGATCTGGTCCATGCAGTCCTTAATTATTTCTTGTAAGCAAGTGAGACGGGATGTATCCAAGATGGGGAAGAGTTAACATTCCACAGCGGGTTAAGAAGCCCCATGTCCCTAATGGGCATGCCTGAAGTGTAACACCAGTATAAGTGGTAGCAGCCCAGCTCAGTCTGGGCTTGCTGTTGGAGGGGAAGGACACAGTCTGCAGGCTCCAGCCCAGCAGCTGCCAGAGCCCACAGACTGCAGGAGTCGGAGACACCAAGACTTAAGCAGACATCCAGGTATTCAGCATGCCACTTGCAGATCAGCACTTCCAGGATCAGAATAACCCAAGGAAACCAGAGGCCCTCCTGGAGCCACTATGCTAGGACTGCAGGAGTCACAGCAGGATGTAGCTCAGGGAGGAACTAGCTGTTGTCCCCTCAGCAGTGAGCATCTTTCAAGTGGATCCCCACTGAGCCTAGTCCTCACTACCAGGGCCCTGTGGAATCTTAGGACTCCTATAGACCCAGACTCCTAGGCGGCATCACCCTACAGTAAAGAACCAATCAGTGGACTTAAAAACTTAGGTCTAGAAACAAGGGTGTCTTGAGAGACAGGGCACATTCATCCTGCACTGAATGCCCCCCTCCCCGACCCCCAGCACACACACTCACTCACTGGGCGTTGCATTAAAATAATAACAGACATTTAAAAAAAAGTATTAATAAAAACCTCATACTTTGTCATCCTCGACCCCATCATTGTCATCATCTTCATCACAGGCATCCCCTTTGCCATCCTTATCAAAGTCTTCCTGTCCAGAATTAGGCAGATGGGGGCAATTATCCTGTACAGAAAAATCAGTACATAATTTTTATGTTATGTCACAGGGTCTTAACATGGGCTTGAAGACTCTAGGACCCACCAAAGGCTATAGAACACATAGCTGAGAAAATTGGTCACAACTACGTTTGAAAGATTTTTGTGTTTGTTGCCAAAAATATTAGTTCATCCAGTTTTCAAGCTGTAAAATAAATTGAATGAAGTTGCAAATCATTCCACTCCCCTACCTTCCTTCTGTTAGGAGGAATGCTTGGAGTGTATTTTATCTGAGAGCATCTGATAAGGAAACACACACACACACACACACACACACACACACACACACACACACACACACACACACACACACACACACACACACACACACACACACACACACACACACACACACACACACACACACACACACAGAGAGAGAGAGAAACAGGAAGAATCAAATCAACTCTTTACGGCCATCTGAGAAGGAATTTTGGGGATTACAATATAATGTGGTTGACTGTGGCTGCCTTTAGCCTGAAGAATAAAGATGAAAGCTAAAAGGATGATCTTCAGCCATAGTCTGTCATACAGAAAGCTCATGCAAAAAAGACAGACTCTGGGTAGTTGTTTTGGAACGTGTCCCCTTTTTGTACAGTTAGACTCCCAAGAATTTTGAAAATAAAAGACAAACGTACTCTTTCCATTTTGCATTAAACTGAGCAAAAACAGATTATTCCAAGTGAAGTTTTCTGGATTAGGCAAGAAAAGACATACAGATTTTTCAAAAATTGCAGTTCAAGCAAGCAATTACTCAAATTAACACATGCAGGCAAATTCTGCTCTCACTATTGTCAAAGAATTTTACTTAATTCACTGCAGTTACATCAATATACCTGAATGACATCACACTGGTGCAAAAGGGCAGAATCTGGTGACTGAAGGACCTAGTATCTCTTGCAATAACTACATGGGCTTTTTAAATTGAAAAGTGAAACAATGATCTAACATTTAATTTCTATTTTCTTTTAAATTACTACAGTTTGGGAAGACAGATTCTCAGATTCCAAGGCCAGAACAAACCACTTTCAGGATCTTGTCAGGCCTCCTGTATAACACTAACCATAACATTTCTCCGAATTAATTCCTACAGTAGATATTTTAGAAAAACATCTAATTTTCAGTGATAGAGAATCCACCAGGATTCTTGGTAAATTGTTCCAATGGCAAATTACTCATGCTATTACAAAAATTATGTCTTACACTGGATCATCATTCTGCTGTAGGACAAAGAATGAGTAAAATGTAGAAAGCCACTCAAACTATTGACTGTTTCCTACATCACAACATTTTCTGAGGTTCAAAATTGTTCCCATTACTGTTTTTCACTTATTTTCATTTTTTTCCCTTCCGCTTGAAACCAGAACTGGACATGACAAAACACTACAGAAATATTGTTCTTACAGCATGTATATTTTTACCCAGAGTCAGCAAAGGATAAGCCAAAATCTCAGGGAAAGGTCTATTCTCACGAGATTTCTAGTCCAAGTTTTCAAGATCAAGAGAGTCTATTTATCTAGATAAGTTGAGGAAAAAGCATTACAGTTTTTGGATGATTATCAAAAGGAACCTCCAAATTTTAAGACATCTTTTTAATATACACTTATGATCCCTGAATGCCTGACCCAACGATAGCCTCCAAAGTGTCATATTTATGGTAATGTTTCATTTTTCAGTACAGGAATTCTGGAGGAAACATGCCTATACACAAAAACTTAGTGAGAACTAAAAGTAAATTTATAATTCAAATTATTTTGTTTGAAACAAGTTATTTCTCAATCACAGATGGAGGCGAAAGGATCTTTTTAAAGAAAATTACTAAACAAGATAGTTTCCAGTGAGTGCCTCTACTTGCAAATATTTTCTATTTTTAAAGGACCTTTTTAATCAAACATTGTCTCTATAAAATTAATATACGTGTTATGGAAAGAAAAGACTGAACCTTTGGAAGCAGCCTCCTATAAATGTGTTCAACATGATATGCTCTTAATGAAAGCGGATATTTTATGTTGCATCTTGAGTCAACATGTTGCAGGTCCTGATGACAAGCAGCAAAAAGAATCTATTAACTGCAAATGATGAGTTGGCCCGACCTACACTGAGCTGACAGCAGGCAGCATGAGAAAGTTCAGCATCTGAAACCAGTGTGCAGCAAGGGTCTAATACTCCCTTTTGGTTAATAAGGCACTCACCCAAAATCATTCCTGGTGTAATGCCATTGACTTTAATGTGGTTATACTTGGATAAGTTTTTTCCCTGATTAATGCTCTTAACTCAAATGCTGTTAGTCTCTGTGTAAAGTTACTCACATGTTTGCCTATTGTGCTAGTTGAGGACTTGTCAAGGATCTTTTGGTTTTGTGGCCATTGTCAGGGTGCTAGCCGAGGATATCATTGCTCAAGACAATTCTCAAGAAAATTAAGGACCTGTGATTATTAATATGGCAGAGGGCAGAAATGGAAGGTCACACTTTGGACTGGAACAGAGAAATTAACAAAAAGCAGTGCCACCCACAGGCCTTTGCAGCCAATGCTGTTGCATACAGACTAACTCAGCAAAGTGCTTAAACATTTGCCTAACATAAGCATGTCAACGGTGTAGTGATTTCAGTGGGACTGCTCAAGTGCTTACAGTTGAGTTCAAGCTTAAGCACCTTTCTGCACAGAGACCCAGTTCACCTATGGTGTCAGGCACAACTATCCTGAGCACCAGCTACCCTTTCTCCACTATCTCAGCAGCCCTGCTCCATCTACCCCTCTATCAGCATGACCACTGCACTGCAATCCTACTGTCCTCCTTTGTTGTTGAGTGGTGGGTGCAGCAAGTCACAAGTGGGGATGGTTACAGAGATCGGCACACTTCTGGCATAATACCCCACAGACCCTGTCTTCTGTGTTTGAACATGATTAATATTTGGCTACCAGTACATAAGCTCCAGCTGAATCTTGGTGACTGCATCATTTTGGTCTTCTTAGACAGCTCTTTAGAGAACAGTTTTTCCTGCAAGTAATGCTTGAGTGGTTCTCAAATAACAGCCCCCAGAACTGGTTCAAGTGGTTCCCAAGAAGACCTCCCAGAAGAGAAAAAGAATATTGCTACCAAGTGGAGGGGGCTGACAGCTTGGGAGAAAAAATAATTCAGGACAGAGCCATCTTTTTCCTATTAAACATTTTGCAGGATAGGATAATTGAGAGCTAGTGAGATACAGGATTCCATTAAGATGTAAGTGAACATACCTTGTATGCTCTCTCATAGAAAGAGGGGATATCTTACCAGGGAAGGCTACATAGAAACCATCACCACTTTTATACTGAAAAGAAGTATCCTTATCTATGTAAAAAAAATTGTTTGGGACATCAGGACTTTTTTACCCCGTCTTGCTTACCTTCATGCAATGGTACGTAGCATTGGCACCACAGACCAGGTTGCCGTTGGGCCAACCATCCAGGTCAGAATCTTCACCACAGATGCGTCCATCCCCAGCATAGCCTGTTCTACATTCGCACTTGTACATAGGGTCACTGAAATGGCCCAAGTAGATGCACTCTGCAGATTTGTGGCAGCTGTGTGTCATATCTTGGCACGGATTTTCAGGTTCACACACCTACAAGAATAGATCATATGCATTCAGACTTAATCAGTAGGAGCTTCTAGGCCCTCAGCACTTTTGAAAACCAACACAGTTATTTAGATGCCTGAATTTAGACACTTTAAAAAAAATTTGGTCAAAAGACTGTAGAAACAATAGTTTATTTTACTGAGCAGAATAAGCCACACATTTTTTGTCAGTTGACAATCAGAGATAACTGGCAATAAAAAAACAGCATAACCACAGACAAAAATGGACATTACTCAATAAATAGATTAAACAATTAGTTCAAGGTTTTTGTAATTATATCTGCATTCCCTGGGCAGCCATTAATTCTCACTATGGACAGGAAAAACTGCACACACCCACTTCCTTTGAAGTGTTGATCTTAGGAAGAATAGGTCTAAGTGTACCTGCTGGCATTTTGTTATTGTTTTCTTAAATCGGAGAAGCAACCAAATGGATTTTAGCTTCCTGTCAGCAAGTTTACTGTCACTTCCCTCTTATTTCTTTTGTTTTTCGTGTTAAGTTTGGAGTGGATTAATTTTAACAGGTGTTGTACATTTACACTTCTCACTGGGTTTGTCTACATTACCTCCCTGCTTCGAAGGGAGGATGGTAATTAGGGGGTTGGGAGTTTATTCATGAAGTGCTGTGGTGTATATGCAGCACTTTGTTAAGCCCAGGGTACTTCCAAGTCCCTTTACGCCTCAAAATTTTGAGGCGTAAAAGCACGTTGAAGTTGGCGCAGCACTTTGAAATACCAGCGGGTGAGCCACGACTAGGTGCGAGCCAGCACTTTGAAGTTTAAAACTTCGAAGTTGTCACGTGGGGGGAATTTGCTTAATGAAATGCTGCATATACATCACAGCGCTTCATTTGTAAACTCCCAACACCCTAATTACCATCCTCCCTTCGAAGTAGAGAGGTAATGTCGACACAGCCATATTGCGTTATCTACAGCATGGCTCAATAAGAGGAGACCGATGAAGTCTCATGGCAGCTTTTTTAAGGAAGTTGCCTTAATTTTCCATAAGAAAACGTTCTTCTGTGTCATTTCCTCTCCTTTCCCCCACCCCTCCACACTCACATACATCTTGATCAACTTGTGTTTAGAAAACAAGATCTTTAAACATGTTTGAGGACATCCAGCAGTTACTGTGGTATCTTTTTTCAAGATAATCATCCTAACTCTTCACTGCATTGCATCTTAAGTAGTGTTTCACACCAATGGAAAGAGATTGCAAAGTCTGGACATACAAGATCACCAATCTGGCCTTGTATCATTTTATACTTATTTTGAACAACATGACGAGCTGTGGATAATCAGATCCAGTGCATCGTTATATTAATAGAAAAGTTGAATCCACATTTAGGAACATCCATATTTTAAAGGTATTTTAGGCACCTATTGAACAAACAGACGCCAACTGTGATTTTCAAAACACCTTGGCACCTCATGCCCATTGATTTAAGTAAGAATTAGTCACCTAGGAGCTTGTGAAAATCCCACGAGGTGTCTGCCCGCAACCACTGCTGTTTAAGTACATTTTAAAATCTGGCTCTTTGCTGTTTGTTTATCATCCAAGTTTATGAAATATTTTTTCCACACTTCTTTTTATTTCGAATGCTTAGATAAATTTCTGTTTCCATCATAGTCCTAGCCATTGACCTCTCTTCAACATCGCTTACCTGCTTTTCTGTGTTGGCAGTCTCCAGACCCACCCCGAAAGGCTGACTTCCCTTGTAGCGTGGAGGGCAGGGCAGGCAATGGAACCCTGGATTCGTGTTCACACAGCGATGGACCTGATTCACCTTAAAGCAAACATCTGGAACAGCTATACACTGCAGAGAGGCAAGATGAAAGAAGCAAGTGAGCCTGTTGTACAAATAGCCTCAGGGAAATATTGCAGGTTGATTGACAAGTGAAGCAACGCATACCTCATCAAGATCTTCACACATTATTCCACTGCCCAGGTAGCCGGTCGGACATGGGCCACATGACCAAGACCCATCAGGGTAACTGTTGCATTCTGCTCCAGGAAAGCAAGGGTTTGACAAACACCCATCTGTCGTAACACAAGCAAAATGTAAACAAGTGCAACAGTGCAGAAAGTAAAGAATCATAAACCTTATTAAAGAAAAACCTTTCTCCGTTCATTGAAATGTGTCTAGCTACAAATGATGGAATGCAGACAATGAAAAATATTTGCATTTTCAACTATAGATGAAAGCATTTCCTTTTTGGTTCATGGACTGCTACAAACAATTGACTGTCTTAATGGCATACTGAGACCCTGATTCAGGAAAGCATTTTATTCAGGATAACGCTTAACATTTAGTGCATGCGTAAAGTTTGCTGATATAAATTAGATGTAAGCATTTATGTAAATCCTTTTCTGAAATGGGGAGTGAATTAGTATATTTCATACATGTAGACTCCCTAGTATCAATAGTAACAGAGAGGTAGCCATGTTAGTAATTTTGTTAGTCTTTAAAGTGCTACGTTTCTGCTGTTTTTCCCTCATATCAGTTATTGCTGCTATCCACGTGACAGGAAATAATTAACTAGCAATAACAAAGACTGCAAACTGCATAGCTCACTGCTGGTCACTCACTGCATACACACCAATTGGACAATCATTCTTGTTGCATATGTCATGTTGCTTGACATCTCCCACACAATTCTTTCCACCATACTGTGGCTCTGGGCTGTTACAGAGACGAGATCTCTCACGCATCCCTCCTCCACATGTGACGGTGCAAGCAGACCATGGAGACCAGGGACCCCACCTACCATTAACTGGAACACGCAGGACAAAGGGAAAAATTAGCATGAGCATCATGCATTAAAGAACATTTGGTACTACAAAGGTAGCTCTCTTGCCACATATAGATTGTAACTGTACCCAGAGGAAGAAATGAAACTGGACAACTGAAAATTGAGGTTACAATAATTTCCAGAAAAATGCATGAATTTTTCAGCTATTTTAGTCACTACTGACAGCTTAGGACAGCACATAATGCTTTTTCCTGTGGTATATTTCCCATTCAAGTGTTCAGAAGCAGTTTGTGTTGACTGATGCATCTGGAATTTCAAAGTTCACTGATGGGATTGTTATCAAAACAACTCCTATTATTTTACTTTTCAAAAGTGCTGGAAATAGGGCACCGGAGAACACCGAGTATATGACCTGCGTGCCAGTTCTGAGCTCTGTGACTTTTTCCACGACAGAGGTATCCAGAGAAGTCACTTTGTTTGTATCCGATTCTGAACCAGACGTTTCTAATCACACGTCACTGCTGAAAGCCCCTTAGTTTGTACTTGTTGCTGAAAGCCTTTTGTTTATATTTTGCGATGAAGATCTAGCTCAGCTCAATTATCGGCAGTTGGGGATTTCCTTCCATATGATGCCAGTGACCTCATTTTTTTTCTCATTCAGATTCCTTTTTTAGGAAACCGCTTCTATCAAAACTTGAAGGAAACTCTACACCTCCCAGGTGTCCTCTACACCTCCTGCAGATTTTCCTCTCATTCAGTATTCCAAGTGGCACCGTCTAGCTAACTCAGTCTTCTCAGGGCCTTATTTTGGTTTCACGCACATTCTACGACAGTGCAACTCTACTGATTTCAGTATAGTTACTCCAGAATTACATTATTAATGTAACTATTCTAAGAGAACCGTGACTTAACTTCCCAGAATAGGGATTGTGTTTTCCCATATTCTTTACACAACACCAAGCACCCTGGTGGTTCTCTGTAAATAAATAATGCCTCTTTTTTTTTTTTTTAAATAAAAAGAGGAGCCAGTACTCAGCTCACTTCCCCTCAGCCAGTCCCATGGCTGGGGTTGCTGAGGTGCTGGTATTCAGTACCAGCAAGTACCAGCACAAAAAAAGCACTGCTGATGCTGGCACTTACAGTAATTTGCCTTCCCAGGCAGAGATGAGTAAATCTATTTAGACTGTTTTTGAATCCACTCAGATATACTGTGTATTAAAAGTTCAACTTTCTCTTTAGCATACTTGGGTTCATATTCTATGATAGACTGGAGAAACTGAATGGAGAAAAGGAGAGAGAAAAATACTGTAAAAAAACAGGATGAAACTGAGCAGGGAAAAGTTAGATTGAAAAACAAATATAACTTGACTCTGAGAAAAGAAAGCAATGGGGACAGGGAAAGATTTAAATATATATATCAGTTATATGTGTATATTACATATATGGCAAATAATTATACCAGCCTCACTTTTGGGAGATTCTTCTGTTCCTAATACATAGCATGGGATTCCCTTTAGATAGCAAATATGTTTCTCTGTTATTGCATGTTTGAATTATCCTTGGAAATATGCCTTTAAGTTAAAGGAGGAAAGGTTTCCAAATTCTCAGTTTTAACCCCAAATAACAATTTAAGAAGCTTGTAAAGCCTCAGATAACACAATTGTTGGCTAGTTTCCTTAAAACACCCCGCTAAGCTAAATCAGCAGGATAAGAAGTGAACTAAGGCACCAAGAGGCATACTAAAGTACCTGGAAATGCCAGGTTCATCTCCTGGTGGTGCCTGGCTGGTTGGCTTTTGGAGCAGAGTGGCACAGCAGAAGCATGCTGGGCCCATAATCCAGTGGTCAATGGATCAAAACCATCATCTGCTAGCCCTGTGTGATTCTTGTCGGGCGTGATGTAGATGTGCTAGGTCCTGCTGTGAATGCAGGGGACTGGCTTTGAGGTCTCTTCCACTTTTATGATTCCACAGTAAACCCTCAAGTTACGCTGGGGTTGCGTTCCTGCAACCCCCGCGTAACTCAAAATTTTCATGAATGTTGGAGGGGAGATGGGAGACAGGCTGCAGCCTGCTTTTTGTCTCCCTGGGCCAGCCAACCAGTGGTGAGGAGTTGGGAACCAGGAGGCAGCCTGGTTCCCATCTCCCTGCCTGCAGGACCCAGGAAACTGACTAGCCATGACTTGGTCAGTTTCCCAGGTCCTGCAAGCAGTGGAGAGCTGGAAACCGCGCTGCTGTTTGATAGCCTCGTGGCTGGGAGAAGGCAGGGAGAAGGGCAGCTAGGCAAGCTGACAGCTGCAGAGCAGCTTCAAGTGGTGTTTAACTCTCATTAAAGCGAGTTACGCACAACTTGAAGACATGTATTTCGAGGATTTACTGTACTGACTTGCAAAAGGTTACACATTGAGGCAAGGGCATACGTAGAACCCCAGATATTGGATATTCAACCCACAAGACCACAGGGCTTCTGAGTATTCTTTTATAAATCCAATTCCACAGTCCCCAAAATCAAAGCAAAGGCAGAGAGCCAAGTGACCACATATAATATGCTTACACAAGTCCATTTCCAAGGCTCCAGGTTAGATCCTGAGTCACTGATTATTATAATTTAGAGTCTCCCACCTTGGAGTACAGTTGTATTTGTCTTTCACTTCAGGGCTCAGCCCATGCACTTACTTGGACATGGGACTCCCTCACATTCTTTCGTTTCACGGCCACTTCCTTTACACATTTTCCCACCCATCTGTGGGATGGGGGAATTGCAGAGACGGATGCGAGTGATGTTGCCTACTCCACAGGTCACAGAACAGGAAGACCAAGGAGACCAGTGACTCCAACCACCATCTTGGCGTACTAACAGAGAAGGAAAAACACCCAAGAATACACACTATAAAGAAGTCCTTGTCCCATCTGAGGCCATAATAGAAATTCACTTGTGAACCTAGCTCTGCAACAAAGCTTTCCCCATTTGACAACAGCTGTCCCACGCTTTATTACTATCTGGTACAAAACCCAGCCTTTGGGTTCAGATGTCAGAGACTAGCTTACTTACAAACAATCACCAACACAGGACTAAAGGAGATGTTCAAGTACCTCCATTAAGAGGACATGGGATTTAAAAACAGATGTGTTGTAAGACATTAGAAAATATTTGTCTGAAACAGTGGTTCAGGAGTCATCGAACGTGATCATGACCAACATTCCTTTAGCCGGTCTTGTAGGTACAATAAATTTACAATCTCTTAGTATTTTACAAGAATTTTCAATAATCCCTTAGTGCAGGTGTTTCTTCCCCATGTCCTAAACACTTCTGTGATTAAGGACTGTGCTAAGAATCATGGGTCAATGACACACACAAGAAATTAGCTGCCCCTGCACAGAAGCCAGTATCACATACCTGTGTTGACTCAAGGCAAGAGACCCTACTAGCTAGAATCTTTCCTTTTACAGATGAAAAGCTAGACAGCACACAGGCATATTAGATTGACAAAAAAGGGTGAGGAGTATTAGATGGGGGCATAAAGGAATGAAAATATGTCTTGATAATAACAAGTATACTAACACACAAAATTAGCGTTAAAATATATACAGTTCTGACGATGGCTGTGTCTACACTACAAAAGTAACTTCGAAGTTGCTTCGAACTTCAATGTAAGCAACTTCGAAGTAGAGCGTCTACACACACCCTACTTCAAAGTTAAACTTCCAAGTAGGCCACTACTCCATTCCCAGGAATGGAGTAAGGACTTCAAAGTTGGGCTCCCTTCTTCAAAGTAACGGAAAGTGTGTGTGTAGACTCTCTGCTGGCTACTTTGATGTAGTGGCTAACTTCAAAGTTAACGTCAAAGTTAGTTCCTCGTGTAGATGCACCCTACCAGTGGATGGGAAATCCAGGCAAGGATTCTTCTTGTTTTATAATAAGAAAGGGAGAAGCAGAGGTAATGTTAATAAGGAGACAGAGAGACAATCTACTCACTTCGATTGTCACATTTGCCCAGGCTACACGTTCTTGTCTGGATGGATGGGCCTATGCAAGTGTTGCTGGTGACATCACATGACCTTCCTCGCTGCTGTGTTCCAGAGCCACAGGTCACTGAGCACTCTGTCCACTCAGACCATGGAGACCAACCATCTTCACTGTCTTTGGCTGCAGATCAGAAGCCACAAAACCTGCTTAATGCTCTCCGTCCCTTTTATCATATGGGTTTTGTTCTCACATGTCTTTTTTGTTATAACTTATTCTTTGCTGTTTAGATCTCTGGTTGTGATTTCTCTTTTAATCTCTCTCAGGAAAGTTAGAGAACTTCATTAAAAAAAAAACCACAGTTAGAGATTGGCCCTGTTCAGATCCCTGAATCTGAATACCTTCACATTTTGTTAACTTAGATCTGAGAACTGACCTCTTAAATGGGCGGACCTAATCTCTGGTTCCGGGCATTCACAAACTTTGGGAACCAAATCAAAATGGACCCATCCCACATTCCCACATTCTAAACCACATTCTATAGGGGAACGGCAGGCACAGTAATCTACTCTGATTGCAGCCTAATTTAACCAGATAGTAAGAAAAGGAAAGAAGAGCAGAGGAAACACAATGAGAAATTGGACTGTGTAGGTAGGGAAAATGCAGTTAAATCTCATTATCCTGACACTTTAAAAATGTTGATTCTTTGGCAGAGTGTTTTTTCAACCCTTTCCCAACCCTTCGTAAAGTAAGTTTTTAAAAATTGCCAGATGGGTGGATTTTCCTTGTGTTAAGTACTTACGATGAAAGCAGACAGGGCAGCATTCACCTTCAATAAATGATGGATTGGCACAAAACACTGCTGGGCAGGTGATTTGATGGCACACAGTTTTAGAATTCTACATACAAAAAGCATAACATATTGGTGTGTAAATATGTAAAAAAACTTAAATATTGAGTCTCTTCTGGTATGGCTATGATCTGAAGAAATGGTCAGTCCCACGAAAGCTCATCACCTAATAAATTATTTTGTTAGTCTTTAAAGTGCTACAGGACTGCTTTTTTGTTTTGATAGTATATAGACTAGCACGGCTTCCTCTCTGTTACTATAGTGGCATGTATTTGTGTTCAAATACAGGCAAATCTAGGTAGTCAGTGAAAGTTCTACCCATATACTGAAGAGATTTTGCTCATCATCATTGTAAAAGACAAAAATATTTTGTTTAATGAGGTTGTAAAAGGAAATATTTTAATACCAAGCAAGTTACCAATCTAAGTCTACAGAGAACTGAGTTCTCTAAATCTAAGTCTGTTAGAAACCGAGGGGCAAATCCAAACCTCCTGAAGACAGTGGGGAGCCGGTTTATGGATTTCAGTGAGCTTTGGATCAAGCCCTGAATAAATGTTAAATGCTGAAACAGGACTGAGCAGCCCACCTGGATTCAGTCCACTGCCCATTCTGAAAGAAGGGGAGTACTTTTATAGTCTTACCTCACAGGTACATTTGGTGCAGCTATCTACAACCCAGTTTTCATTATCTGCAAAGGCACGGCCATCCTGCCAGCAGAGCGACTGGTTCTTCAGAGTTTTGTTAGGCCCAATCAATTCCCACATAATCTGGTTCTCCTCAGACTGAAAGAGTAAACAAATTAAATAAATAAATAAATAAATAAATGGTGTGTGCTTGCACCAGTCACCAAAGTGTCTCGAATCAAAAACCAGAGAAACTATAGCTCAATCACCTGACTTTCGTATGTGATTCAAAACTTACATTTTTATGCATTCATATACATTAGCCAAGAAGAAAAAACACAATTCAATTACCGTACTACAGAGTGCAATTCTGTCACCTAATATTATAATCATGATTACATAGTGCTCAATAAAATCTAATTGATCTAATCTAATCTAAAGGTCCCGCCCCACTGCACCCAATTTACATAGTTCCTCATCTTCAGAGGGGAAAATAATTCTACTTCTGTGACATGCAGAAAATTATTAAAACTTTGTTAAGAAAGTATAAATACGATTCACATCTAGAAAGGAGGCAGATTTTAAGCAACTACACGTTTTTACAATGAAAGATAAAAAGATAAAATTCACTTGCATTTTTTGCCTCTTACATATAATATGTGGATATGATAAACAAACATATAAATTATATATGTAATATGTATTGATATGAATATACAGATATATGGATATATAGTACACATATGATTTATATTTTTGGGTGCTTGCATTTTTGATGATCAGATCTGAAATAGCTTTCAAAGGCCGGGTCTCCAGAAAATGTTGCTCTAAACCTGTGAACTGAAAATCACGCCCAAGTGTCATAGTCAGGCCCCAAAATCAATTATAGCCACCTCTGAAAACATAGGACTCCCTGAGCCTTAACTTCTCCATCTTTATAGACATTTAACCAAAGGGACAGGGGAAGACAACATTCTATAATTGACTTTCTGTTGCTTTTGCTTCTTAAGTCCAGGAATACCTACCACTTTTTGAAGGTTATCAACTAAATTGTTAACTACAATGCGCAACCCTGTGAGCTCAGTGAACATTGTTCCCAGCTCTTCACAAGAGCGGTCACAAAACTCCAGTGTCTTCTCCGTCTTTTCGCCAACATACTCCGTCGTGACTGCAGGGCTAAGGTGAAGGATTTCTGTACTCTCATTGATGGTGTTCACTTCAGCTGGCAGGGAGAGAGGGGAAAACAACAGTTGTGTATATAACAGTCTTCAGCTGATTCCAGCTTATGGCTGGAATTATAGACTGGCACCTGTAGGTAGGACTTATATACAGCTTTTTTGGAATAGCTTCATGTTAGATTATACCCAGCAATAGCAGAGATGGGTTGAATGTCAGCTGCTTCCAATTACAGATGTTCCCTTTCATAATGAAGAGCCCAGCTCCAGTTTACATAGTCACCATTTAAAGTCACTCTTGGCAATGTAAAACACTCATTTATGAAGAAAAAAAACAATAAAAACATACATCATAAACCTAGATGCATTTAGTCCTCTCAAGGCCGTGAAAAGTTTTGCGTTTTTCATGAGGCAACAAGCACCGCCCTTTCGAGCTGGGTCAGAGAGACAGACCTCTTCTATTTGCAGGACTGATAGTCATGAAATGTGCTAATAATGCCACGATTACACAGCACGACTAAGAGACTGGTGTGCTCCCCCTATTTCTGGGATGGCCATTGGGCCCCTGCACATCTCACAGTAGCCTCTAGCTTAAACCATCTGGCAACAGCTTCTTCGGGTATGTCTTCACTACACCTAAACACTGGCATCTGGCTGGTGCCGGTTGACTTGGGCTCACAGGGATTAGACTAAGGGAATGTTTAATTGCAACATAGACTGCTAGGACCAGGGGAGATCCTGGGCTCTGGGACACATTCACCCACTTTCACCAGGTCTAAGAGCCTGGGCTCCAACCAAAGCCAGAATGTCTATGCTACAATTAAACAGCCCCTCACCCATGATTTGGAAACCCAAGTCAATTGACATAGCTTAGCTGTAATTGTTTAATTGCAGAGTAGACAGACCCTGATAGCACTTCTGTACCAAGACCAGAAAGCTCTGTGGTCCATCCAACCCCCTCTCCCAACTGGTACCACCTTGTACAGTGAGAGAGGAAGTAGAGCCAGCAGTACCAGCCAGAAATTCATCCCAGCTCCTATGCCAATGAAGTACAGGACGGATAAACTTGGATAGTTGGCAAGTATCAGAGATGTAGCCCTGTTAGTCTGTATCTTCAAAAACAGCAGGAAGTCCTATGTCACCTTATAGACTAACAGATATTTATTAGCCTTATAGGCTAACATCCGACTATCCAACTAGCCTTATAGGCTAACAAATATCTGTTAGTCTATAAGGTGCCACAGGACTTCTCATTGTTTTTGGATAGTCGGATGGTTTCTCTGCGTAGATAACTTTTCCAACCTATTTGTGGCACTGAACCACTACTTATCTACTGGAGAGCTACAGTGTGGTCGGTGTTTCTCCCACACTGACCTACCAATGGTTTTCAGTAATCATCTGGAAGGACATCACTTATGGCTGAAAAAACAATTTAATCTCTGAAGTTTATGGAATCTCTGGTGAGACTGAAAACAAAGGTGTAAACTGTGGTGTTGGATTTTCCTCTGGAAGTAAATTCAGATCAACAACGCTTCCCTAAACACAACCAGAGAGCTGTCAGAGCGCAGCAGCTCTCAGTCACAGTCAGCACACAGCTGTGTAACCCACCACAAAACCCTTGAACCATGCAGCTCCCCCTGGGGGCAGTGCTGATTAAATGAGCTGTCTTTAACCTGTGAAAGATACCCTCCAACAAACTCTTTTCCATGCCCTGTCCTCTATGTCACAGGCCAGCTAAGGGAGTCCGGACACCAGAACTATCACTGGTGGAATAAGTGGAAGACCAGAGAGTGTTCGCTATCATCCATTAGTTAATGTTGCAGCTCAGGTAGTATCTCAGTGGGTTTTGCTGTTTCACCTTATAGCTGGTTGCATAGGTGAAACTTTGAATAAATTCCTTATTAGAAAAACAAGTCTCTCAAGCACACAAATACACAAGCTGTTCCAAAAACTGCTGCTACCTACAGAGTCTCTAGAGAAAAATAATTAAGGCCAAACACTACTCCTCCTAAAATTAGGAATTCTGTCAGTTTCTTCAACAGACAGGGACGCAGCTACTTAGGGCATAGGTTCAAGTTATTCCCTCCTTTACTCATGGGAGGCGGGGAAGGGTGGGCTTGATTCTGTGGTACACACACTGACAAAACCCTAGGTGACTTAAATGGGAATTTTGCTTGCAGGGGGACTGCAGGGTTTCACCAAAAATCAGTTTTCCCTGTTGGTTTTCAGTGGTGATATTTAGCTGTTGCCTTTGTTTCTGTAACAATTTTCACCAGAGTTTAATAACCAAGCCTCAGATTACCTAGCCCTCACGCTAAGGAGTACACGTACACTAGTTAAGAAATCCCAGGACACTTCGGCTGTCACTGGTGGCATAAGGAGAAGAACCAAGAGTTTTCACTGCCATTTGCTACTTAATGCTGAAGCTCACCCGGAGTCTTACTTCTTTTGGCAGTTTCTCCTTATTTGTACTTGGTTTCATAGGTGAAGCTCTGAATAAGCTTCTTGTTAGCAAACAAAGCCTCTCAGTCACGCAAATATACAAAACTGTTTGCAATGATAGCTGCTACCAAGACTGAAGAGAAAAGTATTAAGCTAGGTCTATCCTAGGCTAAAAAGTCGATCTGAGATATGCAACTCCAGCTAGAAAACTGCTTAGTGCTGTTCATATAGGTAACATATATTCTAGAGTGTACAAAGCCTTCCACTAGACTGGAGACATCTATAAATGGCACTGGGACCTGAGCCTGGCTGCAGCAGCAGAAGAGACTGAGGGGCAGAAAGGTTGCAAAGGCTACTTCGACTCTCCCTTCTTTAGAAGTGAACTGCTTTTAAACATCTAAGAGTCTGACATAGCTACTGCATTCACGGGGGCAAGAGTAATTAGGTCAATGGAAGAGTTCTTTCCCATAGACTGAGGCTAGGTCTACACTAGACATTAAGATCGATTGTAGATATGCAATTCCAGCTATGGCAATTGCATAGCTAGAATCAACTTTCCCACAATTAACTTATCTGGACTTCCTCACAGAAAGAGGTCAATGAGAGAAACTGTCCTGTCAACATTCCTTACTCCTTGCGATATTGAGGAGTACAGGGGTCAATGCCAACCCCAGATAGTTCAATTTCACACGTCCCTGCTACATGCACAAAATCGAATCCCAGAAGATCAACCCTGACCAGGTTGCTCTTCCACATGAGGAAGACATACTCTCAGAGCATCTGCACTAGCAGTGCTACAATGGTGCAGCTACAGCTATGCAGCTGAGCCCCTGTAAGCTCTGCAGAGCAGCCACAACTGCAGTTGCAACAGCTAGTGATAGTCCTTATAGGGCACGGAAACTCTAGAGTGAACTACAGGCCAGGCTAAGGCCAGGCTATTTATTGATTCCAGGCACTTCAGATGTTTCCCAAGAAGGCATTTGTTCTTCAAACTGCACTTGCATTATATGCATCATGTAGGGATAATTGAATAAAGGCCAAAGAAGAGTTTGGAGGTCACAACATAAAAGTTGTTCCAATGCATAGCAAATAGCTGTAAATCACCATGACAGAAAACAGCAGCAATAATTCTTCCAAATCTTTTGAGGCCAGAGGACTTTCTTTCTGCCAAAAGATTTTTTTAAATTGAAAAAGCTTTTTTTTTTTTTTTTTTTTAAAGCAAACAAGAATGATACTACCTGAGAACTAAAATTTTTCTCTGTACCATTGAGATCTTTATCTGGTGTTTACTCACTCTTCATAGAGGTAACCGTCCCTTTGCCTTCAAAGGGAGCTTTGTATGAATAAAACCTACAGGACACAGCCCAATATTGATCTCAGCCGTATGGGAAGCTTTACTCCCCTGGCTTCCAGTAACAATTCATTCATCATATTTAGTGTTAATATAGCACGTCAACCTAGAGGGTGAATCAGAGTCTAAAATAGCTCAGAGAAGCCAGTCTGGCCATTCAGCCCTTTCTTAAACCTTCCAAAGGAGAAATGAACACGGTGATTGCTATATCGCCTATGATGACAAATGCATCAGCACTGTTCCTCATCTCAGCTCAATAGTTGCATGAGGTGGGTGGAATTAAAGAATAACAGAGTAAGAGGAGGCTGATTTAATTGTTAGTTCCCCCATGATTTGTGAATACCCTGTTACAAAGTCTATATTGAATTGTTTCCAGTTATCCAGGTCACAGAAATTTGTATCCAAGTAACTAGGATAAGAAACTAGATGTATGGTAAGATGGGCCAGAGCCATCTGTGGTATAAGTCCCTCCAGTTGCCTTTTGATTCCTTGAAATGAATGTGATTTTCTTACAGATAGAAGCATTAGTCATCTTTTACTCTCCACGTGATATTTTTCGTTAACACTTATTTCATACTGTCAAGCCAATGTCAATTTTTTACTTGATCTGAGCAGGTTAAGAATAGTAGTAAATCTCTAATCTCAACAGAGAGGTCAGTCCTAACTATGTTGGCAGCATTTCATCTACACTCCCTCTTGGCAACCAGCAAAAGAAGATCCCTGGGGATTAATTCTAGGGAAGGAATTCCATATGGCTGGATTCCTGCTCATTTCTTAAGGACTAGATGACTCGCTTTGCCAGGCAAAGGTGCTAAAATTGAAAACTTTGATATAAAGCTAAAACTGGTCTTTTCCCAAATACAAAACTTACTTCTTGGACCTGGCTGTGGGTGGGAGTTTATTTTATATATTTATCTAGCTTTTTTAAACATGCCTTTCCAAATCTCTGTGCACACATATCAATCAATCTTTTAAATACACACAATGACCATTTTATAGTGAGGCTCCCCCCGCATCAGCCCAATAGCTCCCTCCCAGAGCACCTGAACAGTCAACCTGCCTTCTCAAAGAGGATTTAAAAATGCATAGGCCTTGCACTGTGCCCTGAAAGTCAACAAACTCAGGCATCTGTCAGAAAAGTAATAGGAGAAATCCCAAAGTCGAGGGCATTTCACTGACAATGCCTAGCCCCTAAGGCCCTCAAATTTAAATCTGGAGGCACTCCCACCCAACTAACATGTAAGGAGCGAGGAAGGACGGCCTTGTGTTTCACACATCGTCCTAAAGTCTGGGGTGGGATCTGGATTAAAATCCCAGCTCTGTCACAGACTTTCTTGGCAAATCATTTAATCGATTTGGGCCTCAGTTCCCTTCCTGTAAAAAGAGGAGAAAGGGTAGAAGAAAGGGAATGTGATTGTATCATGTAGATAGACTATAAGTTCTTTGTGGCATGGATTCTCTCTTCCCATGTGCTCAGATAGCCTCCAGCAGAATAGAATCTTGATGGGGGTTGGGTCCTGTAGTTGCCACTATAATACAAATAAAAACAATAAAAATAGAGATCTCCGACTATTAAAGGTTTCATAGAGCAAAGCTGCCTCTTTGAACTGCTTCCAGGAAATAAAATGGAAGGCACTGCCTTACATTCCCAGCAAGAAATTCCTCTTAGTAAGTGGACAGCTGATGTTCCCTAGAGTTCACTACATATAGCCTCAAAGCCAATCTGGAGGTAGCACAGGCATGGATAATGGGGGCAATTCAAGGTGCGAGTTCTATAGAATAACTTGCAAGCTAATCAAATGCAACTGGAACAAAAGTTTCATGGCCACTGATGAAATCTGAACATGCAGAAGCAGCTACAGGACCAAGAAGATCCATACTTCAGCCTCTCTTGGTCAATGGTCAGCCAACAGACAGACTAGCACCTAGGGCTTGATGATGATGTGTGCTGTTAATTTATAGTAATTGGTCTAGGTATCAAAGCACACCACGGCTTAACTAGTTGGGATTTTTACCTGCAAGTACAGAGGTTATCTAAATAGAGAACAGCTTCTGTGGCAGAACACAGCCTGCAGGCTGCAAGAGCCTAACAGGAGATATGTACACAGGGAACTGGGTCAATGCCTTTCCACTCCCTAACTAAGCTCACAGCTGAGGCCTATTAAGGACCAGCTTGCAGCACTAGGCTAATCAGGAATCTGCTTCAAACGGTAAGCCAAGAGACTCCCTATAAAAGGCAGGCAGCAGGGAGAAGAGTTGGGAGGTGCACAAGGAGGAAAAGGCTGAAGGTTGCAGTGCAGTGCGACCAGATACCTGAGGGAAGTGGTAGGTGAAGTGGCCCAGGGAGAGTTTGATATGATAGGGCAGTGGTGAAAACCTCACTAACTCTCTCTCTCTCCCAGGGACCCTGGGCCGGAGTTCAGGGTAGCAGGTGGGGCTGGACTCTCCTCACCTCTCTCCTGCCCTGGGCAGCCCAAACTCTGTAACAGGGGTCTGCTCCACCTTCACTGAGGACTTGCCTGTGATGAGAATGGCTCGGTAAGCGGAAACCCTTGCCTTTGGAAGACTCCAGGCAGCTAAGGGGCCACCTTGAGTCTCTGAGCCACACACTAAACAGCCGAGTAGCACAGAAATGCCGAGGGGCTTGATAGGGACCCTGTCACGCTTTATATGAAACCTACATTAGATTTGTGCTGAAATACCAAGGAAAAAGTATCATCTGCAAGCTTGCAAGCGCTATCTGGGATTCATGAAAATCCATCATGGTGTTCCAAGATTAATTTTCATAAATCCCAGATAGTGTTTTGCAAAATGTCACATGTCACAAAGGTTGAGATGCTATGTTCATCATAGTACATACATTAAGTAACAAGAACTGCTAAAATCTACTCCACGGATGAACAGCAACAGTCCATGGAAGGAGCAGGGCCATTCTGTAATCTTGCCTCCTCAAAGTTCCCATGGAAATATGAGTCTAGTAGCTTGCACCTTCTGCCTCTTTCCAGAATCCAAATGAAGAACAACCATTTCTGCCTGTTTCCAGGAAGACATCCCTCAACCCTCCCATTTCCCAAGCCTTCCAGTTCTCTCAGCTATACTTTAAATAGTTTTCAAATAAAACATTAAATTATCCATAAGCAAGCTTTGACCAAGTACATCTAGTGTCCAGCATCACCAAGTGCACTCAAAGCCCTAGCCTTGCTCCTCCACTAGACTTACATGGAAGGGTGAAGTCCAGCCAAAGGGAATAGCTTATTTTGAAATAACGCTTCTGTGTAGACATAGGGTAGGTCTACACAGTAAAGTTATTTTGAAATAACAGCATAAAGAGCCAAATTTTTAAATCTGAGAGGCAGGGATAAAAAGATCAGATTGTCTGTCAGAAGGAAGATTGTGATTATATCTATTCCAAACCTTCATACCAAAGCTTACACCAATTTGCTCTGGGTATGGCTAGACTTAGGGGAAGACTGACCTGCTGGCGGTTGATCTTCTGGTATTTGATTTAGTGCACTTAGTGAGGATGCCCTAAATCAAACTGTCATGGCGCTGCTGTGGACCCCAGTACTCCTGGCAGATGAGGAGTAAGGGAAGTTGATGGGAGAGTTTCTCCCATTGACCTCCCACTGCGTGGACAGTGGCAAAAACTGATTCTAGGTACATCAAGTCCAGCTACGCAATTCTTATAGCTGGATTTGGGAGTCTAAAATTGATTTTACCTCCTAGTGTAGACCCGGCATTTGTGTGCCACTCCCAAGCAATGGCCATAAGTAACTGGTCAGCAACTCCAAACTTTTCAGAGCCATGTTCTACCTCTGCCCTACCCACAATTCACACCGTCTTCAATGAGAGCTATGTTATGGGCTGAGGTTAATGCATCAACCTTAGGCTTCTTCATTTTCAGACTCAATTGAATAATGATAGTGTGAAAAAATATACATACTTGTCTGGCTCTTCTGACATCCTTTGCTATGCAGAACATCCTCTATAGATGTATCAAATATTAAATGCATATTTTGAATTAGACCCTGTAATTAAAGAAAACAACCTTCAGATCAATTCGGGATCAAATTTATATCATATTATTTATTATCCTCCACCTTAACCTCCTCACTATATTGACTGGATATAATCACAGGTAAATACTCAAAAGTAACCTATGATACATTCCATTAGAAATACATACTGAAAGTTAACTTTGATAACTTGGTTACGTTATTACTTTTATACTAATGAAGTTCAAAACACGTGTGTTTTTTTCCCCTGAATGAGTCATGATAAAGTAACATTTGACTAGTTTAATTTCATGCTACTGTCCTGTTGTGAATTTGAATATCTATTTCCATGCAGTTTGGCTAGCAATTCAATTCTCAGATTGAAGACTGGGTAGCAAGTGGGTTGTGGGCACTGGCTTTTCAGATCCAGAGTTCATGGTTCCGCTCATTGGATAGTTCACCCTAGCCCCCAAAAGACCTTTGTACAAACATTCAGAGCAGGACAACAGCTGAATTTTCCCTTTTGACAGAATAATCGACTATTTCAGAATGTTTTCCATTCTGAAATGGAACTATATATATATATCCTTATCCAAAAGTCTTCTCCCCTCCCCTCCCCTCCCCTTACACACAAATTTTGGATCAATCAAAATGTTTCAGTCCCATTGTGACTTTTAAAATTGTATTTTATATATTAAAAAAAAAAAATAAAGGAGATTGAAACAAAGTCACTTGAATCTAGAAAAATCAAAACATCCTGCTCAGACAAGTTTCCGGTGGAATGTTTCATTCTCGGGTATGTCTACACAGCAGTCTTATTTCAAAATAAGCTATTCTGGAAGAGCTATTCCAGAATAATACTGCCACACCAAAAAATGCATTTTGAAATACCATTTAGCTACTTCAAAATACAGCATCTACACACACAGAATCTATTTAGAAATAGAGCCATTGGACGCATTATGGCTCATTTCGAAATGGGCTCTATTCCCAGTCTTAACACCACCTATTCTGAAATAAGTGCTGTTCCTTGTGCAATGAGGTTTACGAACTTCAAACTAAACCAAACACTATTTCAAAATATTTTGCAGTAGTGGATGTATTGTGTAGATGCTAAGATAGTTGTTTTGAAATAATGGCTGTTATTTTGAAATAAATTTGCTGTGTAGACCTACCCCTTGTCTTAATGTTTTCTTTACTTTTCTTTTGAAATGAAATATCATCAAAACTGACATATTTCTGTGAAACATTCCACTTTTGCTGACCCCGTATTTTCTGACAGAAAATGTTCTGCTGGAAAACTTTGACCAGCTCTAAAATTCTCCATAAAATATGACACTCTTGATACTCTCTGCTATGGGAAGCTTCACAAACAGGAAAAAGGGTTACTAGTGCTGACAAATTGCGTGGGGAAATCTGTACGCAGATGGAGTGCATTTTGCATGGCTGTAGACTTAGCTGTATCAATCACTCACTTTCATGGATACTAAGATTTATACAATTGATTCCAAGCAAACAACTAAAAAAATATATTGAACCAAATCCTTTTCTGTCATCCAGGCTTCTCCACTGACTTTGAAGTGCACATTAAAGTAGAATTGTACCTATTGTCTTCTAAAATGAACTGTAGCTGAATTATTTACCTCACCACAGTCCGTAATTCTTTCATATTACCTACCCTGAAATGGTTCTCTCGAATGGACCCCTTTGTCACATACATTCTACTGTTCTCTGCTTTTAGATGTTCAAAGAAAGGTTCCTCCAGGATGAAGCTGTCAATAAGGTCACAACCAACATAGAGGCTATAGTTCTCTCCTGTTACTTGTATTGTGATGTTCTTCCAATGGGAGTCTGCTAGGTCCACATCTTCCAGGGAAATTACATTCTGGGAACCATCTGCCCAATATATAAGGTCCAGAGTATTGGCTCGGCCATTGGAAATAATCTCAAATTGTCTCTGAGAGATGCCAGGGCCCTCTAAAGCAATGATAGTACCTCTGGATTGCCTGTCTTGCCTTAGGATGGCTGAAAGAATAAAGCCCTCATTTTGGTGGATGAGTTTGAGAATCTGTTTGAATTTCTCTGGATTAAATGGAGGAATGTGGTCAAATCGGATGAAACGATATGCTGCAACGGTGAGATCTGGACCCCGAAAAATTTTTGCTCCAATTGTCTTTCGGCTTATGTTACTGATTTGAAATAAGTCAAACGTCGTCTCATCTTCCGTGTTACCATCTGCAAAAATCAATAGCATTTAGCTATATGAATACAAAAATGGACACAAGGGAAAATAAGTGTGCCTAGTACACCCAATAATTCTAACTATTTGATAGATGCTAGCATGTTTGCTACCTGTTTGGCACATTAATCACATTACTTCCATCTGCTTGGAAAAGAGGAGGATATGGTATATTCAGCATAGCATAATAAACAGTATTCTGATCTATTTTGCAACTTCTATTTGGTCAAAAAAAATTCTTCGTGAAAGTGAACAATATTCTACACACATAAGCATGCTTATTTTTACAAGGACAGGGTTTCAAAGTTAACTGCTTTGACTCAGAGTGAAGAAGAGTCGAATTATGAACACCATGTTACAAGAGGTTAGCTCTTAGGAAGAGGGTGGAGTTAGCCAGCTATGAATTGGGCTCAGGAGACTACGTGGAGTTAATATCTGGCATTGTGCCATTTTAACACAGACAATCTCATCTATAGATGTTTTCTTCTTTCTAAATTTCTGACAAAGCATCTTCTACCCACCCAGTCCCTTTAAGTCTCATATTACATGCACACTATAGAAGGAACTGGTTTAGCAATTATATAGGCAATGTAGGTCAAGGTTCTGTACAGAAAAACTATTTTTATATATTTCTTTTATCAGTAATGGGTAAATGTTATCACACAAAGGCACCAGGAGTAATAAGATGTATTTTAAATTTTTTGCCTTACTTTATTTTAAGCAAGCAATTTTCTTTAGATTTGACTATTACTGTGTTTTCTCCAGTGGGTTTAGATATATCATTTTTAAAGTCAACCTTTAGCTTTGCAAATTACTGTAATTTCTGCTGGCTTTCAAATCTCTTAAGCTTCATCTGGTTAAGAAATTTCAAAACTTACCCTGAGCATTTGATGAATCCCACAAAGTTAGCAAGACAATTAGCCACAACAGCCTGCTCCTCTGTAGCATAACTCCTACAAATAAACCAAAAAAAATCAGTTAGGTAAATGCTCCTGGTCAACTGTAATGACCTTGGATGTCTCGCGGGCTTGTACTGAAAACAATACTGTGACCAAAAGCAATTCAGTTTATAGCTAACATTGCATATTCACTGACTTTCTCTTCCTGTTTGTTGATTGGTTCATTTTAAGATGAAACAGCATATTTTTGATTAAGAGCGTCCCTGCTTATCCAATATATATGGTCATGCTCTTAGGTTTATGACATCACTACTGCATCCTCTGGACTTGATTTTTGACATCAAATGCAGAGCATGATGATTTTAATAGTAGTTGTAAAAATAATCTCCTGTACACATGCACATGCCCCAAAAAATAAAAAGGGCGCACACACACACACAAACAAAATCTATGCTATGTCAGCAGAATTTTCTTCAAAGTTTTTCCATGATACATGAGACATCTTCAAAGTTTTAACCGACAGGACATAGAGTATACCAGTTGTTCCCTCTTAACCCCACTGTGAATGGCAATATATAGCTGAATTCTTTGCAAGACAAAGGATCTTCATGAGTACTATTCAACTTGTTAAGATGCCACTCGAAAAAAGTCACGCACATAACATTTATCTCAATGCTGACTTCTAGGTAGCTAGCATTCCCTTTGGGTATCGCTGTATGGTGATATAGCTGAGTAAGCAGTACATCTGCATTTTCCTCTAAACTCATGTCTGTTAAACAGAGCAAACTCAGTTTGCCAGCTGTGCAGTACAGGCACACGTATTTCAAGATACCAGTAGGTTACCATGATACTCTACAAAATGTGTAACCTAAATTACAAAAATCTTCAGGAACTTTAACTTTTACACAAACGTCAAACTTTTGAGATAAATCCATAATTGTTTGTTGCACCTGACAATACTACAAAACCATTTATCGGCAAATTTGGGGCAGGGGGTAAGGGGAAGGTTGGCTAAAAGTCTTAGTTCAAGTATGTTTTGACAGATGCAACAGGAGCCATTTACAAGTATTTTCTTTTCCATGTAATGTACATATGTGGGTAGATTGGATTCAATGAATATCCAAGGAGCAGTAGTATAAGAAATATGCTTACACCCCTTTTTTAAATGTTGCTTCTGAAATGAGAAGTCAATAGGAAATATATAATCTTGCAAAAAACCAAACCTACACTCTACCTACACAAATCATGAATACTTGTTAGAGTATTCAGGGACCATATTCTTAGCTACAATGAGAGTCCTCCAGAGAGATGAAGAACAGCAGCTCAATTGCTAAACTAATCTGACAGATCCACCACTCCCGGCTCACGATAGCGTTTTTCTGCTAATCAGTGCATTGCCAGTATGAAATCTTAAAAAAAAAAAACCTTCCCCCCTTACCCGGCATAAAAGTACCTGCTGCTGCTGCTCTTTTCGTGTTAATGCTCCAAACCAAGTCCAAAGGAAAAGCGAGCAGGAATGATCTGCAACAGCGACGTGCAAACTCCAAGCTGCCGCGGGGGTGCAGGGTCGGCCGCGCTCCGGCGGAGGTCGCTGCCAGTGGCTTGCGAGGGGGGCTGCTCCCTGCTTTTATAGACGCTCCTGCGCCTGCCGGCTGTCAATCAGCCCCGCGAGGAAGCGCTTTGGAAGTCATTCCCAGCCCGCGGCGAATTCCCGCCTGGGAGCTGCCAATTTGCTCTGCTCCACCTGGAAGGCGAGCCCAGCTCCAGCCGCACGCGGCCGGCCCTCCCCGGGTGCGCTTTACCCGGGAGGAGGCGGGCGAAGCAAAGGGACGTCCCTGACTGTCCCTACGCGGCTTGGGGCAGGGCAGGAAGCTTCCGGCGTCCCCCTCAACCTACCTCCCAGGACCAGGGCTCTGGCGCTGAGGCCAGTGGCCTCAGAGCATCCGGGGCAGAACGCTGAGGACAGCTGAGCGCTCCCTGGTTCCCCCCCGCCCCCCCAAGCCTGGCTGTGCAGTGCTTCCCCCCGCCTCTCCACCGGGCAATGGCCCTGTTCTCCCCCAGCCAACCAATTACCCTCCTCTGTCCCCTTGTTACCAGTCGGCTGATTTGTGAAACAAACGCCTTGGGGGGGGGGGGTAGGGGGTGAGCTGAGAGAACTACCCCCCCCCCTTAAAACGCTCTCCCAGCGGCTCTAGGGAGAGGGCTGTTGGAAAAGAGAAAGCAAGAGCCCAGTGCAGCCTAGAAACCTGTTGCTAGCGCCTGTGTGGCTGTAGTGTAGGGGTTATCATGCTGGCCTCAGGCGTGAAAGGTCACTAATAGGGTTGGTCCCGCTTTGAGCAGAGTGCTGGGCTGGATCACCTCCTGAAGTCTCTTCCAGCCCTGGGAGCTAAGAAATTCAGGCAACCCCTCCCAAGCAGCTCTCCCCTCTTTGCAAAAGTGGGTGGTTGTGATGGGATCCTCCTTTGCCCGCAGCCAGGCATTTTATTCTGACACCACCTCCGGGCCCCATACATGTGGGAGCCTTGTTTTCCCCAGAGCAGAGCAGACAAGCACTACGCCTGCCTGCTGGGGTGGGTGGGTGTTTCTCAGGAAAACACTTCACTGAATAAAAGGACTTTTAGCTAGCCTATGGCTCTGCAGTGTACAGTAGGGCCTCAACATTCATGAGGGTTCTGTGTTCAGGACCCTCACGAATGTTGATTTTCACAAATACCTGCCGGGGGGGGGCTCCAAGCCCTGAGAAAGCGGCAGACACCAGCGCTCCCTGCCCCAGGGAAGCGGTGGCCTCTGGCGTTCCTGCCCCAAGGCCCCAGGGGAAATGGTAGCTGCTGGCACTCCCCACCAGAGCCCTGGGAAGTGGCGGCTTTTCTGAATAATTGAATTTGTGAACATTAAGTTCATGAATGTGGGGACCTTACAGTATATGCAATGCAAGGCTAAACCCACTTCAGAAGTCCAGTTGTGTGAGTGCTTTCTGGGGTACATTAACAGTCCTGGAGCACCTTAAAGACTAACAATTTTATTTATTAGATAACGAGCCTTCATGGGTAAGACCCACTTCAGATTTAATATTAGCCATGAAAGCTTGTTACCTAATAAATAAAACTGTTAGTCTTTAAGGTGCTCCAGGACTGCTTGTTGGGTTTTTTTGTTTGTTTTTTGTGACGCTACAGACTAACACAGCTACCCATCTGGCATAAATAAGTGCATGCTTGTTAACAGAATAGTTGTGCTGCTATTGATAAGTCATATATTGTATGTCTCCCAGTAGATCTTGGACCCCCGTCCTCCAGGCAGACACTTAAAAAAAAAAAACAGAAAGGGAAAGTCGTGGCTGACGTGAATTTCTTTTCCTTCTTCTAGCTACATTGTCTCCCTGGCAGCAGTGCTAGCGGAATAAACCTGGCCCTCATTAGCTGGGTCGGTGCATGGCTGGCAGCTGGCCAGCAGCCGCTGCAGCTCTCCAGCCTCAGTGTCAGGCTGTGGATGAGGATCGAGGAAAGCGGGGGAAGGGAAAAGATGGCTGTTTCACTCCTGGAAACCCTGGCACATTCCGGGAAGTTGCCGAGCAATGTGACACCAGCGAGAGACAGAGTTCCTGAGCCAGCTCCCAGACAAAGCCAGGGGAAATACCTCACTGTGCAAACACAGCCATGCTCCCCGGGACCATGGGGGAGGGGGTTGTGGTCAGGAAATTCTTCCCCTTCCCTCCCCCCACCTCCACTAAGAGCTGTTGGTTCATTCTCTGAAGCTGAGTAATATTCAGCCACGTGGCTGCAGATTTCACCTTCCCTTTTGCCATTTTTTTTTCTCCTAAACATTTTACACCACTGGTGCCTGATTCAGCTTTTCACAGGCGCTTTTGTGGTAGGTTTCACGGCATTGGACGTACAGGAGTCATGGCCACTGCCGAAGACGATTTCTTCAACAGCCTCCTAAGCAATCCAGGCAGGCCTGCCAATGGCGGTGGGAGAGGGGGACCAAGAAGGGCAGTTGCCCCAGGCCCAGCTATTCAAAGGGGCCCCTTGTTGCTTTGCCACGGCTACTACTGCAGGAGACGGCATGGCTGGACCGCAGGGTCCTTTGAATTACCACCAGAGTATCATGCAGTGTGCTCCAGGCAGCTCTGAGGGCTGGTTAAGGGGGCCTGTGTGGCATGCTCCAGATCACACTGAAGGCTGGCTGTCCCTCCTGTTCTGCTTGAGGACCTCCTCAGGTCTCTTCCAGCCCTGTGATCTAAGAAACTCAAGCAACTCCTCCCAAGCAGCTCTCCCCTCCTTGCAAGTCAGGGTGGGGTGATGGGATCCTTTCCCTATGCCCAAAGCCTCACCCCTTTAGGAAGCACAGAGCTTCCTCACTCCACCACCCTCACTCAGAGGCCCAGCAAATCTGTCCTGAATACAGGAGATGTCTGCCCCTCTGTGTTAGCAGAACTCCAGCGGGCAGCCCCTCAGTTTGTTAACCTAAGGCTTAAGCAATTACCTTCATTTGTAACCTCAAGTTAAGAACTGCTGAACTCAATCTCAACCTCCAATGTCTAAACAACCTTATGAGAGCCTGAGTCAAACTCCAGTGCAGCTGCCCTGCTCTTGCTCCCATTTAATTCAACAACCGTCAATCTCTAATTATCATGATGTGTGAATCACAGAATCCTAGGGCTAGAAGAGACCTCAGGAGGTCATCAAATCTAGCCCCCTGCCCAAATCAGGACCAACCCCATCTAAATCATCCCAGTCAGGACTTTGTCAAGCCAGGACTTAAAAACCTTTAGGGATGGAGATTCCACCACTTCTCTAGGTAACTCATTCCAGTGCTTCCCCACCCTGCTAGTGAAATAGTTTTTTCCAAATATCCAGCCTACACATCCCCCTCTGTAACTTGAGACCATTGTTCCTTATTCTTCAATCTGTCACTACTCAGAACAGCCTCTCTCCATCCTCTTTAGAACCCCCCTACAGGAAGTTGAAGACTGCTATCAAATATGCAAAAAGACTTTATAGCGGGTGGGAAAATAAGGAAATACATTCCATTCAGACTGTTTCTAACCAAGTGCCATATAATAAAACTTCCTTTCCCTCTCAATATGTTTTGTAGAACTTCAAGGATTAATAAAGTCTTCTTTCAAATGGAGCCAGTTATATATATGGTGATGATCTCCGAGAGCAAAGATTGGTTTCCATTTATTCCACAACTTTGAAAATATTCACTATTCATTTTCCCCTTGACAACTTCAAAATGACAAATGTCATCTTCAGTCCAAGACATTTCTTCCTGGAGGAAAAGGTTTACCGTCCTAACCCTGTGCTGGCTATTCACATACATGCAAAACTAGGGATTACATTCAAAACTTTTCCATTTGCCTTTTTCAAAGGATGTCTGTGTTAAACAATTGCTGA
This sequence comes from Carettochelys insculpta, assembly GCF_033958435.1. Lineage (NCBI taxonomy): Eukaryota > Metazoa > Chordata > Testudines > Carettochelyidae > Carettochelys > Carettochelys insculpta. Next base: position 80,878,938 of record NC_134139.1, on the reverse strand, counting down.
GTAAACTGTGACAGTGACTAATTCAAAAATCAAATCTTCTAATATTTAGGAATATCAGAGATTTAACAGCAGGCTTCATATTAATGGTTTCTTTGTGGTTTTCATGAGTGCTGCTTCACATCTTAGCTACTGTGTCACAGACTTTCCCCCCATGATTACAACCTAAGCACTCACCACCTTCTCTCCCTTTCAGCCTGGCCTCCCACAGTGTATGTCTGTTGTTTGGTTTACATTTGTTCTATTCAGCCAAGAACCAAGTGTCTTCCTTTTAGATCACGTGAGAATCATGGAGCTCAGAATGGATGATTCCAACTCACTGAAAAGTACCACAGAGATGTGAATTGGGCTATGCTGTGGCCCTACTCCTGCACTGACTTAGAAGCACAAAAAGTATGAAGGATTAAACTATGCTTAAAATGGCGAGTAGAAAAATGGTGCTGAAGTTAGCTCTATAGGTACAGAAGGTAAACTCTACTTCCTGCCCAGTTTGGCTCTGGTTCAGCAAAATCTGTGGTCTGGCAGGAGCATGCATGTGCTGGACCAGAGGGAGCCAGCTGGGAGTTAGGTAGCTGGGAGCTGTACCCAGGGCAGGAAACCAGCAGGGGCCAGGAAGCCAATGGGGTCTAGGATGTGGCCACAGGCCAGGAAGTGGGCAGCAGTTAGGGAGCCATAGCCAGGTTCAGACCCTGGGAGTCAGGAAGCCCCTCAAGCAGCCATGGCTGGGGCTGGGCCACCACGCCGGGAAGCTGCAGCCTCAGTCAGGATTGGGCCACCATGATGGACAAGGATCCAGGACCAGGGCTGCAAAGCCAGGATTTGCAGAAAAAATGCATTTCATGGGAGTTCTTGAGGTCAGAATGTTATTTTACCAAAGTTTACTTGATATTTAGCATCATGCTTAAGATATAGAAGACAGGAATCGGCCCAGCTGATCACTCATATAGTAGACAATAGCTAAAGAACAACAAACAAAGCAACCTTATAAAATTTATACAACCTTTTTCATCTTTTCTACTTAAAATCCTATACCAAAGGAAGCTATCATTATTACCCCCATTTTACTATGGGGAAATTGAGGTACAGGGAGGTTGAAAAGCTTCCCAAAGTCTCTTAGCAAGTTGTGGCTGCACCAAGAACAGAATACAGATCTCCTGAGTACCTTACCTTACATTGCCTCACATTGCCTTCTCCCATCTTACATCACAGTCCCACATCAGTCTCCAATGTTGGCTCATACCAGATGCTTCAAAGGAGGGTGCAAAACTTCCTTAAAGTCTGGCATCAAGGAGAGTGCCCCAAGGGCTAATCCTGGGGCAGGTTTTGTTCAACATCTTCATTAATGATCTCTAAGATGGGGTGGTTTGCAGACTCAGCAAGTTTTTGGATGACACTAAGCTGGGGGAGAGGTAGCTATGTTGGAAGGCATGGAAATGGTCCAGAGTGACAAATTAGAGGATTGGGCCAAAAGAAAGCTGATGAGGTTCAACCAGGACACATGCAGAGTCTTATTGTTAGGACAGAAGAATCTATGCCCTGCTACTGGCTGCGGACTGGTTGGCTAGGTAGTTGTGCAGAAAAGGAGCTGGGGGATTCCAGTAGGTGAGAAGCTGGATATAAATTGAAAGTATGTCCTTGTTCCCAAGAAGATTAATGGCATATTGGGCTGCATTAGTTAGGAGGATTCCCAGCAGATTTAGGGAAGTTATCATTCCTCTCTATTCAGCAGTGGTGAGGCCACATCTGAAGTATTGCATCCAGTTTTGACGGGGAGGGAGGGCACCCCACTACAGAAAGGATGTGGACAAATTGAAGGCCAATGAAAATTATTAGATGGCTGAGGCACATGACAAGATGAGAGGCTGAGGAAAATAGGCTTACTTAGACGGAAGAAGAGAAGAGTCGGGGTGGGGAATGCAATTTGATAGCAGCCTTCAACTACCTCAAAGGTGTTCTAAAGAGAATGGAGAGAGGCTGGTCTCAGCGCTGACAGATGACAGAATGAGGAGCAGTAGTCTCAAGTTGCAGTGTGGGAGGTGTAGGATGGATATTAGGAAAATCTGTTTCACTAGGAGGATGGTGAAGCACTGGAATGGGTTACCTAGATAGGCTGTAGGATCTCCTTCCTTGGACTTATTAATAGCGAGACTTGCCAAAGCCCTGGCTGGAGCAATTTAGTTGTGGTTGGTTCTGCTTTGAGTAGGGAGGTTGGACTAGATGACCTCCTGAGGTCTGTTCCAACCATAAACTTACATAAGAACATAAGAATGGCCATACTGGGTCAGACCAAAGGTCCATCCAGCCCAGCATCCCATCTGCCGACGGTGGCCAATGCCAGGTGCCCCAGAGAAGGAGAACAGAAGACAATGATCAAGTGATTTATCTCCTGCCATCCGTCTCTTGCCCTTGTTCTGAAGGCTAGGGCACCATACTTTATCCCTGGCTAATAGCCATTTATGGACCTAACCTGCAAAAATTTATCAAGCTCTTTTTTAAACCCTAATAGAGTCCTGGCCTTCACAGCCTCCTCGGGCAAGGAGTTCCACAGGTTGACTGTGCGCTGTGTGAAGAAAAATTTCCTTTTATTAGTTTTGAACCTACTACCCATCAATTTCATTTGGTGTCCCCTAGTTCTTGTATTATGGGAAAAGGTAAATAATTTTTCTATATTCACTTTCTCCACACCATTCATGATTTTATATACCTCTATCATATCGCCCCTCAATCGCCTCTTTTCCAAACTGAAAAGTCCCAGTCTCTCCAGCCTCTCCCCATATGGGACCCGTTCCAAGCCCCTAATCATCTTAGTCGCCCTTTTCTGAACCTTTTCTAATGCCAATATATCTTTTTTGAGGTGAGGAGACCACATCTGCACGCAGTACTCAAGATGTGGGCATACCATAGTTTTATATAGGGGAAGTATGATATCTTTTGTCTTATTATCGATCCCTTTTTTAATAATTCCTAACTTCCTATTTGCCTTACTAACTGCCGCTGCACACTGCGTGGATGTCTTCAGAGAACTATCCACTATAACTCCAAGATCCCTTTCCTGATCTGTCGTAGCTAAATTTGACCCCATCATGTAGTACGTGTAATTTGGGTTATTTTTTCCAACATGCATTACCTTACACTTACCCACATTAAATTTCATTTGCCATTTTGCTGCCCAATCACTCAGTTTGCTGAGATCTTTTTGTAGTTCTTCACAATCCCTTTTGGTTTTGACTGTCCTGAACAACTTGGTGTCATCTGCAAACTTGGCCACCTCACTGCTTACCTCATTTTCTAGATCATTGATGAACAAGTTGAACAGGATCGGTCCCAGGACTGACCCTGGGGAACACCACTAGTTACCCTCCTCCATTGTGAAAATTTACCATTTATTCCCACCCTTTGTTTTCTGTCTTTTAACCAATTCCCGATCCATGAAAGGATCTTTCCTCCTATCCCATGACCACCTAATTTACATAAAAGCCTTTGGTGTGGGACCGTGTCAAAGGCTTTCTGGAAATCTAGGTATATTATGTCCACTGGGTGCCCCTTGTCCGCATGTTTATTAACCCCTTCAAAGAATTCTAATAGATTAGTTAGACACAACTTCCCTCTGCAGAAACCATGCTGACTTTTGCCCAACAATTCGTGCTCTTCTACGTGCCTTGCAATTTTATTCTTTACTAGTGTTTCTACTAATTTGCCTGGTACTGATGTTAAACTCATTGGTCTATAATTGCCAGGGTCTCCTCTAGAGCCTTTTTTAAATATTGGTGTTATATTGGCCGTCTTCCAGCCATTTGGTACCAAAGTGGATTTAAAGGATAGGTTACAAACCACTGTTAATGACTCCGCAATTTCACATTTGAGTTCTTTCAGAACCCTTGGGTGAATGCCGTCTGGTCCTGGAGACTTGTTACTATTCAGCTTATCATTTAACTCCAAAACCTCCTCTAATGTCACTTCAATCTGAGTGAGTTCCTCAGATTTGTCACCTAAAAAGGCTGGCTCAAATTTAGGAACCTCTGTAACATCCTCAGCCGTGAAGACTGAAGCAAAGAAATCATTTAATCGCTCCGCAATGGCACTGTCTTCCTTGATCGCTCCTTTTATATCTTTATCGTCCAAGGGCCCCACTGCTTTTTTAGCGGGCTTCCTGCTTCTAATGTATTTAAAAAACATTTTACTAGGGTCTATTATTCTAATTGTGCAGATTTATGCTCTAGTGCCATTGCCATGTTTCATATCTGGGAGTCAGTTGCTAAAATGTTAATTTGTTTGGCTTTACAAAGTCAGAACAAATAAACTAAGCAAAATGTTGGAGGAGATTTCTCTGTCAAGTGAGATTTAATTTTCACTAACCAGCATCACTCTGTGCCATAAAACTAAACTATCTGAGCAGCGTGCAACACAACGATACACTTTTGAAATGAGTTTATGCTATTATTCAGAAATATTTGAGGGGTGAGGAGGTGTTCTTCAGACTTTCTTCTACAACTGTTCCAGTTAAAAGACGAGCATGGATTTTGGATTACTGGAGTAGATGTTTTTTGTACATACTAAGGATCTTTGCCCTTAACGAGGGTGAAAGTTGTTTTGTTTTGTTTTGTTTTTCACTCTGTGGGTGATTGAACATCACGTATCTGAACAGCTTCCCATGTTGCTCTTTCTCTGACACCTAGAGAGAAGTATTCAATTTCCAACTCTTTCTAAACTATGTCCAGGAATGAAATGCATCCAGCCATGAGTCAAGATTTCAGTACTGTGAACTTGTATGACACCTTCCAGCCACGGATCACAATGTGCTTTACAGACATCAGCTAGCATATCCTAACCTCACCCCTGTCAACAAGAAATCTTATTACTGCTGTTTTACAAATGAGAAAACTGAGTCAGAGACAGACTGAGGCCTTGATCCACCAAGCACTCAAGGGTGTAAGTAATGCCACTGAAATCAACAAGACTGCTCATGTGCTTAAAATTAAGCATATACCTGAGTGCCTTACAGGACCAGGAGAACTAAATACTAGATACACAAAGGGATTTAAGCACCTAATTTCCATTTTAGCCATTCACCAATATCTAGTCTTCAAAATCCCTACTCAGCTGCTGCCTAACTTGGTAAGTTCATATATTATCTAGACACTGAGGCAGTTCTACTGGCAGGAATACACAAAGCCACCTAAAATCCATCACCACCAAATTGCTTGGCAGCCAGCTCCGGTATAAGTCTTGACTGGATTCACAAATGAGGTATTCCCCTGTCTGTCTAATCTGTAGGGCTGGGCTACCTAGCAGGCATTTTCAGAGCCTGTCTAACTCACACACTGTCTTATTATGTCATACTCAATAACCAAGTGGCTAGAAGAATTACCAAGGACATAAGAGATACAGATTCTAATTCTTATCTATCTCAGCTGAAGCTGAGATTAGCATATGAGTTTCCCATCTCAGTGCTCTAATTACTTGTTCACAACAAAAAGCAGTCAAGTAGCACTTTAAAGACTAGCAAAATAGTTTATTAGGTAACAAATAAACTATTTTGCTAGTCTTTAAAGTGCTACTTGACTGCTTTTTGTTTTGATAGTGTATAGACTAGCACGGCTTACTCTCTGTTGCTTGTGCACACGGTATTTAGCAAAAGGCTTCTCTTAATCTCTCCTGTTGGAGCTGTTCAACTTTGGTGCCTAAAGAGGCAGTAAACCAGGAACTGGAACCTTGGTCTCCCAGGTACATATGCTAACCGACACGCTTTGGAGTTGCTCTCTGGGACCCAGTGAGTAACTATGTTAAGAAGAGGATGCATCTCAACTATTTTTTTGCAAGGAAATGCAGCCCTGGCTTACACACCTAATTCCAAGATATGTTTTATGGTAGGCAGGACTCTGGAGCAGAAATAGTCCCTCCCTCCGCCCCCCTTGGAGACATCACCCCAGCACCTCTGATTGGCTAATATAAACAGTTCACCATTCAGCTTACCAGTTTCTGTCAATCGCTTTCCTAGGCACTGAACTTTCCCCATGCATGAGAATTGGTCAGCAACCTTTCCAAGGCGGAGTCAAGAAATTTGACCTTTTGACCTGTGTGTACAGCCCAAGCGCTGGCGATACTTTTTAAAATCACTAATAGTCCTCCTTACAACAGCTTCATTAATAAATAAATTAAGATGCAGAGCTTTACCGGTTAGGTGGGGGTTGGTATCTGGTCTTTTGTTAATCCACAGGCAACATGGCTTTGAGCAAGCTCCCAGCTGCATGGGGGAGGAGGGGCAGGGCTGAGCTCCTGCCTCACATGGCGATGAAAATCAGCTTATATGCCACTCTTGGCATGTGTGCTGTGGGTTGCTGTTCCCTGCTATCTTACTCAGAACAGGGAATTGCACTAGACCTAAATGTTAGACATTGCAAAGTGAAGCCTAAGTCTCCTTGGTGTATTTAGCTCTAAGTGACTTCACTAAGAACACAAATAAGTCAGCAGAAGAGCCAAGAACAGAACCCAGAATGCCCGACGTAGGCTTTAACCTCAAGACTATCCTGTCTCCCTTCCTTAACATACACATAATAATGAACATTTACATACACACAAAAAGTTAAATATTTTCTTATCCTTTTTGTAGGATTTTGCTTTTTTTCTTTGACCAAGTGTGTGCCACAGAACAGAGCAGGGATGCCAGAAATATTCAGCATACAATAAGGATTACTCCCCCGCTGAGAGAGCTTGCTATGCCTGCACGTATTGAAAATGCTCAATGGATCCCATATTGTTGCTGTGGATTCAACAACATATTTTCCATTCATTTGAGTGGTTTTTGTTATCCCAGTTCATATTTTATTACAGTTTTGCTGCATAGTTCCTCACTCTACCATGAAGACAGTGTGCTGTATTCAATTATATCTGCTGATGGCAGAGTCCATTTCTACGCTGCGGACTTTGAAAGGCCCAAGACTATCTTCAGGAAACAGTATGCACACTGTAATCTTATTTTCACTTTAGCACTGGGTTGACTTTCAGTATGGCAAAAGGAACATAATCCAATTATATTTATGTGCTAAAACCACAGGACCTAAATCCTTACTTGGTTGATACTCAATCCTTATTCTCACGCAAAATTCACTGCGGCAAATTGGAGTTCTGCCTGGGTAATGATTGAGTGCAACCAAGGGAGAACTTCAATACTTGGCCCAGAAAGTTGGTCATTTCCACTACGTACAATAAAAGATAAGTTGTCCACTGGAAACAAAAGCCCAGTAAGAAATTAGATTTGGCTAATCTTACTGTGAAAATAGCTTTTGATTACACAGATGGCCGCACTCCAGGACTTTTAGTGAGATGGAGCTGGGCCCACATGGAGTACTATTGCATAGCAAGCTGGCACGCTATAGCTTCACATCCTAGTTTGTCACATAGTAACTTGCCACGTAAACAAGCCCCTAGACTCACTTTGCATGTTATTATAATAATTAACAGATTTCTCACCAGTATTACTCATGGTATCTTTCTGTAGACCTACCTGTACTGCATGCATTTAGTTCTACAGGGATAGATTCTGCATCAACTGTGTTCTCACTCATTGCACCAGGCTGGGGCAAGGGGTTGGATGTGCAGAAGGGAGCTTGAAAAGAGCCTCTCTCCTGCACATGCCATGGAAGGACTTGTCCAAATTGCAGAGCCTGAGTCCAGGGTTATAATGCATCTATGTCCCTCCAGGACTGCATCTATACTAGCAAGTTCTTAAGTGAGTCTGTGCTCACAAAAGCTCATGCTCAAAACTTTTCTGTTAGTCTATAAGGTGCCACAGGACCCTTCGTTGCTGTTTCAAAACAAGAGGTTCTTTCGAAATATCCAGTAGAGCATCGAAAGTAAATCGAAAGACTGTGGAGCTCCTTTCGAAAGCTCTTCCACTCCCACATCAGGAAGAGTGCCTTCTTTTGAAAGCTTCCTTCAAAAGTAAACATGTAGACACTCCATGGGCCTTTTTTTTTTTTTTTTTTTTTTTCAAAAAAAGCAGTCCTCATGGCACCTGATTTTCCAGTGCCTGGCCCATTCTTTTGAAAGAGTGGGGGCTGTGGAGACAATGTCTTTTGAAAGCATAGATCACTTTTTTGATCCTCTTTTTTGTGTGAGGACACACTCTTTTGAAAGAAGTTCTTTTGGAAGAGATCTTCCAGAAAGACTTCTTTCGAATGATCGGTGTAGTGTAGACATAGCCCAGAAGTGCAATTCATTCTAAAGGCACAGTGCGCAGTCGCTACCCTGGCTCATACATTTTGGGCTGCATGCAGTTAGATGCATTGTGCATTCCTAAAGGTGTCTTGGGGACATGTAGTACTCCATTGTCCCAAGCGGCGTAAGGTACAGTACTCATGCCTATTAAAAAAATAATCAAGAGGAGCTATTAACAAAAGGGAGGGTAGTACTAACAGAACAAAAATTAAAATTGTTTTCCAAAAGTGGAAAGACCACAAAAGCAGCCAAGGGACCTGTCCCTATGCACACAACTCCCAGAGAGGGACTGAGAGGGACTGTAACAGTTCCCAAAGGATGGGCAAAGAGATAAAAAGAAATTCATGAGACTACTACAGATGGGTGTGGGACCATCCAGCTGTGACTTGATAATGGTAACAACGATTACAGTTGAGCAAATACTAAAACATTGTTTGATTCCCCTCTGAGCTTAGCCTCTTTTTCTGCACACAGATCATCCACAATGAGGCCACAATTTCTTCTCATTCCTTCAGTACTTGAATGTATTTGTGGTTCGTTACTTTTCATTGCTCACAAACAATCGAAATTCAAACTGTGTTACTTCGTTGTGAAAGATCAGCTACATCATATGTAACTATTTCTACTTCCTGTTTGAATGAGCAAGCACAAATTAAAAATCTGGCCTCTAACAACACTCTTGCATCCAATTCGTTAATCTCATTTCTGCAAACATTTATGCAAGGAAATCTCAGTGACACACTTCACAAAACACAAGTCATGGCAAATAATGTGAAGAAGTTTCAAAACCTGAAGAAATATTTCTTGACAATCTTTGCCTTACTCCTCCTAATCCAATGCTCTTGCAGCAAATATGGGGTCCTCATGAAAAGCAACCAGAAAATATTTTAATCTCACTATAAACTTATGCCTCATTAATCTACTATAGCAACATGATGAGACATTGGGAAAACCATAGAAACTAAAAAAAATCTAAAACAGCTATAGTTGAATTGGACCTAATGAGAAAATAATTGTTCCTTAATGACTTTCCCTCCCTACTTGGTTTCTAAGCCTCCATTTGTTACAATTTGACCCTTTTACTGTGCCAGACCCATCATGTTTCTTGTTTCTTTGTGAAACTTCCACTACAGCACATATAAGAACATTAACATTTCTTGCATGCTATAGGACTTTAAGTCTGTAATAGATTCTATGTTCTACACCATTCAAGATCCTAAGATTACATCTACACTACTGAGTTATTTCAAGATAATAGATGTTATTTTGCAATATCTTTGCTAATGTCTACACTAGGTACACACTATTTCTAAATGATTTTGAAATAGCAGGCTCATTACTTCCAAATTGGTAACCCTCATTTCAAGAGGAATAAAGCTTATTTCGAAATAGCTATTTTGAATAGGTGCTATTCAGACATGGAATAGCGCTATTTTGAAATAAGACATACTGGCATCCAAAGGCACTACACTAGCAAGTTCTTTCAAAAGATTTTTCAAAAGAAGGGGGCTCTTTTGAAAAAGCCCATCAACCATCTACACACAAAAAGCATTCTTTTGAAAGTAAATCGAAAGAATGTGGTGCTCCTTTTAAAATCACTCTTCCTTTCCTGTTTCTGGAAGAATGCTCACTTTAGAAAGCTTCTTTGAAAAGAGGGACCCTGCAGAGAGTCTACACATACTTTCTTTCGAGAGACCAGTCCCCGTTTTCGATCACTGGCCCATTTTTTCAAAAGAGCGGGGGCTGTGTGGACGTTCTCTTTCAAAACAGCAGATTGCTCTTTTGATCTGCTTTTTGTGTGTATGGACGCACTATTTTGAAAGATGTTCTTCCAGAAGGACTTCTTTCAAAAGATCTCTGTAGTGTAGACATAGCCTATGTGTTCGGAAATGCTATTTAGAAATACCTGGGTGCTATTTCAAAATGCATTTCATGTGTAACGGTGTTATTTCTAAACAGCTGTTTCAAAATATCTTATTTCAAAATACGTACGTAGTGTTGCTGTAGCCTTACTGACTTCAGATAATTTAAGACTATAAAAAAATGGAAAGATCTTTATTTTTTCATAGGCATCATTACCTACTTTATTTTTATAGCTGTTAAGCTGATATACAGTGACACAATACTAGTTACACATGTTTTACTGATATTAATATTCTTGCCCATTTACTAATGTTCCACTGGGATTATATATCACAGCAAATGATTACATTTCTCACTAATGACATAAGGTCAGTCATCACTTCACTCAACATATCAAGATGGATGTTACTATTTCTTGTTGTTTTGTTACTTGTGTTATTGCTGTGTTGGGAACAAAACTTTGCATAATACACAATTATGTAAGAACAAGGCGGGTTCTATGTTAAGAAAATTTGTGTTGAATAAATCAGTTTCTGTTTTGTTTCTTTCTTTACTCAGTCCAGTATGTCACTTGTCTTAAATTTTCATTGATTAGGTCATCATATTAGAAAAGAATATATTACATGTTGGGTAGTATATGTTTGCCCATAGGCATGGAAGCTTATATGGAGGTATGTGTGTATTCACGTGGCTATTTGGAGCAGGGGTGCATTTTGGTTGGCTGGACATATACTCATGCAAATGAATTTGTGAAAGCCCATGTGTATGCAACTCCATCTGTTGAATTCAACTGAGCTATACCAGTTTAAAGCAACTGGAAAACCTGATCCAAGGTGTTCAATCACTTAAGTTGTAAGAAGGCATAACTTTATTTCTAATCATGTTGCTTAATCTTGTAACACATTAATCTAGCCAGCATCCATTTTTTCATATATAATATGCCCCCTTGTTTATGCCCTTTTAATCTGGTTCTAGCTCATGCTTCTACAAAAGACCAAAAGCCTTTATGCTGAAGAGTGCCTAATGCTCTTCTCTACTGGACTGAAAGTCTAGGATAGAGTTAAGTCCTCACCTCCACAAATAAATTGAGCTATAGGACTCTCCGGCTGCGTTTACACTAGAAACTAACTTTGAAGTAGCCAACAGAGAGTCTACACACATTTTCCCTTACTTAGAAGTTAACTTTGAAGTCCTTGTTCCATTCCTGGGAATGGAGTAGTGCCCTGCTTCGAAGTTTAACTTTAGATGCTCAACTTCGAAGTAAGGAACTCTGAGGTTATTTTTATAGTGTAGACACCGCCTACGTGTTTGGATCAGTTTCTAATTTTCATTCACAGATGTAGAATCTTCACAAAGTGTGGTTTAAATTGTTATTTGCACTTCTCTTACCTCCCTGGTACTGGATACTTAAAGGAACATGAGTACATTCAATAATGCACTACCATAGATAATAAGCACATTGTGCAAAAAAATTTCAGTAGAGCTATTAAATCACAAAAAGAAGAACAAATCCTGGTCTGAGGTAATAACTTTTCATTGTAAGTGTTAGCTTTTATATGGGGAAAAACAGACGTGTGGAACTGTCGGCAGCCTTGAAGTCAGGAAAAATTAAGCTGAAGTAGGGAACAAGATGGTTTTAGACAAGTTAACAGTGGAGCAGTCACCCAATCAACAAGTATACAATTCATCAGATAAGGAGCAGAAATGTAGCACTTTAAAACTAACAAAATGATTTATTCGTTGATGAGCTTTTGTGAGACAGACCCACTTAATCAGATCAATAGCATTTCCAGTACAGACTGACAGTTCTATAGTACAGAGATCCAAAAAATTGCAACAAAAACTGACGAATCAAGTACAGAGGCCTGAAGGACGAGGGTGAGGGGTAGAGGATGTTGTGTCTTGCCTAAGATAATTATGATCATGAAAGGAAGCAAAACAGTCCTTGTAACGTGTGAGGTAATTGCTGTCTCTGTTCATATGTCAGTTTTTATTGGATTTTTTTTTTGACGTCTGTACTTACAGATGTCAATCTGTACTGGAAATGTGATTGATCTGATGAAGTGGGTCTGTCCCACGAAAGCTCATCACTGAATAAATCATTTTGTTAGTCTTTGAAGGGCCACATTTCTGCTCTTTTGTTTTGTTCCAATACAGGCTAACACAGATACCCCTCTGTTACAGATTAGGCGCTTGTTTGATAGTCAGAGACTCAAGTCAAATGCCCAAGACAGCAGTCAGATACTGCAGATGAGAAGTCAAGGCCTAGGAACTAGCTGAGAAGATTCAAAGGAAGAGAGGTAGACAAAAGAGAAAAGCATTTGTGAGAAAGGCAGTAAGAGGCAGGTGCACAGACTGGCACATTTATACCGTTCCCTTTCATTTTAATTTTGAGGGATGCTGACTTATTTTTGGTGGCGCTTTTTTTTTCTTTGTGACCATTACTGGCTCTTTGTTGCTGCTATGCCACACCAATGGCACCAGCTGTGGTATGACTGTATGATGTATAATGACACGTGTCTCTGAAGATTATAGGTACGCTCTAAGAAGGGGACAATAAATCTACCAGTGTGTTTGCAAATTGCTAGCTCAAGTTTTGGGTCAGACCAGGAGAATCTTTCCAAGAGCTATTCCAATGTATAGGCAACGAGCCACAGCATCTAAGCAACAGGCTCCATCCCAAGCAATTGGACAGCAGCCAAGAAAACAACCTGCTGCACTAATTATCCAGCAGTCAAACAGAGTAACACAGCTCAGCAGGGAGACCAGGTCATTCAGCATGATAGATTAAACTGGAAAAGGGAAAAGAAGGGAAAGCTTCAGTTAAGCAAAAGTGAGACCAGGACTCCTTTGGGGCACCACGATCTTACAAAAACTTCACTGTGGTCCAAGTGTGCCAAAAGAACAAACAACAGCAGGAAAAGTTTCTAAATAAAAGCTGCACATTTCGTTCATGGAAACAGGCAGGAAAGTATGCACCATTTCTGGCAACCCTCTTGATTAATCTATGCAATTACTCTGACACTCTCAGTGAGTGTGTTCTTCCAAGCTTGTTCATCTTCTGTAGGAAATGCTTGGCCTCCCATTTGGACATGACAGCTCCCTGAACCACTTTTGTCTTCTCACCACCTCGGATCCTATCTGTAGACCAAGCCTAAAGCACAGGAGGGAGAAAAGCAGACTTCTGCATACTGACCTGCCACCAAACTGCAGTCCTGGTCAGGAGGGGACATTTTTAGGGGAGGATAGTTCATGTTCCTTGCCCATTATACCTTTGGCATCAAATGCTAATCTAACATTGCACAAGATTCTTGTTCAGCAGCTAGGAAACCTCTCTAGCCAGCTACCTAAGGGTTCCACGCCCTAAGAGGAAGCCCCAGGTGGCACACGGTAGACCTGTCACCATCCAGCCCCCAGGTCAGGTGGTATGTCTGGGGAATGAATGAAGGAGGAATATGGCCAAAGAGCTAACGAGAGCTGGTGATCCCCAGCTGCTGAAACAGGGGCCCTGCTGTCACATCTGGCAACTTGGGACAGGACTGTACCTGCTCTGATTTGCACTGGAGACCGAGTCAAACTCAGGTTTGGTGGCAGGACTGTAAACATGCAGCACTAGCACAAGCTGAGGGTACTTGGCTGTTAGGAAATGGAGAGCAACAACCAAACTTGATTCACACCTATAGCTTCATATATTCCAGGGCCATAAGGGACACTCATGATCTCTAAGTCAGAGCTCCTGCACAACGCAGGCAATGCAATTTCACCCAACAATTGCTGCATCAAGTCCAACGACTTTTGACAGTGCGAGACCCTGTCTTTTAGAATGACATCCAGTCTTCTGATAGTCAAGTGATTGATAACCCACTGCACGCTGAGGTAAATTTTCTCAGTTATTCATTACCCTGGCTTGTGTGCTTTCTTTCCAATCTGTCTAGCTCGGGCATCTCCAACTGTGTTCAGCACAAGATCCGTTTTCAAATATAAGTAAAATCCAGGATCTACCTTAAAAACTTTCCCCACTGCTACACCACCCCTCCTCCAAGCACCTATCCTGCTCACTCCATCCAGCCTTCCTTCCCCATTTTTATGCATTTTCACCAGTCTGGGGCAGGAGGTTGGAATGCAGGGGCCTGCAGGCTCTGGTCTTGACACAATGGGTTCCCAATGTGTGAGGCGCTCCAGGCTAAGCCTGAGGTAAAAGGCTCAGGTGCAGAAAGATTAGAATTCAGGCTCAGGGAGGAGCTTTGGGTATAGGAAGGGCTCAGGGCTGGAGCAAGGGTTAAGGATGCAGGCTCTAGCTCCTGGAGGAAGAGGCATAGGTGATCAGACATGCTGCCTCCACTGTCCGCAGGCACTGTCTCCTCACCTCCCATTAGCCATGGTTCCCTGATGGGAGCAGTGGGCGTGGGAGGGCTGCGGGTATGTGGAGACGTGCCAGCCATTTGCAAGAGCGGTGCAGGGCCAGGGCAGGAGGCAGTTTGCCTGAGTCTCTGCACTGCCGGACTGTTAGTGGCTGATTTCCCAGTTTGGCTGCAGAAGCCTACAGGAAATCTAACCCAACCCCAGGAGACTTCTAACCAGTGTTCCGCACATGGATGGAAAAAAAAAAATTAGAGGGAATGTATTTTGTTATGTGCACCAACACTGAGGTAATGTGCTGATGTGCACAATCAGCAGAAACCAAAAACCTTGGGATAATTACTTCAGCCAGGACAGGGAAGACATTTTAGACTTGCTTCTCAAAGAATTAAATTTAAGCATAAGAGAGAAATAAAAATTATGAAATCCACAAACCAGTCAAAACCTAAAATAACACACTTGGGAAGACATAAAAGTAGTAACATCACCACCACAGGTGTGTGGGAAAGATAGAGTGTGTTTGTGTGACTCACAGAGATACACACAGGCTGTGTCTACACTTGCATTCCTCTATTGAAAGAGGCATGCGAATGAGGAAAATTAAAAAGGCAAATGAGGTACAGATCTACATATCTGGCACCTTATTTGCATATTCTTCTTTCGAAAGAGCTTCTTTCAAATGAAGAAAAGCAGTGTGTAGGCAGATCTTTCAAAAATAAACCCTATCTTTGAAAGAGCCCTTATTTCCATAGAAAAAGTAAGAAGGGTGCTTTTGAAGATGGGGTTTACTTTCGAAAGAACCGTGTCTACACTGCTTTTCTTCTTTTGAAAGAAGAATATGCAAATAAGGTGCCAGATATGTAAATCTGTACCTCATTTGCATTTTCAATTTCCCTCATTTACTTGCCTCTTTCAAAAGAGGAATGCAAGTGTAAACACAGCCACAGCATGTGAGAATGACAGAGATGTACATTGCCTTTTAAGTAGACTGAGCAAGTTGAGGCAGAAGCAGCTGCCAGCAACCTCCCTCTGTCCTAAGCCCAGTCCTGTCTCCCTGCTCTGTGGAGATGGAGTAGAGGGGTGGGGGAAGAAGAGCACCCTGACATCAGTGCCCCCATCCTGAACAGCAAGAGGAGGCTCCCATTGGGCAGCTCCAAGGCAGAGAGCAAGATCGTTAGTGCAGTCACTTGGCAGCCTCTTGGCCAAACCGGTCAGAATCACCTGTCAGAGGCTCCAAGGTCCACCAGTAAATCCTGATCTACCAGTTGATGACCACTGGTCTAGCTTCAGTGCTCACCCATTGCTTCCTCTTATGCCTCTGTCTGCTCAATTAAAGACCCATCTGCTATGAGAAATCTTTTCCTATTTAAATACTGGTAGATCCTGTCACATCTTAACTCGCTCTTGGATAAAAGAAACTGACTGATGAACCTGTGTTACAGTGCGGTATTAATCAGACCTAGAACAATTCTTGTAGCTCTGTACTGAACCATTTTCAATTGTTCACATGAAATGTGGACACCATAACTGGAAACAGTGTTCCAATAATGATCTCATATGCTATAAAGAGATGTAGTAATACTACATGCCTGTTTCCACGCTACATTCCCTTGTTTATGTAACGGAGAATCGCTTGAGCTCTCAATCTCTGCACAGGTTAAGTTCAATTCATTATCCCACTTCCAAATTAAATCCTTTTGGGTATGTCTACAGAGCAAAGTTATTTTGAAATAGCAGCTGCTGTTTTGAAATAACTATGTGAGCACCTACACAATGCAATTGCTATTTTGAAATAACTTCAACATGGCAGATGCCTTATTTTGAAATTGAAAAAACCGTACTGGCTGTGGCCACACCAGCCCCTCCTTTCGGAGGGGGCATGGTAATGAGGGATTTTGTCAGATGCTAATGAGGTGCTTCCATGAATATGCAGCACCTCGTTAGCATAATGGCAGCCACGCGGTTCAAAAGTGCCGGTTTCGAAATGCACGCTGCCCATGTAGCCAAGGGCCTTTCGAAATGATCCCCTGATTTTCAAAGCCCTTTCTTCCCAAAACCAAATGGGGAGAAGGGGCTTTCGACATCAGGGGGATGTTTCAAAAGGTCTCTGGCTACAGAGGTGGCATGTGTTTCGAAAGTGGCACCTTTGAAGCATGCGCGGCCACCATTATGCTAATAAGGCCCCCCATATTCATGGCAGAGCCTCATTAGCATCTGCTGCAATTCTTCATTACCATGCCCCCTCTGAAAGGAGGGGCTAGTGTAGCCACAACAATTGTCTGAGGAATAGTGCCTATTTCAGAAGTACGTATTTCAGAACAGGGGCTGTGGAGACAGAAAAGAGAGTCTATTTGGAAATAAACCATAGTACGTCCAATGGTTCCATTTTGAAATAGGCTCTATTGTGTGTAGACGCTCTCTTTCAAAATGCATTGTGTGTGTAGCTGTGCTATTTTGGAATAAGCTATTGCAGCATACCTCTTCTAGAATAGCTTACTCAGGAATAGCGCTGCTGTGCAGACATAGCCTTTCGGAGCCACTACTTCCCAGGACACAGTCTGCCATCCTGAGATTGTGACCTACGTTCTTAGTTCCTAGATGTATGATCATTCGTTTGGCTAAATTAAACTGCATTTTGTTCAAGAAAACTCAGCTTATCAAACAGTCCAGATCACTCTGTATAAGTGTCCTATCCTTATCCTTATTCACTACTCCACCAATACAAACATCATCCACAAACTTAAGTGGAAGATTAAAGGAAGGTTTTCAGTTCCTCCAAAAACTCTTAAATGGCTCCATTCATTCCATTTTCCGAGAACATTGGAAGCTATGCCCTAGACCTGGCTGAAAATTTGCAAAATTTGAAATTTTAATTAATTGTAATTTTTACAAAAATAAAAGGAAAAATGAGAATATTTTCAACAAAAAACAGACTATTATAGCTCTCCACTTCCCTATTACATATGGGCTGGGTCTACACTTGCCCCCAACTTTGAAGGGGATATGTTAATCAAGGTGACGGGAGATAACTAATGAAGTGCTGTGGTGAATATGCAGCACTTCATTAGGCTAATTCTCCCCTGTGGCAACTTCGAAGCGCCAAACCTCAAAGCGCCGGCTCGCGTGTAGAGTATCTTTACTCCTCAATTTTCTTGAGCAAAATGTAGTTTAATTTTGAGGAGTCAAGGCCCTTTGAAGTAGCACGGGCACTTCAAAGTGCCCGCAGCTACACGCATGCCGGCACCTCAATGTTTGACGCTTCTAAGTTGCCACAGGGGAGAATTAGCCTAATGAAGCACTGTGTATTCACCACAGCATTTCATTAGTAATCTCCCTTCTCCCTGATTAACATGCCCCCTTCAAAGTTGGGGGCAAGTGTAGACAAGCCCATGATAACATATTACCTCCAGCAATTCTTGTCCCTCTTACATGGCTATTGTGCTTTTTAGTTCATTAATGCGTATAAAGAACATATAGATGATCACGTGAAAACTGTCAGAAGTATTCAGCTGAATTCAATTTTATCAGATTACTTGTCGTGTTGCCTTCATGAATGCCAAAAAAGAAAGTACACACATTCTAAAACAGCATTATTCACGTAATACATATAGTATACTGAAATGTCAATCATGAGTTAATAATGTATCTCTATGTCAGAGGAATGATAAAGAGGCAAAGACTGCCACCGAGTTATTTACTGCAGGAAAATGGAGAAGATTTTCATATCTTTTCAGATGGCAATAAAAATTATTTTTTGTTCAAGAAAGTTATAATACAGCATGCTCTAAGAAGCTGGAAAACTCCACAGTCCAAAAGCTAAAAATTTACCAGTACCAACCAGGAAAAACAAAGATGGGAGGGAATTTTCCATATTTATTTTCAAGGACAGCAGTTTCTGTGTTCGAGAATCTTAACTAAGTATATGCCATATATAAATGAGAATTCGATAATGCAATCAAATTCTTCAAAATCATGTGTGGTCTTCAAAATAGAAAACTAGAGGGCAAACTTAGAATGAAGAATCATAGCCAGATGTTCTTGTTGGATAATATCTGTCACTTTCTATTTAATCATTAAATTGATTAAAAGATAGTCAGTAAGTGACAAGTCGAATTTATTAAAATAAATTCTTATTTTGTACTGTAGATGTAGTCTGAGTAATAGAAAAACCAAACCTATCTATAATAAATCAGAGGGTGCTCTAACATGTGAATAAGGAGTACGCAAATTGTTCCTCCAGCTCCTGAAAACAGCGGGGCAATCTGTAATCTGGAACATTACAGCTATTAATCTACAATTTAAGAGAAGCAGCAGAAGATCCACAACCAACAGTAAAAGCTAGCCATCTTGGCACATGAAGACAAGGCAGGGGTAGAATCTGGAAAAATAAAATGTCTCCTAGAAAAAAAAAGATGTTTTGGATGACTTCTTCGGCCAAAATTTGGCTTCAGCCCTTACAGCATCTGTGATATTATTTTAGCATTAAAAATTCTTAGCACTGGGGCAACTCTATTTTCACCATATACGTAAAGCTTCCCAAGAACAGAGCTAAAGGCTTTTTTTTTTTTTAATAAGAACACCAAAAGCCTGAATGATTAAGCTGTATACCTACACATATAAAAACTGACACATGTTCTACAAAGTGGACTTTTGTCTTCCGCTAAATTTGCAGAGTTTTCTTCCCAAAATTATGAACTTTGTTATGTTATAACTGAAAACCAGCTCATGAGAATTACAATAAGAAAAAATCATGAGATAATAGCGTGGAGGCCTCTCATCATTTGTAATCAAACTACCATGTCACTGCCATATTTTAATTCTAGAGTAGATGTGACCTTAATTTCTATTGGGGACTAATTATCTTTCTTTCAAACATCCACCACTTCATGAATATATACACTAAAAGAAGAGTCACTCCAAGTCTGGTGTATTCCCCTAGAAATGGAATTCTTCATTGACCTTAGATCTTACCTTATTTATGTTGCCCTGGTGTACAGCCTCCTAAACACACAGGAAGCTTAACTGGATATCCATTTTTCTTAATTTTACCCAATGTTTTTTTCTCAATGGATCAAATGACATTGTTAGCTCTGTGAAACCACTATACAATCTAGTACTCCTAACTACCATAAATTTGTAAAATCATATAGGATAAAATAATTTATATAGAAAGACACAGCCGAAAGAGAACCTGCTACAGAAGGTTATAAAACGGAAGCTACAACTATTTGGGCATATTTGCAGAATGAACGATGAACGAAAAATCAAGACCCTGGTATTTGGCATAATGGAAGGCTCGAATAGGAGAGGCAGACCCCACAGAGAATGGATAGATGATATAGTAGATTGGTGTAGAGCTAGTCTACAGAAACTAAGCCACTCTGGACTGGACAGGGAAAGATGGAAGGAAATAGTAATAGAGGCATCAGACACCAACGGGTGCCGAGTCCATGGTTGATGATGATGATAAAATGAAACAATCATCATTTATCACTCTACAGGATGAAACCCAGAAGCTCTTCATGTAGTAAACAAGCCTCGAACACCCATATTTCAAGTTGGATTGTACAAATCTGGAAAAAAAAATTCCTGCCACCTCTAACAGATTAATAGATCTATATGAAGCAGAATTCTCTCCGTCCTCATTCTTAAAAAATACTTTCTATCACACTATACTTCCAGTCACATAAAATCTAGCCAGTATGATTAATGACAGTAAACAATTTACTTAAGACTGGAGACCACCAACTAAGATTTCCCTGAAACAAGTTGGTGAGGAGAATAACATCCCCCATTTATTCTTTTTTTTTTTCAGTCATGGAACTAAAATAAATACCTGGACTTCACTGTCCATCAGTGAAGGCCAGGACATTAAATCAAAGAAAGAGCTCCCCATTTAATCAACCATGATATAATTAGAGTTTTTAAAAATACTGATCTGGGGCAATTAGAGACCTAACCAAAACGTGCAATCCAACCTTCATCATTAATATGGGTTTCCTCAACTGAGGTATATTTATCGAAGTCCAAAGACATCGTCTTCGAAAACATGGAAGAATTTCTAGTTGCTACTTTAAAATCCTACCATAAGGAACTAAGATAGTCTTGATTTTATCTTCTGGCAACTACTAAATTCTGAAGTAAATAAGGAGAGGAATTATATTTCACCCTATTAGCTATGTGCACTGGAACACACTTCCACATCTGGTCTACTTCACACCACGTGTGCTTCTATTTGAAAAGCATTTTGGAAATAATTAAAAACAAAATCAGTTTAGAGACAAGCAATTATAAAAATTTACAGCTCTTATGATTCACAAATTTGAGAGGAATTCTTGGAATTAATAATGAGCTCGCTGAAAAATCTAAATTCAGAATCCTGCAGTCTCCTTGGCCATATCTACACTACAAAAATAACTTCAAAGTTGCTTACTTCAAAGTACAACTTTGAAGTAACAGACTTCACATTTGAGCATCTACACACTCCCTACTTCTAAGTAGGGCATTACTCCATTCCTGGGAATGGAGTAAGGACTTCGAAGTTGGGCTCCTTAACTTCAAAGTAAGGGAAAACGTGTAGACTGTCTGCAGCCTACTTGGAAGAAGCTCCTAACTTCAAAGTTAATTCCTAGTGTAGACACACCCCCGGAGAATTTGCTCAGAGTGGATGGGATCCATTTGAGTCCCTTACAGACACGTTGTTCCAAAGGAGTAATTAAGGCATCCCTCACCTAACCAACATAGAACTCCTTCTTGAAAAGGCACTTCATCCATAAGTATGTAGAGAAGTCATGGGTATGTTTACACAGCAAAGTTATTTAGAAATAACAGCCGTTATTGCTAAGTAACTCTGCTAGAATCTACACAATGCAACCACGATTTTGAAATAATTTCAAAATAGCACTTGGCATATTTGGAAATAGGTAAACCTCATTCCACAAGAAATAGTGCCTATGTCAAAATAGCTATTTTTAATTAGCTACGGTGTAGTCAGGGAATAGAGCTTATTTTGAAATAACCACAATAATGTGTCCAATGGCTCTATTTCAAAATAGGCTTTATTGCATGTAGACGCTCTATATTTTGAAATAGTTGAAGGCTATATCAAAAGGCACTTTGTGTATAGCAGCATTATTTGGAAATAAGCTATCCCAGAAAATCTCTTCCAGAACAGTTTATTTCAAAATAAAGTGGTTGTGCAGATATACCCTATCTGGCCAAGAAAACATAAGAAAGGGACCACTTAATTGTAGAGATGATAATATAATCAATAATATCATCACCAGTAAGTAAGTAAAGTAAGTATAAGTAAACTTATAAGTATACTTATAAGTAAAACACCCTTCTCTATCTCTGTCACTTCTTCCATTGGTAGGTATCAGATTAAATTTATCCTTTGTTCAAATATGTCAATCACTAGATCTCTCGAGTTTCAAGGGGGAAGTTTACACACCACAATATTATTTCCCTGATATTTCGTTCATTGGAGGATCTAGTCGGGCATCAAAGTCATCCACAATAATTAGATGAGGCCGAGACATTGGAAACCGAAGTCCTACCATATTATTTTGCTCATCCAAGGACTCCCACAATGACACAGAATAAAAAGGTGAGGCTATGAAGGGAAAATAAACATTTAATACTAAAATGTGGGGTTCAGGATTAAAATATTAAAATACAGCCTGAATGCCCGAAGACTTTGGGCTTCCGAACATAAGGAAACCAAGGTTCCAAGTCCTTCTGCTATACAACCCCTTTTTGACAATAAATTTCCTCCTTGGAGAGATAATTAAAGAACCGGAATGGTTTCAGATTCAGCTAACCATGTGTCTTGTAAAAAAGGTTTCCAAAATTTTTACAAAAATATCTGTAGTGCTCATCTCATTCTTATACTCAAATACATCCAAGATAAAAATAAAGAAATTGTACTGGCACAAACTCTCCCAGGATGTAGGTTAGGGAGTCGGACAACCTATCAAATATAAGAAATGGGCCCACCCAACTGCCTGATTGTCAGAATGTGATTAATCTCCAAATACCCCGTTATTCTGATAAGCATTGTTTGTGGAGATTGCGAACAAAAGGGTGGAGGGGAATCCTCCTGAAATTCTATCTCAAAGCTCCCATAAAATATAGTACCATTTTGCGGAAGAAGAAATGGTAAAGCTGGTGGGGCTTGAGTAGGAGACAAGAGGGGCAAACATGGAAGGCCTAGTTAAATCCATAGTACAAAATGTTCTAGAACGTATCTGGGAAACAGTTGATATCAATCCTAAGCTATATTTTCCTAAGTTAAATAATAAAAGCCAGCCTCTTTTTGTAGGGCCAAAGAATCTTACCTTACAACTAAGTGGGGGGAAAGGGCTACTTCTCAGCTTGCTCCAGCTGATTCACCACTCAGCAATCACCACTGTGATATTGGAACTCCCTACAGAGGGGAGAGGGTGGGGACCATACTATCCTCCTCAACCAGTGAGCTCCAAACCAATCAATGCCAAACAGCTCTCAGTTTAACGCAACTTCTACTTAAGCTTCACCAACTCCTACCACCAGGGAGAAAAGACTCCAGGCCAGTCAGGCGTCTGTCCAACACGACACTACCACCTTTCCCCGCTCCAAGAGAGGGCAGCTCCCTACGAGAACTCTCATTTCCACCACTATAGCAGACTCAGGCTTATAGCACTCGCTCCTTTTCCCAAATCTCCACACTTTCCAAGACCACAGAAAAACACCACCACACAGAAGAAGTTGTCATTTATTTGCTCAGTAGCACAGACTCCAAGCAACTCTTCCACTGCTCCACAGGCCAGCAGGGTGGACTCATCAGATATTGCTCTCCCTATGCCCCCCATAGACAGCTCCTCACACCCAGTGTTGAGCTCATTGCTAATGAAGAGGTTCTTGTTCCTCCCAGTAAGTCATCCAAAATGCCAATCTTTCGCCACAGAAATACAAAATGTTGTTATTTATTATTACCAAAGGGGAGTGGGAGGTATGATGGGCACAAGTTGATCCTGATCTCATCTCTATTGACCTAAGTGTAAGTAACTGTCGGAGTAAAGATTACTTACTTGAATATGGATTGCAAAACAGGCCCTGTATTTTGCTAGCTAGTTAGCTATCTCCTGGTATTACTACGTGAAAACAAATTCAAATCTACGTTCGAAGCGAACACATGAAATTCAACAAATAAACAGCACATTTACCACACAGCACACTTGGTAATGCTGATCAGCAAGTGGAAAGATTTTCATTAGCAACTGGAAAATATGTAGCAACCAGTTCTTTATGAGGATGTATCCCTAATTGCAGGTAAGGGTTATGAGTAGGGGTGAATAGAGGTTCACAAGCATGAGAGCATTCTTGGGATTAGACTCAAAGCTTAATTTTGCTCTGAGGGAAGTAAATGGCAAACTTCCAAATGCCACCCGGGGAGCAAGTGTGGTTGATCAGTTAAACAACACATCTGATTTGGACATTTGCCAGACTTTTCTCACTTCCTTTGGATCCTGCAGCAGGTATACAAGTTGGATATTCCAGGTGATGACAAAGGAAAATATCCCACTATCACTTAATTGTTACCAAATCTCCACACCAAATGAATGAAAGAACCCTCATCTCACTGCAGTGTGCCTTGTTGCATAAATGAGGGACACAATGTTTAGTTCATCCGTAGTAGTATTAATAATAAATCACCAATCTAAATTTTCAAAACTGATAAGTGATACAGTACATGACTCACTGGTGCAGCACCTCCTGCTGGTCACTCAGGAATTAGCTCCTTCAGCTTCCAGGGCGCCCTCTTCTGGCCAGTGTCTTGCCCTCTGTTACCTGACTGTTCTCCATCATCTTTTATCAGAACACTCATCCCTCCCAGATTCCACTGCACTTCCCTCAGGGAGCTGCCCTGCCCCAGTGTTTCACACTCTTGGGTCCTACCTTCCCAGAGAACCCCAAGGTCCAAAAGCCACCTGGCCTCAGTGATTTACTTCCAGTCATTATCTAGCCCCTTACCTCAGGGGTAAACTGAAGTCTGAAAAGGCCCTTCATCACTGGCAAGGGATCTGCTACCTTCTGCTGCCCAGGCTGCCTCCTGCAGTCCTTGTACCTCAGGCCTTGTCTCAGGCCTTGAAGCTTACCCGGCCAGAGCTCCCTGAGTTCTGCTCTGTGTTAGGAAGCCCCTATAGCTTTCCAGGCAGCTAAGTCCTTCCTGCTCCACAGCTAGAGTAAGAATCAATTTTTCCCCCTCTTCTCCAGGTGCCCTCTATTTACAGAGTCCCAGCTGGGCCTAATCAGCCCAGCCCTGGGCACCACAATCTCAGTCCTTTTCCCAGGAGTGAGATTAACCCTTTCCCCCGCAGGAGTGGTGCAGTTCCTCTGCCTCTATGTGAGTGATTGTCCATTTTCGGTTGCTCAATTTGAGCCAATTTAAGTGAATCTGATTAGAGGCCAATTAAATAAAAATACATTTTATATAGGTTTTGGACTACAGATCTCCCTAGTTCAGCACTCTCTGGTCTGGCAACAACCAGGGTCCAGCATGATTTTAGTTAGTCGGATATCCACTTACCATAGGTGTGGCCAAGTTTCTTTCCAGCCACCAGTCCTGGCTGTCAGTGTTCTGTGCTGTTATTTAGCTGTAATTTACCCCTAAATGTCTTCTAAGAGCCCAGTAAGCAGTGGAAGTGTTGGTAATACGCTAGAAAATATTGATCTCCTGTGATTCAGCAAATTCATTTGGTCCTGAGGGTGCCGGATTAGAGAGGTTCAACCTCTACTTACTGGATTTTAAAAACAAAACAAAACAATACTCCTGCTATAGAATTTTGAAGACTGGAAAAGAAATCTATAAATCTTTAGAGTAATTTCTATGGCACCCTTTCAATTTCATCCCCCTTGAAATTTCAAATGAGTTTTCCAGGTTAAAAAGACTATACTAGGCCTTCTAACCCCGTAGAGGATGCTCCAGCTGAAGATGGGCTGAAAAAGGAGCAACCCAGCACAACAGGGGGAAGCTGGGGTGGAGTGTAGACCTACCCTGCAGGCTCCTGTAAATGGACTCAGAGAAGCTTCCCTGAGGCACCGAGAACTGTATGCTGAGTCCAGTTAGGTTAGTGGTCTGGTTTCCCCTTTGTATTTTCTTTCTCCTTATCTGGGGCTGGAATAAGAGAGCTGTGCTAGGAAGTGAATAGGGGAGAGTCCAACACCCTCCTCAGAGGTTAACACTACTGACCCTCCTACTGCAGAAGGTGAGAGCCTGGTGGAATGTGGGGGCCAGGGATCTCTTTCCGGGACCCCACCCTCAGCAGAGGGGATGCTAACCACATGGTCACCTGTCATACTGAGAACCCTACCATCCTCCTACATCAGTAACATTCTGCTGAAAATCCCATTCATGAGAGGAGCGTCTGCTGTGCTGAAGATCCTGCTCCTCATTAAACTGTTCAGATGTCTCAGGTTAGGTGAAAAGTAGAATGGTTTGAAATTATTGGAACACGTTTTACTTTGACGAAAAAGGCCCATTTTCCCCCAAAACGAACAATTTTGTGCAGCTGAATAAACCTCCCTCCTCCCCTCCCTTGGGGTTTGAGAGGTTTTGCACAGCAGCACGTGCAGCAGCCCCAAATCCACCCATTTCTCAAAATCACCTCCTGTGCCCTGCGATTCAAAGAGCCCCTGCACGCAGCTCATCCCACTGTGTTTGTACAGTTTCAATTTTTAGGGTGAGTTCCATGCCCACAGAGGTGGTGGATGAATTTATGCCAAGTGGAAGTAACCTGAGATAAGTCATTGTAAATAACTGGCATGCCGTTAGCTTTTTCTTCTAAAAGTTAAAAGCTAGCTTTCTTCAAAACAACAAGAAGTCCTGTGGCACCTTACAGACTAACAGACTTTTTGGAGCTTAAGCTTTAAGAAATGCGACAAATAAACACAATTACCATACAGCACACTTAGTATCTCTGATCAGCGAGTGGAAAGATTTCCAGCAGCAACTGGAAAATATTTAGCAACAAGATCTTTATGAGTATGTATCCTGAACTGCACGTAAGGGTTACAAGTAGGGGTGAATTAGAGGTTCACAAGCAGCATGAAAGCATTCTTGGAATTAGATCCAAAGCTTAATTTTAGCCTGAGCGTAGTAAATGGCAAACTCCCAAATGACCACATAGGGAGCAAGTGTGGCCCATCAGTTAAATATCACATTTAATTGAGCATTTGTCAGACTTTTCTCCCTTCTTTTGAATCCCACAGTGAACGTAGCAGTTGGATGATCAGAGTGATGGTGATGGCAAAGGAAAATATCTCACTGTCATTTCATTATTACTAAATTTCCACACTAAAGCTGCATCTACACGTGCACGCTACTTCGAAGTAGCGGCACCAACTTCAAAATAGCGCCCGTCGCGTCTACACGCGTCGGGCGCTATTTCGAAGTTAACTGCGACATTAGGCGGTGAGACGTCGAAGTCGCTAACCTCATGAGGAGATAGGAATAGCGCCCTACTTCGACGTTCAACGTCGAAGTAGGGACCGTGTAGACAATCCGCGTCCCGCAACGTCGAAATTGCTGGGTCCTCCATGGCAGCCATCAGCTGGGGGGTTGAGAGATGCTCTCTCTCCAGCCCCTGCGGGGCTCTATGGTCACCGTGGGCAGCAGCCCTTAGCCCAGGGCTTCTGGCTGCTTCTGCGGCAGCTGGGGATCTATGCTGCAGGCACAGGGTCTGCAACCAGTTGTCAGCTCTGTGTATCTTGTGTTGTTTAGTGCAACTGTGTCTGGGAGGGGCCCTTTAAGGGAGCGGCTGGCTGTTGAGTCCGCCCTGTGACCCTGTCTGCAGCTGTGCCTGGCATCCCTATTTCGATGTGTGCTACTTTGACGTGTAGACGTTCCCTCGCTGCGCCTATTTCGATGTTGGGCTGAGCAACGTCGAAGTTGAACATCGACGTTGCCGGCCCTGGAGGACGTGTAGACGTTATTCATCGAAATAGACTATTTCGATGTCGCAACATCGAAATAAGCTATTTCGATGTTGGCTGCACGTGTAGACGTAGCCTAAATGAATGAAAGAACCCTCATCTCGCTGCAGGATGCCTGACTGCGTAGCGGCATGACAAAGAGAGTCTTTGCCCACAAAAGCTTAAGCCCCAAAAAATCTGTTAGTTTATAAGGTGTCACAGGACTTCTCACTGTTTTTGTGGATACAGACTAACACAGCTACCCTTTCTGATGCTTTGCTCACACAAAATCTGCAAACAATTCCACATCTAATTTTTACATCCAATTGTATGGGCAAATGGACGTTTATCCACATAAGTGATGACTTACATGAGCAAATACTCCAATTTTTGCAGCTAGACATAATGTATTTTAGAAACTTAGGTCCAGAAAGAGTGTTTTAACAACAGTAATTCCAAAAAGGAAATAAGGATCAAATTATCTGGAAACTAAAGAGAAAACAAGCAACTATCAGTGTTTAGTAATACTTTAAGATGTTTAAAATAACAAATATTACCCCGTATAATGTTGAAAGGGGATTTTTATGGAATTAGCTATCATGACTTGCCATCATGGAATGTTGCTTGCGTGTATTGGTGTGACCTACAGACAACAACTACACCCAAGATAGCATTCTGATAGGATCAAGATTTACTGACTATATGTTCAGTACATAAAGGTGATTACATTACAGCTGATCATAAGCATGTCTCTAAGATCTAACTCCTGTAAATTCACAGTAACAGAATTAGAAAGGCCATTTGTAGTAGCACTATCTGGTTCCGTGCAATAAGTCCAACCATTTCATTGTGGAGGTTGTATTCCTCCTCTCAAGGTGCCCCAATGCTTTGTTGCAGGTACTATACAAAACATCTTGAAATTAATCCACAACAAAACTGTATTGTTTCAGTTACGGTGGCTCTACATCAAACACAAAACATAACAAGCAAAGCAATAAAAACTAAGGTTACTAACCATACATATCTTTCCCAACCATACATAAGAACTAAGGGAACACGACACCACAACCTAAATTCTACCTCACTGCCAGCTTTCCTTCCTCCCTTCCGCAGTTCCTCCCACACAAGCAGAACAGACTCTTTCCCCTCCTCCTCCCCCCACACCCACCTCACTGTCCATGCTACCCAATTATGTGAAGCTACACATGTGCAGGGTTGAGGCAGGGGGTTCTGGATGGCTGTATCTACCTTAACAATTCTAAAAGGTGGATTTGCTCCTAGTGGGTCTATGGTAGGGAAGAGAAAGAGAGAGGTGCAAGCATGATGGACATATTAAGTCATTGGAAGTGAAGAGAACATTAACAAGACAACTGGTATAAGAACGGGAGCCTCTCCTGCTGCCAGGATTCTTTTGCTAGGTACTATATAAGGAAGAGATTTCTCTAGCCCATGGGAAAAGCGATGTCATTTTTGGATGGATTTGATATTCCACCTGAATCAACTTGGTATGTACTATAATCCCAACAACTATGTGCTACTATTTGAGAAGTACCAGGTGTAAGAAACCAAGATTCTGTCTTTCATTTGCACAGACTTGGAAAGGAAGTTGTAACTGTCATTCTTTCCATTCCAGTTTTTGTGAAATGAATTAAAGACCCTGTTTCTCTGATTTACTCAGATAAACACACTGCTGAGAAAATGCTACTGCACTGAGCTGTTTCCCCGCAAAACCCACTCCACTAATGAGCTGCTTGCTTTGCTGTCTTAATACCTAACTCATAGGAACCACAAACACTGCTGATAATTGTAACCACTTACTCCTAATGCCAGAACATGATGCTAGTGGACACTGAATACATCAGGTGAGATCTCTAAATTGAGATTATGATCTTCTGCTGTTATTACATACTCCATGGTACTGTTTTTAAGGCTATACGTTAACCCTGATGTACTAGCCAAATTCCTGTTTGGATCCAATTATCTACTTGAAGCTGGTACATGCACAAAGTTCCTTCCAGTATTATTTATAATATTGGTTCTTGGCATTCCTGCTTATAAATATATACAATCTGTAATGTTTGTGCACCCAGAAGAAACACTGTATATGAGCCAACTTAAATTCTCCCTGCAAATGATTATTTTGGGGTTTTTTTTTTCTATAATAAAGATATTTTGGAAACCACATTTTCCTGGATTATTTGCTATTGAGGTAAAAGATTCCCTTTTATTCATTCCATACCACTTCCCTCCCTCAGTAGTTGTGCGGTATAAAATTTGCTATGCTGGAGATTCTGGGCCAAAGTCCTTTCAATAACACCAGTGTAAATCCAGAGTTATATTAATGGAGGGGACTTTGGTCCTCTTTTGCCAGTGAATGAAAGCTTATTTTAAGGTAAGATATCTTTCGAATAGCAGCATATAAAGCTGACAGTAGGGGAAAGAAAGGTGATATCATGATTTGGGGATGTATGCTGTGGCACAAGCACTGCACAGTTATAGGTCATGCTTTTCCAACCTTCTAATTTCTCTTCAGGCTCCCTTTTCAAAGGAGGCACTTGAAAATATTAAAAATGATAAAATCTGACCACCTCTGTTATTCCTCACAAATTCAACATGGATGCTGTTTTAACAGATGGTTTATGCTGATATGGACCCAGAAATTGAGGCCATTCTCCAGCAGTATACTATTTTGGTTTGTCTTTCATTTGTAGCCAAAGCACAGTTTTGGAGAAAATGTTATAACACACAAATATTTGGCAGTCGTAGAAAATTTCACAAACCTTCACAACACATCCCTAATTCTCACCTGCTCTCCAGCCATAAGAATATTTTCATGAGGTCTGTACCCCTATTTGCCAAGAGGTCGGGGGACACAAGATTTGTGTGAGGCCTCCTTGTTTTCTCCCAACTATAGTCATTGGCAGCTGCACAATGAGTAACAAGTGGGTGTAAAACATTGTCATGCTTTACACAGCTGAAAATGACTAAATCAGGACTTAAACTTTTATTGTATATATCTTTAGGCACATTGGCTACCTCTAATCCAAAGGGTGATGGTGGGATATTTTTTTTCTAGCCTAGGAAGTCTTCCTATGATATTGTTTTTAGACTATTTTGATAGATCCTGGTTGGATGCTGTAGAGAAAGTGACATGGGTCAACTAATAAGCAGGGTAAGTGGGTCTGGGGTTATTTCCCCTGATAACTGTTCATGAAGCAGATAGGAAAAGAGATCTTATGTATGGGACCTTTGGTAAATTCCCTTTTTTACCAGTGAGAAATGCCCATTTGTCCAACTGGAAAGGATTGCTTGTATTCATAGAAGATTACGGTCAGAAGAGACCTCAGGAGATCATGTAGCCCTACTCTAAGCAGAATCAGCCTCAGTGAAATTATTCCAGACAGGACTTTGTCAAGTCTGGCCTTGAAAACATTTAAGGATGGAGATTCTATCACTTCCTTAGGCAAAGCATTCCAGTGCTTCACCCTCCTCCTAGTGAAATAGTTTTTCCTAATATCCAGCTTAGCCTCTCCAACTGCAACTGCTTGAATTAGTCTGATGGAATAATGCCACTGACTTACTGAATACAAACAACACTCTACATTTTATAATGGAGTATTCCCCAACTTTAGTACGTACCATTGAGACCTGCTGGCAACTGTTCCTCTCTTGCTGAGCCTATGACATGATACAGACCTTTGCTTTCACATTAGCCCAGACAATTAGAACTGCTTTGCCAGTAGCCACAACAAAGTCGGTGCTTTGCCAATAGCAGGTTCTGAACCAGAGACTCGAAAGTTTGGCCATCAAAGAAGCCCAACAAAATCTGTGTGCTGTACTATTCAAGTTGATGGTCCCTCAGTTTATACTTCTGGTAACTGTTTACGTGGTGCTTTGGGTGAAATTCCTTCAACTGTGGAACTTGCTTCCTCCCTTTGTTCAAGAGGGCTTGAATCTACACTCAGATAATGCACTGAGGGCACCAATTAAATTAACCAATCAACCAGTTCAACAACACCACCATCACTTTGGTATAGGATGACCTGGAAGATGTGGAGCAGATCACCTATCTGAGGAGTACTGTGGGCAGAGATGGAGGAACAGACCCGGGTTGCCAACCATCAGTAAATTTACAGACAGTCCATAAAAGATTAGCTGAAATTGGATGTGTCCGTACAAGTCCATAAAAATATTTAGGTGTCTGTAAATTTCGTAAAAGTGCAATAAAATTTCAAAAAACAGCAATTAGCCTATAGCAATTAAATTTCTTCTGTGCTGCTTCAGCCTTTTTACTGCAGAGCAGCAGAAATTGGATGTGTTAGTTTATTTAGCTCAATGGTTGAGGTCACTAACATGAATCATGTGATCCACCTGATGTTATCACCTACATTATCCCACCAAGTTAGCATCAGCACATTGGGAACATGACTATCTAAATGAAAGTGGGTTAAATAGCATATTGTTCTTGTGATTTATGAAGTACAACAATTACTTTTCACTTTTGGCCATTTATGTAATCTTAATATAGTTTCAAAATTATGCCTGTAAAAAGATTTGTCTGCCTGTAAGTTTTTCCAGTTTTGTCCCACAAATGAATCTTCTATGGGTTGGCAACCCTGGAACAGACAACCATATCAGTTGGGAAAGTAATAGCTGTATTCAAGACTCTTCATCCCAGATGAAGTTTACAAATAATAGCTGCAAATTAAAAACTGTGGATCTTCACCACAAACATGAAAAGTGTGACCTTATATGGAGGCGACACCTGGCATACAAAAAAGTCCTCAAATCACAAGCTACATACATTCATAAACAGATGCCTGAGGTACATCCTTTGCATCAAATGGGAAGAATTGGTCACAAACAAGGAGCTTTGGAACAGAGCAGGACAAGAACCACTTGATGCTCAAATCCAGAGAAGACAGTGGGGATGGTGAGGCCACACTCTCAGAAAACCACCATCCAGCATAGTCCATCAAGCTCTCACATGTAACCCTCAAGGAAAATGCAAAAGAGGAAGACCTCAGACAATGCGGAGAAGATCTACTGAGACTGAAAGACAACAACTGGGGTACTATTGGGGTCAGCTAGAAGCTTTGTCCTGAAACAAAGTGAAGTGGAGGAGACTTGTAGATGACCTACTTCCAACCAGAGTACAAGAGTTTAAAAAAAAAGAAAGAAAGAACCTAAATAGACAAGCAATCAGAGCATGCTGCAAAGTCAATCCAGATTTCCTTACTGGAGCTAGATTAAGTGGGTGTGTACATCAGAAGCTAGAGTTACCACATTTGTCTTTTTATGCAGCCTAGAGTAGACTAAACATTAAAGAGTCACTCTGTAAATTAGAAAAATAAATATATACAAAAACTAATTGGTACCCTACTTATGGAGAAAATTATGGTTTTATTGTTCACATTTTAAAAAAATCCACACACTTAGAAGAAAGATGAAATAAAATCAGGTCTTCATCATAAGCAGCCAAATACATGTAAATAAGAGCACAAGCAATTTTATGAAGAGAAGCTAGTGTTACTTTGGCCATTGCTTCCTTCACTTACATGTGTATTCAACTGTTGGAAAATAGATGAGAGCATTAAAGACTTAAGCAATGAGAAAAGGACATAAAAAGTGAGCAAGTGTGGAAAGCAGAATGCCTGAAAATGCTGCAACGTATTTGCAGTTTTGTTAAGAAAAGTTTGGAGAGACAAAATAGACGTATTTTTCACAGTAACATGCTTGGGGAAACAATCCTCTTGCATCACACATTTTCACCCCGCCAAAGTCTATTGCTACAAACAAAACAGAACATCCCTAAGTTTGGAAAAAAGTTGCCAAACTTCATAAGTGTAAATCGTCATTTCCCTCTGCCCCATCTGCTCCCCAAACCCAGAGAACAACTGCCTTTGTTTTGTCCAGCTCAGGCTGCCCATTAAAGCTGCTGAGATTTCCTGAAGATGGAATGTGTCTTTCCTTCCAATTGCCCTACACTCAACACTGTGGTTGAAAATTAATGGGAGAAATGCAGACTCTGAGAAGCTCTGTATGACGAAGTATTTTCCTAAATTATATATTGCAGCATAATTGTATTGCTTTAAGAATCCACCAGTAACTCTCTTGGTTACATACAGGGCAAGCAGAACTCTTCTCTACAGAGGAGACAAATTGTGGGAAATCCACAGAAAGGGGGCTGAATTAACCCTACCAATGGCATAAGCTACTGCAGGCTCACAGCTCCGACAACCAAGAAGCTGCCTCTCACCCCAACATGGCCACTGCTCTCCAGACTCAGCACTAGGAAACAAATCAAATGTGTCAAATTGTGGAAGAGTGTAAAAACCGCAACTGTGTGCAAATATTCCTCTCAGAGCAGCGGAACCTACCACATAAATCGCATCGTAAGTCATTTCTGACCTCTGTGCCTTTACAAACAGTGGGATGTAGGCACAGGGCCAAGGGCAGGAGCAATCACCATCCTGACAGTGGTGCCTAGAGTCTGGTCTAGTCTTTGGGCTAGTTTGCACTGAAACCTTAAGCTGACCTTGATCCATCACTCAGAGCTCTGAAAAAATTCACACCCTTTGCAAGGATGACCTAACCCTTGCAGCTGAGGGAAGAAAACACTGTTACCTGTTCTGTAACTGGTGCTCTTCGAGATGTGTTGCTCATCTCCATTCCAAGCTGGGTGTGCGCTGGCACATGCCCAGTTGTCGGAAGCTTTTTGCCCTAGCCAGTAGTCATAGGGTTGCTGCCACGCCCCCTGGAGCGGTTCCTGTATGTTGACCAATATATGCACCGCCTGACTCCCTCCCCACTCAGTTCCTTCTTGCTGGCTACTCTGTCACTGGGGAAGGACATAGGGTTTAGGAATGGACATGAGCAACACATCTCGAAGAACTCCAGTTACAGAACGTGTAATTGTCTTTTCTTCCTCGAGTGATTGCTCGTGTCCATTCCAAGTTGGGTGAATAGAAGCCAGTGCCTAGGAGGCAGTGTCAGAGCCCTGGAAGGAATGCAGGACAGCTCTGCCCAATGCAGTGTCTTCCTGTGCACGCTGCATTAAAGCATAATGTGCTGTAAATTCATGAATTGAGGACCAGGTAGCTGCCCTACAGATGTCCTGGATAGGAACCCTGGCCAAATATGCTATTTAACAAGTTTGTGTTCTGGTAGAGTGAGCTCTGATTTGGGGAGAGGGACCACCACCAGCTTAAAACATTATTTAATACTGACCACTATCTAGGAGGAGATCCACTGGGAGGAGACTGGGAGACCCTTCATCCTATCTGTCATCGCAACAAACAGCTGCTAGGACTTTCTGAAGGGTCCGGTTCTGTTCATATAGAAGGCCAGCACCCTTCAAACATCCAAAGCATGTAAACTCTGCTCCCTAGGGGAGGCATGAGGTTTTGGGTAAAAGACTTGATAGAGGATAGTGATAATCCTTCCTGACTCCAGAACAACAAGTAGTCCAGAATAACTGGTATTGGAGTGTGCACTGGGGATAACCCCTTCTCAGCTGCCCAGATAAAAAATCTTTTCCATTTGGCTACATATGTTGCCCTTGTGGAGGGCTTCCTCCTGTTCAACAACATGTCTTTCACAAGTTCCGAGCACGAGAGTTCCACCGCTTTCAGCCCTGGAGCTTCCACGCTGTACGATGTTTCACTTGAAGATTGGGATGGTGCAGTCTCCCCTCCTCCTGTGTCAACAGGTCCATGGGAGTGCCATTAGGTTGCAGATGGACAGCTTCAAGAGGGCTGAGTACCAGTGCTACTGAGCCCACGCCGGGGCCACCAGGATGACCGATGGCTGGTCTGACAAAACACCTCACAGGCAAGCCTGATGGCTCTGAGTTCTTGAACATTTATGTGGAGCTGGGTCTTCTCCTAGTTCCACAGAGCCTGGATCTGGTGCTTTCCCAGGTGCGCTGCCCAGCCCAAGTCTGAGGCATCTGTGACTAGAGAACAGGAGGATTGTGGGGGTTGAAAGGCACTCCCATGCAGACTGACCGAGCATCCAGCCACCAGCGTAGGGTTAACAGCACCCATGGTGGGACTGTCACCAACCTGCCTATGATGTCTCTGACAGGTCAGCCACAGGTGGAAGGGACATATTTGCAGCCTGGCATGCTGGACTACAAATGTGCATGCTGCCATGTGACCCAGCAACCTGAGGCAGCCTCTGACCATCATGGCGTGGAACTTGAGCAAGTCATGGCCTGAAACCTGCTTTGTGGCAGGAAGGCTCTGGCCTGCTCTGCATCCAGTAAGGCCCCCACGAACTCCGTGACTTGAGTGGGGGGTCAACACTGACTTTGCCTTGTTTACCATGAGACTGAGAGAGTTGAACATTTGTTGTACCAGCTGCACGTGCTGTGCTACCTGGTGCCACGAGCGACCCCTGACCAGCCAATCATCCAGGTATGGAAAAAGGTGTACCCCAAGCTTGCATAGGAAGGCCACCGCCATTGCCATGCATTTGCTGAAGATCCTCGGGGCAGAAGACAATCCGAATGGAAGGACCATGAACTGATGATGGTCATTTCCCACCACAAAATGGAGGAACCTCCTGTGGGGCAGATAAATTGCTATATGGAAATATGCATCTTGTAAGTCGAGAGCTGCAAACCAGTCTCCTCATTCCAGCATCAGAATGATTAGGCCCAGGGATATCATAGGAAACCATATCTTTTTTACAAATTTCTTTAGATTTTTGCATGCCCAAAATGGACCTTAGACCCCCTTTTGCCTTCAGAATTAGGAAATAATGGGAATAAAACCCTTGTCCCTGAAACTGATGGGAAACGTCCTCTATAGCTCCCCATTGGAGAAGGGACTGTATCTCCTGCCTGAGCAGAATCTCATGAGAG
This sequence comes from Carettochelys insculpta, assembly GCF_033958435.1. Lineage (NCBI taxonomy): Eukaryota > Metazoa > Chordata > Testudines > Carettochelyidae > Carettochelys > Carettochelys insculpta. Next base: position 80,842,679 of record NC_134139.1, on the reverse strand, counting down.
AGGTCTCTGAAGAGGGACGGGGAAGGAGGGTGGGAAGGGGGAGACAAGGAAAATTGGACAGCGTATCCCCCTTTTACCATGCACAGGACCCACTGGTCCAAAGTTACATTGCACCGACCATGGTAGAATGGGGATAGGCAGAACGAAAATAAAAGCTGAGCAGGAACTGGGCTGGTGGCTGGTGTGTTGCTCCCGACTGCTCCGTCAAAATTGTCTTTTAGGCCCTGGAGGAGGATTTGGTAACTCTGGCCCTGAATCTGCTGGCCCTGATGCCTCCTATTAGTATGGCTCCATCTCCTGTTAGTATCCCTTTGCTGCTGAGGGAATTGTCTGAACTGAGGCCTACGAATGAAATGTCAACATTGGGTCGCCGGGGCATGCAGGTCGAATGAACATAAAATGGCTCTCGGGTCTTTCTGGCTGTGAAGCCTTTTGTCTGTCTTTTCTGACAACATAGATGGCCCCTCAAAGGGTAGGTGCTGGATAGTTTGTTGGACCTCATAGGGGAGCCCCAAAATTTGTAACCGTGCCCATCCCATGCATGGCTATTGCGGCAGCCACGACCCTGGTGGCAGCATCTGCTGTGTCCAGTGCTGTCTGCAGAGCTGTCCTGGATATGAGCTTATGCTCATCCACCACCACCCTAAATTCAGGCTCACTCTCTAGTGGGACCAGCTCTGAGAAACGGGATAAGGAGCTGGCTGTGTTGCACAAATATCTGCTAACCAGAGCCTGCTGGTTAGCAATCCTAAACTATAGGCCTCCCATTGAATAAACCTTTCTACCACGCAAGCCTAGGCGTTTGGCCTCTCTGTTTTTAGGGGAAGGGCCTTGAAGCCCCTGGGTGAACACGTGCTCATTGCCCTGAGTAGGAACAAAGTATTGACACTTGTTCCTTCTGGCCCTGGGTACAGCAGAGGCCGGGGTCTGCCACACCATCTTTGCCATACTGGCAGTTGTTTTAATAATAGGCAGTGACACCCTTGTGGGCCCCAGAGACGAGAGGATGTCTGTCACTGGGCCTGTTTAGTCCCTGACTTCCTCTGCTTGTATACCCAGGCCCTGGGCAACCCAGCATAGCAGATGCCGATATGCCCTACTGTCCTCCATAACTGGGGATGCCAAGGACCCAGCCAAAGCCTTGTCAGGGGAGGATGATTCACCCGCCCCTTCCATGACCACCGGCAGGAGGGGTCCTAAATCCCACCTTGGTCTGTGGTGCCATGTTTGGCTCCTGGAGTAAAGTGCCCGAATACAACGCAGGCAGCATTAGAGACACGTCAAAGTAACTCGGCATCTGGGATGGCATTGGGCCCATGGGTGCCATTACCCCTGGTGTCGCAGGTCCTGGCGCCTGCAGGCATGGTGCCCAGAGTTGGGTTGGTGCCATCTGTAATGGTGCTGACATTGGTGCCAAGCCCACCGAAGGAGCCTCTGGCACAGCCAGGCCTTCCAGCGGGGGTCCCCCCAATGACACTGATGGCACCACTCTTGGCCCCTGGGAAGGGCTGGGAGCCCTAGCAGGGCTGCCCTTGTGCTTCCTGGACCACCCATGGGGTCCAAAAGGGCCATGGGGAGCGCCTTGAGAGGATACCTGCCAACCCTCATCCGCAGGGTGAGGGCTGGTGCCGACATATGCTGTTGGGCAATGATCTTGTGCTGTCACTCCTGGCTGAGCTGGAATAATAAGAGTTGGACTCTGATGCCAACTCTGACACCGATGACCAGGGAAGTGCCGTGGGGCCCATGGTTTGCATGGGCTTGTGTTGTCCTTGCGCCATGTGATAAGGCATGCTGAAGGGGGTCATCATAGTTCGTCTCCCTTGTGGAGGCTGGTCCAGTGCCAAGAATGGTGAAGGTGCCATAAAGGATGAGTCCTGCCTGGTCGAATACCTTGGTGCTTGTATCTGAGGCCGTCCCTCCAGTGGCGATGAGGACTCATGGTGCAGGGTGGGTCCCAGCCCCGTGATCTTTTAGAGGCCCTGCACCACAATGAATGCATCTGGCACTGAGGGCAGCCTTGGAGAGTGCGTCTTCTGCCTCGTGCCAGCATCGATGCCCACACTTCATGACCCAATACACGGTGCACTCTGTCAGATGCCTTAGAGGCTTCACCGCTGTTTACCTTCTTTGTGGACCAACCTTTTTTTCTTGCAAGGCACCAGGGACTGACTTCTGGGTTGTCTTGTAGTGCTTGGCACTAACATCTGGTCCCAATGTCGGGAGCTTTCTGATGGCACCAATGGTGCCAGAGCACTCTGCACCAATGATGCATTGCTCTGAGCTCCCACAGGGGAGATGTCCAGGCACAAGGCTGCTTCCATCATTAGGTCTACGTCTACACTAACCCAAAATTTCCAAATGGCCATGCAAATGGCCATTTCAAAGTTTACTAGTGAAGCAATGAAATACATATTCAGCACCTCATTAGAATGCCGGCAGCCATGGCACTTCGAAATTGAAGTGGCTCCTACCGCGCGGCTCATCCAGACGGGGCTCCTTTTCGAAAGGGCCCCACCAACTTCGAAATCCCCTTATTCCGAACAGCAGATAGGAATAAGGAGATTTCGAAGTTGCCAGGGTCCTTTCGAAAAGGAGCCCCGTCTGGACGAGCCGCATCAATTTCAACGTGCCGCGGCTGCCGGCATTCTAATATGTATTTCAGCGCTTCATTAGTAAATTTTGACATGGCCATTTGCAAACCTCACACCTGCTCCATCCACACCCTGCTTTTTTTACCACCTCCTCCCCCTGGAGCTTGAACATCATGAATCCGCTGTTTGCAGTCCCCCGGATGCACTGAGGGGGCAGGGAAGGAGGTAGTGAGCAGGGCTGCCAGCATGTGAGACGCATGGAGGAGGGGTAGGAGCTTGGTGCTTTATGGGTGTTGAGCACCCACCAAGTTTTTCCCATGGGTGCTTCAACTCACAACCCCGAGAGTTGGTGCCTACACAGGGAGAAAAGACTTTATTATTGCTGCAGCTCTGTAGGAGCTGTAAAACAGAGGGCTTGTCTACACAGACAATTTAACCCCCCATGTGGACACACTTTTTTCAGAATAGCCACTTTGCTTTAAATCTACAACCTACCTTGTTCTGGGCTAATTTCTTCATGAAGACAAACGGTGATGCTCACACACACCCCATCCCACTCTGTCACCCATCCCATCTTCCTGAGAGAAATATGGTGAAAAACGTCAGGCCCCAGGAATCACAGACCTGCTCTTCTCTTTTGTGTCTTTTAATATGATCTCCCTATCCATAACTCGGTTGTTTCTTATTTTACATATTTTTGGCAGTATAGGAAGATATTTGTCAGGCTTACTCATGTTTTAATCTGTGGGTATTAAATATTCCAAGTGGAAACAGAACTTAAGAACAGCGCTCCCAGTTCCTTCTGTGGTTTTAGATGGATGTTTTCTTCATTTTTTCCTTATTTCACTTCCTAAAAATTGCTATTCAGTATTGTTACCACATTCCACTCCAGAGATGGTGGCGGCATATGGAGCCCACACACCAGTTTTTGATAAATTGCTCCTATTTTTAAATTACATTTCTCATTAATAGGCATAGTGTCCATAATCTAATTACAAGATTAATTACAACAACCTGGAAGTAGAAAAGAAATGGGTATTGAGCTAGTTCAATTGAACCAGATCTTCATTGGCCAAAATATTTCCTCTTGGGTGCCAGTTCAACAAAAAGCACGTAGACACAGGCTCAAATGTACGTACGTGAGTAGGCCCCTGTGTTCCCTGTAAACTGAGCACATGGGCAGCTGCCCAAGAGAGATTCAGGTGCCACCCAGCTAAACAGCAGAGCACCCACAGATTGCAGCCTGTGGTGCACATTCATGCAGGCCTTGGTGAACATGGATGGAAAAAACTAGAGGGAACCCTGGTAGGCCCATTGGTATCCATCCGGCTACATGTGTGTGCTCAAGTGTATTGCTGAAGCAAGGCCTTAATTACTGATCCATACTGGCTGTTGCAGCTACTGTATTTCACTTCTGAATATTTCCTAAGGCGTAAGACAATAACATTCATGCCATTTCCTAACAGCTCATGTCTGGCCACTGCCAGACGTTCGATTGAAAGAAACTTGTAAAACAGGGTTTTTTTTCACCCCTTGAGTTATCATGATTTGAAACTTGGATGCATGAATGGATGGAAATGTCAAATCTCTTCAAGTTTGGATAGGCAGCTGTCTCTCAAAAAAGATATTATTTATGGTCCAATACATGCACACCTGGGGTGGAGGGGCTGGAGGCAGACTAACACGGCTACACTTCTGATATAAATTTTATCTGAGAACAAGAAGGTTTGACTCTTCAGATCTGAAAGGCTGTGTAAACTCTGAGAAAAATCAAAGTATATTCCTCAAATAAAAATCTTTAAGGGAAAGTTAAGGTTGTAGATATCTGTCAAGGGGATAATACAGCTGACTGAAATTTTTTCAAAAAGTGTTTTTGGTTGAAGAAAAAATATTTTTATTTTATTACTCAAATTAGCATCAAATTCACAGAAAGGTTTTAGTTAAAAGTTATTTTGAAAGATTGAAAACTTTTCATTTCAACTCTTTTGAAAATTTTAATTTCAGCTGTTTCAAAATAATTTAGAAAATAATGAAATGTTTTGACTTTTCAATTTGAAACGGTATTTCCAACTGACTTCTGGAAACACAGACTCATGCATGTAAGAAAAAGACCCCAAAAGGACAATTCAAAATGAATACTAAGAAAAAAAAATAATTGAGTCAAAGAAAAGAACTCATAAAGATTTAATTCTGAGATACTTGAAATCATTTAAGTCATCTCAATTTGATGGGGACTGCGTGTGTGTGTACGTTTTCATTTTGGTTAAAATTGTACTTTTTTCGGAAAACTCCCTAGCTCCCCAAACTAAAGATCCCATTATTCACTCAGCAATAATTAAGAGGGTTTTTAACAAACAAATGAAAAAATGGAAAAAGAAAAAAAAAAGAGAGTTATTAAACCTGGAAATCCAAATTTGAGGTCCAGCTTCTGATCACCTTCATCTCACTGAGATTCACTTATTCCCCATGTAGTCCCACTGAGTCCATAGATACCAAGACCAGAAGGAACCAATGCAATCCGCCAGTCTCACCTTCTGTTATAGCAGGAGACACAGAACTTCTAAAAAATAATTCCTAGAGCAGAGCTTTTAGAAAAACATCCAACCTTGATTGTCAGTGATGGAAAATTCATCACATAACAAAGATCATACTGGGTCAGACCAATGGTCCAGCTTGCCCAGTAGTCTGCCTTCTAAAAGTGACCAAGGCTAGATGTTTCAGAGGGAATTCACGGACCAGGGCAATATAATGAATGATCCATCTCTTGCTCTCCATTTCCAGCTTCTGGCTGTTGGAGGGTTAGGGGCACCCAGTGCGTGGGGTTGCATCCCTAGTCCTCTAACCATTGGCAGACCTATCATCCATGAATGTATCTAATTCTTCTTTTAACCCAATTATGGAGTTGGCTTTCACAACAATCCTGGGCAACAAGTTCCATGGTTGACTTTGGTTTGTGTAAAGTACTCCCATTTGTTTGTTTTAAGCCTGCTGCCTGTTAATGTTATTGGGTAATATCTGGTTATTATGTTGTGCAAAGGAGTAAATAACATCTTCATTCACTTTCTTCACACCATTCATGACTTAATAAACTTCAATCATATCTGCTTAGGCCATGTCTACGTTACCCAGAAGATCGGCCCCCACTGGTATGGATGTGCTAAATTGACGTGTCAAGGGTCAGCAGTTGACCCCTATACTGCTCACTATCTCAAGCAGTAAGGGAGGTCGATGGGAAAACCTCTCCTGTCAACCTTCCTCCTTAAGGATGGCCAGGTAAGTTGATTGCAGATAAATCAATTCTAGCTACACAATTGCCATAGCTAGAACTGCGTATCTGCAATTGATTTACTTGCCTAATGTAGAACAAGCTTCAGTCTTCTCTTTACTAAGCAGTCCCAGACTTTTTACTCCCCATATGGAAGCTGTTCCATACCCCTAAATCCTTTTTCTTATCCTTCTACCTTTTTCTCATTTCTAATATGTCTTTTTTGAGATGGCATGACCAGAACTGTACACAGTATTCAAGGTATGGGCATACCATGAATTTATATAGGGCTGTTTTTAGATTTTCTGTCTTATCTACCCCTTTCCTAATGGGTTCTAACATAGTTAGCTTTTTGATCAGTGATGCACATTGAGATGTTTCCTGAGAATTCTTGATTCTTTTGGTAAATTGTTCCAATGGGTAACTACGCTCACTGTTCAAAATTCGTATCCTAATTCCACTCTAACTTTGTCTAGCTTTAACTTCCGGCCTTTGGATGGTGTCCAGTATTTCCTGTAAGCTGAGAACTTGGGTGACCACGCTGGAGAGAGTATAATGCCACCCAGCTGATTAGCAGAGCGTACCCAGCCACCCACAGCTGGCAGCCTGTGTTTCTACTGGTGGTGCACATGCCTCAGTGCATGCAACAAAATTTATTCTGCTCATTGATGGTGTTCGATCTTTCTCCATAAGGTTAAATATTCCATGATCAAATATTTGTTCTCCATATAAGCGCTAGTAGACGAATCAAAATCACCTCTTGACCATCTCTTTGTTCAGGGAAATAGGTTGAGCTCTTGGGTATCACTGTAAGGCAGGTTTCCTAAGCCATTAGTCATTCTCATAGCCCTCCTCTGACCCCTCCAGTTTTTCAACATTCTTCATGAATTGCAGGCACAAGAAATGGACAAGTTACTCCAGCAGCTGTCACAGTAATGCCAAATACAGAGGTAAAATAGCCTCTCTGTTCTGCCTTAAGAGTCTTGTATTCAGTCCTGTCAATGAGGGTACAAAGGAGGCAGTTTCTCTGGTGCCCGGCAATTCAAAAGGACCCCAGCCACCTGGCCTTTTAAATCAGTGCTGGAGCACCCAGTGGTGGGCAGAAATGAGGGCTGGTGGGGGCAGTGCTGAAAGCCAGCTGCTCCATCCCACTCCTTCCTCCAGAGGACATATCCCTTCTCGGAGCACAGAGCGCCTCCTCCCCCTGCCCCACACACACCCCTTTCCCAGGGGCTGACAAGTCTGTCAGCCTCTCTGCCCCTATTTATGCATCCAAGAATCACATTTCAATGAGACTATGCAGGGAGTAAAATACACACACACACACACACACACAGTATCTCAAAATAAGTGCTATTTGCTATCTTAGCAGCACTATGTCCAAATAACTAGCACTTTGCTATTTTGAAACACATTTCTGTGTGTCACAGCATTCTTTTGAAATAGGTATTTTGGAATAGTTATTCCCAAATCCCTTCTTTTGAAGTAAGGCTGCTGTGTAGATGTAGCCTTGCTGAGCGTTTGGATCCTGATGGCCTACTCTAGGCCACCTTCAGGGAGCTCCACAAGAGGGAGCCATGTTCACCTGCATTGTTAGCTTGTGATCAGCTATGCAGCTTCATGCAGGTTCCCTGGGCCAAAGTGTCCCATGACTTCTTTTTTTTTTTTCTTTTATAATAGGAGATACACATCTCCTAGAACTGGAAGGGACCTTAGAAGGTCATCTAGTCCCGTCCCCTGCCCTCTTGGCAGGGCCTAGCACCATTCCTGACATCTATTTGCCCCAAGTCCTAAATGGCCTCCTCAAGGATTGAGCTCACAACCCTGGATTCAGCAAGTCAATGCTCGAACCACTGAGTTATCCATACCGCCCCCCTCTTTTTTTTCCCTTGTATTGCCATAGCTGCAGACAGCTATTCCAAGCATGAGGAGTGCAAGGATCAGGGCAGAGTATTGGGGGAAAAGGAATCAAAGAAGGAGGGTTGGTTGGGGAGACTCAGGGCAGAAGGTTGGGGTGCAGGAGTCAGGGCAAGGGGTGTGGGCTTAGGGCAAGTGGTGGGGCATGCGGGTGTCAGGGCAGGGGTTGGGTGGTGGTCTCAGGGCAAGGAATGGGGATGCAGGAAATCAGGGCAGAGCTTTGGCTGTGGGGGTGGAAGGTAGGAGCTGTGTGGGGGCTCAGGGCAGGGCAGGGGTGCAGGATTCAAGGCAGAGAATAGGGGGCTCAGGCCAGGGCTGACTGAGGGGGCTCACTGGGGATGCCTGAGGTGGTGAGGGCTGTGCTGCAGTAGCTCCCTGGGGTGACAAGGGCCCCACTGCCCAGCCCATAGCTTCTCTCTCTAACTTTCTTTGTTAAGCTAATAGAACACAAGTAACTCTGAAGACACAATTTACTTGCATTTTCAAATGCTATCAAATAAATCCCACAATAAAGGAGAAACTAAACTACATGGCAAGAAATGAAGTTGTGCTGTTGACCAATTTCTGAGCAATAGCTTGTTCTAAGAGAGGAGCAAGGCAGCTCTCTACTTGGTGGCCCAGTATATTTGCTGAATGGCCCTTCAGTCATATAAATGCTCATTTGGTTAAAAATTGCTGACATTTCCCTATGACTAACTAGGATTGGCTGGCCTACAGTTAGCCCATTTTATACAATAAATAACTCAAAGGGTGCATCTACACAAGGAACTAACTCCAAAGTTCGAAGGAGCCAGCAGGGAGTCTACACATATTTTCCCTTACTTCGAAGTTAGGGAGCCCAACGTCAAAGTCCTTATTCCATTCCCAGGAACGGAGTAGTGCCCTACTTCGAAGTTTAACTTTGCAGTAGGGTGTGTGTGTAGACACTCAACTCAAAGTAAGCAACTTCAAAGTTATTTTTGTAGTGTAGACACAGCCAACATGGATCAAAATAAAAATCTGTTGGTTCAGTCTAAAGGAACAATGATCAAATAGAGCAGACAGAATCTTAAAGTTACAGTTTTTCTTTTCCCTCCCAAATGTATTTAATGTTGATTCAGTGAGGCATTCTAAGTACCAGGAAGAGAAGTGTCTCTTTCACAGACATGGTGTAAGGACTTGGCAGGAACTAGGGACTGTATTTAGTTATGTGCAGTAGCAAAAGAACAACTAAACCAATAGTTCTCTGCATGTCAAAGAAAATGATGAATAGAGTCTTGAAATTTGAGCCCAGAAAAGAACTTAAGATCATCTACTCTGACCTCCTGTACAGCATGGACCATTAAATTTCTCTGATTTACCTTGTGTTGAGTCCAGTAACTTGTATTTAGCTAAGGCATATTTTCCAGAAAGGCACCTAGTCTTGAAGATACCAAGAGATGGAGAATTTATGTCATTTGTTCTGATGATTAAACACCCTTTATTAAAAAAAATAATGCCTAATTTCTGATCTGTTTGCTTAGCTTCAGTTTCCAGACACTATTTCTTGTTATGCCTGTCTCCAATAGATTAAGGAGCCCTTTCATAGCTTGTGTTTTCTCCCCAAGATGGTACTTATGCTCTGTAAGCAAGTCACCTCTCATTCTTCTTTTTGCTCTCATTCTTCTTTCTTTCTTTAGGCTAAACATATTGCGTTCAAGTCCAGTGCCTCAAGACATTTGCCCCAGCTCCCACATCAGTTTGATGATTCTTTTCTGTAACTTCTCTAATTTTTTAATATTCTTTTCAAAATGTGGGCATCAGACACGAATGCAGCATTCCACTGTTGGTCTCACCAGTACCATATACAAAAGCAAAATCACCTCCCTACTCATGCTCATTACTTTACTGTGTACACATATAAGGATTGCATTAAGCCCTTGACACTTGGTGTCTCTTCTAACTGACACTGATCCCACAAGACACTAAGGAACTCTTGGACTGAGGCCTTAAGCCCCACACAATACTGGGATATCAGACTTTAAGCCCTTTTGGGCAAAACCCATAGACCACATTCAAAGATAAACTTAGAAGCAATACTGAGGAGGGCGTTTAACCTGTAGCCTCTTCCATCCCTTCGAACAGTGTTTCCCAGAAAGTGTGGTACACTTACCACCAGTGGCACGTGAAAGGATTTCAAGAGGTACACCACAGAAAATATATTACTAAAAATCAGGAGATAAGCAATGGCAGGGCACTAAGAGAGGGGGTACACTAATAAGGCCAAAGTCCCAAAAGAGGTACATGAATGTTTTAAGTTTGGGAAGCACTGCCTTACAACATCTTCCCTGGTATTCCCTTAGATTCATCGACCCATTATGTAACTTGCACCCCCATACAGCACATCTAAATTTGCCCCACAATGGCCGTCTACACGTGCCCCAAACTTCGAAATGGCCATGCAAATGGCCATTTCGAAGTTTACTAATGAAGCGCTGAAATGCATATTCAGCGCTTCATTAGCATGCGGGCGGCAGCCGCGCTTCGAAATTCATGCTCCTTGCCGCCGCGCGTCGCGTCCAGACGGGGCTCCTTTTCGAAAGGATGCTGCCTACTTCTAAGTCCCCTTATTCCCATGAGCTCATGGGAATAAGGGGACTTCGAAGTAGGCGGCGTCCTTTCGAAAAAGGAGCCCCGTCTGGACGTGCCGCGCGGCGGCAAGGAGCGTGAATTTCGAAGCGCGGCTGCCGCCCGCATGCTAATGAAGCGCTGAATATGCATTTCAGCGCTTCATTAGTAAACTTCGAAATGGCCATTTGCATGGCCATTTCGAAGTTTGGGGCACGTGTAGACGTAGCCAATGTTTGCCTGTAAACTCCCATGCACGCGTCTGGCATGGCAGAGAAATAGTAATATTGTATGCAATTATGGTTTCAGAACTCTTGCAATTTGTTAATCAGGGCACCCTTCTCAGACTTACTTGTCTTTACTTTGTGCCTATCCTTGGCTAGTCTTGCAGTAATTCTTGACTGGAAAATTCAGGCCATTTTGCCTGGCTATCTGCACTACTTCTGCTATCTAGTGTCAAACAGCACTTCCTTATCCTTCCTCACCTCTCTAAAAGAAATCCACAGCTTTATCAAAGCTTTTAAACAAAGTTGTGGAGGCCAAAAATGGTTACGGCCATAACGATCATCGAGGACAGAGAAGGCCCTGTACGACTGGGAACACTTTATCAATGCTTTATGAGGTACAGATTGTCAAGCAAAATTAGGAAAGAGAACAGCATTCTTCTGCATAAATAAATGGTGCTTTAAGGGGACTAAGAAACAGTGAAATGTTGATCATCTGCAAAGCCGTGTCCATTCACTTTGCATTATTGCGCAGGGTCAATGTCTGGACTAGCTGAGCAAGAATGCAAGGCTGGCGGAACAGATTATTAGTCATGATGGGAAAAACAAAGGAGCTAATGATTAATAGTAGCTGCACATTTTATGAACTTTTCCTCCATCCTCTGATGACTTGAGTTTCAGGAAACTGAACAACTTGTGGGTTAGCATGAGTCCTCAAAGTAGTTCCAGGCAGTAGCCATGTTTATCAAGTATTACTAGAAAAGAGGGGAAATACAAATTCATATGAAACCTATTAAAGGTTCTATAATAGCAGGGACAACGGAGAAACTGGTCCAAAACTTGATGGGGAAGTTAGGGAGGTGTCTTGCCATACAGCTTCTAAGATATGAGTACCCATACGTCATGTGACTGCTTGATAAGTTTAGCCCTTACTTGGGGAAAACAACACATTGCATTCCTGTGTTATGGAAGTCCTATGAAGGTCAGGGAAAGCTTCACAACTTGGCTTTCACAAATTCAGGCCGTGCAAACGTGCCGCATGGTGACGTTGCTGACCTGAGCTCTTCTCGACACGGTGTTGTTGTTGAATTGAACTGATTTAGGTGCGATCAGAAGAACAAGTGTGTTATCATGTTATCTGAAGGGCTAAATCTGTCTCCACATATAGAAACTGGGTAACAGGGTTTTCTGTGAGTGAGATCCACAGTAGACAAGCGAAAAGAAACCTTCCCATTGATTCTACACCAAGTGTATCTCTTCTCCAATGCTTCTGCTACAATCCCAAAGTTACAGAAGGCTGTATGTAACTCCCTTCGCAGGGTGCACCAGCCCCAACTCTTTCCCAGCAACCTCATGAGTCGCAAGCAGCTTCCATGGACCATAGCTCCCTCATTGCACCCAGGAGTGGCAGCTCCACAGCATGGGAAACCAAATATCCTCCCTGACTTCTGCAGTGGAATGGTGCTGGTCAAGGACTCTCCATGGCAGTGGAGAGGTACCTTTATAAACACCTGTGTATCCCATCAAACGCAGCGACTAAAGAACCATGCTTAATTTGACTATTCCCTTTCTCAGAAGGTGGATGAACCTGTGGATTGACACTTTTGAAGAGGACTGAGCCCTCGGACCCAGACCTTTCATTATAGCCATCTCTCTTCTCCAAACCCACTGGCCAATAATAGGCCCCATTGACCGGCTTCTCTTTGAAGAGCCCATTAATGGCATGAACAGCAAAAGGTGTGAGTGAGAGAGAGAGAGAGAGAGACTGATTAAATAACAAACACCCACAAAGAGGTAAGAACAAAAAAGGTAACAAGCTAGAGATGGGCCTCAACTGCCAATATCAAAGTTGGATTTTGATCTTTAACATCTGAATGTTCAAAGCCAGGCTTTTCATTCAACTCTGTGTAGTAGTAGGGGCCAGCAGCAAAATCTGGATCTAGCGCTAGGATCACATTCCACACACCCCTACACTTGGGGAAGGTTTGGCATTCGCAGTGATTAAATTGTGAAGAAATATACCAGGGTTCAAGCAATCATGACGGCACCCTCCACACGGCACAACTTTGCATGCAGCGCACCATTCAAGGCCACACCTGCATGCCACCGACAAAAGAACTGCCAGGGCTGCACCCTCTTGTGGGAGAGCTGAGTCTCAGCAAGCCCCAGAAAGCCCCAGCACAAACTAAATGCTGGATTTGTGCTGACTTCCATAAGTCACTGAGAGGAAGCTGCTTCCCCCCACTGCCTGGGGTTCCTACTCCCCGGAGCCCTGAGATCTTGCCCTGCAGCTGGTACTGACTGCCCTACCTCAGTCAGTCAGGAGAGAGAGACCCAGCTCAGATCCTTCTACTGCTCCTGGAAAGCAGAGCCTAGTATGGACACACCTCTCCCTGCTGGGACAGGCAGCAGCAATCCCTAGGGGGTGGGAGCACCAGGGCCTGCATGTGTCGCAAGGAGATTGCTGAGCAAGGAGCGATGATTGAGGGTGGGGGGCAACGCTTGCCCTGCCTTCTCTTTGGGCAGCACCTGTGAAGGTGAATGAGGCCCACCCCTGCAACGGAGGTGACCAAACAGACTGATTTTTAGTCAAGGCCTGTACTGAGGAGGGACTGAAGAGGGTCTGTACACTTGCAACAATTACTGGCAGCACTGCGCTTGAGGCAGACACGGCGCCTCTTGGACGGTACACAGCAAACAGCACGGCAGGCACTTAGAATCATAGAGTTCTAGGGCTGGAAGGGATCTCAGGAGGTCCTCTAGTCCAGCCCACACTTGCCTCTTCTGCCTCCATCCCCTCTCCCAGCTGTGCAGGAGTGTGAGCAGAGGAGGGGAGATGGCAATTGCCACACCTTCGCGCCATTGCTACAGCCTCTGGCAAACCGCATGCCACTGTCAGAGCTAGGTTGTCCATCATCCTGAGTCCTTGCCCAGCAGGAGTACAAGGAATCAGGTGAGGGACACCAAAAGAGGGGCAATGCTTCTTGCACCTTCTCGTCACGCCTTGAAAACACACGCAGGGCTGGCCCAGTCAAGCCTGTGACAGGGTTCTTCAGTTTAAGACCTTGGACTGGGACTCTAGAAAGATGGGTTTAATTCCTGGCTCTGCTATAGACTTAGGGTATGACCTTGGATAAGTAAGTACATAAACCCCCAGCTTCAGCTTCCAGGTTGGGACAGGAAATCATTTTTGCCCAGGGGACCACTCAAAGATTTTGGAAAGTGGTCCTAGGCTTCACATTTCTACTGTCTCAATGGTGTGAATGTAGGGTCTAGGACAGAGTTATTCTGACCTGGGAAGCGATGCAAGAAGTGCCTGAGAAGGAACTTGGGTCCAGGAGGGGGTTCTGACCCGGGATGGGGTTTGGGGTGTGAGCAGCAGGCTCTGGCCCTCTCCAGGTGCTGCTTACCAGCACAGGCAGCTCCCAGCCAGCGGCACAGCAGGGCACTCAGGCAGGCAGATTGCCTGTATGCCATGCTGGGCCCACGCTGCTCAAAGCTGCCAGCTGCTGCTGGCAAACATGTCTGCACGCCCCTCATGGTGGGGAGGGGTGGAGCAAGCAGGTATCTGCATGCTATCTACACCCACAAGCACCATCCCTGAAGCTCTCATTGGTCAGTTTCCAGCCAATGGGAGCTGTGAGGACAGGGCTGGGGCTGGGGAACAGCATGCCAAGACCTGCTGTCCTTCCCACCAAGGGGTATACAGAGACATGCTTGCCAGCAGCCTCTGGTTATGGCGCTTTTTGGATCAGCATGGCTGGGGCCACAACAAGCTGGCAGACTCGTTGAGTGCCTCAGCTGGCTATGGGACACGTTCCTCAAGCCCTGGCCCTACCTCCTAGGGATCATGGTGGGCTAGAGGAAAATGATGGGCTGGATCTGGCCCACAGTCCATATTGCGCCCACCCCCATTCTAGGTTTTATAACTTCCTCACAACTTTTGTCTGGCTTGTCTATTGAGGCTGTTATCCCTTTGGGGCCAGGACCAACTCCCACTATTTTTCTACAGCACATAACACAATGGGGTTGCAAGCTTGCCTGGGGCCTGTGACAAAGCTTAAAGCTCTGAGTTGTTACTAGTAGCACTCAGCTTTCCAGCCTATCACATAGCTCATCTGGGGTGGATCTACAAAAGGAAGCAGCTGCAAGTGTGCTAGCCAAAGAAAATATCGCGTGCTATCCCATCCCTCAAAAAATCATGGAAGTGGCTTAAAAAATCATCAGAATTTTTCAAATACATGTTGGGCTGTTTTTATTTGCCATATGATTCTTGAGCCTTCTTCAACGGGGGCTAGAGTCTTTATAATAAAATGAAAACAGAGTCTCCTATAAATCACATCACTCTAAGGCCAAAAACATTTGGCCAAAACTTCGAAATGGCCATGCTAATGGCCAAATTGGACAATACTAATGAGGCCTGACATGAATATTCAGTGACTCATTAGCATGCTGCCAGCCACGGCACCTTGAAAGTGCCGCATTTCGCTCACGCGCGGCTCGTCTATGTGGGGGTCCCTTTCGAAAGGACCCTGCAGACTTTGAAATCCCCTTATTCCTATCTGATAAGAACCACATTGTAGATGAGCTGCACGTGAGCAAAACGTTCAAAGTGTCGCGGCCGGCAGCATGCTAATGAGGCGCTGAATATTCATCTCAGCACCTCATTAGTATTCTCCAATTTCGCCATTAGCATGGCCATTTTGAAGTTTTGGCCAAATGTGGCCACAGCCTAAGAGTGGAACATTAAGAAAAAATGAGACTAGTGATGAAATTGTGAGTCTGCAACAGGGATTCTGAGTCGCTTTGCTCATTTCAAAATGTCCTTTGTGTTAATAAAGTTGGCCCTGATGAAAGAGGCTTTACATAGGGTACGTCTATACTTCTGGGGGAGATCACAGCGCCAGGATCAATTTTCCAGGGATCAATTTTGCCATGCGTGTGAAGACGTGGCAAAAATTTCTCTCTCTGGGCTTGGCCATCGAACCTGGTACTCCACTCTGCTGCATGGAGTGAGGGACATTGGTGCAATTCACAGTGAACAAAGTTGATCCTGATACATCGATTCTAGCTACACTAATGGTGCGGACAGAATTGCGCATCTGGGAGTGACTTTGATCCCTAGTGTATACCAGGCCATTGTCTAATTTGGGTCTTTATTTTGCCACCACCTGGTGGTATATCTGCCCACCAACTTACAAGCCCTCCAAGTGCTACACACATTAATAAACATATATATCTCTTAACTGAACATTTATCAAACAGGAGCTGACATTGCAAAAAAACCACAGTTTTCTATATAGAGAAGTCTGCATGCAGTTTACATTTTCTTCAGTACATTTTCTTTTATTCCTTCAGGAGGAGAGAAAGTGAATCTATTTGCATTCTGCAAACCAAGATATTCAAATAGTAAACCACCAGCAGTCATGGTGCAAACAGCTGTACTATATTGAACAGTAAGATTGATGGGACACTTCTTCTACAAATAAACATTCAGCTTTGTAGGAACTGTGTCAGTGAAAGTGGCAGTGTTTTCTGGGGAAGAAGGAGTAGAAACAACAAAATGAGACAATCCAAACACCAGTAGGGGGTTGCAACCTTAGGTTCCTTGTCACACAGCATGATAGAGAGGGAGATCATTACGTGTAATACAGCAGTTAGTGCAGAATTACCAAGCCAATAAACAAAGAGATGAGTGGTTTCTTAGAAATGGTCTCTTCCAGAGATTTCATACAGACAAGAAACACTGTGAAGTAGTATTCTCTGTCTCCTTGTTCCAGTCCCTTCTTTTACATTTTTAGTCATTCTCCTATTAAACAACTAATTAATGCACAGAATCACAAGGGAACTCATTAGATGAGCTTCAACAGAGTGGGGCTTAGCTGGCAGAGGCCCCTCCACATGACCTCTGCACTGCTGGCATGCCCCATGCCAACAGTAAAATCTCACGCAGCTATGCTATTTAGCCGCGTGAGTTCACAAATGGTCCTCTGTTTGCAATTTCGTGACCTGTTGTTAGCATCGCTGCCAGCAGCAGCGCTGTGCTAAACAGCCACCTAAACGTGGCCAATGAGACAATTTTTTCTTGCCGTTACACTAGTGCAACCACAATGGCCTGCAACAATGTCAGAGTAATAAAAGGTAAATCAGCATTTTGCCAAACAGGAGTTGTAGCTAGATAACATAGTCCAGAAGAGGACACAATAGCTATAATTTTAATTAAGCCAACCTTTCTACTCTGTAAGGAAGGGACAAAAAAATCAAAAGTGCTTTACTGTCTTCAGGGTTCTTGAGTTAGCACAGCCATATTATAATGTGGACTATCTAACTGGAGAGCTTCTTAAAACTGTGTTTTTAAAAGAATGGTCATGCAGACAGATTCTGACATTCAGGTAGAAAAAAAGATATATTGGGATAGTAAATTTTTTTTAAAAAAAGTTCTCTAGACTGAATTCTGCTCTCAGTTTTGCTGTTGTAAAGACAGACTTTTGTGGGGTAATGGAGAACAGGTTCTGTCCAATGTAGTATGTTAAAACAATCACTCACAGCAGCCCAAAAGAAAGCAAGCTAGAATTTATATAATTGTAAAGTAACATAACAGTCAATGGAAACTGGGAACGAGCAGAGAGCTTGTAGGCCTGTAGTTAATATGAGAGACAGCACAGAACAAATATTTGGTTGACATTATATAAATAATGAATATATTTTTAGATTAGTGTTCAGGCCTGGAATAACTTTTCCTGACTATAATTTAGCCTAACAGTATCAGCTGACATATCATCTATTCACTTTGGCTCTCTAGGTTTACTCTTAATGACATCATGGTAGAACTTAGACTGTATTATATTTGCAAGGGTGAATGTTATGGCACCCAGTTCCTTTGCTTAGTTTTTGATCTGCTTACACATCTGCCTACATTTAAAGAAGCTGCTCTACATGGTGAGACTGCATCTACATTGGTCCTCTCCCATAATGGGCATGGGAATGAGCAGATCACAAGATGCCAATAAGGTGCGGATTAAAATATCTCACACCTCATTAGCATATCCCTGCGACATTTCGCTTCTGGAAGACCACTTCTGGAAGCAAAGCTGCCATGTAGACGGGGCTCCTTTAGAAGGACATGGGGGTCCTTCCAAAGGAAATCCCCCGTCCAGAAGGCCCTTCTTCTGCAAACGTTTGCTTGGGATAAAGGAACTGGTATGATTAAAATAAGGGTTTACCCATATCGTTATATGAATATGATCTTATTTTGAGGTTTTTTTCCCCCTTTTTTCCATGCTTCTGTCCTCTGTATTGTAGCTGGAAATGCATGTGTAAGTGCTAAAAGTCCTGTGCATTTAAAACTCATTCTTGGAAGATTTCCAACCCTGTTTTGCAGAATCAAGTGTCTGGGAAGGTCAGCGTGAGCTTCCAAACTTTTCAAGTGCTCGTTCCAAATCAAACTAAGAAAATTTTAAGAGTTCTTTAACACTGATGTGTGCCCAAATGAAAGAATTTTTTTTATGTGAGTTGGGGAACATGAGTCCGGGGGTGGTTGGACTTTTTATGCCATCTTTTTCTTTCACAAATACTTCCAGACTTTCTCCTTCATCACTTGCTCAATAATAATCCTATCCATTGCATTGTTCAAATGGATAACGTTTTGGACTATTATACTCAACCATGCTCCGCTGCCTTGTTCCTTCCTTAGGCTCCTACTGTATTCAGTTCTGGGCACCACATTTTAGGAAAGATGTGGAGAAATTAGAAAGGGTTCAGAGAAGAGCAACTAAAATGATTAAAGGTCTAGAAAATGTGACCTTCAAAAGAATATTAAAAGAATTGTGTTTGTTTCATTTGCAAAAGAAAAGTCTGAGAAGAAACATGGCAGCTTTCAAAGTACCTGAAAGGGTGTTACAAGGAGGAGGGAGAAAAATATGTTCCTTAGCTTCTGAAAATACGACAAGAAGCCTTGGGCTTACATTGCAGCAAGGGAGGTTTAGGTTAGACATTAGGAAAAATTTCCTGTCAGGGTGGTTAAGTACTGGAATAAATTGGCCAGGGTGGTCGTAGAATCTCCATAATTGTAGATATTTAAGAACAGGTTGAATAAGTATCTAACACAGATGATACAGATAGTGCTTGATCCTGCCATGAGGACAGGGGACTGGACTTGATGACCTCTTGAGGTCTCTTCCATTTCTAGAATTCCATAACCCTTAGGCTATTGATAAGTTGCACTAGCATCTCTTCCTCAGTCTCCCTGGCTGTAAAACATGGAACAATATGGAAGAACTTCTGTTTAACAGCTGCACTTTCTTGGTTCTTCAGGTTTCATTTTCTAATGAGCCACTGACTTCTGTCTCACTTCGCATGAGCCACCTGATTTTCTGAACTCCTAAATTCCCCACCTCAAAGGAAAAAAAAATGTTCTTCTTTCAGTTCTCCCAGAATTCATTTCCTCCACTGCTGGTCCCCCATGTCTCCATACTGCAGACTGTTCGCCAGGAAAGATGGCAATGACCACTACAGGTCATTCCATGCTGAAAGACAGAGAAGCAGGATCCATGGTAGTTCAGCTGGGGGAAAGGGGAGGAGATGGATAGGCAGCTGGATAGGCCCCATCTTCAATGCTGTTAAGAGCTCAAAAGAATACAGGACTTATTCAAATTGATAACAGCCATACTAGCATTACAAAAATCAGGAGCAAGCACAGGTACCAGCGCTATCTAGTAGAGACCAGCAACAGGCAGCAGACAATGCAAATACATTCATGGTCATGGGCAATAAATAAATAAATGCAGGAGGAATTGTAAGCAACATTTCTTTTCCATTATAAACAAACATCTGAGGTTTCTGTAACCTTATGCAATGGCAGATTTGCAAGTTCTCCAAACAGCTTTCATTGTTGCACCAATGTTGCATCAATCTACCAAAACCCAGCTGATCAAAACAGCTGAATGTTTTGTGGTTCTTCTGCCATAGTATTTCGCCCATGAGAGATTTGGAAACTCTTGATAGACCTAATTTGCAAGACTCTTGCATGCCAGAGAGCTCAGAAAGGAGAAAACATTAGAATATTAGAAGCAAAGTATTGTTGGATCCATGTGCTGAAACCTCAGCATAGCCAGTCCCCTTCAGCAAGAGCTGTTACTTTTCAGAACTAAACAAAGATAATATAAGTGTGCACTAAGGTGATTATCATAATATACTTTTTCAAGCTCAATATGCTGCACTGCATATTCCAGACTGAAAAGCTACATTCTCCACAGACAAACATGGAGATTCTGGAAGAGTGCCTAATCCACCACTTACAGTTCAGTGCCTCAGTGTGCCATTTATATTCAGCCAAACTGAAAGCACAGATAAGGCCAGGGAATGCCACTACAGACGTAAAAATACCTCTTTCCCCTTAAAGCCAAAATCATTGATCATATTCAATCTGGAGGCCATACTTGATGCTCACACCTCATTAATTTTATCCTAGCAGAGACTAGCTATGTCATGTGTGACAAAGTCCCTTGTCAACCCCTGTGGGTCCCTGCACTTCCTAGCAGTTTGCTCAGTTGTGCCTCAGAGACTCGCGGAGCCCCCTTATCTGCCCAGGCCCTTCCAGAGGCAGGAGTCTCCGGTTAGTGAGCCATCCTCATCATAGGCACGTCCCAAGTGGGGACAGAATAAAGCCAGTCCCCTTGCAGGCCTGCACCCGTTCTAGTGGAATAGCCCTCAGGGTAGGGTGAGGGGAGTCCAGACCTGCCCTCTACCCTGGACTCTGGCCCAGGGTCCCTACAAGGTCAGGTGGCTGCTGGCAGGGCCTTCTCCCCTGCCTCAATGTAGCAACCCACCCCTGGGCCACTTCACCCACCACTTCCCTGTGTTACCTCTTGCTCTTGCATACGCCTTCCAAAACCTTCCCCCCTACAATCAGCTAGGGGGAATCTTTTATAGGGAGTGCAGGGCCTCAGATAGCCAATGACTGCTGATTAACCATTAGCCACAGCTGAGTCTAATGAGGCCCCCAGCTGTCTGCCTTAATTGGGAAACAGGAAAGCATTCCCCCACCAGCCAGTATACTTGCCTTTCTGAAGAATTCTGTAGCCCCCAGGCAGCGGCCTGTCTCACATTATATTTTGTACATTTTTAATTTCATATTGTCCAGCAGCTGGAAGAGCTCAGGCTGTGTAGTAGCTTTTGTCTTGAAAAGTTACAGGTTGGCCCTCTTTTGTCTAGCACCCTCGGGACCTGCCTGGTTCCAAATGAGAGAATTTGCTGGACCATGGGAGGTCAATATTGTCCAGCCCACTACCAACACTTGCACTGCTTACTGGGGTCTTAGAAGACATGTAGGGGTAAATTACAGCTAAATAATAGGACAGAACACAGAGCCAGGACTGGTGACTGGAAACAAACTTTATGGGACCACAGGAAACTTGGACACACCCTAATAAGTGGCTGTCTGGCGAACTAAAATCTCGCTGCATTATGGATGTTGCCAGATGAGAGAGTTCTGGATTAGAGATGTTTAAGCTGCATTTATACTCTATGTAACTTTTTTAGGAAAAAAAAAACAGGTAAAAGCCTACATCCATCAATGCCACAAATAGTACAGAGAGCTCTGGAACAGTTTGAAATTAATTTCAAAGACTGCAGCATACTGAAAGCTTGCTACTAGTTATGAATGTACTTTTTGTCAATAACAGGAGAGACACCAGGAAATCTTTTTTCCTGGCCTCAAGGCATTAATGCCCATCCAAACCACATGCAGGACACATCTGATAAGAGCAGGTTTTGACAAGGGGCATACCACTACAGATTGAGAACAGCTGCATTTGCATTAGAACTAAGTGGGAGTAACTGTACATAAACACCCCCACAGTCTCTTCTTCTGGGGATTTCTTTCCATCATGGACAGCAGGAACCACTGCCAAAGGCATAGAACTGTTGAAGGATGATGGGAAGGCATTATAAAAAGAAGTGGGGAACATTTAACATGAAGCTAGGAAAAACTTTGGCATATGGTGGGGGAGGGGTCAGAGAAGCCATTCCACTATTCTAGTGTGTGTCTGGTTTGGTGTGCTGAATTTTCTCTGAACAAGTTGGTTATTTTCCAATTTTCAGATGTTAAGTTGATAGAATAATTTAATGTGTGGCCTGAACACCTACAGCCTGGTATTTTCACATTTAATAATTCCCCATACATGTTCTGAATCCCAGTGGAGCTCAACTTATTAAATACCTTTGTAATATAAAAATGGCCATATTCGGTCAAACTAAGGGTCCATCTAGCCCACGATCCTGTCTCTTACTGTGGCCAGTGCCAGAAGCTTCAGAAGGAATGAACAGGACAGGGAATTTATTGAGTGATCCTTCCCTGGAGCAGTCCTAGCTTCTGGCAATCTGAGGTTTAGGGTCATCTGAAGAATGGTCTTCCTCCCTGACCACCTTGGGCCATAAATGGACCTATGCTCCAGGAATTTACCTAATTCCTTTGATTGTCACAACATCCCCTGGCAATGAGTCGCACGGATTGACTATGCACTGTGTGAAGCACTACTTTTATTTATTTTCAGCCTTGTGCCTATTAATTTAACCAGGTGATTCCTAGTTCTTTGTGTTAATTGAACAGGTAAATAACACTTGCTTACACATTTTCTCCACACCATTCATGATTTCATAGGCCCCTGTCTTACTGCCCCTTTTCCCCCAAACAGTACAAGTAATTTTAATCTCTCCTCCTATAGAAACTATTCCATCCCCCAGTCAGTTTTGTTGTCCTTCTCTGCAACATTTCTGATTCTAATATATTTTTTGAGATGGGACGACCAGAATTGCATACAGGATTAAAAGGGTAGGCATGCCATGGCTTTATACAGAGGCATTACAATTATTTACTATCTTATCTCTCTCTTTCCTAACATTCTGTTAACTTTCTGACTGCTGCGGCACACTTGAGTAGAAGTTTTCAGAGAGCTATCCACAATGATTCCAAGATCACTTACTCAAATGGTAACAGTGACCTTAGAGCCCACCATGTTATATGTACAGTTGTGAACATTTTTTCACTTGTATGTTACTTTGCAATTCTCAACACTGAGGTAACAAAATGCAGATGGAATTAGTCACCTGGTTTATTGTGATCCATTGGTAAAGATATAAAATCAGATTTGGATGTAAATTTCTTGAGTAAGCTTGTATCATCTGCAAATTTTGCCACCACACTTTTAAGTCCCCTTTTCAGGCCATTTGTGAACATCCTAAGCAGCACAGGTCACATTACAGATTTACTTCTCCCAGGTGTGAGAGCTGGCCATTTATTCCTACAACTTTGTTTCCTATCTTCAAATCATTTACTGGTCTATGAAAGGACATTCCTTCTTATTGCATGACTCCTTACTTTGCTTAACAGCCTTGGGCAAGGGAGTTTGTGAAAGGCTTTCTGAAAGTTCGGATACACCGTATGACCCTTGTCCGCACGCTTGTTGACTCCCTCAGAGAATTTTAATTAGATTGCCGAGATATGGTTTCCCTTAACAAACGCCAGGTAGACTGGTCCCCAACAAACTGTGCTCATATGTGTAATGAAATAATTTTGATCTTTACTATAGTTCCAATCAATCTGCCTGCCACTGAACTAAGGTTTACCAGTCTGCAATTCCCAGGGTTGCCCTTGGAGCCTTTTTTTTTTAAATAGGCATTTCATCAGCTACCCTCCAGTCATTTGATACAGAAGCCGATTTAAGCAATAGGTTACATACCAGTTAGGAATAAACAATGTACCATTCAGCTACGTACAGTTTCAAACAACTATGCTTCCAAATGCTTCAGAAAGTTTATGAGCCAAAATTTCAGCAAATGTGTATGCCAATTAGCTAGATCTAAACTTCTAAACAATTAGCGTTTAGCAGTGTCTGTGTTGCAAAGGAGGACTCCCCAGCAGATGATTCACTGTCTAATACTTTAGAAATGCAGTTCAACAGGCAGAAAGGAGCATGTTTCTGACCCAAATTTCCCTATAAAACAAAAATTGCTCATGCAATCGGCTTTGATTAAAAATGTCCCTTGCATGCGAGATACAATTTTGCTGTTTTATATCCCTCAGAGCACATGTCTATTACCTCTCACAGGGAATACTGGCACACTGCCATGGATTCAGGACATCCATCATGCCTAATAAAATGCCGATTATTCTAGACTTTATCTTCTTCATGGAGGCCCCACAGTTAGGGTTGCATTGTGAGCCGCACCAATATACCACAGCAGCAGGTAATGACAAAAAAATCCATTTAGGTCACTGAGAACGCCTGGGAACCAGGAGTACTGTAGGTCACAAAGCACTGGATTGATTGACATTCCAGTTCCGATATGCAGCAGGTGTACAAAGAGCAAAATAACCCACACAATCAGCACCCGTTCTGGACTTCTTAGAAAAGAAGCCAAAGAACAGCAGGACTGAGTATCTTTCTCCCCCCGTGAGCTGGTCCCTCTAGAGCAAGATAGAAGTGCAGAGTCAGAGCAGTGGGGGAAAGATTTCACTGCTGGTGCTGGAAAGGAACCTTTCTGTTGGACACACATTCTGCAAGGCTCTTGTGCCAGACCCTTTCATGAACATGAAGGGGCATTAAAAAACAAAAAGGAGTTTCACCAAGTGCTATCTTGTGTCTTTTGTAACAATGTCTGGGACTGTCAATAAAGTAGCTTTAAATAATTTTAAAAAGCCTTAACTTTGTGACATTTGTTCTCCACCAATCAGAATGGAACTCTGAAGTTTAACGCCAAGAAGGACATTTGCCCACACAACATTATTTAACTCTTGATAGGCCAGTTTCTCATCTTTACAATGCTGGTGTACATCTGAGTCACCTTAAATTTAAAGGGGTACAAATGAAATCAGAATTTGTACCTGACACTAAAAACAGTAAAACCATGTCAAATAGCTACAGTGTCTAAACAGAACTGCTGTTCCTGCACATAAGCTACTCCAAGGCCTGAATAAGTGAATTTTGACCAACAGATTGGAGTTTAATCTAAAGCAGACAGTACACGCGTATCATTTCAGTGATAAGATACATATTTAGTTTATCTAACTCAGCTGCATTTCTGTCATAAGAAGTCTCAAAGTACGAAGCAATTACCCTTGCTTGTTTAAAACAGGCCTGTGAACTACAGAACTAAATTTATTCGGGAGGCACTAGAAGCAACCCGAGCGATGCTGCAGGGTCTTCAGTATAATTAAAAGACCTTTTCAGTTCTAAGCATTCCATTTACTCCTCTCTCCCTGCGGCAGTTGTCTCCTTTTGCCAAACCCCAAAACAGATCAAATTGGGAGGAGAAGCCATGCCAAATGTTCAGGAGGTGTAAGCAAACACCACTATGTTTTTACAGGAAGCACCTCCTTCTTCCTCAACAGACTCATGTTGGAGTGATTTTCCTTTAATTGCTCCCTTTCAGGTTACTTTGCCTGCAGGAAAACTTCAAAGAAGGAAAAGAAGTCAGCTGTTTGCTGCACACAGCACATGTTCCAGAGTTACCCTGATCAGAAGTTCAGGGCATGGCTGAGGTATGTTTCACAGAGAATCCCTATGTGCACTTTGGACAGATCAGTTAGTTGGTCCTAACACACAGACAGAATTGCCAGGCCGTGAGTTCTAGTTTAGTTTAGCCTGCTAGGGTTGTTACAGAACAAGGAACCAATAGAGTAGTGGATAGGCACAATGAAATAAAGGGACCTTTCTGAAGTGACTGGGTAAGAGGAAGAATTTCATTTGAATCCAAAGATGCGCTGATAAAATGACTGACTAAAGAGCCCAGAATTCTAAATACGTATTACTTGAGTAATTGCATACTGAGGTTTGTGGACAGCTCTATCACTTCTACTTCTGTGTTACCCTTTCCCCTCTCAATCTTTTCCTTGTTTCTTGGTCAGATGTAAAGACAGCTTCCTACTAAAACTACACCTCTCCAGCCCCAGTCTAGGGCTGCTGATTTATTTGTCTAGAAGCAGCGTATCCTGTTACATCGACAGATCGCAAACACACTTGTTGTGGATGTAAATCAGCTAGGCCTGAGCAGGAGAGGAACTGTTAAAATTTAGAACATTTGTGTGGAAAACTGGGACAATATTGGCCAAGTATCCTTTAGTTACAAAAATCAGACAAAAAAAAAGTTGTAAGCCAAGACCACTGAACTGAATTACCCAGTGAACACAAGTACAGTGAAAATATTTACTGGGGAAAAAAAACAAAAACAAAACAGACAAAATTAGGTATTCTAGAGAATCTCTTCAACTATGGAAAAACAAACAAAACCAGCAAACCTCCCCTGTAATGCTGCATATAACTGAGATGCTAGGAGAAAGATCACAAAACAGAAGCAAGAGGAAGCTGGACCCTCATGGTCCAAAGCTATGCAGAGAAACAGAGGTAGGCTTGGTGGGTAAATTGAGGCACATCCCATCTAATGCTGAACAGCTGGAAGCTCTGGTTACATTCAGTATGCTGTGGCTTCTGAAGAGCTCCCATTTCAGTGGACTGCATGACATATATTCACTTCATTGACTGTAATGGCTGCTCTGGAAAAACTATTTATTTTTAGTCATGCCATAAAATTATTTTGTTTTCCCTGACCATATTTATGAACAGAGCAACATGGAGAAGCAGCTATTGGAGCTCTTTGTTCTGCTTACGTAGAAGACACTGAGAAAGACAGATTATATATAACCATACAACTGTGTTGCATTAAAGATACTGTGGAGCCAGTATTAGTACAGAAATTGTTGGATACTTAGCATTTTTAAACATCAGGTCTTTTATAACTTCCAAAAGTGGCTTATTCTGTGGCAACTACCAAAATAAGAAGGCAAACTGGAAGAGAGCAACCTTCTGGAATTTACTATTTTGTTTTTATTCTTATTGTAAAAGAAAGTTTCAAGGAAGCAGTGCCTGCAAAATATACGTGTGCACACAAACAGAGTCAGTGTAACTTGATGTAAAGAAAAATCTGCACTTCAAAACGTGTAACAGCATGAACAGGTGGGTGCTTGTACATGCCATTACCAGGTGTTCCATGCAATTCTTTCCTTTTTCATGAATAATGGTGTATATGATGGGGATGAGGCAGCTGCCTCTCACTGGCTGGCAAAGAGCTAATATGAACCATTGGGAGTGACTGCAAAGAACCCAGCCAATCAGCAGAAGGCTTAGAAGCAGGTGGACAGGCTGGTACCTGTAAGAAAGGCTGCAGGACAAGGAACTTGAGGGAGGAGGACTGGCTGCCTGAACAGGAAAGTGCCCGAGACAGAGACCAGTTCTGGGCCGGCTCAGGCAAGCAAGTAGAGCTCCAGCCTGGATGGCTCCCAGACTATTGATAAGGGGTTGAATAGGTGCAGAGCACATGGGGAAGTGGCCCAGGGAAGGTGGGTAGCAGCAGATGTGAAAGAGAGGCAGTGAATGGCTGCCAGCTATCGGATCCCTGGGTCAGGGCCCAGAGTACCATACCTGGGCTTCCCCTGCTCTACCCCACTGGCTGCAAAAGGAAATGGCCAGCCAAAGAACTGAAGTTTGCCATGCCTGAGGGGCTGGACTAGGGATTTCAGGGCCATGGAAAAGGAGGGGAAAAGGATTACTGGTTCTCCTGGAAAATGGGAGGAAGGATAGAGTTGAAGCCCAATGGGAGGGCCATGGTCTGAAGAGGGTGCTGTGATCCACGAGTAACGTGAGTCCCCACAGACAGCAGAGAAGTTGGAGAAGCAGACAGAGAGTGAGACCCCATGAAAAGAAGGCACCCTGCTGATGGACAGAGCTAATTTCTGGAGTAACCAGGAGGACACACCACAATGGTGAGCACAACCTATTACAGTGTCATAGGTGCCACCACCTATTAGTGTGGGCACACACACATTTTGAAGCAGTAGGTACTCAGCTTTCCAATAGCCGTCGGAGGGCCTAAAACTTACTTTGCATTTAGAAAGTCAGACAATAGAAAAACTGGGTATGAAGCATTAGACTTTTCTTGCAAGGTCAGCAGTATTCTTTTTCTGAGGGCTGGAGAGGAGAGGGCTGAATCTTTGGCGAGACACAGTGGTATATGCCTAATCTGTTGTCCGCTCCAGCAGACTGCTGACACAACACTTAGCTTCTGCGTACAAGCATTTTCTTTCCTTTTCCTCTAGGCAATAGTGGGTTGATATTACATTTCAAAATGATTTGCTATCATGAGAGGTCTTGCTCTCAATTCTTCCTTTGGCAGACCAAAAGTGGCAGAGAGAAAACAGCTTGTTGGCACTGTATCCAAAGACTGCTCTGCAAAATAATCTGGGCTATTTGCCATGTGTGTATTTGCATGGGAAGGATTTACAAACAACTGTACTTAAAGACGTAAGTGACTATGAAACAAATTCTGCCACCAGCAACACTGATGTAAACCAGGACAAATTCCTTCTACTTAAAAGACAGCAAAGCATCAGGAAGCAGCACGTGATCTATTGTTCGTAAGCCACGCTGCACTAGTAACATTTTCTGGGAAGAAGGCATTATTTCCTAGAACAGGTTCAGGAAGAGCCACTATGATAATCTAGTCTGGCTTCCTGTATGACACAGGCAACAGACTCTCACCCAGTGATGTCTGCATCGAGCCCACAATTTCTATTTGAGAGGTGTGACAGCATCTCTTACAGAAAGACCTTCTGTTTTAATTTATTAAGGACTTCAAGTAATGAAGAATCCATCACATCACTTGGGCTATGTCTGCACTAGAAGACACAGGACATAAATGGATTGTGATTACATTTTTTAACAGATGTTGAAAGAAGTGGAGTGGGTGCAGAATAAAACAACACAATTTATCTGAGAGCAAGAGGAACATGCTCTAAAGGAGAGCAACAGAGACCTGAATCTGGTTAGTTTAACAAAAAAGAAGATTCAGAGGTGACAATGACAATGCAGAAGCACTTGGAGAGAAAAATACAGTGTACTGGAGGGCCTCTTTAATCGAAGGGAGAAAGGCAGAACAAGAACCAGCTGCTGGAAACTGAAGCCAGAAATACAGTAGCGCTAAGGCACACATTTAACATTAAGGATAATTAAGCATTGGAGTAAGTTATCAAGGGAAATGTTAGAGTCCTCTACCTGCCCATCTTCAATTCAAGACAGGATGCCTTTCAGGAAGATATGAATTATTCAAACACAATTTCCTGAGCTGCATACCTGCATCACTGGGTTAAAAGATGGATTTTTTTTTAAGTAGCATCAAGACTGGTCAGAACTTGGATTAGAGCCTGCTATGGAATATCTGTTTCTTTGCACTCTTGCCAAACACCTCTGAGCACTAAAGCAATGCTCACAATAGCTCTTGTGGTATCTTTAAGATAATTTCACTTTCAGAAAGAGCTTCGCCCACTTGTCATTAAAATCTGTAGTGCAGCATTTGCAGGATACTACTCCTAGCCAAATTTCAATGTAGGTAATACATACGCATGTAACTTTTGTTGGAGAAGACTGTCTACACTTCCTGTTCTAACCTGCAAAAACAACAAGAAGTCCTGAGGCACCTTAGAGACTAAAAGATATTTTGGACCATAAGCTTTCATGGGCATCAGATGCATCTGACAAAGCAGATCTTCACCCATGAAAGTTTATGCTCCAAAATATCTGTTAGTCTCTAAGGTGCCACAGGACTTGTTTTTGAAGATACAGACTCACATGGCTACCTCTCTGATACTGATGTAACCTGCATACTCTTGTTGGAGCAAATATCTGGATGCTGCATTGCACCTAATCAATGATAGAAGTATAAAGTGCTTCAGGGCCTTTCAGATGCATGGTGCAATATAAATTGGATTTGTTGCTTTTTATTATGATTTTATAAGCACCTGTATGTCAAACAGAACCTATAATTCACAACATACAGGGCAAAGGACAAGTTCTGCTCACAGGCTAGATATTCTGTAAGCAAAGTTGATGCCATTATGGCCTGAAAATGTTGCACAAGCCTAAACCAATAACCCCATCAAAATCCCCTGCAGATGTGTAGATATACAGCAAGTGCCCAATAAAATCAGTTGACAGAAACATGTTAATTTCCATGGGCATTAAATCCAGCCTTAAATGAAGCTTTTGATGCCAATGAAGTGCTATGTGGACTCCAAACTGGTGGGTGAAAACTTGGCTTTGCGTTTAGCTTTCATACATCTCCATTATCAGGAAATTTGCATTACAGCTACATCACTGATGAAAGCTCTACTAGCTGAATGCAGGAACTATCCTTAATATTGTGTTTGCACAGTATCTAGTACAATGGGGCCTCAAGCCTGGCTGAAGCTTGTGTGTGCTCCCAGAAAATAAACAACAGGTGTTGAAATGTGCCAAACAATGTACAATTTTCATGACCAGGGTCAGTATGCATGTGCCCATCTACTTTACCTGGAAAGCGGCATGAAAAGGACAATAGCTATTGGAAGCCAGAAGCACAGCAAAGACTGCAGGATGTCTAAGAAGAATCAGCCTCTAAAGAGCACTTTAGAGACCTGCTCTGAGTCACACTAAAGAGGTTTCTAAATGGGAGTCATAAGCTAACAGAACAACATTTTGGCTTTTCCCATTTCTTAGAATATTATTTCAGTACTCTCAGAATGCTGATGGACCCTTCAGGCCTACAGTTATTGCCACCCAATACTCTGTACTGCTTGAAATACTGGAGGAAACAAGGACCCACCTTAAGTTTATCGTTAATGTCAGTTTGCTGAGTTCTGCTATTGCTAGATCAACCATCCTGACAGTAACAGAGAGGAAGCCGTGCTAGTCTATACACTATCAAAACAAAAAGCAGTCAAGCAGCACTTTAAAGACTAGCAAAAAAGTTTATTAGGTGAGCTTTCGTGGGACAGACCCACTTCTTCAGACCATAGCCAGACCAGAACAGACTCAATATTTAAGGCACAGAGAACCAAAAACAGTAAGCAAGGAGGACAAATCAGAAAAAGATAATCAAAAAGATTATCTTTTTCTGAATTGTCCTCCTTGCTTACTGTTTTTGGTTCTCTGTGCCTTAAATATTGAGTCTGTTCTGGTCTGGCTATGGTCTGAAGAAGTGGGTCTGTCCCACGAAAGCTCACCTAATAAACTTTTTTGCTAGTCTTTAAACTGCTACTTGACTGCTTTGTTGTTTTCATCCTCACAGTGCCCATTTACCAAACTATTCCTGCCCAAAACACCTATTTCTTCACCTTTCCTTCGGTATCACCCTGTACCACCACCACCACCTTGACATGACCACTAATTGTGGAGGCATGGAGTGGGTTGAATAGCAAAGGCCAGAGTCAAGATTACGGGGATGGTGGAGGAGGCAGTGGTAAGGTATGTGACTATGGATTGAGGAGTAGAGTGTGTGTACCATTGGGGGCTTAACAATCAACAGGTGTTGCAATGGGAATAGTTTGACAATGAACAGTTTTGTGTACTACTTTCCTAGTACTTTTCTCTCTACCTATCAAACACCTCATCTACACTGGCAAAGTTTTCTCAAACTAATACAAGTTTAAATCGTGATGGGAACTTTCTGAGTCACTATAGGGGCTCGTCTGCATACTTGGCTCAATCTAATTCTTGACCTTCCCCCTCCACTCTCTGATTTTCTCACCTTGATTATCTTTTTCTGATTTGTCCTCCGTGCTTACTGTTTTTGGTTATCTGTGCGTTAAATATTGAGTCTGTTCTGGTCTGGCTATGGTCTGAAGAACTGGGTCTGTCCCGCGAAAGCTCACCTAATAAACTATTTTGCTAGTCTTTAAAGTGCTACTTGACTGCTTTTTGTCTTGACAGTGTATAGACTAGCACGGCTTCTTCTCTGTTACTAATACAAGTTGAAGCCACATTGTAATAGGACTCACCACCAGCGTAACTAAAACCAGCTGCACTCACCTTCAGCGTAGCTCTCAGTGGGTTTACAATGGATTTGATTTGGAGAAAACAAACATTTACCTAGTGCAGACGGACCCAAAGTTCAGATCCACCAGCAGATGCTTTCTGACAGTGCAACAGTTTTAATGCTTCAGAACTGGAAGTAGGATGCCCTCTGGATGGATATATCCCCTTTGTTGAAATTTGCACCCTCTCACATTCTGCTAGAGACTGTAGGACATCAAAGAACAACCTCAGGCTGAGCTTTTCTGTCAAGAATTTGATGGGGGAGGTTTTACAGCTACCAGCTGTGGTCAAGCGTGAAGTATTATTTTGTTTGTTCGTTCCACAAAAGCGCTGAGCAGGCTAATGCAGGCTAGGGGGGGGCAATTAGCCTTATGTGCTGCAGCTGGAGGGGAGCCAGTGTTTAATGAGCATTAATGGCAGAATAAGTAAGGCTGGAGGAGGAGCTGGCATGGGGATCATAACATCGGGAAGTGAGACCAGGAGGAGGATGAGAATAGTCACTCTTTAGAGGGGATGGGAGTGGGATAAAGCAGGAGGTATTCTAAGGGTGCATCCACACCAGCAGAGACTGAAGTAGCCAGCAGAGACTCTACACATATTTTCCCTTACTTCGAAGTTAACTTTGAAGTAGGGAGCCCAACTTTCAAGCCCTTACTCATTCCCGGGAAAGGAATAGTGCCCTACTTCGAAGTTTAACTTCAAAGTAGGGTGCGTGCAGACCCTCTACAACAAAGTTGCTAACGTCAAAGTTGTACTTCAAAGTCAGCAACTTTGAAATAATTTTTGTAGTGTAGACACAGCCTAACAGAACGATAAACTCTGGGATCCTGCGCTGCACCAAGGCAAGAGGCCAAAACAGCTGTTATTTCAAAATAACTTTGCTGTTGTCTATACGATGCACACACTATTTCAAAATAAATTCAAAATAGCAAGTGCGTTATTTAGAAATCAGTAAACCTCGCTGCAGGAGGCATGGTGCCTGTTTCAAAATAATTATGACTATTAAGACACAGATAGCTCTTATTTCGAAAATAGCTATTGTCAAATAAGCGCTATTCCCATCTTAACAGCACCTATTTCAAACTAGTTATTTCAAAATAAGCACTGTGTGTTCAGACTGGCTACTTCTACGCTACATGCCCCTTTTGAAAGGGGAATGCAAATAAGGGATATCAAAAATGCAAATCAAGTGCTGATTTACAGATCTCATGCCTCCTTTGCACGAACTCGTGCAATCGTTTTTTTGGAAGAGACTTTTTTGAAAGCAAAAACATCCATGTAGAAAGAGTTCCTTCGAAAATAAACCCTGTTTTTGAAAGAACCTTCCTCCTGAAGCAAAATGAGAAGAAGGGTTCTTTCAAAAATGGGGTTTATTTTCGAAGGAACCCTGAAAACATGGCTATTTTTGCGTTTGGAAAAGTCTCTCTCAAAACCACTATCATGCAAGATTATGCAAATGAAACACAAGATTTTTAAATTCATGTTTCACTTGCATTTTCAGTCTCCCTTATTTTCATTCCCCTTTCAAAAGGGGAATGTAGTGTAGAGGTAGTCAGTAGGTATTTTGAAATAGCTAAGTGCAATCTTGAAATACATTTTTGTGTGTAGCAGCCCTATTTCAAAATAACTATTCTGGGAGAGCTTATGTCAAAATAGGGCTGCCGTGTAGATGTAGCCGAAAAGTGCAGCAGCCATGAGAAGCAAAGGAACCCTAGGTGTAAATGTAAAGATAGACAAGGTGATAGAAGTAGGGCAGGAAGGAGCCCAGGGAGAAAGCAAAGGAAAGTGAGCAGACCTAGGTTGCTAGTCATAAGGTCCCTTGGCTGGAACCTAGAGTAGTACAGTAAATTCTTTCATATATGGCATTCTATTATCCAGAACTCTCAAAAAAAGCACAGCATTTTAATCATAAGTAAATTTTAGTTTTGTTTTCCAGTGAACATAAATACAAATAAATACAGTGTAAGATTACAATGTACAATATGACTGTGGTTGGTAAATAAAGTACTCTGCAAACATTTTCATTTGTTTCTCAATATGCAACCTTGTTTTTCTTTAATGTTAAGCTCTGCTACATATACCTCTCTATTATCCAGAATATTTGAACATCCGGCAACCTCCCAGTCCTGGGGCTGCCAGATATGAAAGAGTTTACTGTAGGTGGACATGGATTCCACGGTTGAGCCACTGGCAAGATGGCACATGACCTGGAGTTGGAACAGAAGAATACCCGAGACAGCTTGTGTACTGGGAGATTGGCTCCCAGGCTTGGAGGAGGGATGGGGGACTCTATAGTGACCTGGCCAGAGGGATGAAACATGAAGAGGAAGCATCCCACATTAGTGATGGAGAGAGGGGCCACAGTGCAAGCAACTGACAGAAAGGGGGCCAGTAGGGGTGAGAGCTCATTTCCAGGATTATCCACAAGGTGGCACACCTGCAGTGAATGGAACCCTTTTTCAGGGTCCACCTGCCAGCACAACCTGTGAATAAACTATTCAATAAAATGTTATAAAATGGAACAGCATTTGGAGTGTCCACCTGGATGTTTCAGACAGATCCAAGGTGTGTTTGACTGCCATTTCTTCCTTTACAAGGATTGGTTGGAACAGAGAATCATCGTATGAGAAACACCAAGAATTAAACACCAGATCTAGTTATACAATTAAAGGTAAGAAACTGATTCAACAAACTCTTTACACCGCCTTTGATAGCTGTATTGTGTGTTCAACTGAGGCTCAGTTGAAATGCCTCCCATTCTTTTTTTTCACTTGAAGTCTAACCATATCCTTGGCCTTTGAGAGAAATGTTGTTAGGTTTAATTTTGTGGCGGTGATTTAAAGATCTTCTGAAAATGAAAAACCTTACAATTTGCACAAGGACCTCTATCCATGAGACAGGTGCTATGCACTTTCCCAGCATACAGCTTCACCAGAGCCCCAACGTCATGACCTACACAGCACTTCTTTCATTCCACTACTGAGGAGGTCTGAGGATGTTTATTTCCCTGAAAGAGCTGCCTTTCGAAACAGATTCCCTGTTCCTTCTCAAGAAGCATTTTTGCAATATTATTGGCGCTCTTAGCATTCACTGAATGTTCTGAATGTATAATATGTGCAATATGGGTTGGCCTGTGGTTGAGGTTATCTTTGGATTCTTGGAATTTCTTACTAGATTTCATATATTCCCTATAAAAGGGCATATGCAGCTTCCTCATGTCTAGACTGAACAAGAATATCCTTAAGTTATATGCCCAGAGGAAAGGGTTCTTCATACATGGGATAAGCTAGACATGGAAAGGGTAGTTTTCTTCCGACGAGCCTCCTGATACTCTAAGTCAACAAAGATGCCATTATTTATATCAAGACAAACTATTCCATTATGGCAAATTTATGGTGATACTGAACCACATACTGCCCCATCCACAGGGTTCCCTCCCTCCCACTCACCCACCCTAGCTCCTGGGCTATGACTACACGGGAAGCCTCTGTGCACAGACACCACTGTCAGAAGGGATTTCCTGGCAAAACTTCTGTTGACAGATCACACACATAAAGGCAAAGAGAGAGAGCAATCTGATCTGTTGACACAGAGCAGCCAGACTGCCTGGCCTTCTCCTGACAGAATGGCTAACTGGAGGCTCTGCAAACAGGGCTGCCTGGTGAATCACAAGCTGTCTGTCTGTCTGTCAACAAAAGGGTTCTGGAGCATCTACACAGTTGTTTTGTCTGGAGAACACTGTCAAGAGAGGTGCTACACCTGAACAGGGAGAGCTATACTGCTGCCGGCAGATGTGCTGGGTTTTGTCAGCATTTTGCATACAGAAACTCTGCGGTATTTCCTGACAAAAGCCCAGTTTTGCCAGGAAAAGGCTCTTAGGTAGATGTAGCCCTGGTGATCAGACTTAGGGTATGTCTACACAGCAAACTTATTTTGAAATAACAGCTGTTGTTTCGAAAATAACTTTGCTAGTGTCTACACAATGCAACCACTATTTTGAAATAATTTCAAAATAGCAATTGGCTTATTTCAAAATAGGTAAACCTCATTCCCTCAGGAATAGCACCTATTTTAAAATAGGAAATAGAGCCTACTTCAAAAAAAGCCACAGTGCCTCCATTGACTCTGTTTCACAATAGGCTTTATTGTGTGGAGATGCTGTAATTTGAACTAGCAGAGCACTATTTTGAAAAGCATTATTTCAAAATAAGCTATTCCAGAAAATTTCTTCCAGAATGTCTTCACAGCAGCATTATTTTGAAATGCGCTATAGCCTAAGTGTCATAGAAAGAAGTACCCGACACTGCTCCCACCTCTCTCTGTTGCAGTTTCCCCACTAGTGAATTGGAGAAACAACTGGTATCAGATCATGTAGAAAAAGTGAGTCTGAATGCCTTGTGAAAAGGTGGTTGGAAAAGGTTTTTTTTCCGTCAAATAGAATTTGTATTTCTCGGTAATTAGGAACAACACTACTTTGGCATACACATTACAGTTTTTTGCTTTACGATATCCTTCAGTGGAACTAGAAACATCTGGCATCGGGTTCCAGCTGGCACATGTGGTAGTGATGTGGGCAGGGAAAGAGATTTCTTTTTCCTTCAGAAAGGATCAACTGTGGAAACTATGATGTGACAGACCAGCTTTAGCTGGTGATATAAAACATTGATCTCTGTTCGTAGGTTACATTCATCCAAAGTCACTCTGATCTTTTCCAATTATAAGAGCACTAAAGTACAAAGGTTTGATAACCATAACTGCAATTAGTGGAGCAAAAAGTCTGTGTTCACAGGAGTGCGCCTACCCAGAGGAGACTGTGTGACAGACGTTTCTGGGCTACCGCAATTGGCATTGTTCCTCTGATGTATTGCAAAGCGATTATTTGGAAAAGCAGCACAAAAGCAACAGGAGCCTCCATTTCTCCCTTGTAATTACATCACTTGCTATTTCATTTTTCTTCCCGAAGAATATTTTTGGCACTCCCACTTGGTTATTTTTAAACACTTTTCACCACTATCCCACAGCACAGGGTTTCCTTCCTTTTTTTAATCCTATGTATTATGCTCCCAACAATTCACTGAAAACCATACATGTGAGAAAAGTCACTGTTTAGAAAGGAAACCAATCCTGTGGTCTTGAAGCATAGGTTGAACCTGCCTAATCTGGCACCCTCTGGACCTCACCAATGGCGAATGTGAGAATTTTCCGGACCATGGAAAGTCAATATTGTCTAGCACTTTACCAACACTTCCACTGCTTACTGGGCTCTTAGAGCACATTTATGGCATAACTTACAGCTAAGTAACAGCTCAGAACATTGAGAGACAGGACTGGTGGCTGGAAACAAACTTTGTGTGACCAAGTAAGGTCAGGACACTTAAGGACCCTTGTGCAGATACGGATTTATACAGCGAGATGCGCAGATTTAAGTGGTTAAAGGAGAGGGGAGGGATCTCTTTATGCCTAAAAGCATGAAAGATAAGACACGAGGCACATCTGTGGGAATTATTTGTTCTTTCTTTTGTTTTTAAAAGGAGCTTTTGAGGAGCTATATTTCTTTTAGTTGCACCACCTTAAAATCAGCTGGATGGACAGGACGTCTCATCCTATTAAAATCCAACTGGGAACCAGAAGCAGACAACATCGCTCAGTCTGTAACGCAATACAGTATCAAATCTTGTGCAGAATCTGCCACAAACTGCACGCCAGAGTTCCATATAGATTTAAATACAACTGAAGAGGCAAATCAGAAGAGGAAAAAGAGCACGAAATTGAATGAGAGGAAAAAAGATTTTTGAAGAGGGAAGCCTTTCCAGCAGAGACACCGCAAGGCTCTCACAAATACCAGAAAGTGCAGTGAAGGTGGTTTTCACATCATAGTGGCAAATCTGCGTGAAAGGAGAGGGAAGAAGCCAGTACTAGATGAATCAATGGAAGAAGGAGAACAGAAATGGGTATTTCTTATTAGAACATTAAATATTGATGGGCACAGTGCACTTAAGCCCATGGTTAAGAAAATGTTCTTTATGCACTTAAGATATTGCCACTCCTACACAATCACTTTAAAATAATCCAAATCAGCTCCTGAGATTTCATCCTGCTCTAAGGAGGAATGATTAGTCCATGTTAAAAACTTTACATTCTAGGTGTTTAATGGTACCTGATGGTGCCAACATTCACAGGACAAACAATCAGTGTTGAAGCGTAAAGGCAACAAAACTTTTAAAGTGAACCTCCCTAATCCAGCACTCTCTTGTCCGGCAACATCTGTAGTCCTCATGATTTTAGCCAGATTGACCACTTATTCCGGGTGTGGCCAAGTTTCCCCATGATCTCATAAAGTTTGTTTACAGCCACAAGTCCTGGCTCTCAGTGTCCTGTGCTGTGATTTACTCCTAAATGTCTTCTAAGAGCCCTGTAAGCAGTGGAAGTGTTGGTAATGCTGCTAAACAATATTCACCTCCCATGGGCTGGCAAAAGCATCGGGCACTGGTCAGGTCCTGAGGGTACTGGGTTAGAGAGGTTTGACCTGTAGTTGCTTCTAGAAATTGAAACTATCAAAAAGAAATTACGTTAGAAAACACAAACTTACACATGCTGGGTTGAAATTCTGGCTTCACTGATGCCAGTGGTAAAACTCCCGCTCATTCCAGTGAGGTCAGGATTTCATCCGAAGTGCCTAAGAATCCAAGCACTGGGAGCTCCAAGTTCTCAGCACTTTTGAAAATCAGGCTACTTATGGAGACTCCTAAATCCATATTTAGGCACCAAATTCTGACCATTCAGACTGAGGTGTTTAAAGCCTTTCAACTGTTATTTCAGTGAGTGCCGCCTCGCTAAATCCTCTATTTCTCTTGGGAAAAACCTCACACCTTTAAAAATCTTCATCACACATGTGCACAACAGTATTACCAACATTTTCAAATGGAGCAACTAATTTGAGGGGTCCTGTGCAAAATGCCTCAAATTGAGGCCACCAAAAAGAAAGGAAAAAAAAATCAATGGCCACCATTGAAAATGTGTGTCCAAATCTTCACCCTCATATAGATCATGGTTTCCCAACCTGGGGGGTGTACTCCCCGGGGGGGGGCATGAAGAAATTCCAGGGAGGGCGTGAGGAGACCCAGCACCGCCCCCAGTCATTCCCCCGACCTGAAGAAATATCCAGCCTTTGCTTCTGGCTCTCAGCCCCTGCCATTTTACATGGGTGACCCGGCACAACCGCTATAAAAAGCAGGCCGCTGGTGAAGACCCATGTGGAGCTAGCTGCCTCCTGCAAAGAAGATTGAGTGTGGGCTGTGGGGGATAGGAGAAGGCTGGGGTGCCTGGCTCATGTGAGGGGGATGGGGACAGGGTAAGAGAGGGGCACTGGTGATGCCGGGGTTTGTGGGAGGGGAGGAGCTTGGGCGGGCAGCTCACAGGGCTCAGGCGGTTGGCCGGCTTGTGGGAATCACAGCGCTTGGGCAGCTGGCCCTGGCATTGCAGGATTCGGGTGGCTTGGGCTGGCGGCTGGTCCTGGCAGCATGGGGCTTGGGTGGCTGGCCCCAGCATCACCAGGTTCAGGCGAGTTGGGTGAGCGGGTGTGTGGTTGACCCCAGCAACGCGAGGCTCAGGATGGCAGGCTGGCGGCTGGCCCTAAAAGCCTGGGGCTTGGGTGAGCAGCTTGGGCAGCTGGCCTGTGGGTGGTCAGGCAGCTGGTCCCAGCAGCATGGGGCTCAGACAGACGGTGGGCAGGCATGCAGGCAGCTGGCCTGGGTGGCTGGCAGGCGGGTGGGTGGATGGTTGGACCCGCTGGCACGGTGCTCGGGTGGGTGGATCTGGCAGCGCAGGTCTCATGCGGGCAGGCGGTTGCCATGGTCAGCTCTGGTGGTTGGCATGGGGCTTAGGTAGCTGGCCAGCTGGGGCTGCACCAGGCACCTGCGAGGGGCCAAGAAAAACTACTTGTGCTTATTTTTAAATAACATTTTTGTATCAAGTTTATTGTGTTTATTTTAAATTATGAATTAATTTTTTGGTAAAAGGGGGATTGGATAATGGTAAAGAAGAGGCGGGAGGGCATGTGGGTTTCTCAAAAATCAAAAGAGGGGTGTGATGCTGAAATGTTTGGGAACAACTGATATAGATGGATCTCAAACACATTCACACATCAGATGTGACCAGCTCCCCAAACCCTCCTGTCATTTTTTGGTCCCTACCCTGTCCTTATTCATGTAAAACTCCCCCACTCAGTGCATGCGAGTTCTGCCTGGGTGACTACAGAGTTGAGTACAAATTGACTTCAGGATTTGGCCCATAGTCATTCTCAAAAGTCACAGCTGGACTGGGATTTCACGTGTCAAGACTTTAGCCGGCAGCAAACTTTTATAGCCGGCTTTGAAATCCCTGAAAAAGAGAAGAGATGTTATAGAAGGGCTGTTACAATGGAAAGGCTGGCCCCACTTCAACTACCGTCGAGCAGCTCATGAGACTGGGAATTCAAAGTGTGTCTGCCAACTTTCACTGTGTTCAAACGAAGGAAATCACGCAAAAGCATTTGACTATTTTGTAAAAGGTGCCCTCATTTATTCAGAAAGCCACCACTTTGGAAAAAATCTGCTTTGTGCTTGGGCCTGATTTGTTTTTTTGTGCCACATAGTTTTGGTATCAAGTAAAGAGAGGTGTTGGAAGCTGGAGTTTAAACTGTAGTTTGAATCTGACCAACTTGGATCTCATGTTTCACTGTGCCAAAAGACAGGGAGAATGCTATGGGCTGTGCTCCAATGATGGATGTGACAGTCTAAATATACAGCCCTGGAATTGGGTTTCCAGTACCAGGGGCTTACAGTAACACTGAAGCTGCTGCTGCAGGAACAGCCTCAGAACGGGAAAGGAATGCTCTGCTTGTTTTCAGCTGGGACCTCGTTCTTCCCTCAGCTGTTTGCTATTAGGACCATCTCAGTAGCAGCAAGAAATTCATTGCTGCTAGGTTTATGGATTCTGAGTCACGGCAAAAATCCAGCTAGCCACATCCACAGAGGGGTGAGGGTTGCGGGGGAAAGCAAAAAAACTAAAGCTTTTGCTTATTTCCTTCTCATTAATATGGCACCTTTCACCCCTGAGGGATCTGGTCCCCATGGGTCAGATTCTGCCTTGTCCTTATGTGGGTCCACAGTTCGTGTTGGTGCCAGCACCTCTGAAAGCTGCCACACGTCTGGGGTAAGCGGGAGGAGGGCCCAGCTCTATGTCCCAGAAGGCGCAGGACCAAGAGCAGTCAGCTCTCGGTGCCACCCAAACCACAGCACCAAGCCCGCCCTCCACTCACAGCCTCCTACAGCCGGACCAGCGCTGCAACAGCAATTCTAAGGTGTCTGGAGCTCCAGCCACCATCACTGCCAAAGTAGCAGCAGCAGCAGCCGCCACCAGAATGCCAGGCCTAGGGGAAACTGCCCACCTTGACCCTCCCCATTGGTGGGCCTCACTGGGGCAGTGATACAAGGAAACTTTCCTCACCTTATTCCCACCCACCCCTATTCCTTGCTTGGCCCACATAAAAGTGAGGAAGAGTTCACTGGAGCACAGAGGGTGCTCTGTCCCCCATCCCTTGCAGCTGCACAACACAGAGGCTTTGTGGGGTAAAGGAGCACTTTAGAGGGCAGGTGGCCTCTGGGAGCCCAGAACTCTGGGAAGCTTTCTGCCTTCTCCTTGGTACAGAAGGGTTTCTGTTGCTTTTCCTGGAGAGCTGTGGCTCTGTTCCCTTCCTGGTTTGCTCTGTCCAATGGCACAAACGTGAGCCCCTAACTTCATTAAGCTGACCCTGCTGATAGGATGGGTTTGGGGTGGACTCTGCTGTCACTTATGCTGGGGTAAAATGAGGCGATGGCCACACCATATTTTTTGCTCTCTCGGTTTTAAGCATAAAAGGATATGGTGGCCTCATGCTTCTTTTACAGTGGTGTATGACTATTTATGGCAACAGCGTTAGTAGCAACTTACTCAGGTATAAAGCAGATCTGGATTAATCCCTATGGCTATATCTACATGGCAGTCTAAATGCAAAATAAACTGTGCCATTTGCATTACGCATAATGCAAATGGCACTGCTTATTTCGAGTTTATTTCAAAATAATGTGCTATTTTAAAGCATCCCTTACTCCTCCTGCAGTGAGGACCACAGGGATGCTCAAATAGCCTGCCTGCTATTTCAAAAACTATTTTGAAATGATGGGCAGGTGTCAAAGACATGGAGTAGCCTCCAGTATCCCAAAATAGTTCTGTCATGGAGACGTAGCCTCTATGTGCAGAATGAAGGGAGTTAGGAAGACAGACTGCATTATGATGGCTGGGTTGTGTGAAAGAAGGGAAGCCTGGCTCCTTTTGCTTCTCCAGAACATTGTTTTTATTTCTTACAAGGCAAATTAAATTAGTATTCGGAACCTACCTTGGTGCAGCAGGTACATGATATATCAGTGACTCACTGCATTTCAGCATAAGTTTCTTTTGCTGCTGCAGTCAGAAAAACTTTCCTTTCGTAGCTTGGGAAAGTTCTGGGGGAGGAGCCTTGGCTTGGGGTCCCTGGGTACAAAGGGTGATTTCTGCTAGTTCTGTTCTACAGTCACACAACCGAAAGACAGATGCTGGTTACACACAGAGTGGGTGAGAGTTCACGCTGACAAGCTGGTAGCAGCAGTGGAGTTAACTTGCTTTCATTCTTCTGCCGTGTATTGACATTTATAAGCAAAGATAGCATGCGGGAAGAGAAGTGCTTGTTTTGCCAGCGCAGCTGTTTCCCCTTCTGGGTCTGTTCTGTCTGCCTTGTGAGGTAAGTGATAAGAGTCTCCTGGTTCTGAGAGGTATATTTTTCTTTGCAGTTAGTTGCCTCCTCGTTGTGTTGACACAAATGATCTCACACACAAAAACAAAGTGCTCCAACTCCCCACCAACCTCAGCATAATAAAACTGAAGGGCACATAGGGATTCAGATTCTGCACCCTGTCTTACTATGCCCTAAATGAAATGGTCTGTTCCACCCTGTCATTCTGAATGTACAGTAAACTCTGGCTTTATCAGCCATTACCTTATGCATCTGCCTTCC
The DNA here is from genome assembly GCF_033958435.1 of Carettochelys insculpta. Taxonomy (NCBI): domain Eukaryota; kingdom Metazoa; phylum Chordata; order Testudines; family Carettochelyidae; genus Carettochelys; species Carettochelys insculpta. The sequence goes on along the minus strand of NC_134139.1, from coordinate 80,800,125 downwards.
CCAGCTGGACGTGGCGATTACAAGGTGCAGTGGGTCAGTCAAAGGACCAAATCATTCCCTGATACTATAATACACTATACATGAAGTAATGGAAAAATACGAGGTGCCTTTTAAAAAGTAAGCAGCAACTATATGCCCTTTTACATGCATTCACCAGGGAGCAAATCCATCCCCTGCCTCACACACGCACACACAAAACTACAAGGGAAGCTACTGCCATTTCTGAAGAGTGGGGAGCAGGATACTACAATCCAGCCTGTAGGTCTGCACCTCCTAGGCACCACCCCATGAGTCATGGCAGGCAGAGGCTTTAAGGCACAGAGCAGGCTGAGGAAGGATAGGGATGTAGCAAGTGGCTATAGCACAATAAAATCCCCCTTCATTCCCCTTTCCAGCAACACTTCACTGCTGTCCCACTACCGAGGAAAACTTTCTCCCCTCCTCCCCACATCCTCTTCACAAGAAATTCTCTTTGCTCATTTTGTGCTCTGAGACCAAATTGTGACTGTAAATACATTATGTAACGCTCCACCACCACCACGAGTTCACACCCCAGCCTGTGTTTCACTGAAGTGTTACCACCAGCATGGATGAGTCATTGTCACATGAACCTTCATTTCACAGTAGTCTCCTTACACCCTAGTTAGGGCAGAAGAGGCGCTTTAATGCCTGTTCTTGGTATCTGGCATGTTTGTCAGCTGAGAAGTACTTTTGAGAAAAAGGCTTGGAAAAATTGCACATGCTTTTTAGTCATGCTGGTGAGGGTCTGGTTTTCTTTACCTCGTAAGAATTGCTCTTGTATGCCAAGATCATTCATAAATGGTTTCTTAAGCCTTGTCCTGGATCTAGTCCCCAACACCGTACACAGAGATTCAGTTTGGAAATAACTAAGGGTCCCACCCCAGTAACCAGGAGCAGCCCCACTCAATGACTGACAAGGTGACGTTTGGGCTAAGACCAGCCCGGCCTTTATTTATCATTCATTCACTCAACACCCTTTCCAGTATTATCACCACTCAGCAGTCATAAGAATGCCTATACTGGGGCAGACCAGTGGTCCATTGAGCCCATTATCCTGTCTTCTGACAGGGCCTGGCATTTCAGAGGGAAAGGACACAACAGGTAATCCTCAAGTGATCCATCCCCTGCCAGCCATTCCCAGCTCCTGGCAACCAGTCGCTGATCCCTTCCAAGGTGATGAAGACAGATATAATGGAGATTTCTAGTGGAAGGTGAGTGGCAGAAGGATGGTCCAGTGCTTAGGACATTAACATAGGAGCTGGGTGACTTGGTTTCAAATTCCCTGCTTTGCCACCGATTTCCTGTGTGACCTTGGATAAGCCATTTTATTGTGTCTCAGTACCCCACATGTGAAACAGGGATCAAAATACTTCCCACCTCTTGAGCAAGTTGTAAGGCTAACTACATTAAAAGTTCTGAGGTGCTCAGATCTTTGGGTGATGCGGGCCACATAGGTCTCCAAGAAGGATGAAAGGCAAGACACCAATGGCACATCTACAAAGCAAGCAGCAGCCCATGGCAGAGGCCCTGACAGCCCAGGCTGACACACTTTGGCTCAGGTTGCAATGATAAAAATAGCTGCAAAGACATTTGGGCTCTAAAGCTGAGGGAAAGGGGCTGGGACTCTGAGATAGTAAACTCTTCATCAGAAAAATAAACACACAACAATTAGGATAGGCTGATAATTTACAGCCAGGTGGCCAGTGCACACATGACCATGCTGGTTGGCTGAGGTCAGACCTTAAGTCCCCTGTCAAGAATGGTGTAGAGACCACAGCCTTTACTGCAATTCACTGTAGCAAATGTGCTGATGCTCTGGATCCTGAGGTAAAAGGACTTCATCTCCTTCAGCACTCAGAGATCACTATACAACTCTGGTTTTACACAGCAGACCATGCTTTGACCAGGAATGAGAGAACATTGCTCTCCAGTTAGTTATTATGAATCTAGATATTTCTCACACAGTTCGTGCTCTTAGGGCACGTCTTCACTTTGGGGAAGACTGATGCTGCTGCGGTCGATCTTCTGGCATTTGATTGAGCATGCCTGGTAGGGACACACTAAATTGAACTCAGAGGGTGCCCCTGTCGATATTGGCACTCCTACTCCCCGTAAGGAGTGAGGGAAGTCAACGGGAATGTTCACTCCCATCAACCTCCTCCAATGGAGATGGTGCAGAAGATCGAATTATGGTATGTCAACTCCAGCTACTTAATTATCATAGCTGGAGTTGAGTATGTTAATTCGACCTTCCACTTTAGTGTGAACGTGGTCTTAGGTGCTAAGGTGATACAAGAACAAGTAGTCCTGTGGCACCTTGTTGACTAACAGCCTTATTGGAGCATAAGCTTTCTTGGGCAAAGACCCACCTTGTCAGATGTATGCAAGGTGACACAAAATACTGAAAAATGATGCCCAGGCTCAAGTGTATCCAGGAAATAAATTGTGATTTATCAATCTTTTTTATTCACTTCATGGAACTTGTTCTCCTCCCCTCCTTTTTTAAGCTTCATATTAGTAGTTTCTAGTTGCTTGCTTCCAGCAACACATTGGGTGTATCTACATTTGCATTCCTCTTTCGAAAGAGGTATGCAAATGAGGTAAATCAAAAATGCAAGTTAGGTATAAATTTGCATATTCAGCACCTCATTTGCATAGTCTAATTTCAAAAGAGCTTCTTTCAAAAGAAGCAAGCCAGTGTAGACGCTGCTCTTTTGAAAGTAAACCCCATCTTCGAAAGAATCCTTCTTCCCATTAAATACAAATTAATATACTCAACCCCAGCTTGTCCTACTGCACAGCTGTGAGAGAAACAACAGCAAAAAGAGAAGTCTTGCATCCTTCTCTGAAGGCAGCTTGGCTTGGGCCCAGACTGATCCACTGCTGTTGAATCCCACATCACAGTATTGGCCTAGATCCTGATATCCTTACAATGAATTGAACTTTCCTCCACTAGCTGCCACACTGAAATGAAGAATCATATCATAGAATCCTAGGCCTGAAAGGGACCTCAAAAGGTCATCAAGTCCAGCCCCCTGCCCAAAGCAGGACCAACCCCATCTAAATTATCCCAGCCAGGACTTCGTCAAGCCGGGACTTATAAACCTCTAGGGATGGAGATTCCACCACCTCTCTAGGTAACCCTTTCAGTGCTTCACTATGCTCCTGGTTAAGTAGTTTTTCCTCATATCCAACCTACACCTTGCCCACAGTAAGTTGATACCATTGCCCCTCATTCTGCCATCTGCCACTACTGAGAACAGCCTCTCTCCATCCTCTTTGGAACCCCCTTCAGGAAGTTGAAGGCTGCTATCAAATCCCCCCTCACTCTTCTCCTCTGAAGACTACACAAGCCCAAATCCCTCAGCCTCTCCTGGTAGGTCCCGTGCTCCAGCCTCCTAAACATTTTTGTTGCCCTCTGCCGGTTGTGTGAAGTCTGAGCTCTGACCCCCAGCACTAGACCCTACTGGCTTCTTTTGTACTAGGCCAAACCATGGAAAGTTCTGCTCTGATGAGTAATGCATAATGGTGTGGCAGCCAACAGATACCCTGATATTGGATGTGGATTGGCTAATCTATCATATTTCCTCACTTAAAATCCTGCACTTTTTCCTCACTCATGTGCATATTTATTCAGCCCTCCTGCATACCTCACTATTGAACTGGCATCTAAGAATCTATTTCATCCTAGAGAAATAACTGGAGATTGAAGTATCCAGGATCTTCTGCTCTGAGCCTGGAATAAACTTGTCAGCAACCTGGTACATGATGGATTCCAGGCACACTTTCAGCATGATCAAATAAAGAAATAATAATGCTGCTTAACAAGCCTTGCATGTCTGACAGTCTTGGTGGTTTTCCATAGGTGGAACAGGCCACCTAACAGACCACTTAAAAACTCTGTGGGATGGTAACCACCATCCGACACTCTGGAAGAAGACCAGAATAAGGGCGCATTGCCCTGCTGCCTGGTGCCTGTTCATAGGCTGCAATGACTGCAGAACCTTGCACTCCCTCAGGCTCACCGACATGGTGGAGGCAAATAAGACCATTGCCGCAGGGCCCAGAGCTCTGGCTACAGCCACTGCTGCTTTGGCAGAGAGTGACCAGAGCACCAGACTCCTTTGAAATGTCTTGGCAGCGCTGCTGTGCTGCTCCATGTGGCTTGTAAGGGGCCGGTACCACGATCCAAGCGGCACTAATGGCTAACTGCCCTAGAGACCCCACCACTTCCACTCTTGGTTCTGCTCCTTCCAGGGGTGCAAAGCCAGGCCCCGCCTTCCACCTTGACCCTGGCCCATGGCAACTGTCAGCCCTGCTGCACCCATCTAGAGCCCCACTGACTTCAATGGGGCTCCCAACGGGCACAAAGGGTCGCCGCCATGGAATCAATTGCAGTTTCTTCAACAGCCTCTCTTAATTCACTTTGCTTAAGGCTGTCAGGCCACAAACTAAAACAAATTAAGAAAATCACAGGTAAGATACAGGTTGCTGTATATGATTGCAAATTAATCACTCTCTAAAGCCATAATACCAAGCCCTTGACCACCTTTTCCATGGGAGCAAGCCATAGCATCTTTTGTCCTTGTGCATAAAAGCTTCACAGCAGCCTAAAAGACTCTTGGGTACTCAGGCCACCAGGGAGCGAGAAGCTGATGGCTATGCAGTACCTCTGCAATTGAAACAAAGAAGTGAAAGTGGGTATGGAACTCATGCAAATGACCCCACCCCTCCCCCACCAATGGCCCAGTTTGCCCTGCCCCTCTCACTCTGTGCCAGACCCATACAAGCAAAAGAATTGCGTTTGTTTAGTTTGGAAAAAAGGAGGCTGAGAGCAGACATGAGAGCGTTTTTCTAGTACTTTAAAGTGCGTTACAAGAAGGAGGGAGGAAAATTGTTCTCCTTAGCCTCTGAAAATAGGGCAAGAAGCAATGGGCTTAAATTACAGCAAGGTAGGTTATGGTTGGACATTAGGAAAAGTTTCCTAGATGTCAGGGTGGTTAATTACTAGAATAAATTGCCTAGGGAGGTTGTGGAATCTCCATTACTGGAGATACTCAAGAACAGGTTGAATAAATATCTAACAGGGATGATATAGATGGTGCCTGGCCTTGCCATGAGGGCAGGGGACTGTACTCAATGACCTCTTGAGGTCCCTTCCAGTTCTAGTGTTCGATGATTCTAAGCTACTGGAAATCAGGGGCAGCAGGAAGCTTTCAAGGAAGAGCTGGCACATGCGGAAGAGAAGGCCAGGGAGGGAAGGGCTTGAATGCAGTCAGGAGCACTTTGCCGTTCCACACACCCTCTGATCACTCTAGGAAGTGATCACCCCTATTTGCCTCCTGGCTGCTCAATTTCAGACAGTCAGAGAGCTCTTTCGGGTGTGGGACTCAGCCTATTTGCTAGCTTCTATCTCTCAGTCATCTGGAGAGATACCACCCTCTGCCCCACGCCAGGTACTAAGCACTGCCTTGCCTCGCATTCTCACCTCCATAAAAATAGCATTGCAGGTTTCTCAGATGAAAGGAGCCACACAGCAGCCAGCACAACTGGAGCTGTTCCCACCCAAGGCTTCGTCTTTTCCCAGCAGCCATGCAGCCCAGCCAGAATGCACAGTCTTATGGCTTCAGAATTCTCCAGTTCCTGTACATCTCAGTCCCAAACGTGGGATGCTTCACACTCTATTTCCTAATGAAGAGGTCTTCGGCTCTTAGTATTTTGTGAACCATTGAAAAGTTCTCCTTCTAGTCAAGTTGGCTGTGTTACGTTCATCCCCAAAGAGTATGTAAATTGCTCCAGTTCACTTACACCTAAGCTATGCCAACTTTAAACTGAACTTTCAATTAACATAGCATAAACCTCACAAAATAACCTTAAACCACAGCAAGTCGTCCTCAGCTCCCAGACGAAAGCCGAACTGTTCTATATCGCCATCTAGTGATGGTAAAGTGCACGTTTTCATAGAACTGTCCCATTAAGTGCAGGAAAGTCAAGCATGCCGCGTATTTTGACTAAGAATGTGCATATAAATTTGTAGCTGACATTTTTTGCCTATTTATTTGGGTGGAGAAGAGAATGGAAAGGATGTATTATTTTTCATTAAATGAACCATTTGAATAAAAATAACAATAAGTCCTGTGGCACCTTATAGACTAACAGATATTTTGGAACCAAAGACCCACTTCATCAGGTGCATGAGTTGGTGGTTGGGGTGGGGGTTCAGAGGAGGATTTAAAGAGGAAGTCTCAGTAAAGGGGAGGGCCACAGCTGACAAGGTCTGTTCAGTCAGAGTGGAAATGGCCCATTATCAGCAGTTAATGTGGAGTAGTGAACATCAAGAGAGGAGTACTCCACATTAACTGCCAATAAGGGGCCATTTCCACCCTGACTGAATAGACCTTATCAGCTCTGGCCCTCCCCTTTACTACGGCTCCCTCTTTACTGAACCTGCCAACCCCCACTTATGTATCTGGCAAAGCAGATCTTTGCCCACGAAAGCTTATGCTCCAAAATATCTGTTAGTTTATAAGGTGCCACAGGACTTCTTGTCTGTCATCAATGGACATCCTCCAGCCTACAGTTTAGCAGGTTTCCCACTTAAGGCAGTGATGGGCAAATACTGGGCCACAGACCAGACCTGGCCCACCAGGGTCAGTTCCTGGTGAGCCCCCATCTCTACATTTACCTGCACTTCTACCGGTATTGGACAATCACAGCACCCATTGGTTGTGGATCACCTTCCTCTTCTGCGCTGCTTTCCACAGCTCCCATTGGCCACAAAGGGCAATTCATGGTCAACAGGAGCTGCAATCATCTGATACCTGCAGAGGCACTGGCAAATATAGCAGCAGCAGCTCACCAGGGGCTAATCCTGATGGGCCGCTGCTTTTGTATTGCCCACCTCTGCCCCAAGGCCTTTTCTACACTTACCTGCAATGTCAACCTACTTCAGCTACACAAATAGCATAGATGAATTCGACATCCTTCCGGCAGAATCTTGCATGCAGTAAGGTTAACAGGGGTTCTCTCCCATTGATGCTAGCTACCCTTCTTGTCTTGATGGAGTACTGTGAGCCGATGCCCAGGTGCCAACTAAAGGTCCGATGGCACAAAGGGGGTGATGCCGCACCAGCAGCTACGCTAAGCAGCCAGGGCAGGCTGGGTTCTTTGGTTTGCGTTTAGTTTGGGTACAGCAGCAAGAGGAAAATTACACTTATTAGAGGCTTTAACAATTACCTTTTATTTATACAAAGATAGAAACAATTTAACTAAGACAAATGATTAAAGTACCACAATTGTGAATTTTTGTTTATAACTTTAGTAACAGTTAATAGGAAACCGCTGGCAGTGATTTTACAACAGAAGCGGCTGCCACGAGTAAAAAGGGGTTTTAAACTGACCACTCAATTTTATGAATGCAACCAAGATGGCCGCTGAGTTCAAGTGACGGGATAATGATTTTCTTGTGGTTACTAATGTTTACAGAAGGTAATTGCTGACTGCAGCTTGCCAATTAAGGTAAGGACCCCCTGTGGTTTGACAGACAAGATAATGATTTTCTACAGTTCTATGTAAAAGATAATGGCCCATCGCAGTTTTCTAATAGATCAAAGGGGTAAACGCATTTTAAAGATAAGACAAGGGCGCTCAGCGGTTTGATTGACAGGCTAATGGTTTTTAGCAGTTTGTAGCCAAAAACAGTTAGTACCCGTGGTTTTTAAAGGGGAAACAACATAATTTAACTTAAGAAAAGTTTTAGACAAACTAGCTAGCTTACACTAATACAAGTAATGTGTACAAAAGAAAGGCACGTTGCAGGTGTGATTTTTACCCCTGACTCTTAGACCTGGTGGAACCAGAGTCTTTCCCTCAATTCCTATAGGAAAGAAGTGTAATACAGGTGTAATTCTTACCCCTGCCTCATAGATCCGGTGTGACCCAGAATCTCTCTCTCAATCCCTTGGGAAGAAGTAGATACGAACCAGGCGTCCCCAGTCTCGGGAGTCAATACTGGACCTGGCCAGCAGGTGTAGGTGACTGGAGCTCAAAGGGGGTGAGCTGCCAAACCCCTCTTTATACCCCTTTGGTCACGTAGGCTTCTTCCTGGTCTCAAGTGGCCAATCGGGGAGGAATGTGTTTGAACCCCAGGTTTCCCAGGGAAGATGCAAGGCTCAATTTGCACCTGTGAATTGTGGACAATTGGGCACCTTGGAGGTGAGGGTGGAGGTTCCCCATTCTTCCTGGGGCAGTGATCAGGCATGTCAATTAGCGATAACAGCCAGAAGGGCGGCCATTAGCTAGCCCATTCACTGTCTGGTTTCTGTGTATGGTAGAGAGTCTGGGTGAGACAGCACACCTGTGTTCCCAGGGCATCAAAGGTTGCCTGTCTCTCTCTCTGTCTCCCTCTCTGTCTCTCCCAGTGGGGGGGAGAAGAAGAAAAGGCCAGATGGGGGGTTCATGTCTGGCTACAAGTACCCGCATAGATGGGAGTGAGGTTGGAGATCAATTTATCACATCTAGAGAAGACGTGATACATTGACAGCTGGATGACTCGCCACATAGTGGAGACAAGGCCACAGTTGCAGTTCTAAGTGGCTATGGGTCATGCCATGTCTAGGCACCTGAAATGAGACCAGGGAATTTGTCTTTCTTGTGCTTTTATTTAGCCCCTTATAGAGCCCAGGCAGTATGAGTGTGGAGGAGAAAACTGCCTGAATTTCAGTGAAGAGGGACAACATCTTGATGGGAGGTATGGAGTGGGAAGACAGGGAAGATGACTGGGTGAAGAAGACTGTGGTGCAAGGGAGGGGACTGGAGGCTGACAAGAGGCAGAGGAAAACTGACCACAAGTTCAGTTGTGAGGAGACAGGGACTGGTTGGCAAGGAGACTGGGAACCCAGAAAGAAAAGGGAGTGGCAGGAGACAGCTGGGAGCTAGTGGATGGAGGGAGCCGGAAACTGGATGAGGTCCAGGGGAGAGACATTGGGACCAACTAGTCTAAGAATCAGTGGGAGGGAGAGAAAAGAGCCAGAGTCTGAGGAGAGAATTGGGATTGGCTGGGCAAAAAGACTGGGATAAAATAGCTTAGAAGGCATTAATACTGAATAAGTGAGCCACCATCCATTCTGTGAACTGAATGAGGCAGGGGCTTTGTCAAAAACATAATAGGTGATCCTGGCATGAAAGACACCATCATAAGGCTTATACACAAGAGGCCAAATTAAAGTTGCCCAGGTAAATTTAATCTTGGTATTGCCTAATTTTGACTGCTTCACTTTTCAACCTTAATCATGTTCTCTTAATCTATTTTTGTGGGTGTATCATTTATATATGCAGGCGCACATACAAACACACAAAGGCACACTCGTAAAAAGATAATGCCATAAGAACTGTAGGGTCGCTGCAACTTAACTGAGGTCTTATCTATATATAATTTTCTCATTTTAGCTGTGCCAGTGTAGTTAAAGCTAGTACAACCCAACTAACATGGATACAGTTTCATCAGGATCAATGTGTTTGTCTCATTGTGCCATAACTAAGTTGTACTCATTTAACTATTTTAGTTAGGGACGTGATTTTAATTCTGAAATAGTTAAATTGGTCGAAAAACTATGTGCATGCTAGGCCTTTGACTAGCTCTTCCTGAACTTACAAACACAAATGAACTTAATACTCCTGATCTCACCGGTGATGCCTCAAAATAATTAGGGGGCTGGAGCATATGACTTATGAAGAAAGGCTGAGGGAATTGGGACTGTTTAGTCTGCAGAAGAGAAGACTGAGGGGGGACTTGATAACGGCCTTCAACTTACTGAAGGGAGGTTGAAAAGAGGCTGGAGAGAGGCTGTTCACAGTGGCCACAGATGGCAGAACACAGAACAACAGTCTCAAGTTGCAGTTGGAAATGTCCAGGTTGAACATTAGGAAAAACCTTTTCACTAGGAGGGTGGTGAAGCATTGGAATGGTCTACCCAGGGAAGTAGTGCCGTCTCCATCCCTGGAGATGTTTAAGTCTCACCTCGACAAAGTGCTGGCAGGGATGATCTGATGGGTTTGGTCCTACTTAGAGCAGGGGGCTGGACTCAATGGCTTTTTTAGGTCTCTTCCAGCTATATTGTTCTATGATTCTATCCTGTCTAACAATGGCTAGTACCAGGTGACTCGGGATGGTACAAGAAACTTCATATTGGACAGTAGAGAACTAACTTAGAAGCCATTCCCTACATTCCCCTCATTTAGTGGTTAGCATATTCCTTAAAGCACCAGGGTTTAAATCCCTTTCAAGCAAGAGTCTTAAATTCACAGCTTGCAGGTCATCTATAGCCAGGATGTTTTCACGGTGGTGAGCACAGGGGGACCCAGCTCCTGCTGTCACCCTGTGCCAGGCTCCTGGTAATGCCTGAGGCTGCAGCTTTCAGGGTATGGGGACTGACATCATGCTCTCCTCCCCCCATACCACTGGGAATCCCAAGCCAGACTGCAGAAATGCTGCAGCCGTAGATGGCCTGCGGGCCATGAGTTCAAGACCCCTGCTTTTAAATGTGTATGTTAGTGAAAGAGTGGTTCTCAAATGAACACACACATCAAAATGATAAAAGACAAGAACAGGCGTTCAGTTGCAAGCAAACATTTTCACAATGTGATAACTCCACAGCTGACCTCTCAGTCCTCATCCTGCACTGTACCTTCAGAAAACGTTATTAGGATCTTAAATTCATAACATTCCTAGACACTGCAGTTCATCAACTGAACAGACATACTGGACTTATTACAGCAATCAGTGATGCAGTTCATCAACTGAACAGACATACTGGACTTATTACAGCAATCAGTGACTCATTAGCCCCCTTCCTTTTTGTTTCCTATGACTGCAGATGTGTTAACTTTGCACTTTGAATGGTCTCTTACAACATGCTTTAGTTACTTATGCTAAACAACTGCTTCACCTTGTATTTAGCTGTAACTTGAAGTACCTTTTCCTGCCCTGAAGAAGAGCTCTGTGTTGCTCAAAAACCTCTCTCTCACCAACGGAAGTCTGACCAATAACAAATAAAAATGACCTCATCCACTTTGTGTGTTTAACAGCCTGGGACCAGTACGGCTACGGCTCTGCAGACATAAGAATGTTAAGGCATTCCAAACCAAGGAAATTGGATGAGGCAAGCTGGAATAGAATTGATGCAAAAATAGAGACACATTCAGAAGGTCCATTGCTACCTGACTCACATAGAAAGGCGATAGTTAATTAACTGCAATTATCTAACAGCAACATAAGTCTAATAAATAACATAATTCCTAACGGAATTCCTTATAGAAATCTGGAGAGCTATTTGTTTCTTTCTTTTAAAGGAAGGTCCGGGTGTTCTTGGAAATCAACTATTTGAAGCGATTAGTAGCAGTGTAAAAATATTTAACAGTTAATTAATGCTTAAAAGATTTGTTATCAACCCAGCCATGTGATGTAAAAAGTTATAGTGCATGGAGATAGCCTTTGGTTGACCGAGAAAGACTGAAAGTGCTAGAGCCTTATAAAGCAGATCCATAGGCTATCTGTAAATCATCATCAGGATGAGGCATTCATAAAAATTTGTAAGACCGGGAAGCAGAGGTAAGTATTGTTGCAGAGTCACAAGGCACAATTCTGACACACTGTAGGCAAGTAGTACAAGATGAGCATATCAAGAATACTGTATCGGACAATATCATATCCTATGGAATGTCAGAAAAAAGCATACTACTACTGTAAGCGGGCCTAACTATTCCTTCTGACTTTGAAAGCCATCTTACCAAATTCTCTGTCAACTTTAGTTAGATCATTCATCTTGTATAACCCGGTTGGACTGATATAAAACCAGCCTTAAGTCCAGTCCTAAGAGCTTAGATAGGCCATGGCAATGAAGAGTTGTAACTCTGTTTACTTATTTTAGAGCCAAAGTTTGTAAACTAAAGCTAGATTGCCTTTTCAATCACCCAATGGACTTATCTGAAGTATCAGAGATCAGAAAAGATATATCTGGAATGCAGAAGGAAGCCCTGTCATTTTGTTGCACGGTAATATATTCCTAAGATTACACTCACTGCAGCTGACGAGGCAGGCATGGCAGAGAGAGTCCTACATTCCCTTTCCGCTTTCCCCAATTTCAGACTGGGTGGTTTTTTAGCATAACTTTAGAGCCACCTAAGAATTGCTCTAGATTGCCACACTTGGAGCAAACCCATGGGGACCAGCCAGTACATGGGCTGAGGGACTGGCAGAATGCCATATGCTCAGCTTGTCTTCCACTCAACCCAATGCAGAGTGAGGAGGGTATTGGGGGCTGCAGAGAACTCTCTGCTTCCAGGGAAATCTTTGGTTGCTCCTTTAGCTCTGCAAAGCCTGGGAATCTCCCACACATTATTCAAGTAAACTTTTCACAGAATATATGTGGCTTGCTAAGTCAGCAGTAAAAGAGACGCACAACAAATCCAGGGCAAGGTTACAGAGCAAACATGTCTTTGGTCTCTACTAAACAAGAGGTCAGACAAGAGGATGGTGATGGTCCCTTGTTGCTTTAAAAACTCTGTTGAGGTTCTAGAAGTGGGGAAAATTCCTAACTATTTAGGAGAAACTGCTTTTATTCTCAGAGTCAGGGTGGAAGCCACAGAAGATGGACTCTGAAGACATCACCCAAAATATATACGAATGGACTGTTCATGAAATCCTTTCATTTAGCAATGCAGCTTAGCAAAGAATTATACTACTAAATCCCCACAACACTAAATTCGCACATCCAGGATGCCTACCATGAATTAAGGCACAAATATGTGTCATCAGTCCAGTCTGTCTGGAATGCAACTACACCCCCGCGCAAAGGGACCTGTAGTAAGTCATCTTCAGCCCATTTTGCTTGTTGCCCAAAAACAGGTTGGACTTTAGGGAAGGTGAGCAAGTGGGTGCCTCAGACCCCGCATTACAACTGAGTGTAGCATCCACTGCCAACCAGCTGGGTCCCATTGTTCTTGGGTCCTGCTGGGCTGGGTCTGTGCCCACACACTTTCACATTTGGTCTCATGGTCATATTCGTCAAACCTGAGACGCCTGTATTGCCTAGTCTGCTGCGACTGTCATGGAGTTTTATAATGCAGAGAATTAGTAAATATTGCTCCACGTCAGCCAACATTTGATCAAATCCAGTTATTATGGAAAAAATCTTTAACTGACTTCAAAATATTTAATACCTCCTTTTCCATTTTGTTTGGATTGAGATACAAAGCAGCAGATAAACAAAATAGCAGATAATCTCATTTACATCCTACAGCCCTGAATTATCATTTCCAAACACCTAAAAGCATGTCATATTCATTATGTTTTCAGCTTAATAAGGATAGGAACTGAGTCTGCATACAAGAAACAAAAGAAAAAAAATGGAGCATAAGAAAAGCCACAATCAACTCATGGGGTATTTTCCATCCTGCATGGCTGGCTTTTCACTATTCACACTGCATAATATACAGTTACTAGAATATCTGTGTTCTACTCCAAGGAAGCTTCCGAAACCCGCGTTATTTACTGGAGAAGCATGAACGCTAACCCAATCATTTGAAACATTATCTAGCAATATAAAAGTGTATTGCAGCCAGGGGCACATGCATCTATTACACATCACTAATGTTCCTCTCCCTGATGGATTCAGCTTGTCGGGTATGTTTATGAAGGCTCTCTTCCCAAGATAATTGGATGCTTTGGGTTTGGGGGAATTTGTGACATTTGAAAAGAATTCTAGTGTGGCATAAAATGCTCTGAAGAGTTTGCTACAGAGCAATCCTGGGGAAATGGGCAAGCCCCATGGAGGAAAAATGAAATGTAAATCCCAAATGATAACAGTACCTCTTTGACTAGGCTGTAGTCGTCTCTATTACAAGGCAGAGGAATGAATCCCCTGTTCAGTTACATGTAAATGTGCTAGCTCTCTTAAGGTCTTGTGAGCATAAATAGTGGCATGGTCTAGAAAGCATGGGTAGAAGTGTGGAAGAATGGCTGACCCCTACTGAATATGTACCATTGGGTTGCAGGCAGGTTTGTGCTTCGCACAGCTCCTTCATACCTCCAGTGGCAGTACCAGTGCTATGGCATCTGTGCTGCTATTTCTGCTTAAACTGACTCACTGAAAGTTAGGGTCTGGGCACACAAGTCACACCCCTAGGTCACAGCACATACAGGCATGAAAACAAGTAGCAGCGATGGCTCCCTGCTCCCACCAATGCCATGAGAAGTTTAGGACTGCTGGCTCTTTTGTAATGCAGGGCCATGCTCCTGATTTGTCCTCTGTGCCCCATTCTGCTGAAACAGGTAACACCATGATCCGCAGAACAAGTAGCATTCCCTTGCATGAATCTGCTTCTCCCTGCACAGCTGACCTGGAGCACTTAAGTGATTTGTCAGCTGTCTGCAGACACCTTTGGAGCCCAAGGTCTGGCCCATAGTCAGTAGTTGTCTTATTATTGCATTACGGATAAGCTGCTAAAACAATTCACCACAAACATGAGAGTTCAACTGTAATAGATCCTTCTACTTGACACAAGCCATATGTCTTTCTTTTCTTGCTGGCTTCTTTGATGTATCTACTTATGCCTGCAGTAGAAGTCAGCATCTAGCAACAGCTTCTAAATACTTGACTTGACTATACTGGGAAATGGGCTCATCCCACAATTTGAGATTCTGAAGAGAGATTCTGCAGAGTGACCAAAAGTTTGTTAGAACTCGGCTTGTACAAAACAAAATACCCACCCCGTGTCTGCATGGTTTGAACCCATAACATTCAACATACAATTATTTAAGCCTGTTGGTACTTCCACGAGAAGGCTAACTTCATTGTCAAATGGTAGTCGGAGGCTACTCCTTGTGGACTTGCCACCAGTGAGGTTTCACAAGTTTGTCACAAAAGCAGAAAAAGTGGCTGAGAGTATGGCTTTAATTCTGAATTACAATTCCATGAGTGGCCCTCAACTCTGCAGCTTTACTGAAGACTTAGTTGGGACCCATCTTAAAAATTCTCTGTTGAAGCCTTAAGATTTTAAGGTATTTTTCCAAGTGGAGAAATAATTCAAAACAAACACTTACTAATGATTTTCCACAACTTCCAGTCTAAACAGCAGCTCAGATTTGTTTGTTTTTTTTCCCCCTCAGGCCAGTCTCTCCCCAGGTCTCAAGCACATAGCTGCTAACCATCAGTTCAAAGGTAGGCCTGGTCAAAGTGTCAGTTGTCCAAAATCGGAGGGGTAGCCGTGTTAGTCTGGATCTGTAACAGCAACGAAGGGTCCTGTGGCACCTTATAGACTAGCAGAAAAGTTCTGAGCATGAGCTTTCATAAGCGCAGACTCACTTCATCAGATGCATCTGATGAAGTGAGTCTGTGCTCACAAAAGCTCATGCTCAAAATTTTTCTAAACAAAAGTAGCACTTTAAAGACTAGCAAAATAGTTTATTAGGTGAGCTTTCGTGGGACAGACCCACTTCTTCAGACCATAGCCAGACCAGAACAGACTCAATATTTAAGACACAGAGAACCAAAAACAGTAAGCAAGGAGGACAAATCAGAAAAAGATAATCAAGGTGAGCAAATCAGAGAGTAGAGGGGTGGGGGGGGAAGGTCAAGAATTAGACTGAGCCAAGTATGCAGACGAGACCCTACAGTGACTCAGAAAGCTCCCATCACGATTTAAACCATGTGTTAATGGGCCGAATTTGAATATAAAAGCCAGCTCGGCTGTTTCCCTTTCCAGAACGGTGCGATAATTCTTCTTCAGTAACACACATACCTTGAGGTCATTGACAGAATGCCCCATTCCATTAAAATGTTGACTAACTGGTTTGTGGATCTGGAGTGTTTTGATGTCTGTTTTGTGCCCATTGACCCTTTGTCTAAGGGAGTTAGAAGTCTGTCCAATATACAAAGCATCTGGGCATTGTTGGCACATGATGGCATATATGATGTTAGTAGAGGAGCATGAGAAAGTGCCCGTGATTCTGTGAGTAACCTGGTTAGGTCCAGTGATGGTATTTCCAGAGAAGATAAGTGGACAAAGCTGGCAGCGGGCTTTGTTGCAGGGAAAGGTTCCAGGACTGGTATTCCTGGGGTATAGACTGTGGCTGTTAGTGAGGATCCTCATGAGGCTGGGAGGTTGTCTGTAGGAGGGAACAAGCATGTCACCCAGGGCCTTCTGGAGTGTAGCATCCTGATTAAGGATAGGTTGTAGGTCTTTAATAATTCGTTGCAGTGGTCTGAGTTGGGGGCTGTAGGTGATGACGAGTGGTGTTCTGTTCTTGGCTTTTTTGGGCCGATCTTGGAGTAGCTGGTCTCTGGGTATTCGTCTGGCCCTGTCGATTTGTTTTTTTACTTCTCCTGGTGGGTAATTCAGGTTTATGAATATTTGGTAAAGTTCTTGTAGTTTTTGGTCTCTGTCAGTTGGATCAGAGCAAATGTGATCGTACCTAAGAGCTTGACTGTAAACAACGGATCTAGTCACATGTGCAGGATGGAAACTAGAAGGGTGTAGATAAATACAGCGATCAGTAGGTTTTCGGTACAGTGTGGTACTGATCAGGCCATCCTTGATTAGTACTGTAGTGCCCAGGAAATGCATCTCTTGCATGTTGTAATCGAGGCATAAGTTGATGGTGGGGTGTAGATTGTTAAAGTCTCTGTGGAATTCCTCTAGAGCCTCTGTACCATGGGTCCAAATCATAAAGATGTCATCAATGTATCTTAAGTAGAGGAGTGGTAATAGGGGACGAGAGCTGAGGAATCGTTGTTCCAGGTCAGCCATAAATATATTAGCATATTGTGGGGCCATGCGGGTGCCCATAGCAGTTCCACTAATCTGGAGGTATAAATTGTTCCCAAAACGGAAATGATTGTGTGTGAGAACAAAGATACAGAGGTCAGACACCAGATTGGCTGTGGTGGAATCAGGGATGGTATTCCTGATTGCTTGTAATCCATCTTTATGTGGAATATTAGTGTACAGATGTAGCCAAGCAGGCTCGGGTTCCCCAGAGACAAGGCTGCACCCAGAAGGCAAGTGCTATATTTGGTTTATTGAAAGTGCGTGACACCCGCGGCGGGAGCCCCGGAGACGCCGCAGTCACCCGTGGGGGAAAACCCGACGTGCCAGAGCTTCGCTCGGGGACAGGCTCCGTAACAGGCCTCCTAACACTAGCTGATAAAGCTGAGCTCATAAACATAAGATTGCCTAAAATTGCCTGTGCATTTCTTATCACTATCTCTTGTGGCCTACTGCCAGCGTAGCCTTGAAATCTTGGCAAGCGCGGCTTGTTCTGCAGCTGTTCCCATGGCAGTTAGTTTTGCAGCTTTCACCTTGCACAGACTGGTCTGTTTAGATTTTCCTGAGGATTCACAGAAGGGTCGATCTGCTCTCATGAGACCGTTACAAACTCTTCTCGCACCTTACAACAGAGCCTCTACATCCATTGTGGCAAGGATGGCGTTCTCAGGAACTTTTCCAACGTTTTGTAATTTCCTCAAGAAGTTGGTGGTATCTTGGATATAGCTGGGAGCGTTGGTGGCATAGGGTTTGAGGAGGGAGTCCGCGTAACTGGATAGTCCGGTGGTAAGGGTGCCAACGCCTGAAAGGATAGGGCGTCCAGGGTTTCCAGATTTGTGGATTTTGGGAAGTAAATAGAACAATCCAGGCTGTGGCTCAGATGGTATGTCTGAGTGAATGAGGTCCCGAGTAGCAGCAGGGAGTTCCTTCAGTAGTTGTTGTAATTTCCTTTGGAATTCCAAAGTGGGATCAGCGGAGAGAGGTCTGTAAAATGTGGTGTTGGAGAGTTGTCTGGCTGCCTCCTGTTCATAGGCTGACTTATTCAACTTTTCTGTTAGTCTATAAGGTGCCACAGGACCCTTCGTTGCAGTTGTCCAAAAGGAGTCTTTCTATTGGATCTCTCAGCATCTCTAATTAAATAACCTTCTTTGCAGAGTTTGGCAGGTGGGAGCTACGGAAATATCTTATGTCTTATTTATGGGGATTCCTCCCAGAGATACTGCAAGAGCAATTACACTATGGGTACAAAGGGTCAATAAAACTGCCATTCCTCATCAAGATCAGAGACAGCATTCTGGCAAGTGTAGAACACTAGAAAGTGCTTGTTGTACATTTGAGATCCTATTGCAAGAAAGGAAAGAGAAGGTGAAAACTGAAGAATTCTAGAAATGAGGGAGAAAGAGAGGGTGTCTTCTGATTTCAGAGCTTGTCATTTCCTATTAAAACATATGGATAAAAGTCTAAAAAAGCTAATTATAAAAGGCCATAATATTGCAGATATCTGTGGAGTAACAAGAGCAGTGACTCAGTTAACCCTTTATTCAGAGAGTTACACAATCTGCCTTCCTTCTGCCGTCACTCACCACACTTCAAGGGAGTTAACAGAAACCAACATTCAGACCAAGCAGAAAGCAGGAGGGAGAAAATACTACAAAAATGTTACAAATATGGTGGAAGAAAAAGCACAAATATCACTTTTAGTAAGTTACGAGGGATCTCTGCTAGCTTTTTTTGGTGCCCTATGTTGCACTAATAACACACTAAAATGCAAAGTGTTCAGAGGATACTATATCAATTTCTCTCAGCCTGGCATAAACAAAGCTGTCTTATGCCAAGTGGCCACAAAATTCCTGTAGTGAGAAGGAATTGCTATTATACTAACTTTAGATTGGATGCTACCTTTCTTCCCTTTGAAAACCAGAAAGTGCTACCACCTGCTTGCTGAGAGATACAAAGGGAACAATTTGTCTCCTGCTAGGGAACAATGGGGCAGAGCTGATTCCAACTCACAGGCATATTTTGCAATTCAGTCAGCCCGTGATTTGATGTCATGTTAACCAATAATATAATGATACGATGATCATAATAAAATAATAACAACATGAACTTCTTTTTAGACTGAGACGTCGATCAAGGGATCTCATCTTCTGTGACACTCTTGAGCTGTGTCTACACGTGCACGCGACTTCGAAGTAGCGGCACTAACATCGAAATAGCGCCCGTCACGGCTACACGCGTCGGGCGCTATTTCGAAGTTAACTTCGACGTTAGGTGGTGAGACGTCGAAGTCGCTAACCTCATGAGGGGATCGGAATAGCGCCCTACTTCGACGTTCAACGTCGAAGTAGGGACCGTGTAGACGATCCGCGTCCCGCAACGTCGAAATTGTGGGGTCCTCCATGGCAGCCATCAGCTGGGGGGTTGAGAGACGCTGTCTCTCCAGCCCGTGCGGGGCTCTATGGTCACCGTGGGCAGCAGCCCTTAGCCCAGGGCTTCTGGCTGCTGCTGCTGCAGCGGGGGATTCATGCTGCATGCACAGGGTCTGCAACTCTTTGTCGGCTCTGTGTATCTTGTGCTGTTTAGTGCAAGTGTGTCTGGGAGGGGCCCTTTAAGGGAGCGGCTGGCTGTTGAGTCCGCCCTGTGACCCTGTCTGCAGCTGTGCCTGGCACCCTTATTTCGATGTGTGCTACTGTGGCGTGTAGACGTTCCCTCGCTGCGCCTATTTCGATGTGGTGCTGCGCAACGTCGATGTTGAACATCGACGTTGCCAGCCCTGGAGGACGTGTAGACGTTATTCATCGAAATAGCCTATTTCAATGTCGCCACATCGAAATAGGCTACTTCGATGTAGGCTTCACGTGTAGACGTAGCCTTGGTGAGCGACTAAATCAACCCTTGATCAGCAGAGCCACTTACAGTTGTCACATAAAAATCCACCAACTGCAAGTGTTGTACATTCTTTTCTGATCCTATGCTTTTCCTGTAGAGCCTGGATATGCTGACTCTCAAAACAATTAAAAGACTATACAGTAGTTTGCCACCAAGAAAATCTGTCCTGAGCTAGACTTTTCAGCTCATTGGGAGATATGCTGCATGTTTTCACACTGGCCTTTAAGGTGTCTTTATAACGCTTATACCGACCACTGAGAGGGTCCTTTCCACGAGCAAGCTGGCCATAAAAAGACCATCTTTGGTATCCGTGTATCATCCATCCTCATAACATGACCAATTCAGTGAAACTGCTTGTTCATAAGCATTGCTTCCATGCCCGTGACACCATACAGTTTAAGAGCCTCCATGTTAGGAGTTTTTTCCCCACCAATTCACATGGGCAGCCTTCCTCGGACAGCACATATGGAACTGATTGAGTTTCAAAACAGGATGGCGATATATTGTCCATGGCTCTGAGCCAGACAGTGGGATATTCAGGACAACTGGCTGATAAACTGCTACCTTAGTATGGAGTGTAATACCATGGTCATTCCATAGGCGTTTGGTAAGTTTTCCAAAGGCTTTGGCTGATTGAGCAGATACACCACGATCCACGTTTATGCTAGAGGACAGTATATTTCCGATGTAGCAGAGCTTGTCAACAGCCTTAAGGACTGTACCAGCAGCAGTGATCACTGGAGTGCTGGGCTCTTTCCAAACAGGCTGAGACCTAAATTCTGTCTTCTTGAGTCTCACTGTGGCCCTATCTACACTACAAAAATAACTTTGAAGTTGCTTCCTTCAAAGTAAGCAACTTAGAAGTAAGCGTCTACACACACCGTACTTCGAAGTTAAACTTTGAAGTAGGGCACTACTCCATTCCCGAGAATGGAGTAAGGACTTCGAAGTTGGCCTCCCTACTTGGAAGTTAACTTCAAAGTAAGGGAAAATGCAGGTTGACTCTCTGCTGGCTACTTCGATGTAGTGCCTAACTTCGAAGTTAACTTCCACATTAGTTTCTGGGGTAGATGTGCACTGTGAGTCCAAAGCTGTGAGCAGAAGTAACAAAGCCATCAAAAAGCTCCTGTGCATCCTTCACTGAATGAGCCAACAATGCACAGTCACCAGCAAACAGAAGGTCACAGATAGCTGTAGTAACCACTTTGGTGCGAGCCTGAAGTCTCCAGAGACTGAAAATGCTGCCATCTAAACTAAAGATACCGGGTATGATTTTGGTCCAACGTGTCCATTGTTTGTGGCATGCTTTTAAAATTCAGCAGGTTCAGAGCTCTGGTGCCTTTCGTTTGTCTCCTCAGATTCTGTTCCGATTTGGCTGAGGTACAAGAGACATACACTCTTTAAAGTCCCCACTTGCCTTCTCCTCAAACCATTACTTTGGCATGGTTCCAAAATCTGCCTAACTAACAAGTTCTCATGAACATCCTGAAGAACTGACCCCACACTGCTCCCAAAGTAACAGCGGCAGCACACGCTGCACCAGGAACACCTGGAAGCTGCCAAAGCTGTAGTAGCAGAGTAGGGGGAAGAGAGCTAGTCTTCCCCTCCGACCACTCTGCTGGGACTTGGTCACCTGCCTCCCCCATTCAAACCTCCCCCTCCCCCACAACCACCCAGCGGTGTACTTCTGACTTCTGCTGCCCTATGCAGCCTGAGCACCTGCAACTCCTCATCCTCCACCACAGAGCAGGGCAGCAATTCTGTGTGGGTGGAATGTGTGTGGAGCCACGAGGGCAGGAATAGGACAGGGGGGGCTGATGGGGAAATAGGCAGAAGGGAGGACGGTGCAGCCCACTGGAGCTATGAGCTGGGGGATTGGGTGGCAGCACTGGGGACTGAGGGACTGGGGATTCAGGCCACTGGAGGTGGGCTGTGGAGCAGTGGTCCAGGGGATTCAGGAGGGCCAGGTGATGGAGTGGAAAGGACAGGATTAAGGGGACCAGGTGGCTGCTCAACTCTGGGAGGGAGGGGGAGAAGCGGTGATGGAGGAAGAATCAGCAGATTCATGGATCTCCAAAAGTGCTGGGTGGGAGATGGAGGAGTAGAAAGTGTGGGGCTCCAGTGCCCCAGTGCATGAGAGGCATGGGGGCAGGGGATCAGTGAGGGGGTGCATGGGCTGAAGACAAAACCCCAGCGGACCACAAGCTGCAGGTTGTCTAGGTGGCCCATTGAGATGAAGGAAGACCACCTGTGTGGCCCACTCACTAGTTTTGGTTGCCCATCACTGTTCTAGTAGCTAACCGCTAATATCTAACAGCTAACATCACTCTTCTAGTAGCGCCAGCACCAATCCAACCCATTATTTGATCTCCTCTTGCTCAACTGGGAGAGGTATGTATTTTCTGATGCTAAAGGTGGATTGTTGCGATAACGACGGTTTGTCTGTGCATGCAGCTCTGGTTGGTTGCGGCATCTTCATGTTGCTTATTTTACAGGGAAAAAAGTTTTGTTTTGTTTTTTTTTTAAATTGCATGCATATTTTACCTATGCCTCTGCCAAAAAGTGGATTTAGCGCTATGAGTTCTGCAGGGGCAGGGGTGAGATGATAATCTTTTTGAGCCTTCTAAAAATAAGAGAGCTACAAGTAGAGATTTCTATAAATCAGTGCCATGCTTTCAAAATTAAATAGCTCTCCCTCTGAAAATACTAGAAATAAATGCTGTATCCCAAGAGAACTGGAGGGTGGGAAAGTGGGGCCATGGGAACCTCTGCATAGAGCTGAGGTTTCTGGAGATGTGGGAGCTTAAGCCTTTTGCTGGTCCAGGACTGAACATTACCCAGTGCTCACTTCAGAGCAGCATGATTTGAAAATAGACTCCACTTTTAAGGAAAGAAAAACAAATACATAGGGTTTTTTCAGGTAAACCAGGTTCCCTTCCTTCCTTTCTTTAAAAAATCTGGTGGTTTGAAATTGGGATGCCAGAGAAAGTGGATTGGTGAGCCGAGTGCTTCTGTCAAGGACACTGGTGCAACCGATGTCCAAGAGAGCTCCACCACTGTGTGAGTATACACTTATTGGTGGCCTTTGGAAAGGTTATATGGGGGTTGCATTTTGTGACCTGTTGTTGGTGTTCCAAATTTTTTCAAAGGCCCCACATCTGCTCCTAGGGAATTCAGGGCAAATTTTGCTTTGATGTCTTTGGGAGCAGAATTTGGAGCTTTGTGCCTGGACAAGCACCTCTTGTGCTTTATTGGTGTTCCAGTGAGAAAAGCTCAGCAAGATTCAGAGAGGGAGTGGGCATGTCTAGGAGTAACTAGCAAAGCCAGAGTAGTAATAGTTAATGCCACCAAAAAAGTTGGAAGGGACATAAAGCCTCAGGCTTCAGGCCTCAAACCCATCTAACAGTTAAGGATTACGAGGAGACATTCTATTAGCCCACATCTGCCTCCTGTCAGGTTTTCTGCACCTTCCCCTAAATCACCGAGTACTGACCACTCCCAGAAACAGGATACTGGGTCAGGCAGATCTCAGGTCTGATCCAGTCTGGTAATTCCTACTTTCAGGCAATGGCAGTCTCCACACCTGTAGTGATCTGTGGTGTACACCCATACCACTAGGTAGGGTGATGAGATAGTAAGTGGGAAATATTAGGGCACCTTTTTCCAAGGGGGGTTATAGCTGCCAATATAAGATAATACCTTGATAAGAGCAGTACATCTCATCTCCCTACCCTAAGACACAGCATTGCAGAGGATGGTGGAGATGTGTTCTTCCTCTATTGTAGCCAGTCAGTTCAACCTTATCACAGGGTGTCTCTCCACCTGAAAAATCTTTCTCCCTCTCCAAATGAGCTCCCTCAGGTTATTTATTGGGCTTGGCGCCACCCCTTTGGCCAGGAGACAATCAGTTTACCACTTTCCATGTGTGGAGATTAACTGTTTCCCCCCACCACTTGCCTTGTCTTGCTAATCAGGGAAGGAACACCAGCCACCCTGACTTAGCTAGGACAGACCCCATTCTCTTAGATCTATTCTGCATCCAGCCAGTCCAGCTTTCAGGACTATTCATGTGTTAAGGGTACCACAGCACTGTGATTTCATATTTGACATTAACAATATTGGATGTCGATGTGTCATCCTATAATATTCCCTGAGGGTGACAACGTCAGGCAGTTACTGACAAACCTTCCTATATTCCTCCCATCCTCGGGCACTACCTTTGCAGATGGCCCCCCATACTCTCAACCCTAACCCTGCCAAGCTTTCCCCACTAGAAGGGCTAGAAGATTCCAACAGTAAGTAATCAGATAGTGAGAGATTCTTCGACCCTCAACCCCAGCTCTTCCCAGATATCTGTGGGGCACAAATCTGAGCATTGTGATGAGGCATATTCACCTTGCAGGTGAGAATTAAGGAGCTACTGAGGATCCCGAAAGCCGCACCCCCTGTTGCCTATGCTGGACATACTTCCAGGGGACGGAGCAGCTCAGCTCAGTCTGGGCTCACCAGGAAGGACCAGGACTCCAACCGGCTGGGAGTAAGCCTCACAGCCAAGCCACTGGAAGCCCTTTGACTGCCAGAGGCAAGGCTGATGGTTTACAGGCACCAGGGCAAGGGGCTTCAGACAAACCTGCGTGGAGGGACCCCAGGACAGAGCTGTGACACAAATGGAGTTCTAGAAACAGATATAGGAAGTAACCCAAGGAATGCAAGTAAAGGCACCAGACCCTAGACTCCATATTTGAACTACTGTTTTAACAAGCCCTACAGCTGAACCCACCGGAATGAGGTGAGCCTTGGTTCCCCTCCCCTGTTGCCTGGGACCTTACTCATTAGGCAGAATGGTCTGTGATGCTTGTTCATGGGCAACGCGAGAGTAGCCATAACCACTCAGCAGAGTGACCCTTGAGTGATCATCTCCTGCCATTGGGAGATGTGACTGTGCACTGCAGTCGCTAGGGGAAGCAGGCCCGGACTTGCGCTATTAGGTGACACAGTCTAGAGTTTTGCCACGCGGCAGAACTGCCAGCCTGACCCATACAGTTACCACTGTCAAGCATCATCTCAACAAAACGTACTTTGGTCCACTGCAAAGCAGCTCCCGTATGACTGGAAATAAGGCAAGTAGCACAAACAGAGGGGAGGGGAGGAATATAATTCTTTTTAGCAAAACTAAGGATTAGGCCTTAATTACTTAGGCTTGTTGTACATGAGGATCTTTTTCTGTCCAAGCAATGGGGTTATTTTTTGTCTGCCACTTGTTTTAACAGGCTTTCACGTCAATGGAAAATGCTTCAGTCAACTGGCATTGACAATAGGAATAGCAAAAAGCACTGTGCATAATTTGCATTTCGTAGTTTGTCTAACAAGTAGAGCATTTTCATTAAAAACAATCTGTCTGAGCAGTGATTTATGTTCAGCAAAGTTTCCAGCCTCCGACGGCTGGATTGTCACATGTGCTGCGAGTTCACATGTCTGTTTCCTTTCTTTTCAGAGAAAAAGAGAAACAGATTAACAAAAGTTTGTTTAGCTGGAAAGGTCCTTTGCTTCCCCAGAAGTCCTCAGAACATGCTCCCTGACTAGTTTGACAAATTGCACCTCTTGATCCTCTTTGCCCTAATTGCTAGGGGGGCACAACACCAACCCAGCACTCAGCTCAGGTAGATGGACTGAGGAGATGCACAATAAGGAACAGACAGCAGGGCTAACAGCTGTTGTGGGCACTGGGCTATTTGGTGGGGGCACCCAGCTCTGTGCTGCAGAAGGGGCCCAGCAAAGGAAGGAAGGGGCGGGCCTAGGGAGGAAGGGGTGGGGCATAGGGCATATAGCATTCTGTGCTGCCCACACTGCAGCACTGGGCCACCACCACTCCTTCAAAGGGCCCAAAGTGCTGGCCACCACTACTGCCAAAGCAGTGGCAGTGGCAGCCAAAGCTCTGGGCCCCTTTGAAATGCCAGGCCCCAGGCAACTGCCCCTTTTACCCTCCCCTGTTGGTGGGCCTGGGAACAGGTTGAGGAGAATCTGCCCCTTCCTCCCGTCATGATTGCAGAATTGGTCTACAGTCAGTACAGAAGCTGGGAGGCATCAGGAGCCCCCACCCTCACGTTCAAGGCCTTCACCTGGCCATTCAGAGTAGTGGAGGATCTCCCAGGCTGATAGCAGGCAAGGGTAGGTCAGTGTTCCCCTTTCCTGGAGGGCCACTATACCAATTCCCCTTCCAGCGAGCTCTCCATTGCTGCAAAGGCAGGACTTGCTCCTTGGTGAATAGTTACGACAGGTTTTTTAAGTTGTATAGCTAGTTCTGTTCTGTGGGTCAGCTCTGAGCGGTGGAGCCATTAACCTCCTACGTTGTAACCCCCACTACATTTTATATTTGTGCCTTAAAGCTCTTTCTGATGGACTGAAGGAAAGACGGCCCATCGTCCCAAGGCTTAAAGAAAGCCTCTGGGCCCAGCTGGCCCAGCTAGCCCCGCCCTGTGTTACTTGCAACCAATGCTAGGACTGGAGGGAGGAGAAAGAGAAACTGCTCAATTTGGAGGTGACTAGCAAGAAGACAGACGACCAGTTCAGGGGTCTCAGGACACAAACCACAGCCTGCCTGCTCAGCAGCCACAGGCGCAAGTAAGCCTTTGAACCACCCTTCTGGGAAAAGTGGGGAAACTTATTGAGATGGCCCGAATAAGGGGAAATCTGGGCTGTTGGGGCCATGTCCCAAATTTAAGGGCTGATTAGGGAGCGGTTCAGAGTTCTGGGGCCAGCACCTCCACCTGCATTTTTGCCCAGCTACTCTGTGATATAGCCACTAGGCTACCCAGCCACCAGGGACCTGGCCAATCTCCCCCTACTCCTTGGTTCAGCTTTGCTGTTCCTTTTCTGGATGTTTCAAATATAAATCAAAACAAATCCACTATTGTGGTTTGTGTTCTGGAGACCACAGGGCTTCAAAACCCACCCCCACATTCCTACACACCCACAAAAAACTCCTCCTGGGTAGGCTTGCCATGTATCTGCTTACACACCACAAAGGTGGTCACATGCAAAAGATCAGCCAACCTTGAAATATGGATATATGACCTAAACAAAGTGAGAGGAGCTAGGAAAAGCCAGAACACTTTGGACAACTCTCTAGCAAAACAAAGTTGCCTCAGAAATCTGGATGGAAAATTAAAGCAACTCTGAGTTATCTGAGACAGTCTCGCATTATATAAAATTTTCAGTGGACATCTCAGCATAGCAGCCATCTGCGAACAATGGGAAAGAGAGGTCTCACGTCTGACTGTGAAGGGTTAGAAGAAGTTTACTGCCTGTGTTTTTAACAACACGGTCTTGTCCTACAGATTTGGTCATAAGGTCAGTAGTGCGATGTTTCCGAATTTCCCCAGCACAGGACCAAGTTTGGATCTCATTTACACATGGCTGTAAATTTCCTTCATTGAGTTCATGACAAGTTTACTGATATAAATTAAATAAGAATCTGGCACATACTAGCCACTTTCTCTGTGTGTGTGTGTGTGTGTGTGTGTGTGTGTGTTTAAATCTCTTCAATAGGCGTTTCTAGCTATGCGCACAGCTCATCACTACAAATGTTCTTCTCTCAAGACTAGTACATATAAGTTTGTGGTTTACTTGTGCAGTAATGTTTCGAGGATTCTAGGCCTTCCATCTTCTCATTACAAAGGAGAGCAAAGGCCCAGTGGCTGAATTTCGAAGGAGACGCATCATTTTATTACTTCTAATAATATATTTTAGCTACAAATAAAATAGGCAGAACAGCCACGCGCCTTTGAGACTGTTCTCCTACCCCACAAATATTCCTTGCTCTGTTTAACACATCAGCATTCCCTGGTCAGCACTCAGCCCCCCTACCAGCTATGCCTATTGTAGCACAGAGAGTCCCTAGGACTAGGCTGACAGAGTGCCCCAACTGGGTTGGCTCTTTCCAAGTGTTTAGGGCCCCCTGGAACACCTGCGAAACTGGAAGGCAGTAGGAAAGCAGGGAAATAAAGCAAAAATGTTGAGAGAAAGCAGAAGGGGGATTCACAAAATCCAGCTCCTGACCAAGTCCTGTCACTCATCCCCTGACTGGAACTTGGCACCTTTGAAGGGTTAACCAAGCTTGCTGCTTCAGGGTGTGTGTTGCTTGACCCCAAGGGGTCAGGAAGGGATATCCCACTACATACGGTAGTTATGTAATGGTTTATTATTGACCTGGTATAGTATGGATTTATTCATTTGTTTCTTCCTCTGAACTGCTGAAAGTATACCAGAGTAAAGAGCTCATGATGGAGGGGACAATTCTGATGTCTCAGACGTCAGCGTCAATCCAGAATCACTCCATTGACTTCAGCGGAGTTCTCCTCGTGTAGCTGTCAGTTCCGTTCAGCCAGGCACTCCTGCGTCTCAGGCTTCAGCAAGGCATGCACTACACCTTCAGTTCTTTGGCACAACGTATTTACTCCCCTTCTCCCTTTCAGGGTTTACTAAATGTTAAGCAATTTTAAAATACTTCTCAAAATTTTGCTCATGCAGGCGGGTGCCTTGTTTTTAATCAAGTATACGTAGTACCACGTTACACCAGACTGTCACATTGGACACGTGTCTAGGGCAGCATGTTGCAGTAATAGTCATTCATTCAAGAGACGCGTGAGCACTGGTCACACCCCAAAGAGCTCTCTTTGTAAGGTGTAATATTTTCTTTACTTCTTACCACACCATACAATCCAGTTACAGAGCAGGTAATGGTTAAGATTACAACAAGTCCTTCAAAACTTTCTCCTCCACAAAGTCCACAGTCAATAACCAGCCCGGCCTCCCACAGCCAGATTATGCAGATGATGCTTTCTATTACAAATGGATGATGCAGCAATGTTTAAGGCCAGCAGGGCCATCAGCCACCACAGGCCCAGAGATAAGGGGTGGGGGCCAGCTCCCCACCCTCCCCGGAAGGGGCCAAGGGCCGAGAGGGTGGTGTTTAGGGTGGTCAGCTCTGGCCCTCCCACCATGCACAGAGCAATGACACAGCACTCCATGGAGTAGTAGTTGCAGCAGACAGTGCTCTGAGCCCTCTTGAAATGCTGGGCCTGGAGGCAACTGCTGCCTTTGTCTCCTGTGTCAGCAGGCCTGTTAAAGGCTCAATCACTGACATTTGTCAAATTAGACAATATTAATCTGTTTGGTTCTTCTTGGGATTCAAAAATTTCTACTTTTAGTCCAGAATACTGTGCTCAACTAAGAACCTGGCCAACTCATTAAAAAACCCCTCCATCTTTGTTTCTAGCATGCATAGAAACAAACCAAAAGGCAACGACAATTCTTCTGTTCCTCATTCTGCTGGGGTGGTAAAACCGCCTTAGAAACTGAATTCTCAGTAATGTCTTAAGTCAATATTGCTTATATTATAATAGAGCCTAAAGGTCCCAATTACAAGACGACTTACCCACAAATTATCCTTTTCTTTTGACAGGCCACTTTCGGGAATATTTGTCAGAGAAAACTGAAAGTAAAGGTTGAACCTCTTTAATCCAGAGCTCTCGTCTGACAACATCCCTAATCCAGCATTTATCATGGGTGTGGCCAAGTTTCCCACAGTCCCACAAAGTTCGTTGCCAGCCACCAGTCCTGGCTCTCAGTGTTCTGTGCTGTTATTTAGCTGTAATTTACCCCAAGTGTCTTCTAAGAGCCTAATAAGCAGTGGAAGTGTTGGTAATGCTGCTAGATAATATTGATCTCTTGTGGGCTGGCAAATTCTCTCGTTTGACGTTGACCAGGTCTGGACGGTACCAGACTAGAGAAGTTCAACTTGTATATATTACTAGAAGACATGAGGATTTATCAGAAGGCAGTGTAAGATTATTGAAAGTCCCCAGGTAACAATCAGAGGGCGTTTTAAAGCATATTTGTGCAAAATGACAGAGTTAGCTCTTGAAGGAATGCTTATTGGTGTCTGCACTGCAATTCTTTTCAACTGCTGAGCATAACTCCAGTAAAGCATAGTCCCTGACAAAATCATTCTCTTAACTCTAATGGCTACCTTCCATTTCTACCCAGACAAGCAAGCCAAACATTACAATGCCATTACAACTCCCTCCGTGCAGGTTCCTGTCCATCACACCCTTCCCTTTGAGTCAGAGACCCTCCTCACCTATGGAACTTTCAGTCATCAGGAGTAGCACAGGCAATTCAGTTCAACTCTTTAGCAAGAAGGTAGATTACCAAGATTAAATCTTTTTCCCATTCTCACTGCTGCAGCGTTTGCTTTATTCATCCCAAGAGAGTTGGGGCACAGCATAGCCAGATGCTGAAATGCAGCTATCAGATGTTGACAGTTCAAGCAGCAGTTCCATTAAGGAATCTGTTTTCTCCTCCAGAGACTCTCATCCCTTCCTTCATGCCATGAAGTAGAATACCTGTTGCAAACCTAAAGACCAGAAGCTATAATGGAGAGAAGCTCTCTTCCTGCCTGTTGTGACATCTCAGATTTTAGGGTTGTGGGTTGTTTTTTTTTAATGTGGAATTTCACAAAAGTCCTAGGCTTGGGCCATTTCTCCAGCTCTCCTGTGCCTCCAAATGGTACCATCGGGGAACTACAGAGAGTTTCACCCTCAGATCTAAGACTCTTCACTTTTAATCTTAAAAGTTTTTTTAAAAACACCCAAGCAAATCCCAAAACAAAAACACAATAGGAATTAGCTGAAATATAGGCATATAAAGCCATGTGTCCAGTTAGTCACAGTGGCCAGTTTGATTACATAGTCTTCAAAAACAAGTGCTGAACTAAGAACTTGACCGTGGTTGTTCCTCTTAGATTCAGAAGTCTGTCAAACTCTCATTGAATGGCCAGCCAAGGAAGCCCTCTGTCTTCCCTTCTGCTTCATTCTTCTGCCTAAACAACTCCAAGAGAGGTTCATAAATGCTGCGTATAAAAAGGGAGTTTGATCTTCTTTCACTGGAAGAGTATCTGTGTTCCATGACTAAACACCTGGATTCACTCTCCCCAAGTTCAGAAACACACCTTAGGGTTTTTTTTCCCCAATTGTATGTATATTTTTTAAATGCAGCTCCAGCTACATTAATACAAAATACTTAAAAACTAAGAACTGGAGGACAAAAAAGACCTCTTCAGTTGGAAGAAGGTTTGATGATTTGAAAGCCAGATAAGGGCCATGTCTACATGAGCCCCCAACTTTGAAATGGCCATGCAAATGGCCATTTCGAAGTTTACTAATGAAGCACTGAAATGCATATTCAGCGCTTCATTAGCATGCGGGGGCTGCGGCACTTCGAAATTGACGCGCCTCGCCGCCACACGTCTCGTCCCCATGGGGCTCCTTTTCGAAAGGACCCCGCCTACTTCGAAGTCCCCTTATTCCCATTAGCTGATGGGAATAAGGGGACTTCGAAGTAGGTGGGGTCCTTTCGAAAAGGAGCCCCTTCTGGACGAGACGCACGGTGGCGAGGCGCGTCAATTTCGAAGTGCCGCAGCCCCCGCATGCTAATGAAGTGCTGAATATGCATTTCAGCGCTTCATTAGTAAACTTCGAAATGGCCATTTGCGTGGCCATTTCGAAGTCTGGGGCTCATGTAGATGTAGCCAAGGTGTGGTGCTCTTAAAGTAGCCAGGGGTCTATAATTTCCATACTCCCCATCCCCGGTGCTGCTTGTCTCTGATTAGGCTGTTCATAAGGGAAGATGGCAGGGAAGGAGCAAAGTTTGGCACTAGAAGATTATTATTCCTCGAGTTAGGTTGCACTGGGGAACCTAAAGGACTGTAGCAACAGTGTGGTGGTTCCTACCCTGCAGTCCCTTGGTCACCAGTGATATACAGAACACATGCTGGAGGTCCATGGAAGGTTGACTAATCGGGGCCTCCTCATTTTCAACTCCTACAGCTCATTAAGAGAAGCTAAAAACGCATCAAATACTGTTGCAATGTTTCTTCTCAAGTCAGCGATTGCTGTGTTTCTCAGGGCTGTTGCTTGATCCTCAGCATGTGGGAAGGTAGTCTGTGTAGTTATGAATGGGGAAAGGTCTTCCTCAGATAATCTCTCTAGTAAAATTCAAATCACACTTTGTGTAATTTCGAGACACATTACAGGGCATGCCAGAGCCACTGCAAGCTTGTACCATGACAAATATAGCTGAAAGAATGCTATTAAAAGTATTAACAGTGAACCAAGTATTATCTCCTGAAACCGCTTGATCCAGCTGTGAGGGCAGAGGGTTAGACTTGAAGACTTCTTGAGGTCCCATCCAGTTCTAGTGTTCCATGTTCCTATACTCGTACAGGCCACCCAGAATAACGAGATACCATGAGATCTATGGATAACAACTAATACATCCCCCCCCAACACCCAAAATAAGAGAGAAACAAGACCTGTGTTAGAGGAGCATGGAACCAGATCCTTATGCGGTGTAAATCAAGACATTTTTATTAATTCACACCAGCTAAGGATACAGCCCCCCCATCATATTAATAGCAGATCCTTTGCCTTTAAAGAAAAAGTTGTATTTTAAATACTTTTTTTTCCCCCAACACTAATAAAAAGCAAATGTGGCTGCTTCACAGTAGGTTGAATGTTTGCAAGAATCCCTTCACAAGCTATTCTATTGCTGAGGCAAATGTCATGAAGAACTTTGCAGCAGATTTCAGCTAATGAAGAGATTCAGTTATTTCACAGTTTGCACGCATAGAGAAAAGAACAAAGCTGAGTGAGTAAATGTTATTTGCATTGCCCCAATTAATACGCAGCTGGAAGATCTTCACCACTCCTCCTGCCTACGGTTCAGAAAGAGTTAGCAGAAACAATATATTGGCCATACATGCTTGTTTACGTATTTGCTTTTCTGTCAACCCTCTGTTTTTCAGAGGTAATGTCTAGTTAACAACCACGAGTACAGCTATTATTAAAAAGAACGGGAAATGTGTCATGAGAATTTTTGAAAAATGAGGCTGTTTTTCAAATCAATTTGTTGACTGGCTCTAATCACAGGTCAACCCAGGGGCCTAGATTCTTTCCCAGATGTACCTGCAGTGGTGATGCAGAGAAAAAAGCACAGGACACTGTTTTCCCCCTCTCTGCCCTGAAGAAAGAAGCAGTACAGAAAGTCTCCACGATGTTCAAGAATGATCTAGGAGACAAAGCCAACTTTGCACAGGGGTATGGATTGCTGTCCAGAAACCACCACTAATCCCAGCAGCACAAATGCTTAATCAGCAAAGTGGGCCTCCCCTTTTATTTCATCTGTTCCCACACAAAAAGTCTCTTGTCTTGGCCAATAGGATTCCTGCAAGAAAGAATACATGCAATTGCCAGAAACCGAGCTCCCTCTTGCAGTGCCAATTGGGGTTAGATATGGCTCTGGGCCCAGTAATCGTGGGATATGCAAGTCAATCAGGTAGAGGTCCCTACCTGTAGCTGTAATAGAAGGCAACATGTTTTAATACCTTCCCATCTCTAAAATAAATCCTGTCTTCTGCAAGGCACCTTGCATTACACACATCTTGATATTAGAGCTTGGTGTTGGCATCATTTGGACAAGAAGCAGCAGCATACACATTGTTCATCATTTGAGTTTCACTAGGCTCCACCTAAAGTCCTGGCTGTTCTTGGACTCCTCTTTTTCCAGCCTGACCAAAAGCAGGAAATGCCAAGAATATTTCAAGAACGTCTGTATCTCCCAAGATCACTCAGCCAAATTGTGTTGAGTCTGATTCTAGTAGTTTGGACAGTTCAGCTATAGTTGTCATGAGCATCCAAACTTTTTTTTAGGCGCTTATCTGAATCTGCCTTCCAAATATTTTGAGTTTGCCCTGTTAAGACCATGCCACAGGGAAATGAAGTTTTCTAGTGTACTTGAGGTGTAATCACATGACAATGGAATTATTTGCATTTGAAGCTGTAAAAATCAGGTTTCAGCTAGCAAGGGTAGAAACTTGTCATTCTAAACATTTGACCAAAAAGGCACTTTTTTGCCAACTTAAGTTTTAATGGAAGATTTATAGTGGTTTCAAAACCTTTTGGTTTCCAAGGAAAGGCCAAAAAGTTTTATAGGTTTGGGTTGTTTAAGAAAACATTTTAAATTTATTTTCCAACCAGCTCTAGTTTCAACTGGATTTATGGGTTGGCATTAGGTGGTAGAGCAGAGAGAACAATCTTATGCATATTCAAACTAGGGAGAAAAAAAGAGAACAAGGAACATTTTTCAATCTGGAACAGGGAGAGAGGAAGGTGGGTAAGAGGACTGGTAATCCTCACCTTAAAATCTAGGGAACATGTACAAATCACAGGCATCTTCCAAGACATTCATAGACATTGTTTTAGGAGCTGAATGAGAACCCCAGACGCCCTCACAAAAAGTGGAGCAAAAACATTAACTTTATAAATGAACAAAAAGTAGCAAATCTGAACAATGCAAGTTGCCACTGATTGCCCCCAACCTTTGCCAAGTTTATCAATGTTTGATAAAACTCAAGAAACTTCCCTAGTAAGTTCTCCAAACTCAAGCGAAGCAGTGGGAGCATCCTAAGAGTCCCTACAAGCTCCAAAAATTCTTCTTTTGTACCTAACTGAAAACCACCAATAAGAGGAGTTAAAGTCACAAAGCCTGGTCTGATTTGTGTCTTGCTGATCTTGTGAACCCTTTCTCATCTTCATTCCACTGTGGCTGACCATTACTTTCCCATACCTCCTAGCCTGGAGCTTTGGCATCTCAGGAGCCTAAGCAGCCAGGACATCAATATCCACTTACCCTTCAAGGATCTACACAAGCAAATAACTTTTACAACACCTGCATCACTTTTTTCTGGAGGGAATAGTGTTTATTGTGGCCATCCCTCATTTCTCAAGAAGGCGGAAAACAGGAGTCCATTGCCTGATGATCTCATCCAAATGGAAACAGCAAGAGGAAGAAGGAAGAAAAGCAAAGCACTTGGCATTCCATGATAAAATGAGACGATGGGAGGGAAAGTAAGTTCTTTCTTGGGGGCTCTATATTCACTGGTCAGACAAAAGATGGGGGTCCTTGCTCTCATTGCTCCCTGGAAACAGTAACTTTTCCTCGTGCTCACAGAGGGCTGTAAGGCCAACACTAGAACGTTAGCTGGAGTGTTCCACCTTTATGCCTGAAGCTTTTACAAAATGAAAGGAAGCAGATTACAATGGAATAAAAATCTGTCGCACTAGAAGGAGGTAAATCATAAACACCCACGCCTCACAAGCACTGAATTTTATTCTGATTTGTTCAGTGGCCTGGAAAAGATAAACACATTCTGCTTCAATCATATACTGCAGCTGGTTACTGGCTTGGAGCTGAACAGCTGGAAGCCTGCAGTTAATCAGTAACTTAGAATGTGGCTATAGCCAATAGGGCTTGCTATAGAAGTTTTAATGGTAACAAGGCCAAATGGGAAGAAGAAATGAAAACAACAAAAGGGAAGAAATAGTTTAATTTACTTAGACGTTTTGCTAAGTAAAACAAAAAAGACTATGGACAAGTACACAGAAGTCAATTGTGGTGTCCGGTAAAATAAAACACTGTTTACGGGAAGGAACACAACTCAAGTCAGCTCATTGTTAACAGCAGAAACACGGGCCTCATTGCTGAGCTAAAGCACAGAACTGATAGAGAACAATTTTAAAGGCTGTTGCAGCAGCCCACTGACTTGCCTTCTGCTTGTTTTCAAACTCCTCGTCCATGTAACGTCACTGGGGACGATACAGTGCTGACCTTTGGCCATACTATGGCACTGTCCTATGTAGGACACTTAGGCATAGTGCAATTAAGTGTTTAAAGACTGATCTCCCCTGAAGACCTTATAATCTAATTAGATAATGGATAAAGTCTTCACAAAGGATCCAAGCAATGATATTGGATCACATTTCCTATAACACCTTACAACAGAGTCGTCACTGCCAACGACTCTCTCACAGGAAATAGTTGAAGCAGAAACAATAGTATACCTCAAGATAACTCACAAGGAAATACTGAAAAAAAATATGCATTATGGCCAAAGATTTGACCTAAATGTCACAAAATCAGACACAGGGGAAGTCATATTTCTGGCCCAAAAGGCGGTGGGGGGAGACTTTTCCAATCAAGAAATGGAATTAGATGCCTTGCTTCCATAAAAAGTCATTGGGATTTGGCATCTAGTTCTCCCTGGTGACTTCAAAAACCTCAGTCTAGTTCCCGATGCCCTTAGTTGTGTTGAGTAGCATCTCATGAGGAGACATAGTAACAGAGACATAGTCATCTTAGTCTATGTTCTATAAAATCAAAAAAGCAGTCCAGTAGCACTTCAAAGACTAACAAAATAATTTATTAGGTGATGAGCTTTCGTGGGACAGACCCACTTCTTCAGATCATAGCTATACCAGCACAGACACAATATTTAAGGCACAGAGAACCAAAAATAGTTATCAAGGTTGACAAGTAAGAAAAATTGAAGTCAAGGTGGGCAAATGAGAAGAGAAGAGGGGCGGTAGGAGGGGCGGGGAAATCAAGAGTCAGATAAAACAAAGTATGTAAAAGAGTAAATTTATATTTATTGACTATAAATTCAAAATTCGACTCTAACATATGGTTTGAACTGGGACACCAATTACATGGGCCATCACATGGACTCTTTTACATACTTTGTTTTATCTGACTCGGCTTCCCCACCTTCTACTGCCCCTCTTCTCTTCTGATTCGCCCACCTTGGATTACAGGTTTTCTGATTTGTCAACCACGATAACTATTTTTGGTTCTCTGTGCCTTAAATATTGAGTCTGTTCTGGTATGGCTATGGTCTGAAGAAGTGGGCCTGTCCCACAAAAGCTCACCACCTAATAAATTATTTTGTTAGTCTTTGAAGTGCTACTGGACTGTTTTTTTGTTTTTATGAGATGACGTGCTACTCAGTTCAGCTACACCTACACTAAAGAGTTTTGTCATCAAAACCCTAGTTTTGTTGACAAAACTCATGGAGCATTCATATTAAAAATGCATTCTGTTGACAAAACTCGGCACTTCTGTCAACATCCTTTCGCCTCTCCATCTCCCCGTTTCTTGACAGAATCTGTTGACAAAAAAAGCCATGTTGACACATCTGGGGGCCCTCATTTGACAGACAGGTCTTCTGGGACACCAGGAAGCCCTGTCTGCTGTGCTTCTGTAGCCATTTTGCTGAGAGAGCTGCTGGGCTCTCACCAGAGCACATTGACAGAGTGATCTGCTTTCATGTGGCTGCAATCTGTCAGCTGAAGATACCTTCCAACAAAACTTCTTCTGACCTTAAGGCTGCATCTACACTATGAGATGAACTCAAATCTCAAGGCTTTAGCTCAATATTAAAATGGGACTTTCTGCACACATAATACTGTTAACTCAATTTATTGAGCCATAATACCAAATGCAAAATATTGGTATTACCGGATGGGTAGAGCGTCTATTTTGAATTTAAAATCTCAAATCATGGCAAGTGTGGAAGCACCATGCCCTTAATTTGAAATTTGTTAGCCTCCAGAAGTGTCCCCTATGTATCCCACCAAAGGTACATGGTGACCCTCCAAATATGGCTGCTTCGTTGTGCACTGCTGTCACGTGTGCAGGAAGGTCAAAAGTAAGCCTGCAAAGTTTTGATTTAATTTGAATTAAAATTTGAATTGGAATTTAGCAGCCCAGCCCTGCAAATAAAAAGGGCATCCATTACGAAAAGATCCCTTTGCCCATCGCGTTGCACTGCATCGGTAGCCATTTTTTGTAACCCTGTACTGCGATCATGAGCACTCAGAGTAGCAATCAGACTAGCACTTCTCAGGCTCACAAGGGAGCCGCAGCTTAGATCCACCAGATTCTGGATCTCACTGCCATTTGGGGAGACCAGTCGGTGGTGAAGAGACTTCAGGTGACCAAGAGAGACACGGCCATCTATGATCGGATGGCGTGCGAGATGGCCGCCTGAGATTACTCCTGGGACTCTATGTGATGCTGGATGAAGGTTAAAAGAACTCTATCAGGGCTATCAAAAAGTCCAGGAAGCCAATCACTGGTTGAGGCAGCTGCACGGACCTACCGCTATTATCAACAGTTGTGCATTGCTTATGGGGAGCAACCCCACCATGAAGCCGGGACTGAATTAGGACATTTGTGGAGGCCCTGGTATGGAGTTTGGGGTGAGCCTGGAGAAGCAGGGTGGCCCAGAGGAAGAGGGCAATGGAGAGGAGGAAAGGAACAACAAGCAGGGGACAGAGGAAGTTGTTCCAGACAATCCAGAGTCTTCACCAATCGACATGGAACTGGTTCCCTCCACGCCGGTCCCTAAGCCCCCTGGAGCAGGCAGTTCAGATGAGTATTTATTCCGCGTACTAGAAGCAGGTTGGGGATGGGTATAGATATAGGGCTGTGTATAGGTGCAGGTTTGCTAGCTCCGCTTCTATGCCCCTCAGAATAGTGTATTAATGTTTCCTGGGATGGAGCATTTCTCCTTCGGAGAGATCTCCTCAGAGGCCTCATCCAGGCATTCTTGTATTTTTTTCATGAGGTTCTTGGGCAGGCCTGACTTGTTGCAGCTTCCATGGTAATACACCTTGCCACACCAGGCAACCAGATAGCAATCTAGTGTCATGGCACCACACAGCACTTTAGCAAATTTTCCAGGCTTTTGGTCACACAGCCGAAGAAGCTGTTCTTTCTCCATATCTGTTAGTTTTAGGAGGGCGATGTCTTCTATGGCAACGTGCAGAAGCATGGGAATTTGCATCTTTTTTTTTAAAAAAAAAAGACACGTTTCCTGCTCCTTTACACTGACCTGCAGCAGCCGGTGAACACTCCGTTCCCCACCCCCAATGTGGTTTGCAGCCTCTGTAGTGTTTCCCACCTCCCCTTTCCCTTTCCAACCAGCATTTCTTTTAATTTTTCATGACCCCTCACCCCGTCCCACGCCACACTGCTGGCGGGCTCTGCTGTGCTTTTCCCACCCCATGCTCTCTTCCTCCAGCATTTCTTTTCCAGCATTTCTTTGCATTTTCCTGGGCCCCCACAGCACCCTGCAGCTGCTGGGTTCTGCTGTGCATTTCCCCTCCCAAACTCCCTTCCCCACCAGCTTCTCTTTTGATTTTCCAGGATGGCTGCCGGGCATTTCCCCTCCCATGCCCGTTTTGAAGCACAATTTGTTTCCAGTTCTCAGGAATCCCCCCATGCCACCCAGGGGATTCCTCTGCCATGCTTTTCTCCTGCCATGTCCCTTTACATCCAGCCTTTCTTCGGATATATTTTTTTCTTTACATTATTTTTTATTGTGCATTGAAGCCCCACACGCAGCTGTCCATTTGTCACTGCCACAGGACACCTGCCCAGGACACCTGGCAGGTGCCCCTGCTTTGCAGACCTTCCCATTCCCACCAAAAGAGGACATTTGCTTATAAACTCACCATGCCCACAAAGCAATGTGCTGGATAAATGAAGTCAAGTGAGGAATCGTGAAATGCACGCTCACTAGCCCATCCTTAAGAACCCATGTGTCCTTCAAAAGTAGCCTATCAGCAATAGTACACAGAAAGACCCCTTCATTGGGCTTCAAAACACATTATGTGAATTGTATCTTAATTTTTACCTTCATTTTCCAGACCCACTCCCCAGCATTCCAGAGAAAACCAGGAAATGCAAGAAATGCAAACAAGATCTGATCCTGCAGCATGTGGAAAACACTGAGGCAGAGCACAAGAACCTGACAAGGACAGTGCTCAGTGGCATCACAGTACAGCTGAGTGGCGTCAGAGTCAAGTAAACTTTAAGGAGAGAACGCTTGACCTGCAGCAGCAGTTGTCAAAAAGGAACAAGGCCTCGGCAAAGCAGACCGAGGTCATAGCAAAGCTCATAATGGCCGTTACTGAGCAGACACAGGCCTTGTGCTACCTTCTGTGGCTGCAGAGGGACTCCCAACCTAGCAGGACATCAGCTGATACCTGCTGGACTGAGTCACCTGAGGAGAGGGCACTCGTCCCAACAATGAGTCCCCTGAGGAGAAGTCGCCCATCCCCCATCATTGTGGTCCTCTCACGTGGGGAGGGAGGGCAAGGCTACCCTGCTGCTCCAGCCCCAAGGGACACTGCAAAAGGCTCTTCAAGCACCCTTGAGAAGGCTTCCTGTCCCAGCCACTTAAACCTCTCCTCCCCCTCAAAATAAAATAATTCCTTTTAGCTCAGTGTGATTTCTTGTCCGGCGGGGGAGGGGGAGAAACACAAATCAAACTGGGTGAGTGACGCTCAGGGCACAGCTGGGCAGTGAAACTCCCTTGTCTGCAGCAGACGCATGGCTGAGGGAACACGACAAGTTGGGGAGTGCTGAAGGCACAGCTGCCTGCCACATGCATTCCATTTACTGCAACTTAACTCCTCCCACCAAGTAAGAGCATTCATTCATTATGGCACAGTATCATTATTGCCATTATGGCAGACACGTATGCAGCTACCATGTGCGCTACAGATTAATCATAAAGCTGGTTCTTAAAGCTTCCCCTATTGCTGCGGCACAAGTGTGGCTTCTGGTGGATGGCAGTATAGATGGCTGTGAGTAAGCCCTGTCTATTACCTCTGCTTCAGAATTCCAGATAGACAGGAAAGTCACCCGCCTTGATTCACGTATGTTGTGTAAAATAGCACATGCTTGAATAATGTGGGGATGCTACCTTCAGAAACGTCCAAATGGGTCAATAAACATCTGCACCTCGCTTTCAAACATCCAAAGGTGCATTCCACAATCTTTCTGCACTTGCTCAGTCTGTAATTAAAGTTTTTCTTCCTGGGGTCCAGGGCTCCTGTGTAGGGTTTCATCAGGCAGGGAAGCAAAAGGTAAGCAGGGTTGCCCAACTGTGGACATCTCCA
The DNA here is from genome assembly GCF_033958435.1 of Carettochelys insculpta. Taxonomy (NCBI): domain Eukaryota; kingdom Metazoa; phylum Chordata; order Testudines; family Carettochelyidae; genus Carettochelys; species Carettochelys insculpta. Next base: position 80,759,527 of record NC_134139.1, on the reverse strand, counting down.
TGTCACCAATCTTGATTTTCTGATCAGGGAAAAAAGTCCCATCCAGGAACTTTTAGTCCAGTCCCGAATTTCAGAAGATGCCCACATTGTGAAGCCTCCCTGAGTAGCCAATGTTTATGTTGGTAAAACAACCTTTGTGATCTACCAACCCCTGCATGACCACAGAGAAGTACCCCTTTCAATTATTATACTCTAAGGCCAGGTGGGGTGGGGCCATGATGGGGATGTCTGTGCCATCTTTGGCCTCACTGCAGTTAGCAAAGCCCTGGACAGCAAAGCCATCCATGCTGGCATGTACCTCTCCCAGGTTCACAGTCTTCAGGAGGAGATGCCAACAGATTGCATGAGCCACCTCCATCACCACGGACCCCAATGTAGATCTGCCAATCTTGAACTGATTTGCCACTGACTGGTAACTGTCAGAGGTTGCAAACTTCCACAGTGCAATTGCCACTCACTTCTGAACTGTTAAGGCTGGTCTCATTTTGGTGTTGGTGTGCTTCTGGGCAGGCCTCAGCACATCACAAAGTTCCAAAAAGGTGGACTTGTGCATGAGAAAGTTCTGCACCCGCTGCTGGTCATCCCAGGATTCCAAAATGATGTAGTGCCACCACTGTGTACTGGTCTCTCGAGTCCAAAACCACTAATCCACTGTCAGCAATGCAGTCATGGCAGCCACCAGCTCTGAGTTCTTGGACCATAGTTGGGACAATTGCTGTTCCAAACCACCACCCTCATTATCAGCAGCAGCGGAAGCAGCAGCAGGATAGCCAAGCATCATTGAACTTTGGAATTGAAGGACAAGTTGCATGATAGCCGCTGTAGTTGCCAAAGTGATCCATGCTATGAGTTGGAGCAGTCGCGGATCCATGCTTGTGCTGGAATGCTGCAGCAGAAAATGGCATGATCTCCAGTTCTTTCTTCATGCAGTTAGTGATGCAGTGAATTCTGGGACAGTGTTTGGAATTCTGGGATTCCAACATGAAACACTCACAAGGAACTGGGGCTAAGACACTGTGGGATAGGTACCCCCAATGCACTGCTCACGCTGTCAAACTTGCACGGGTCAATGGGGATGCAGAGATTGGACACAGAAAAAAGGTGGGTTGAACTTCAAGAAGCTTTGTGGACACTTCATTTGAATTCTTGATACTGAGTTTAAGTATTCGAATTTATTACATATTGAATTTATCTCATAGTGTAGATGCAGCCTAACTTCTGTTGACAGATCACTGTAGCACAGACATAGCCTTCAAGTAAAAGGTATTAAACTTTTCCAAGCCTCCAGAAGGAAGGAGAGGAAGAACAGAATGTGTAACAGAAGGAAAAGGAAACCAGGAGCTCAGAAAGTGGAAAGAACACATGTAGATTTTTTTTCTCCCTAAAAGAAAGTCATCGATTTGTGAAGCTTTTCCAAACTGGAAAACAAATTCAGATGAAAATGGTCTAGCAAAGAAATATGAAAGACACATGAATATCAACACCATGCAACCAGCTGAATCTGAACCTGTGTGGAGGCAACTGTTTGATTAAAACAACTGACATTTATTAAGCCCTGTGAATTAGTTCAAGGAGTAAATTAACCAGCCAGCCAGCACATGGTATTAAAATTTTCTAGTTTATGGAAAAATCCTATGGAATGAAATACAGATTAAACCAAAAGGATCCAAAAGAAACTACATTAAATAGCAAAGAACTATATCCCTCCTACACATTAGTATAAATTGATTCTAAAATTCTATAGAAAGACCATTCGACTTCTCCCATAAGGGCTGTATGCAAAAGTGCTTAGAGTGAATATTCCAGAATCCTCCCCCATGAGAAAAATAAACAATTATGTTCTCTATATCCATTGGTTTATAGTCAGTGGATGGATATTACAGAATGGAGCTCTCCCCTCTCTTCCTTTGTGCTCAGGAATATATGAGAAGAGAGCCCCTGAAATCCCTGCCTTTTCATGCTGTGTGATATTGGGAGATCCCTCTTGCCCTGAATGAGTGCCTGGAAACTATGCACTTCTGTTTTTTCCATGTAATGTGCTGGAGCTCACTCTTACTCCATCTTTGGGAAGGCCAGGACTTCTCTCTGGGCAGTTTTTAAAATTTTTATGAACTGGAGAGCATTTGGCTGGCTTGGATTTTGCTTACCTAGAGCCTATTTAAGATGTTGTTGTTACTATTGGGGTGTCACTCATATCATCTTATTTATTACTGTCCACTGTTTTGGTGGGCTTTTAAGTTTTACAATATACTCTCACTTCAAGTTTTTTTTTCCCTTCATTTTGCCTTCAGTTATTTTTTCATTCTGGTATTCCATGAGCTTTGGGTGTTGTGCTGTTCCAGAGAGGTTTCCAATGTGTTATTTTAGTCTGGATAGGATGGCCAGTTTGTAACTACTTAAAGACTTGTGAGGCGGGAGAGAGAGGACTTTAAAAAAAAATCAGAACCGGGAATGCTTTTCTGCACAGAACTTTTTAACGACTGTGCTTTTATCACTATTAAAATTTGAGGAAGCCACCTCTGTAAATGCTTCAGAAATTCTCCCTTTGAATTAAATAAAAATCACACAATGTTGCATTGAAATTTGTGTGGTAAAAATTTATGTACATTAAATATTAGTCCAGGGATAAATAATTCTAGTCTTTGTAAAAAGGCAAATTGGACCTCCCTGAATACTCATCAGTTGAAACGCTGGCTTGTAATACTGAGCTTTGGGGGTTGAGACACTTTCGAGTCTCCTTCCAGTTTACATCAAATCATTTATAAGTGATCTGAAAATGGACAGAAAGTAGCAGTTTCAAAGGCTTTTGCCCTTCAGCCTTAAATCTGGCAACAAGTCATCCACTTACTTGGCTTTTTAAACATAAAAGGATTTCAAATAAAGATGAAGGTGGAAAAATGTCAAGACTGAATTCCTGTGCTGTTGAGGAAATACATCCTGACTAATGTGAATATAGTTTTTAATAGACTTAGATTTCCATGTTACATTATTGTTTTAAAGAAAGGATACGTACCCTTGGAACTTTCATGAAAGAAATATAACCAACCATTGCTTTTGGCAGGACTATATTGAAATGATGGAGGGTTAATCTCCTAGTTAAATAAGCGGTAACAATTTGAGTGGAGCAAACAAGTCTGAGAAAATGTCTCCGATATTCTGTCCATTTTTCTAGCATCAAATCCAAAGCAACCTGTCTTGAAAGTCAGAAAACACTTGGTTAACATTCGCTTTTATATTCCTATGTTTTCATGCTTCCCCACATCTCTAGATTGCTATTAAAACAGCCAGCACTTAGTCTTCTGCAGTGTCTGCGAGTACCATAAATACCAGTTAGTTTCTATTCTAAGTATTAAAAAATGACTGGAAGTTAAATTGTGCACAAGTTTTCAATAGTATTATTAATTAACAACTCAGATAGATAACCAAAGGATGTGGTGGATCCTCTGTCACATGAAACCTTTAAATCAAGACCAGATCTCTTTCAAAGAGATATAATGTAGTTTAACCACAAATTGTTATGCACAATGAAAGAATCATCCCCATGTCTAGGCATTTGTAATGAGCCCATCAGTAAGAGTTACCCCTCCATTGCTCTGATCTGAATGAATTATATTAGCTGAAAACTGAAATCATGAAGTTGTGCGAGAACTGGACAACTAAGGAATCATAATCGTAAATTTCTGGCTTTTAAAAATTAGGAGAAGGAAGACTGAATGATTGTTATCCAGCTCCTGGACGGTGTGGCTGGGCCACTCAACCCAGCAGCATTGTGCAGAGGTCTGTGCCAAGAGTCCTTCTGCATTTCCTGGTTATAACTTATTATGCTCATGCCAAAATACCACAAAGGGCTGAAACAAAGTGCCACAAGAACAGACTATTTGGAACTAGAAGTACTGGAAAGCTCCTGAAAAAAACCTCTTCTACACCCATGCAGACCTATGTAAATTAACACTACCCCTCTTGTGCTCCTGAATAATGGCATTTCCCCTTTACAATAAAAAAGAAAAAAATGAGGACCCAATACTCAGGTGCTCCCACCACCCGCCAGTCAATCCCATGGCTGGGGCTGCTGAGGTGCTGATACTCAGCACTGGCAAGTACCAGCACAAAAAAAAAAAAAAAAAAAGGCACTGGAAATACCCATTCTCCAACCACATACCCTGGCTCCTATTCTTGCACATAAGGAAGAGGCTGTGCAGAGCACCAACAAATTATTTGCATGTAGTGAGAAGGACTATGCAAGTTGGCAGTCTTACCCATGCCCCTCCATAGCCTCTGCTTGCCCTGAACCAGAACACCTGTTCTCTCCCTCCTACATGACAATCTAGAATTCAAAGCATGGTGCTCAGAATTGCTGTACACTGGTACCCTGGGCAAGCAAACACTTCCTTCACATCAGAGGTGGCTACACGTAAGTGGAGGGTGAACTGTTCCATATATTCTATGCAAAAATAAAAGAAAGAGGCTTTACACCTTGTTGAATAGGCAAATACAAACAAACAAGGATAATGTTGCAGAAAGCTAGTACCTACTTTGATGTTTCTTCTTGAATTCTGGGGCCCCATAGTAGATGGTGTCTAGCAGTTAAGGATTCTTGTGTCTCTGGGATTAATCTTTTCTCTTTGCCCAATGGACTTTTATTGTTTAATAACTAATGATATGGGTCATTTGTGCTACGGGATAGGTTAAGTTGGCCTTAGTAATGGAATTTTTGTATTTAAAAATAAGAATGAGTTCCTTACAGTGAGTATATAATCAATCATTCTCCAGTTAGTTTCAGTTCAATGGGGCATGCGTTCACAAGTTACAGTTAAATGACACTTAGCAGTTCATAGTTCTAATTCCATCATTTTTAAGCAATCTCTTAAAGGATATACTTGAAGGATACTGCTCGCTACAGGATCAGCATAGGCAAACAATAAATTCCCATTAAGGCAAAAATGCATTTGCAACCAATAAGCAACATGGAGAGGAATTCAGCAAAGACAGCTCAGAATTGAAAGAAATGCCAGAGACAAAGAAATCATTTCACTCTTGCATGGCTGAGAAACCCACTAAGTGCCACCAACTGCGTTGCTACAATGGAGCTGCCTGTGGCACAAAGGACACGCGAAATGTATATGCTGAGGGTGTTGACTCACAAAGACACCATCATCAACTGCACAGCTGAAATCCACTTCAGAGCGAAAGAATGCTCCAACTAAAGCAAACTCATAATCATGCCAAACAATTACAAATAAGGGGAGGGGGAAATTCCCCAGTACAGTAAACAGCTATAATCTATAACATGTTCTGCAAAGGACAATAAAACGCAGTTCCAAGAACTTGGACTACCACAATAAAAGAAAGCCTGCTGTATCAAAGGCACCCCTGAAGCCATGTACCATCAGGCCTTAATTTGCCCCAGCATGCTCCCATTCAGCTCTGGAGGAAACAACTGCCAACTTCTCTTGCCCACAACACTAGTCACCCTGACACACGTGTACTTCTTTCAAGCTAAAGTAGATGTCACAGCAAACTGAAAAAAAAAATCAGGGGAAATGTTTGGGACTTGTTAGAAAACTGGAGAAGTTCATTTCAGGTCTGTGTGCATGCATTTATACATGCACGTGCATCTCTAGAATCTTTCGCCCCATGGATTCAAATCTTCTCTCTTCCTGGTTCAGGGGAGGGATTTGAATCTATTTCGGATGCCTCCTACAGGCTGGCCTTAGACTAGCAAGTCATTCACTCACTCTGGAACAATTAATATTCATACAAAATGGAACAGATGGAGAGCAACCCAGCTCAGAATAACTACCAGGTTATTGGCTATTGGGGCCCTGAGATGAAAGGAGGGAGATCTGAGTTCAAAGCCCGGCTTCAGCATGGACATTCAAATCTTGGTCTACCACATCCCAAGTCTTACTCACTGGGCCAAAAGGAGATCTCATTCAATAGACTTTTCCACTTTATCATCAAAAACTGCTTATTTTCAGAACCAAAACCGGATATTTTTCCTGATTGTTCAGTTTGCTGGCCACATTACAAAAAATACACAATTGTTCACCCAGCCCTAGTTAAACTATTACCCTGCTGGACACCTATCAGCCTGCTGTATTTGGGTCCCAACACAGTAGATGTGTTTGCTTTTATATTGATCACGACAAATCCTCACAACCAGCCTACTCTATGCCAGCAGATGATTAGCAAAACTGACAGAAGTCTCATTAGCTGTGAGCAGGAACAGTTAATGGGAATTTTCCGAGGGAGTTCTCCAGCTAGAGGAGGAGTTATCGTGTGACCATTGGATTAAGTTGTTGTTTGTTGTGTGTGTGTTTATTCTGCCACTGAGGATACCTTTCTGCAGGAGGGAACTCCAGTTATTAGGAAGAGACAGGTATTAATTATGGGGAACTAGATCATTAGAAATATAGAAAGCTGAGTTCGTGATGACCAGGAGAACCACATGGTGACTTGCTTGCCTGGAGCAAAGGTTGCAGACCTCTGGAGACAGTTAAATCAGCTTCTGTACCAAAATGACTGGAGGATAGTTAATCTGATGCCACGTTTTAAAAAAAGGACTCCAGAGGTGTTCCTGGTAATTACAAGCTGGTAAGTCTAACTTCAGAACCAGGCAAATTGGCTGAAACCATAGTAAAGAACATAATTGTCAGATATATAGATGAACATAATATCTTGGAGAAGAGTCAACATGTTTTTTGTAAACGGAAATCATGCCTTACCAATCTACTAGAATTATTTGAGGGGGTAAACAAGCAGATGCACAAGAGGGACCCGGTGGATATAGTGAATCATGATTTCCAGAAAGCGTTTGACAAGGTCCCTCGCCAAAGACTCTTAAGTAAACTGTCATGAGGTAAGAGGGAAGGTCCTCTTGTGGATTTGTAACTGGTTAAAAGATAAGGAACAAAAAGGTAGAAATAAATGGCCAGTTTCAGAATGGAGAGAGGTAACCTTCAGTGTCTGCCAGTCCTGGGACAAATCCTATTCAACAAATTCACAAATGAGCTGGACAAAGGGATAAACGGGGATGAGGCAAAATTTGCAGAGAATAAAAAATTGTTCAAGATTGTTAAATCCAGAACAGACTGTGAAAAGCTTCAAAAGGATCCAATAAAACTGGGTGAGTGGACAAGAAAATGGCAAATGAAATTCAGGTTTGATAGATGCAAAGTAATACACATTGGAAAACATAATCCCAACTATTTAAAATGATGGGGTCTAAATTAACAGTTACCACTCAAGACAGAGATCTTGGAGTCATTGTGGATCGTAGTCTGAAAACATGCCCTCAATGTGCAGCAACAGTCAAACAAGCAAATGGAATGTTGGGAATAATTAGAGAGATACACAATAAGACAATAATTGTATTGTTTCTATATATCTATGGTACACCCACATCTTGAATACTGTGTGCAGAACTGGTTGCCTCACGTCAAAAAAAAAGATATATTGGAATCAGAGGGGCAGACAGCCACGGCAGGCCTGGGGGCAAGGTGGGAGGGGTCCTGGCTCCCTGGGGCCAAGGGTGGAAGAAGCCCGGCTTATGGCAGTCAGCACGTTCCCCCTCCCCACACCTCTCAGAGCCATGCACAGAGGTGTGGCACACTGCTGCCGCAGCATTTCAAAGGGGCCTAGGCCAACTGCCCCTTTTATCCTCCCTCTCTGATTGGAATTGGAAAAGGTTCAGAAAAGGGCAACAAAAATGATCAGGGGTATGAAACAGCTGCCATATGAGGAGAGAGGAGTAAGACCGAGACTTTATAGTTTGGAAAAGAGACAACTAGGGTGAGGGGAAATGTTCGATCATTATAAAATTGTGACTGATATGGATAAAGTAAATAAGGAAAAGCTTTACTTCCTCCCATAACACAAGAACCAGGGATCATCAAATGCAATTTATAGGTGGAAGGTTTAAAACAAAAAACAGCATTTCTTCACACAACATACAGTCAACCCATGGAACTCCTTGCCAGAGGAGGTTGTGAAGGCCAGAACTTGACCAGGGTTCAACAAGACAGAGAACTAGATAAATTAATGGAGGATCGCTCAATCAAGCATATTAACCATGATGGGCAGGAATGATGTTTGCTAGGGCTGACAATGGGCAACAGGGGATGGTTCACTTGATGATTACCTGTTCTATTCAGTCTATCGGGTCACATGGCACTGGCCACTATTAGAAGCCTGAATGCTGGGCCAAATGGACCTTTAGTCTGACCTAGTATGGCCATTCTTATCTTCTTCTGATTCTGGCAGGCACCCCACAGCCATCACCTACCACTTGCTTGCTCATCTCTTGACAAATAAAAGCAGGATTTAAGCTAATGGAACAGCTGGCTGTAGATACCACACTAAGTCTAGATAATGACAAAGTTCTTTATCACCTAAGAAGCTGGACGACAGTAACAAGATAAACTCTCTACCAAGGCTATCTTGTTAGTATACTACACTGAGCACTCTCCTGTCCATCTCTCTTTGGCTAATACTAAGATTTTTTTCGATATTTTGGCAAACTCCAGCCTTCCCTGGAATTTGGAAAGCTACAGAGTTAGTTCATAAACTGCTTTGTTATTTTCAGGTACCAGTGACCTAGTATTAATCCCTGATCTGGCCTTATAGCCTCCCAGCAGAAGGCTATACTTTGTACATGACTATGTCTGATCACTTGAATATTTTCAATTGAAATAGGGATCTCTAGACTTTGGCTGGAGTTCTGGCCAAATTAATCCATGACCTCACCTATAAGCTTGATTTTAATGTCAGAGCCAAAACCTGGCCTTGGATGGTTGCTCACCTTCTAGCTTTACATGAAAAGCAGGCACCAGAACATATGGTACAGACCTGTTGAGGTTCAGCAACAGTGATATTTGCAGTGGAGCAAAATTGCTTGTGCAATTCTTTTCAAGCAGTCAGATGTTTACAAGCATTCAGTACGCTAAACAGCTGCAGCCAGCTCCACAGAACTTAAGAAACATTACACAACATTTTGTATTTCCAGCTGTAGATGAATGGAAAAAAATGAAGGATTAAAAATGCTTTTTATGAACTATTGCCTTATTGCCTAAATCTGGCTCATGACGTACAATAGCCACTGTTGCAGAAGGCTGCATTTTTAATTCCTTTCATGTCTTGCTCCCAGTGGCACACTTCTTTTGTCGTTCATATGCCTGCAGCCTGGGTAACGATGACTAAAGGAGATAGTTTGTGTCGTGGTTGGAGATAGAGTTAAGAATCTTGGATTCTATTCCACACTGCCACTGATTTGCTTTTTCACTGTAACTTCTTGGGACATCAGATTACTTCTTTGTAAAACAAGTACAACACTTTCTTAAGGTTGGTGCAAGGTTTAATTTTGGTTTGTAAAGCATTTTGACGTTAAAGAATGGATTTGCACTTTACGACATGTTCTAAGCAGGGGGGAAGAAAATTTATTCGGGATCATTTTTTGTGAATTTTGAATTTTTTTAACATTTGGTTGTGCCCATTATCCTTCACTTTTCACTGAGAAAACAGTCTTGCAAGCAGTTTTTACTTTCAAAGCTATAGGTGTATTTTTTCTGCCCGTAGCTATCAATTTGGAATCCAAACAAAGAGATTTCTCAAGATTATAAGCATTCACAATATGTACCTGAAGCTGCCTACTTCTTATACAATACCAGGTGACTCAGGTTACAACTTGCCTCAAATAATCAAAGATACATTTACATTAAACAGTTTGCAAACAAACCTTAGCGTAAAATATGTTTGCATAAAATATTTGCTAAGAATTGCACATCAAAAAGAGCCAAATCTGCATGGATAATTAAACAAGGGGCAAGATCAGTCAGACCAATTGTTTATTATAAAGGGCTCATCCAGCTTTCATTATAAAGTGCATGGTAGCATTATGTCCACTAGTTTTATATTGCACTCAAATTTTAAATGGCATCAGCATGAAAAAGGAACTAGCAACACAGCATTTTTTTCTGTATAAACAGGAAGGTGAACTTTGAGTAGTGTGCATCTAGACACACCATGGGATACTTCAGATCTCTTGTTTAGCCATTCACTACAATCATCTGGAAAAGGTCCTTGGCCAGATCCTCTTTTCTGGAACCAAATGTGGCCCAAGAAGGTGTGTGTGCCTATTTATAACTTGTTTGCCAGGTCCCACCTGCCACTCCTCAATATCCCCAGATTTCCTCACCCATTTTGCCCTCTCTTTGTGGCCATCTTATGTGTCCTATACAAGCCCACTGATCCACCTAGAGTCTTATAATGGCATCTAGTGCTGTAATATATGAAAACTTTCCTTATGACCAAAAGGAGCAGGACATGCATCTCTTCTGGTAAAAATCCACAAAGGACTATCATCACAGGGGAAGCAGGCAGTGACAGCTACTGGGAGTTTCTAATGTGAGGGAAAATAGGGGGTCTAATCAGAGGATGACAAAATGGTCTGGCTAGCTGGGCAGTGAAAAATTGGACAGCCACAGAGAAGACAGGGACTTTGGAGAGAATGGAGCAGTCCTAAAAGACAGTACAAAGATAGCATAAGGCCCCAGAAAACAGTGATGTTTGCATTGATATTCAGTGTGCTATTTATTGACTATTATTAAGTAAACCAGGGTACTTGGTCCTGGACTAACCAAAAAGGTGAATTCATTTAATCCTTTGGCATGATCTAGGGATGGGAAATCAAAGCAGGTATAAAAGCATAATACAAATCAAAATGAAAAAAGAAAAACCTAAAACGCCACTTAGCACAGAAGGATTATTTGGTTTGGTCCAGATTCTTAGATCAGAAATCCCCTATGGAGTTTATTCTTCATAACATATTTTTGCTAATAAATATTTCCCATGCTGCTGTCAGGAACACATTAAAACAGTACTACAATAAATTCCAGTGGAGTCTCAGTTTTTGCATTCTGCATTTGAAGAGATGTTGCAAGAGGACTCAAACACAGTAACTATGAGTCAACAATCTTTTATGTTCAAATAATAATATCCTGTGGGATTATGTGTCTTCTAGCACAAATTTAATGCCTAAAGCAATCCTGTCATGTATTATGTGATTATGGAGAAGTTCCTTCTAATCACTGCTACTATAGCCATAATTTTGTTTTGATGGATCAACTGAACATTGTTTCAATGACATGCACCACAAAATTTCTGAAACCAAATAGCTAAACAAAGCATTATAATTTACCATATATTACATCAATTTCAGTTACCTTTCTGCTTGCCTAACTGACTCTATGCTTGAAACTGGAAGCATGTCAGAGAATGTTATGGAAGTCCTGGTCTTCAATCTAGCAGCCTAAATTTGGCTCCCAGGAACTACCCTTCATTATGTAACTCATATCTACATGTACCACTATCACCCACTCTGCCCCAGATTGGTACATAACTGTGTCTAGATGTCTTCAGAGGTCTGAATAGACAATTCCCCATACAGTTCTCCCAGTCACCACAAACCCAACTATGTAAATTTCTAATGATTGAATCTCCATCACTGTTACCTTTTACTTCCTAATAAACTGGAGGGTTTCCTCAGTGTGAGAGGATACTTTTACATGATCCCAATTATGGGATTAGTTTCTTCTGCTCCACTTTCATGTTCTTGTTACCTGAAACTTTAATCCTTCTCAGTAGCGCAGAGGCTGTCAGACAGGGGGTGGGACTACTCTGGTGTGTCCTGGAAAGTCTCATGCATGTACCTCTTTGGGTCCCTTTACTCCTCAGTTCAGCTGTTCTGGACTCCAGGGGCTGTACTTGGTTTCTGAGGGCCATGAGCACCAAAATCATATCCATCTCACCTGACCACAAGGCATGTAATCCCAGGTGTTATATTCAGTGCAAGAAACTGAAACACTATCACTCTGCTGCTGGACTTCAGCTAGCATTCTTTTTACTGCTGCAGCTTTTTTCTGTTGGGTGTGCTCTGTCTGTTTTTTTTTTCTTTCCTTGGGGGGCGGGGTGTGTGTTAGTGCCCTAAGTTCAGACAATGCTAATCAGGTGTGTCTAGCTCTCCCATTAGCT